>NC_087576.1:4507335-5199973 GCF_036250125.1 Pseudopipra pipra
AAGTTGGTTGTCTCAGGCAAAGCCTGGATATACTTCCAACCTGAAAGCCTTGCTTTTGGAGGCTTTTCCCCCACAGTTTATCACATATCTCCCAGGAACGTACCTGAAATCAGCGCACACATGCTTGGAGCCAAGCACCAGAGTCCTCAAAGTGCCTTCTGTATGAAGCAGCTGAAGGAAGGAGCTACATAAGAAGGGCTGTAACCCCTCTAATTTCACTTTCCCCAGGCCTCAGGCAGAGGGAAAGCTTAGGAAGCCATGACCCTAAACCCCTTGGTGAACATGACATTTCACAATGATGCCACATTCTCAAAGCAGTCCTTGTGCCTTCCGTACTTCAAATTTAAGTGAAGCCTCTTAAACTTTTCCCCAAATAAAACCCCTCTTTCCTCATCTGTTACACTTAGAGAAACAGGCAGAGCAAATAATATCTTGTTACAACACAGCAACATTTATTGCCACAGAAAGCCTAATTTCTCTGTTATTTTCATATGGCCAAATATTTTCAATCACAGAATGAGTCAGGTTGGAAGGGACCACAGTGGGTCATCTAGTTCAGCCTCCTTGCTCCAGCAGGGTCATCCCAGAGCACATGGCACAGGATTGTGTCCAAATGGTTCTAGAGTATCTCCAGTGACGGAGAGTCCGAAGCCTCCCTGGGCAACCTGTTCCAGTGCTCGGTCACTGCTCAGGAAGGAAGTTCTTCCTCATATTCAGGTGGAGCTTCCCAGGCATCAGTTTCTGTCCATTGCCTTTTGTCCTGTTGCTGGGCAGAGCCTCGTTCATCCTCTGACACCTCTCCACAGACACTGACATTGATGGGGGTCCCTTCTCAGTTGCCTCTTCCTGAGGTTAAACAGGCCCAACTCCCTCAGCCTGTCCTTGTGAGAGAGATGTTCCAGTCTCCACATCATCTTCATAGCCTCCACTGGACCATAGAGCTCCATGTCTCTCCTGTACTGAGGAGCCCAGAACTGGACACAGGACTCCAGATGTGGCCTATTTAGATCTGAGCAGAGGGGCAGGATCATCTCCCTCAACCTGCTGGAAATGCTCTTCCTAATGCACTCCAGAACATCATTTCAGTTTCTTGCCCACAAGGCACGCTGCTGGCTCAGGGACAACTCATTGTCCATCAGGACCCCCAGGTTCTTCTCCACAGAGCTGCTCTCCAGCAGGTCACTCCCAGCCTGTACCAATGCTTGGGGTTATTTTCCTTGGATGCAGGACCTGCATTTGCTCTTGCTAAGCTTCACACATATCTTCTCTGCCCATCTCCCCAACCTGTCAAGGTACCTTTGAAGGGCTGCACAGCACTCTGGGGGATTGGCCACCCCTCCCATGTTTGTGTCAGCAGCAAACTTGTTGAGGAGGCATCGACCCTCTCATCCAAGTCACTGATGAGTAAGTTAAACAATACTGGGCCCAGCATTGAACCCTGGGGGACACCACTAGTGACAGGCCTCCAAATAGACCCTGTGCCTTTGGTTATGATCTCCTGAGATCTGTCGCTCAGCCAGTTCTCAATCCACCTCATGGTCCACACATCCAGTGCACAATTCCTGAGTTTGCCTATGAGGATGTTGTGAGAGACAGAGTCAAAAGCCTTGCTGAAGTTGAGGTCAACAGTATCCACTGCTAATCCATTCATCAACAATATTCACCCCTCATCCATCCAGCTCGTCATTTCATCATAGAAGGCAATCAGGTTGGTCAAGCATGATTCACCTTTAGTGAATCCATGCTGACTTCTCCTGATCACCTCCTTGTCCTCCAGGTGGACAGCGATGGCCTCCAGAATGAGGCACTATCACCTTTCCAGGGATGGAGGGGAGGCTGACTGGCCAGTAGTTCCCTGGGTCTCCTTCTTTGGAAGACTGGGGTGACATTTGCTTTCTTCCAGTCACCCAGCACCTCTCCTGATTGCCACAACCTTTCAAAGATGATCAGGAGCAGCCTCGCTGAGGTATCCACAAACTCTCTCAGCACTCGTGGATGCATCTCGTCAGGGCCCACAGACTTGTGGATGTCAAATTTGCCCAGGTGTTCTCTAACCCAATCCTCCTTGACCAAGGGAAATTTTCCTTCCAAGCTGGCCTCGGGTCAGAGATCTCTGAGGGCTGGTCTTATCAGTGCAGACCAATGCAAAGAAGGCATTCAGTAACTCTGCCTTCTCTGTGTCCTCTGTCACCAGGGTCCCTTCTCCATTAACTAATGAGTCCACATTAGCCTTGGTTTTCCTTTTGTTGTTGATGTATTTGAAGAAATCCTTCTTGTTGTCCTTGAGTCCTTGGCCAGATTAAATTCCAGATGGGCCTTGGTCTTCCTTATCTCATTTCTACTTACTCTGACAACCTCTCTATATTCCTGCTCCAGCTAGTAAATGAGCCTACCAGGGATGGGGCCTCACTAGACCTTCTGTTCTCAAACAGAGAGGGGCTGGTGGGAGATGTGGTGGTCAGAGGCCATCTAGGGCACAGTGACCATGAAATAAGAGAGTTTTCAATACTCAGGGATGCAAGGAGGGCCATCAATAAAACCTCTACACTGGACTTCGAGAGGGCAGATTTTGGCCTATTCAGAAGACTGATTCAGAGTGTACCCCGGGAAACAGCCCTTGAAAACAAAGGGTCCAGGAGGGATGGACATGCTTCAAGAAGCAAGTCCTGAGCGCACAGGAGCTGTCCCAGTGTGCCGAAAGGCGAGCCGACAGTTAAGATGACTGGCCTAGCTGAACAGGGAGATTTTGAAGGAAATTAGGGTAAAAAAGAGAGCCTACAAATTATGGAAAAAAGGGTTGGCTACTTAGGAAGAGTTTAGGAATATAGTTAGGTCACGTAGAAAGAAAACTAGAGAGACAAAGGCAAAATTTAAATTCAATCTAGACACTTGTGTGAAGGATAACAAAAAGTCCTTCTACAGATACATCAATAGCAAAAGGAGGGGCAAGGAAAACCTCCATTCTTTATTGGACATGGGCAGGAATATAGTTATCAAAGATCAGGAAAAGGCTGAGGTATTTAACACCTTCTTTTCCTCAGTTTCCAACAGTAAGACAGGTTGTCCTGAGGACAGCTGGCTTCTGGAGCTCGTAGAAAGAGACAAGAAGTTGAATAGCCCTGTGTAATCCAGGAGGAAACAGTTTGTGACCTGCTGAGCCACTTGGATCCCCACAAGTCTATGGGACCAGATGGGAGGGTGATGAGGGAGCTGGCGGAAGAGCTCACCGAGCCACTCTCCATCATCTACCAACAGCCCTGGCTTACTGGGGAGGTCCCAGATGATTGGAAGGTGGCGAATGTCACGCCCATCCACAAAAAGGGCTGCAAGGAGGACCCGGGAAACTCCAGGCCTGTCAGTCTGAGCTCAGTGCCTGGCAAGGTTATGGAGCAGATCATCCTAAGTGCAGTCCCACAGCACCTACAGGATGGACAAGGGATCAGACCCAGCCAGCACGGGTTTAGGAGGGGCAGGTCCTGTCTGACCAACCTGATCTTCTTTTATGACCACATGACCCACCTGGTGGATGAGGGGAAGGCTGTGGATGTGTCTGTCTGGACTTCAGCAAAGCCTTTGACACCATCTCCCATGGCACACTCCTGGAAAAGCTGCAGCCACAGCTTGGACAGGGGCACCCTGTGCTGGGTTAGGAACTGGCTGGAGGGCCAGACCCAGAGAGTGGTGAGGAACGGTGCTGCATCCAGTTGGGATCTGGTTACCAGTGGTGTCCCCAGGGATCAGTGTTGGGCCCAGTTCTATTTAATATCTTTATTGATGATTTAGATGAGGGGATTGAGTCCATCATCAGCAAATTTGCAGATGATACCAAGTTGAGGGGAAGTGTCGATCAGCTGGAAGGCAGGAGGGCTCTCCAGAGGGACCTGGACAGGCTGGATCCATGGGTTGATTCCAATGGGATGAGGTTCAACCAGGCCAAGGGCCGGGTCCTGCCCTTTGGCCGCAACAACCCCCGGCAGCCCCATGGGCTGGGACAGAGTGGTTGGAGAGCAGCCAGGCAGGAAGGGACCTGAGAATGTGGATTGACAGGAAGCTGAACATGAGCCAGAGTGTGCCCAGGTAGCCAAGAGGCCAATGGATCCTGGCCTGGATCAGGAACAGTGTGGCAGCAGGAGCGGGGAAGTGATTGTTGGCCTGGACTCAGCGCTGGTGAGGCCACCCCTGGAGTGCTGTGCCCAACTCTGCGCCCCTCAGTTTGGGAAGGATGTTGAAGGGCTGGAGCAGGTCCAGAGAAGGGCAACAAGGCTGGGGAAGGGACTGGAGCACAAGTCCTATGAGGAGAGGCTGAGGGAGCTGGGGCTGTTCAGCCTGGAGAAGAGGAGGCTCAGGGGAGACCTCCTCACTCTCTGCAACTCCCTGACAGGAGGGGGGAGCCGGGGGGGGTTGGTCTCTTTTCCCAGGAACCATCAGCAAGACAAGAGGGCTGGGTCTGCAGCTGTGCCAGGGGAGGGTTAGGTTGGAGATTAGGAAGAATTTCTTTGCAGAGAGGGTGCTCAGCCATTGGAATGGGCTGCCCAGGGAAGTGGTGGATTCTCCATCCCTGGAGGTTTTTAAGGTGAGACTGGATGTGGCATCAGTGCCATGGGCTGGGAACCACGGCGGGGTTGGATCAAGGGTTGGACTGGATGATCTCGGAGGTCCCTTCCAACCCGTCTGGTTCTCTGATTCTATGATTCCAAGTGGCCTGACCCTGCTCCTCTATCCTGTATATTTCCTGCTTATGCTTCAGTAATAACAGGAGTTCTTTATTCATCCCTGCAGGTCTCTTGCCCTCTGCCTGATTTCTTCTCATTGAGATCCAGCATTCTTGAGCCTGAAGGAAGTGATCCTTGAATATCAACCAACTCTCTTGGACCCTTCTTTCCTGCACAACCTGTTTCCACAGGATTCTTCCAAGATGATTCCTAAAGGGGCTAAAGTTAGCTTTCCTGAAGTCCATGGTTACAATCTTACAGCCCGACACTGAACTCCATAATCTCATGGTCCCAACAGCCAAGGCTGCCCCCAACCTTCACCCCTCCAATGCAGCCTTCTCTGTTTGTTAGTAGGAGGTTGAGCAGCACACCATTCCTTGTGGGGTCCTCCACTACTGACAGGAAGTTGACTTCAATGTTCTTCAGGAACCTCTTGGACTGTTTCTGCTTCACTGTATTGCTTCTTCAGCAGATGTCAGGGTAGTTAAAGTCCCCCACAAGAACCAGTCACTTTGAGGCTGTCTGTAGAAGGCTTCATCCACTTCTTCTTCCTCCTGATCAGGCAACCTGTAGCAAACACCCACAATGATGTTGCTCTTACTAGTGTTCCCTTTTATCCTAACTCATAAGCTCTCCACTTGCTTGTCATCCACCCCAAGACAGAGCTCAATACATTTCAAACAGAGGGCAAATAACCACCAGTAGAGAGCAAAATCCCCTCAAACAGAGGGCAACTCCTCCACCACGCCCTCCTGCCTTCCGCCTTTTCTCCTAAACAGATGTATCCCCTCATGACAACATTCCAGTCATCCGAGTTGTCCCGCCAGGTCTCTGCAATTGCAAGGAGATCAAAGGCCTGTGACTGCACACAGATGTCTAGTTCCTCCTTTTTGTTCCCCATACTGAGTTGGTCTACAGGCACTTTACAGAGGCATTTGACTGTGTTATCATCTCAATGGGGGTGCAAAGGGATGCCCCATAATTCTGTCCTGTGCTTATGTCTTTGGATGCTTGTTCTTGCTGGAGGTATCCTTTTAAGCCTCTTTTTGCTCCTTGGGTGGTCACTCTAGTTCTCCCCTTCCCACACCTTATCTCTTGAGCTTGGCTATGTCCCCACGTCCTTCATAGAATCATAGAATCACAGAATCAGCTGGGTTGGAAGGGACCTCTGAGATCATGAAGTCTAATCCTTCATCCAATCCCACCGTGGTTACCAGACCATGGCACTGATGCCACATCCAGTCTCACCTTAAAAACCTTCAGGGACAGAGAATCCACCACTTCCCTGGGCAGCCCATTCCAACGGCTGATTATCCTCTCTGTAAAGAAATTCTTCCTAATATCCAACCTAAACCTCCCCTGGCGAGCTTAAGACCATGCCCTCTTGTCTTACTGATCGCTGCCTGGCAGAAGAGACCAACCCCACCTGGCTACACCCTCCTGTCAGGGAGTTGTAGAGAGTGATGTAGAGAGTCTAGTTTAAAACTCTCTCAACACGCCCTGCCAATTCCTGAGCTAAGATCCTTTTTCCTCTTTGAGATAGGTAGATCTCATGTGTTGCCAGCAGGCTTGGTGTCATAAAAGTTGATCCATGATCAAAACCCCAAAACTCCACTGGTAACATCATTAAGACACAGAATTACTCTTAATCTAAGCAAAATTGCCAGAATTTGACCCATTAGTTGACACTATCATCTACTAGAAAATCAAAGAATCTTGGCACCATTTCAGTTCAAGTCTGAGTGCTCAACAAGAGTTTTAACATCTAAAGGAGAAGGATTCAGTCAAGTCAAGGGGAGATTATACGATCACGATAAACTCTCCTGGTGACTCACAGGGTTTTTCTCCAGGTACTTTTCATAAATATTTACTTTATCAGGGAGTGAGGAGGTAGTGGGAGAAAAGTAAAGAGTGAAGCAACACCTCAAAAAACCAACATAACTCTCCATGCTCCCATTTGCACTCAAGTGGGCCATGCTCTAGATAAAGGCAGGGTTATGCAGAAAGGCTTTGGCATCTCTGCAGATCAGGACTGGACCAGGACTGAGTCCCAGCCTAAAAAAATTGTGGTTCAAGGACAGGTCAAGTAGAATTAATAATGTTTCATAGTTACAAAGAAAAATATCAAGCTCAAGCTTCCAGGATGAAACCAGAAAGAATTCCAGTACTTTTACTCTTGCTAGACAGTAAGGAGCAAAAAACCCACATGAAAATGTAAGTGTGTGCCCAGAACAAAACACTAATTTAAGGAAAGGGTGAAAACTGGAACAACTCTTGGCCTTAGGAGTTTGCTGCACAGGGGTACAAGAATTTTACTATGGAAACAGAATGCCTTGAGCAGAGCTTGAAAGAGGAGACAATCTTTTATTGGAAAAGACCGGGGGCTTACCCAGTCAAAGCCCCATTCCCTGCCCTTTTTCCTGACTATTCTACTGGCTCGTTAGTTCTGTAAGCCAACCTTCATGGCAAGCGCTCGAGCTGTGCCTTTCCCATACAAACTACTCAAGCAATCAGCAGCTGGTGGAAGATGTGCAGATTCAGGGGTCCAAGTGTGACACTTACTGCAATGGCCACGTTGGCTCTGGTTGTTGGAAGACACAAAGTTGCTTCCCACAGTTGCTAAGGACAGTGCAGGGATGAGGATTATACAGCCCAGTTTCTCCTGCCTTTCTTGAGAATGACTCCATTAATGGAATTTCCAGAGGCTATGAGAGGATTTTGTGACACATACTTGATAGGTATTTGGGGTCTTGGAGGCTAAGAACATACCTGACTCCATCCACAAATCAGTCCCATAAATCTTTTCATTCACCATATCTGACACCTCCAGCAAACTGCAAAGGGGATGTGAAAGAGATGAGAAGCAGAGCCAGACTGCTCCACCTCCTCGGCACTCAGGGAGTCCGAGCCAGGCATCAGGCAGGAGCAGAAGGACAGAGGGTGGCCCTCACCAGCAGAAGTGAAAATTGGGCCTCCACTTCTCAAGGAAAGGAAGATTCCCTGGCTTTTCCAGTAACAGCTGCAACAATGACCCTCAGCAATGGATGGCAGGGGAGAACTGTGCTCAGAGACATCAGTTCAGAGTGACACTGAGTCCCCAGTGTGCCATCCTGGCAATGCAAAGGAAGCTTTAGTGTGCAAACTCTCCCTGAACTACAGCCAAGGGCACAGTCAGCACACAGGGACTGACAGAACTGCTGTCAAATACAGGGCACTTGGGGGGGCAGGAAATGAGCTCCCCTGGCAGTGCTGCCTTTGGAACAGGCACAGTGAAGAAACAAACCCAAATTACCAGAAGCTCTTGGGCCGTGGCTCTGTATGTCAGTATCAAATTCAGAGAAATATTAAAATCTACTTCCCAAATAACAGCTGATATAAAATGCCTGATGTCACTGCTCCTTCCTTACACCTTTGTTACCTCCAGTTTATGGTCCCTTTCTCAAATCAGCCCTTGGTCTATAATCAGGTACTACTTCCATGAAGAGGCTCTGTGAAGATACATGTCCTGACTGAATGAGCTCAAAAGGGAAGGTCAACAACAGAACTCAGGAACTTCTGTGATTTAGAACCAGCCTCATGATCTCCAAGGACTGGCAACATTTTTAACACAGCAAGATCACCACCTGCCCTGATCTGAATGGTGGTTTTGGTTATAGGTACAATGTCAGGCCGAGTCCTTTGCCATGCAGGCACAAAGTGTCATTACAAGTTTACTGGGAATCTGTTCTCTGGTTCTGATCATTATTCTTTTCCATTTAAAAGTTACCGTTAAATACTCGGGACTTACCATGACAAGTTTTCTTTCATCTCCCTCTACGCAATGAATTCAATCAGGCTGCTATCAAAGCCTCCTCTTATCAGAGCACTTCCTCAGGAACCCCGTCATGCTTCTGTGAACACAGGGCACCTGCCAATAGGGTAAACCCATTTTCACATTTAACTTTGGGGTATTATGTATAAAAACTAAGAGTACACATCAATTACCAGCAGAGCTTGCCTGGCCTACCATCAAAATGAAGTTCACTGTAAGTAGACGAATCACTTTCTCATAAAACTCTTAAGGTTGGACAGTTTAAATGGGTTTGAGTCTTTCTTGGCACCAAGTGACCTCTTAGTGATTTCTGCAGGATCACAGAGAGAAAATGCCAGAGGGGTGGGGACTGCATGGTTGAAATGTTCCTTCTGGCAGGGATGTAACTCCATCTGCCTACTCAAACATGAAAGAGAGAAGTGCTCTGTCTCAGGGGTGCCACACACATGTGAAATGTTAAAGCTTATCTATCTTTACAAGGTGGATGCATCAGGCACATGAAAGCCAGGTCAGGATAAAGCCTGAATGTAAGGTTTGACACAACAGCATTAACAGCTTCCTAGCCTCCCCTTTGAGGCCAGGAATTACCTCCCCTTTAAAGTAATCTCCAAGAGCAACGTGCTCCTACAGCCATGGGACTGGTTCTGCTGTACTGTGAGTGCACTGAGCTTTCCAGCAGCAAATTCCTTCACCTGCCTTAAGCAGGAGAACACATCACACACGTGGCGTTACTGGAAGAGGCAACAACCTCCATGACACATTTACCGAAACAATATAATTGAAAGGACCAATATTTTTCTTTCCCTATGACTGTTTGCACTCTACAAAGCCTTTGTTTTGACCAGTGCCTCTCTCTAAAAATCCACTTCTCCTTCTCTGTTTGCAACAAAAAGGGGTTTTCTGTTTAATTTTAACAGGGTTATGTTGCAACTAAAGTGTTTTCAAAGAAACCTGCATCATTGCTTCAACGAGCAGGAGGTTTGGGCTTGGCAAATGGTTTCCTACACCACCTCAAGGAGACACGGTAGGATGGTGGATGAAAGTGGTGTGAAAGCCAATTGATTGACGAAAGGTTCCAATAAGTGAAGAGAACCTTCTCAAAGTTTGTTCAAAAGTTGCATTGCCCATGAATAACCCCTTCCCAGTTACCAAAGATGTGTGTAGAGATTCTGAGCTCCGTTTTTGGTTTTTTTAAATGCTGTTTTCTGGGTTTGTTTCTTTGATGCTCAGGAATCTGGGCCTCACCCACTGCCACCCAGAGAGAATCGCTTCATCATCTCGAGGAACAGACTCCAGAGCTTGAGGCCATATGGAAAACACATCCAAGCTCTGTGCAGAGGAATTCCCCCTTACCTGGCTTACCCAGGTCCTGGTGAGTCTGCTGCTGACAGCCTTTGTGTTCCAAAACAAACGGGTGCTTGTACTACACGTTTAGAATGATGCAGTTCAGTTTCTAAGTGACTTTTCCTGGTACATTCCCAACACTAAGTTGGAAAAATTTCAGCTACATTGTTCTCCTATTTTCTCAGTCCAAATCTAATCAGTTTTTCCTTTTCTTTTACCATCAAACTTCTTATCAGGATCAAACTTCTTATCAGGATCAAACTTCTTAGAGCAAGGTATTTCATGCTTGAAAGATAAGATTAATAAACTGCTTGTCTATTACTGCACTATACCTACTGCATTAGCCATTTAAGATAATGTGATCTGAAGTCTGAATTTATAGACATCGGTGTGAGTTATTTTTATTTTAACTTCTTCTTACTATACTAAGAATTAAAATGTTTTATTTTAAAAATAAGTAATGCCAAGCAATATGGCCAGTTGTAAACAGACAGATGCACTCTTGCTCTCTGATCAACCCAGAAATCAAGGAGCAAATGACAGAATTAAAAAGTGTATTAAATGTAGTCTGCAGTTGAAAACAGAAATCATTTAAGAATGTTTCATAAAGGTTTAACACAGGAAGCAAAGAACCATCCCCTAACCAGTTAAAGTTGGAAATTTGAAAGAGTCAAATTAGGCCAAAAGTAAGGCAAAAAGGCTGGGCAGTTTCTTCATCTAAAACATCACTAACTCAGTTTGTGTGGGACACAGCAGATCTTCACCTTCCCTCCTTGCTCAGGGGCCCTTTCCTTGGCCTTTAATGGGAGTTACTCCAAGAGACACTTTACCCACTCAGGAACAGCCCAGAGTTTCTCTAAAGAAAGGACACAGCAGCCTGGTCTGTTCAGGAAAAGGCTTTTGGGGTCTCTAAGGGTCAACTGACATTAAAACCAAAGCAAAACTGTACCCAAGAATATTTTAGCCCTTCCAAGGAAAAGCTGTGGGGTTGCAGTATTTAAAGAGAAGTTCCCGTCTGCCTTGCCTGGGGTTTCTGGAGAGACCCTCCTCTCCTTTTCCAGCTCTACACTGCATTTTCCCTGAGATCACACAGGCGCAGCCCTCTTCCCTTATCCTATTGTGAGTCAATGGGAACGTCTCTCTGGGGGCTTTTGAGCCCCTGGACACCATGGGCCAGACTGTCACAGATGATGATTTCAAGTGCCCCGAGGCAGCCGGGGTCTGACCTGAGCGGGGTCTGACCTGAGCAGGGTCTGTGGTGCAGCATCTCGTGCCAAGAGCCTGGCAGCCTCGCGGGCAAACAGGGATACCCACAGCCAGGCTGCAACCAGAGCCTCCCTGCTCTCCATGCAGGGAATTGCAGGGCACAGGTGCTTCTGGAAGGGACAGTGCCTTCTACAACAGGATCTCACTTAAACCAGAATTCCAACAGGAGAGCACAACATGGCAGCTGGGCCCCACTGTTCACAAAACTGCTCTACCTTCACGCACTTAGGTTCCTGTTTTTACTACAATACTACACATTGTGATGCTTTATACAAGTCCAAGCTTCTTTTATTCCATGAAAAGCTTAAATTCACAAAATGTGGAACTATTATGGAACCAAGGAAGCAAAGTGGTTGCTCTTTCCAGACCCAAGGAATTTAATCCTAATAATGACACCCTTGCAGGTTTCTTACTCTAACTGGGATGCCATTACATCTCACAATGTTCATGAGTCAAATTTAGATTGATCCAGGTTTTGATTGATCGTGAAGAGAACAAGACTCAAAACGGGATTCCTAAAGAGGGACATGATAGCAGAGACTCCAGTGAACCTGAGGGACTCTCAAAATGTAAGTACAGAGGTATAGAAATATTCCTAACAATGCAGAACACTAGAGTTGCTTTCCTTGCCAAAAAAGATCCTTCTAAACAAGGACAAGGCCTGAGTTTTATTTAAATTTAAATCCTGAGGGCAATCTATGAGCATGCCCAATGAGCATTACAAAGTGGCAGGATTTTATCCCAAGTCCTACTTCTATTTTTCTCTTCCTGCTCATCCCAGAGCAGACAAAACATGAAGATAAAAAAACACCTAAAAAACTGCATTGACAGAAAAAAGTTCAAGAGTGACTCGAGAATAATTAAAAACCCATCATACAATGTAATAAAAGTGTTTGAATGCCCTCATGTATTTTAAAGCAAACTGAAGACGCTGAATGAAATTGACTTTTGAGGAATTTTTTAACACAGAATAGATATTCTGATTGGAGACACCAGCAGCAGGTCTAACACCGGTCCTGAGGGTATGAAAAGACCTCAAAAGCTGTACATTAATCAAACTGCAATGGCACAAACGTGCCGGGCCCGCCGAGGCCCTCCCGCCCCTTCCCGCTCCCCTCCTGCCGGCCCGGCACCGCCTCACCCCGCTCCGCTCGGGCCTCGGCCTCACCCTCCTCCACCGCAGCAGGAGCGCGGTCCTTTACACCTTCAGCAAAGGGCCGATTCCTCGCGGGCAGTGCAAGGGCTTTCTCGGCGCTTCCCGTCGGGTTTTTTCTCCCCCCCGCCCGCCGTCGGCAGCGATGGAGGGGGAGCGCGGGGAGCGCGGGGCGCGCCGCCCTCACACACCGCGCTGGCGCTGCCGCCCTCACACACCGCCATGGCCCTGCCGCCCTCACACACCGCCATGGCCCTGCCGCCCTCGGACACCGCGCTGGCGCTGCCGCCCTCGCACACCGCCATGGCCCTGCCGCCCTCGCACACCGCCGTGGCCC
Source organism: Pseudopipra pipra (assembly GCF_036250125.1). Taxonomy (NCBI): domain Eukaryota; kingdom Metazoa; phylum Chordata; class Aves; order Passeriformes; family Pipridae; genus Pseudopipra; species Pseudopipra pipra. The sequence goes on from NC_087576.1 coordinate 4,519,959, forward strand.
TGCCGCCCTCACACACCGCCGTGGCCCTGCCGCCCTCACACACCGCGCTGGCGCTGCCGCCCTCGCACACCGCCATGGCCCTGCCGCCCTCACACACCGCCGTGGCGCTGCCCCCGGGCACGAACGGGAGCGGGGCCCCGGTGTGGCGGCACGGATCAGAACGGCCCTTCGGACTGGCAGATTCGAACAGTGACACGGAGGCCAGAATTCGGTTTCATCTTGCAGTGCAACGATGGCTAGAAGTTATTTTTATGTATAACACCCGACCCCCTTCAGACTCTCCCCCCCTCCGCCGTACAAACACACACACACAGCCTTTTAAAATAAGGTGCTGGGTTTCAGTTCAAAAGTAGTTTCCTCGTCACAGACTGGGGCTGCTCACAGAAGGAAACTGAGCAACTTGTCAAATATCCAAAAACCTCCCTAAGTGACCACCCCCTCAATATTTACATCACCACAGAAAATAAGCTGAGGCAAGCTGAAAATAAATACTGCTGCCACCTACAATAACAGAGACCTCCACAGACTTGAACATAGATATGTAATATTCCAGCCCGAAATGCCTATTTCTTGTAAAACATTTTTCAGTGGCCATGTTCTATTTGTGACACATATTTTGGTGGGTGCTGTGGTTACAAGGAACATACAGTGCCTTTTGGAAACTACAAAGGCTCATATTTATTTTGCCTAATGCAAAGCTTTTTTTTTTTTTTTTCCTTTTAAAGTTTAGGCTATATCTGTTAATAGATTCCATGTGAATTTACAAAAGTAATTAGTACATGTCAGAAAAATACTATAAACTTATTTAATTTTTGACTACAAATGGAGCCTTATCTGATAATTCTCTGGTAAAATTCTGCAGAAGTACAACTCCTGTATTTATCAAGTAGTTACAGCAGGAAATAATTTTCAGTGACATACAACAGGGATACAAATCACAAACTAATTTTATTGCAACACTCAGTCTTTCCACACCTAATTCAGAAAACATATATAAGGTGGGAGGTTCACATCACTCTTTCTACCTGCAGGAGCATCAGCTCTGCAGTCAGGATGAAGCTCCCTGTGAGTATACAAACTTTTCTTCCTTATAAACTAAACCTTTCATTCAATCCCATTGCCTTTCTCTCAGAAGTGCCTCTGCCTGCCCAGAGCACAGAGGTTTCTCTGGAGACATTTTGCTCCTCCGGAGTGAGCAGCTCAACCCTTATTAGCTGAACCAGCTGACGAGGTAAGGAGTTTTCCTACAGCTTGGCTCTCCATTATGCAGAATACACAAAGCCTTGTCCATGTCCATTTTTGTCAATGCCTTTGCAAAACTGGAGCACTGCATTAATGGATCAACCACTTCCCTGAAATGGCAGAGCAGAAGAAGTGGAAAAGCTTTCTCCTTACTCTTGTAAAATACCTGTGTGTGCCTGTTCAGGTCTTAGAAGCAACTTGAGATTCAGCTCTTGAAACAGCAACTGTAAAACGTGTCCAGTTTGCAGCATTCTGGGGCAAAGCGAGGGTGACTCACTTTAGGGCACTCTTGCAATCCCAGGATGAAAGCAAAAGAGGATCCAAGGAGGACACTTCAACAGCAGATTAGGAAAAGGGCACAGAGATTCTCATGACCAAATTCATCACCCAGACCTGCAGTTACACTTTTGTATTTGATTTTCATTTCAGATTTTGACTGCAGTCCTTCTTGGACTCGTCCTGACTCCAGCCCTTGGTGAAAATGTGAGTACAGGGACCAATTCCCACCTGCACAGCTGCTGTTTCTATATCCCCTGCTTTGGGAGATGTCCTTCATTCTTTCTTCATTTGCTGGGTGGATAGAAACTGAAATCTCCTCTCAGAGACGAAACTCTAAAGGCACCACACGGCAGTTGTAAGATGCAGCAATGATTCGGGGAAGGCAGGCAAAGAGTTCTTACGGCTACTGCCCAGCTTTGCCACAGCCTTGATCCCTTGTCCTTGGGAAAATCCTGAGCTCACTGCTGGTGCTCCCTGCGGGCAGCACTTCTTCTGTTCTACCAGGGATCTGGGGAGTTCACTGATTCATTTCAAAATTTAAATGTGTTCCATTATTTGGCGTTTTAGTCTCAGCAGAGTGATGACAACTGCCAGATCTCTGTTGGGGGAGTCTTCCAAAATATGACCATCAGTAGTCAAACACGTGTGGCAGTTTTTGAACAAAGAAGCAACGATTTGTCTTGGAAAACCATCTGGAACTACAACACGGTGAGTGGCAGGGTGCGCGCTTTGCCAGGCACTGTGCGAGGAGGCTGCCTCCCGCTCCAGCTGACCAAGGCACGGGGCTTCTTGCTTTCTTGTTGAGCTTCTGAGTCCAGGATCTGGGGTAGGAAATATTGGTATTCCTTGCTGGTTTTTATCCAGACTTTTTTCCATTTTTTTGCCAGTTGGAAAAGTGAACTGTGAGTGCTCAATAACTTTCTCCTTACAGGGCGTCATTGCAACCAAAGTGATGCAAGAGAGAACTTGCTACATTTCCGTCATGAACCAGAAGGAGATGCCCAGCTTTGATGCCCTGCTCAGACTGGCTGCAGAGAACAGGGTAAGATTAAAAGCAGAATTTGCCTCAGATGTTGTAGAGTAATTAATATTCATTTTTAATCTGAGTTCTTGATATTTTCAAAAACTTATTAATGATTGTGTATATTAAAAGCTAGTGATGTTTTTCAGGTACATAATTTGAAATCTTTTAAAATTTACAGTGTTATCCATGTTCAAATGCCTGTAGTGCAGGTTAATAATGTTTGTTCAAAGTTGCAGGTTACGTAGATTACTTTTACAATGCTTTAAATGGGTGTTTAAATTCAACCTTTGTTATACTGTCATATAATCCAAGATTTTACATTCTTGGCTGAAATACATTTGCTTTTCAGAGTCTCTCATTTGCAGTGCAAAAACTATATTTTCTCCACTAGGTCTAATTCAGGAATGACAAATCTTGAAGCATGGAGAGTTTAATTAAGTTTAAATAAGCTTAAAATCTTTTTCAAAAGAACCATGCACCGTATTTAAATTAGTTCAATCCACTGAATTGGCAATTTAAAAGTTATCTCAGCATTCAGCAGACTCACTGTGGGTAGAGACTTGCTTTCCTTGAAGACTGAGAAGTGAGTCCTTAAAAAAAATCCAGGCTTTAAAGGGCAAGAAAACTGTGGCAGGTTAAGATAAACAGGAGAAGGACCCCAGTAAAAGCATAAGCAAAAAGATGCAGCTTTAGCTGTAATTCCAGGCTTGTTTGTCTTAAGGTTTATGTCAGAGACCTTGAAGCTCATTTCAACTCCTTGCTTGCCAGTGAGAAGGAAGCAGAGTGCAATGGGCAGAGGCACCGTGACCATATTGCGCATATTTTGAAAGCCTTTAACAATCCCAGCCACCCCGCCAAGTGTGTCTTTCCACTGGATTCCATGGGGCCGTTTCTTAACTCTGCTTTTTGCTGCTGGAGAGGAGCAGCTTGTCCCACGTGGTAGGACTGTCTTGCCCTCCACAGCAGTGCGGCTTGGCAATTTGCCCTAGGGATGGTTTGTCCAAAGAAAAGGGGGCCGGGGGGGCCCTCATTCCCTCTGCCAGCTGCACTTTCTCTGAGGAAGCTGAGCTCTGCAGCTTGCTGAGAAACCCTTTCTCTCAGGAATCCTGCAAGGGCACCAATTCTTTGGGCATGGCAATCCTTCCAAGGCCTTCCGAGGCCCTGCAATACCACCCTGCATTTGTCAGCTCAGACCTTTGCCTTGCAGCTGCCCTTGTCCAGACTCTCTTTTCCTTTGGGGCGGGAGAGAGCTCTGTGCCATGGCAAAGGCACCACTAAAGGCAGGGGGCAGTCACAGCCCAAGCACTGGCTCATCATTGCACAACTCGCCATATGCCCGCCATGAAACGCATCACGCCACTGATCTTGCTGAATGCTCTCTTTTGGTGTCTAGAACCAGGTCAGTCTTGGAAGAGTTACAAGGAAGCTCACCTTTGTCACCAGTGGACTGGTCAACAACCTCAACTCCTACGGACAAGACATCACGGCCATGTGCAGCGGACTCACCACCTACAAAGCTCATGAAGTTCACGGTGAGTGCAAGCAAATCAATTCTGTCTCTCTCTCGCCTGGCACTTTTTTCCCCTTGGGGAATGACTACTGCACCAGTGGTCCTCTTCCAACTCAAGACGGACAGAAAGCAAGAGCTTCAGGTTAGGCAGAAAGCCTTCGGCATCTCTGCAGATCAGCACTGCACCAGGCTTGAGTCCCAGCCTGCAGAACTGACCTGCTCCAAACCCTTCCACCTCCCTTCTGTCAAGCTTCACATGGCTTCAGTTTGGACCTTGACTTCTGCCCCTCCTTGACCACCTCTGCAACGCCCAAGCAAAGACAAAGGCTCGTCCCAAGATGCCCTGTCCTTCCCTTTGGACCTTGCTCAGGAGTTCACCCAGCAAGCCACCAAACACTTGTGTGCTTCACAGCACCAGGCCAAGTGGCTTCCTTCCCTGTTCCCGGGCCGAGGATGGCATTGCCCATGACTTTCAGGACCTGCACTCGGCAGGCTCCTCTCACAAGCTCACGGCCTGACAGGGCCCAGCAACTGGCACCAGCCTGCCCCTGCACTGTCCAGCCCCCTGCACTCCCAACAGACAGTGGAACAGTGCCCCAAGGGCTGCACGGCAACAGCCCCAGCGTGGGCAAGAGCCCGTCTCTGGGGCCATTCCTTCCTCAGCCACACAGCCCGGGCTCTTTGGGCACTCCAAAGGAATCTTCCCCTCGCACGTCTCCAACACTCCTCCTGCAGCCAAGGACTCACGACCTCGCTCGCTCCCGGCAACAACCACCCCCTCTTGCAGAGCGGCAGCCAAGGTCGCAGGCCTCACCTCATGGGCTTTGCATTTTTCTTGTCTTGCTTTTCCAGGAACCCAAGTCAACCGGGGACCATGCGTCACCCTCAATGTCCTGAGAGCTGTGGAGCTGAAGTACTGCAACAACAATGGCAACATTGACCAGGTCTGAAACCCTTACTCTTCTCCACCCGAGGGCGGGGGCTGCCCAAAGCCAAGCCCCATGTCTTTCTTGCCCGGCATCTCCTCTTTGGAGAGCTTACTTCTTGGGGATGCAGAGGCTGAAACACATCGGGGGTGACCAGAGCTTTCCCTTCAAGACCTTGAGCCTGCATTCCTTCTGGCTACTTCTCTTGCACGCCTCACACTCTAAAAGCACCACACAGCAGCTGTAAGATGCAGCAATGATTCGGGGAAGGCAGGCAAAGAATTCTTATGGCTACTGCCCAACTTTGCCACAGCCTTGAGCCTTTGTCCTTGGCAAAATCCTCAGCTCACTGCTGGCGCTCCCTGCGGGCAGCACTTCTTCTGTTCTACCAGGGATTTGGGGGCGAGATCACTGACTCCGTTCAAAGGCTGAAGATGTTCTGTCCTTGGTGTTTTAACCTCCCCAGGGTCAGGATCAGGGTCCGGATCAGGGTCAGGATGGCAGCCAGGAAGTCATCATTGCTGGCCAGTCCCAAATTGTCACCCTCCACAAGACATGGCGCGTGGCAGTTATCCAGCAAACGACCGTCAGTGGCTCCTGGAAAACCATCTGGAACTACAACACGGTGAGTGGCAGGGAGCGCCCTTTGCCGGCCACTGTGCGAGGAGGCTGCCTCCCGCTCCAGCTGACCAAGGCACGGGGCTTCTTGCTTTCTTGTTGAGCTTCTGAGTCCAGGATCTGGGGTAGGAAGTATTGGTATTCCTTGCTGGTTTTAATCCAGACTTTATCCCAGATTTTCCCAGTTGCAAAACGGAACGGCCAGTGCTCAATAACTTTCTCTTTCCAGGGCGTCATTGCAACCAAAGTCCCGCAACAGAACGCCTGCTACATTTCCATCATGAACAAAAGCAAGATGCCCAGCTTTGACAATCTGGCCACACTCGCCAGACAGAGCAGGGTAAGAGTGCAAAGGAGCAGCAGTTTCTTGCCCTTGGAGTCCATGGGGCCGTTTCTTAACTCTGCTTTTTGCTGCTGGAGAGGAGCAGCTTGTCCCACGTGGTAGGACTGTCTTGCCCTCCACAGCAGTGCGGCTTGGCAATTTGCCCTAGGGATGGTTTGTCCAAAGAAAAGGGGGCCGGGGGGGCCCTCATTCCCTCTGCCAGCTGCACTTTCTCTGAGGAAGCTGAGCTCTGCAGCTTGCTGAGAAACCCTTTCTCTCAGGAATCCTGCAAGGGCACCAATTCTTTGGGCATGGCAATCCTTCCAAGGCCTTCCGAGGCCCTGCAATACCACCCTGCATTTGTCAGCTCAGACCTTTGCCTTGCAGCTGCCCTTGTCCAGACTCTCTTTTCCTTTGGGGCGGGAGAGAGCTCTGTGCCATGGCAAAGGCACCACTAAAGGCAGGGGGCAGTCACAGCCCAAGCACCGGCTCATCATTGCACAACTCGCCATATGCCCGCCATGAAACGCATCACGCCACTGATCTTGCTGAATGCTCTCTTTTGGTGTCTAGAACCAGGTCGGTCTTGGAAGAGTTACAAGGAAGCTCACCTTTGTCACCAGTGGATTGGTCAACAACCTCAACTCCTACGGAGCAAACATCACGGCCATGTGCAGCGGACTCACCACCTACAAAGCTTATGAAGTTCACGGTGAGTGCAAGCAAATCAATTCTGTCTCTCTCTCACCTGGCACTTTTTTCCCCTTGGGGAATGACTACTGCACCAGTGGGCCTCTTCCAACTCAAGACGGACAGAAAGCAAGAGCTTCAGCTTAGGCAGAAAGCCTTCGGCATCTCTGCAGATCAGCACTGCACCAGGCTTGAGTCCCAGCCTGCAGAACTGACCTGCTCCAAACCCTTCCACCTCCCTTCTGTCAAGCTTCACATGGCTTCAGTTTGGACCTTGACTTCTGCCCCTCCTTGACCACCTCTGCAACGCCCAAGCAAAGACAAAGGCTCGTCCCAAGATGCCCTGTCCTTCCCTTTGGACCTTGCTCAGGAGTTCACCCAGCAAGCCACCAAACACTTGTGTGCTTCACAGCACCAGGCCAAGTGGCTTCCTTCCCTGCCGGTTGTTCCCGGGCCGAGGATGGCATTGCCCATGACTTTCAGGACCTGCACTCGGCAGGCTCCTCTCACAAGCTCACGGCCTGACAGGGCCCAGCAACTGGCACCAGCCTGCCCCTGCACTGCCCAGCCCCCTGCACTCCCAACAGACAGTGGAACAGTGCCCCAAGGGCTGCACGGCAACAGCCCCAGCGTGGGCAAGAGCCCGTCTCTGGGGCCATTCCTTCCTCAGCCACACAGCCCAGGCTCTTTGGGCACTCCAAAGGAATCTTCCCCTCGCACGTCTCCAACACTCCTCCTGCAGCCAAGGACTCACGACCTCGCTCGCTCCCGGCAACAACCACCCCCTCTTGCAGAGCGGCAGCCAAGGTCGCAGGCCTCACCTCATGGGCTTTGCATTTTTCTTGTCTTGCTTTTCCAGGAACCCAAGTCAACCGGGGACCATGCGTCACCCTCAATGTCCTGAGAGCTGTGGAGCTGAAGTACTGCAACAACAATGGCAACATTGACCAGGTCTGAAACCCTTACTCTTCTCCACCCGAGGGCGGGGGCTGCCCAAAGCCAAGCCCCATGTCTTTCTTGCCCGGCATCTCCTCTTTGGAGAGCTTACTTCTTGGGGATGCAGAGGCTGAAACACATCGGGGGTGACCAGAGCTTTCCCTTCAAGACCTTGAGCCTGCATTCCTTCTGGCTACTTCTCTTGCACACCTCACACTCTAAAAGCACCACACAGCAGCTGTAAGATGCAGCAATGATTCGGGGAAGGCAGGCAAAGAATTCTTATGGCTACTGCCCAACTTTGCCACAGCCTTGAGCCTTTGTCCTTGGCAAAATCCTCAGCTCACTGCTGGCGCTCCCTGCGGGCAGCACTTCTTCTGTTCTACCAGGGATTTGGGGGCGAGATCACTGACTCCGTTCAAAGGCTGAAGATGTTCTGTCCTTGGTGTTTTAACCTCCCCAGGGTCAGGATCAGGGTCCGGATCAGGGTCAGGATGGCAGCCAGGAAGTCATCATTGCTGGCCAGTCCCAAATTGTCACCCTCCACAAGCAATGGCGCGTGGCAGTTATCCAGCAAACGACCGTCAGTGGCTCCTGGAAAACCATCTGGAACTACAACACAGTGAGTGGCAGGGAGCGCCCTTTGCCGGCCACTGTGCGAGGAGGCTGCCTCCCGCTCCAGCTGACCAAGGCACGGGGCTTCTTGCTTTCTTGTTGAGCTTCTGAGTCCAGGATCTGGGGTAGGAAGTATTGGTATTCCTTGCTGGTTTTAATCCAGACTTTATCCCAGATTTTCCCAGTTGCAAAACGGAACGGCCAGTGCTCAATAACTTTCTCTTTCCAGGGCGTCATTGCAACCAAAGTCCCGCAACAGAACGCCTGCTACATTTCCGTCATGAACAAAAGCGAGATGCCCAGCTTTGACAATCTGGCCACACTCGCCAGACAGAGCAGGGTAAGAGTGCAAAGGAGCAGCAGTTTCTTGCCCTTGGAGTCCACTGGGCCCTTTCTTAACTGTGCTTCTTGCTGCTGGAGAGGAGCAGCTTGTCCCATGTGGCAGGACTGTCTTGCCCTCCACAGCAGTGCGGCTTGGCAATTTGCCCTAGGGATGGTTTGTCCAAAGAAAAGGGGGCCGGGGGGGCCCTCATTCCCTCTGCCAGCTGCACTTTCTCTGAGGAAGCTGAGCTCTGCAGCTTGCTGAGAAACCCTTTCTCTCAGGAATCCTGCAAGGGCACCAATTCTTTGGGCATGGCAATCCTTCCAAGGCCTTCCGAGGCCCTGCAATACCACCCTGCGTTTGTCAGCTCAGACCTTTGCCTTGCAGCTGCCCTTGTCCAGACTCTCTTTTCCTTTGGGGCGGGAGAGAGCTCTGTGCCATGGCAAAGGCACCACTAAAGGCAGGGGGCAGTCACAGCCCAAGCACCGGCTCATCATTGCACAACTCGCCATATGCCCGCCATGAAACGCATCACGCCACTGATCTTGCTGAATGCTCTCTTTTGGTGTCTAGAACCAGGTCGGTCTTGGAAGAGTTACAAGGAAGCTCACCTTTGTCACCAGTGGATTGGTCAACAACCTCAACTCCTACGGAGCAAACATCACGGCCATGTGCAGTGGACTCACCACCTACAAAGCTTATGAAGTTCACGGTGAGTGCAAGCAAATCAATTCTGTCTCTCTCTCGCCTGGCACTTTTTTCCCCTTGGGGAATGACTACTGCACCAGTGGGCCTCTTCCATCTCAAGACGGACAGAAAGCAAGAGCTTCAGGTTAGGCAGAAAGCCTTCGGCATCTCTGCAGATCAGCACTGCACCAGGCTTGAGTCCCAGCCTGCAGAACTGACCTGCTCCAAACCCTTCCACCTCCCTTCTGTCAAGCTTCACATGGCTTCAGTTTGGACCTTGACTTCTGCCCCTCCTTGACCACCTCTGCAACACCCGAGCAAAGACAAAGGCTCGTCCCAAGATGCCCTGTCCTTCCCTTTGGACCTTGCTCAGGAGTTCACCCAGCAAGCCACCAAACACCTGTGTGCTTCACAGCACCAGGCCAAGTGGCTTCCTTCCCTGCTGGTTGTTCCCGGGCCGAGGATGGCATTGCCCATGACTTTCAGGACCTGCACTCGGCAGGCTCCTCTCACAAGCTCACAGCCTGACAGGGCCCAGCAACTGGCACCAGCCTGCCCCTGCACTGCCCAGCCCCCTGCACTCCCAACAGACAGTGGAACAGTGCCCCAAGGGCTGCACGGCAACAGCCCTAGCGTGGGCAAGAGCCCGTCTCTGGGGCCATTCCTTCCTCAGCCACACGGCCCAGGCTCTTTGGGCACTCCAAAGGAATCTTCCCCTCGCACGTCTCCAACACTGCTCCTGCAGCCAAGGACTCACGACCTCGCTCGCTCCCGGCAACAACCACCCCCTCTTGCAGAGCGGCAGCCAAGGTCACAGGTTTCACCTCATGGGCTTTGCATTTTTCTTGTCTTGCTTTTCCAGGAACTCAAGTCAACCGGGGACCATGCGTCACCCTCAATGTCCTGAAAGTTGTGGACCTGAAGTACTGCAACAACAATGGCAACATTGACCAGGTCTGAAACCCTTACTCTTCTCCACCCGAGGGTGGGGGCTGCCCAAAGCCAAGCCCCATGTCTTTCTTGCCCGGCATCTCCTCTTTGGAGAGCTTACTTCTTGGGGATGCAGAGGCTGAAACACATCGGGGGTGACCAGAGCTTTCCCTTCAAGACCTTGAGCCTGCATTCCTTCTGGCTACTTCTCTTGCACGCCTCACACTCTAAAAGCACCACACAGCAGCTGTAAGATGCAGCAATGATTCGGGGAAGGCAGGCAAAGAATTCTTATGGCTACTGCCCAACTTTGCCACAGCCTTGAGCCTTTGTCCTTGGCAAAATCCTCAGCTCACTGCTGGCGCTCCCTGCGGGCAGCACTTCTTCTGTTCTACCAGGGATTTGGGGGCGAGATCACTGACTCCGTTCAAAGGCTGAAGATGTTCTGTCCTTGGTGTTTTAACCTCCCCAGGGTCAGGATCAGGGTCCGGATCAGGGTCAGGATGGCAGCCAGGAAGTCATCATTGCTGGCCAGTCCCAAATTGTCACCCTCCACAAGCAATGGCGCGTGGCAGTTATCCAGCAAACGACCGTCAGTGGCTCCTGGAAAACCATCTGGAACTACAACACGGTGAGTGGCAGGGAGCGTCCTTCGCTGGCCACTGTGCGAGGAGGCTGCCTCCCGCTCCAGCTGACCAAGGCACGGGGCTTCTTGCTTTCTTGTTGAGCTTCTGAGTCCAGGATCTGGGGTAGGAAGTATTGGTATTCCTTGCTGGTTTTAATCCAGACTTTATCCCAGATTTTCCCAGTTGCAAAACGGAACGACCAGTGCTCAATAACTTTCTCTTTCCAGGGCGTCATTGCAACCAAAGTCCCGCAACAGAACGCCTGCTACATTTCCATCATGAACAAAAGCAAGATGCCCAGCTTTGACAATCTGGCCAGACTGGCCAGAGAGAGCAGGGTAAGAGTGCAAAGGAGCAACAGTTTCTTGCCCTTGGAGTCCATGGGGCCGTTTCTTAACTCTGCTTTTTGCTGCTGGAGAGGAGCAGCTTGTCCCACGTGGCAGGACTGTCTTGCCCTCCACAGCAGTGCGGCTTGGCAATTTGCCCTAGGGATGGTTTGTCCAAAGAAAAAAGGGCCGGGGGGGCCCTCATTCCCTCTACCAGCTGCACTTTCTCTGAGGAAGCTGAGCTCTGCAGCTTGCTGAGAAACCCTTTCTCTCAGGAATCCTGCAAGGGCACCAATTCTTTGGGCATGGCAATCCTTCCAAGGCCTTCCGAGGCCCTGCAATACCCCCCTGCATTTGTCAGCTCACACCTTTGCCTTGCAGCTACCCTTGTCCAGACTCCCTTTTCCTTTGGGGCGGGAGAGAGCTCTGTGCCATGGCAAAGGCACCACTAAAGGCAGGGGGCAGTCACAGCCCAAGCACTGGCTCATCATTGCACAACTCACCATATGCCCGCCATGAAACGCATCACGCCACTGATCTTGCTGATGCTCTCTTTTGGTGTCTAGAACCAGGTCGGTCTTGGAAGAGTTACAAGGAAGCTCACCTTTGTGGCCAAGGGGTTGGACAGCAACCTCAAGTCTTATGAATCAGACATCTTCTCTATGTGCAGCGGACTCACCAGCTACAAAGCTTATGAAGTTCACGGTGAGTGCAAGCAAATCAATTCTGTCTCTCTCTCACCTGGCACTTTTTTCCCCTTGGGGAATGACTACTGCACCAGTGGGCCTCTTCCATCTCAAGACGGACAGAAAGCAAGAGCTTCAGGTTAGGCAGAAAGCCTTCGGCATCTCTGCAGATCAGCACTGCACCAGGCTTGAGTCCCAGCCTGCAGAACTGACCTGCTCCAAACCCTTCCACCTCCCTTCTGTCAAGCTTCACATGGCTTCAGTTTGGACCTTGACTTCTGCCCCTCCTTGACCACCTCTGCAACACCCGAGCAAAGACAAAGGCTCGTCCCAAGATGCCCTGTCCTTCCCTTTGGACCTTGCTCAGGAGTTCACCCAGCAAGCCACCAAACACCTGTGTGCTTCACAGCACCAGGCCAAGTGGCTTCCTTCCCTGCTGGTTGTTCCCGGGCCGAGGATGGCATTGCCCATGACTTTCAGGACCTGCACTCGGCAGGCTCCTCTCACAAGCTCACAGCCTGACAGGGCCCAGCAACTGGCACCAGCCTGCCCCTGCACTGCCCAGCCCCCTGCACTCCCAACAGACAGTGGAACAGTGCCCCAAGGGCTGCACGGCAACAGCCCCAGCGTGGGCAAGAGCCCGTCTCTGGGGCCATTCCTTCCTCAGCCACACGGCCCAGGCTCTTTGGGCACTCCAAAGGAATCTTCCCCTCGCACGTCTCCAACACTCCTCCTGCAGCCAAGGACTCACGACCTCGCTCGCTCCCGGCAACAACCACCCCCTCTTGCAGAGCGGCAGCCAAGGTCACAGGTTTCACCTCATGGGCTTTGCATTTTTCTTGTCTTGCTTTTCCAGGAACTCAAGTCAACCGGGGACCATGCGTCACCCTCAGTGTCCTGAAAGTTGTGGACCTGAAGTACTGCAACAACAATGGCAACATTGACCAGGTCTGAAACCCTTACTCTTCTCCACCCGAGGGCGGGGGCTGCCCAAAGCCAAGCCCCATGTCTTTCTTGCCCGGCATCTCCTCTTTGGAGAGCTTACTTCTTGGGGATGCAGAGGCTGAAACACATCGGGGGTGACCAGAGCTTTCCCTTCAAGACCTTGAGCCTGCATTCCTTCTGGCTACTTCTCTTGCACGCCTCACACTCTAAAAGCACCACACAGCAGCTGTGAGATGCAGCAATGATTCGGGGAAGGCAGGCAAAGAATTCTTATGGCTACTGCCCAACTTTGCCACAGCCTTGAGCCTTTGTCCTTGGCAAAATCCTCAGCTCACTGCTGGCGCTCCCTGCGGGCAGCACTTCTTCTGTTCTACCAGGGATTTGGGGGCGAGATCACTGACTCCGTTCAAAGGCTGAAGATGTTCTGTCCTTGGTGTTTTAACCTCCCCAGGGTCAGGATCAGGGTCCGGATCAGGGTCAGGATGGCAGCCAGGAAGTCATCATTGCTGGCCAGTCCCAAATTGTCACCCTCCACAAGACATGGCGCGTGGCAGTTATCCAGCAAACGACCGTCAGTGGCTCCTGGAAAACCATCTGGAACTACAACACGGTGAGTGGCAGGGAGCGCCCTTTGCCGGCCACTGTGCGAGGAGGCTGCCTCCCGCTCCAGCTGACCAAGGCACGGGGCTTCTTGCTTTCTTGTTGAGCTTCTGAGTCCAGGATCTGGGGTAGGAAGTATTGGTATTCCTTGCTGGTTTTAATCCAGACTTTATCCCAGATTTTCCCAGTTGCAAAACGGAACGACCAGTGCTCAATAACTTTCTCTTTCCAGGGCGTCATTGCAACCAAAGTCCCGCAACAGAACGCCTGCTACATTTCCGTCATGAACAAAAGCGAGATGCCCAGCTTTGACAATCTGGCCACACTCGCCAGACAGAGCAGGGTAAGAGTGCAAAGGAGCAGCAGTTTCTTGCCCTTGGAGTCCATGGGGCCGTTTCTTAACTCTGCTTTTTGCTGCTGGAGAGGAGCAGCTTGTCCCACGTGGTAGGACTGTCTTGCCCTCCACAGCAGTGCGGCTTGGCAATTTGCCCTAGGGATGGTTTGTCCAAAGAAAAGGGGGCCGGGGGGGCCCTCATTCCCTCTGCCAGCTGCACTTTCTCTGAGGAAGCTGAGCTCTGCAGCTTGCTGAGAAACCCTTTCTCTCAGGAATCCTGCAAGGGCACCAATTCTTTGGGCATGGCAATCCTTCCAAGGCCTTCCGAGGCCCTGCAATACCACCCTGCGTTTGTCAGCTCAGACCTTTGCCTTGCAGCTGCCCTTGTCCAGACTCTCTTTTCCTTTGGGGCGGGAGAGAGCTCTGTGCCATGGCAAAGGCACCACTAAAGGCAGGGGGCAGTCACAGCCCAAGCACCGGCTCATCATTGCACAACTCGCCATATGCCCGCCATGAAACGCATCACGCCACTGATCTTGCTGAATGCTCTCTTTTGGTGTCTAGAACCAGGTCGGTCTTGGAAGAGTTACAAGGAAGCTCACCTTTGTCACCAGTGGATTGGTCAACAACCTCAACTCCTACGGAGCAAACATCACGGCCATGTGCAGTGGACTCACCACCTACAAAGCTTATGAAGTTCACGGTGAGTGCAAGCAAATCAATTCTGTCTCTCTCTCGCCTGGCACTTTTTTCCCCTTGGGGAATGACTACTGCACCAGTGGGCCTCTTCCATCTCAAGACGGACAGAAAGCAAGAGCTTCAGGTTAGGCAGAAAGCCTTCGGCATCTCTGCAGATCAGCACTGCACCAGGCTTGAGTCCCAGCCTGCAGAACTGACCTGCTCCAAACCCTTCCACCTCCCTTCTGTCAAGCTTCACATGGCTTCAGTTTGGACCTTGACTTCTGCCCCTCCTTGACCACCTCTGCAACACCTGAGCAAAGACAAAGGCTCGTCCCAAGATGCCCTGTCCTTCCCTTTGGACCTTGCTCAGGAGTTCACCCAGCAAGCCACCAAACACCTGTGTGCTTCACAGCACCAGGCCAAGTGGCTTCCTTCCCTGCTGGTTGTTCCCGGGCCGAGGATGGCATTGCCCATGACTTTCAGGACCTGCACTCGGCAGGCTCCTCTCACAAGCTCACAGCCTGACAGGGCCCAGCAACTGGCACCAGCCTGCCCCTGCACTGCCCAGCCCCCTGCACTCCCAACAGACAGTGGAACAGTGCCCCAAGGGCTGCACGGCAACAGCCCTAGCGTGGGCAAGAGCCCGTCTCTGGGGCCATTCCTTCCTCAGCCACACGGCCCAGGCTCTTTGGGCACTCCAAAGGAATCTTCCCCTCGCACGTCTCCAACACTCCTCCTGCAGCCAAGGACTCACGACCTCGCTCGCTCCCGGCAACAACCACCCCCTCTTGCAGAGCGGCAGCCAAGGTCACAGGTTTCACCTCATGGGCTTTGCATTTTTCTTGTCTTGCTTTTCCAGGAACTCAAGTCAACCGGGGACCATGCGTCACCCTCAATGTCCTGAAAGTTGTGGACCTGAAGTACTGCAACAACAATGGCAACATTGACCAGGTCTGAAACCCTTACTCTTCTCCGCCCGAGGGTGGGGGCTGCCCAAAGCCAAGCCCCATGTCTTTCTTGCCCGGCATCTCCTCTTTGGAGAGCTTACTTCTTGGGGATGCAGAGGCTGAAACACATCGGGGGTGACCAGAGCTTTCCCTTCAAGACCTTGAGCCTGCATTCCTTCTGGCTACTTCTCTTGCACGCCTCACACTCTAAAAGCACCACACAGCAGCTGTGAGATGCAGCAATGATTCGGGGAAGGCAGGCAAAGAATTCTTATGGCTACTGCCCAACTTTGCCACAGCCTTGAGCCTTTGTCCTTGGCAAAATCCTCAGCTCACTGCTGGCGCTCCCTGCGGGCAGCACTTCTTCTGTTCTACCAGGGATTTGGGGGCGAGATCACTGACTCCGTTCAAAGGCTGAAGATGTTCTGTCCTTGGTGTTTTAACCTCCCCAGGGTCAGGATCAGGGTCCGGATCAGGGTCAGGATGGCAGCCAGGAAGTCATCATTGCTGGCCAGTCCCAAATTGTCACCCTCCACAAGACATGGCGCGTGGCAGTTATCCAGCAAACGACCGTCAGTGGCTCCTGGAAAACCATCTGGAACTACAACACGGTGAGTGGCAGGGAGCGTCCTTCGCTGGCCACTGTGCGAGGAGGCTGCCTCCCGCTCCAGCTGACCAAGGCACGGGGCTTCTTGCTTTCTTGTTGAGCTTCTGAGTCCAGGATCTGGGGTAGGAAGTATTGGTATTCCTTGCTGGTTTTAATCCAGACTTTATCCCAGATTTTCCCAGTTGCAAAACGGAACGACCAGTGCTCAATAACTTTCTCTTTCCAGGGCGTCATTGCAACCAAAGTCCCGCAACAGAACGCCTGCTACATTTCCATCATGAACAAAAGCAAGATGCCCAGCTTTGACAATCTGGCCAGACTGGCCAGAGAGAGCAGGGTAAGAGTGCAAAGGAGCAACAGTTTCTTGCCCTTGGAGTCCATGGGGCCGTTTCTTAACTCTGCTTTTTGCTGCTGGAGAGGAGCAGCTTGTCCCACGTGGCAGGACTGTCTTGCCCTCCACAGCAGTGCGGCTTGGCAATTTGCCCTAGGGATGGTTTGTCCAAAGAAAAGGGGGCCGGGGGGGCCCTCATTCCCTCTGCCAGCTGCACTTTCTCTGAGGAAGCTGAGCTCTGCAGCTTGCTGAGAAACCCTTTCTCTCAGGAATCCTGCAAGGGCACCAATTCTTTGGGCATGGCAATCCTTCCAAGGCCTTCCGAGGCCCTGCAATACCCCCCTGCATTTGTCAGCTCACACCTTTGCCTTGCAGCTACCCTTGTCCAGACTCCCTTTTCCTTTGGGGCGGGAGAGAGCTCTGTGCCATGGCAAAGGCACCACTAAAGGCAGGGGGCAGTCACAGCCCAAGCACTGGCTCATCATTGCACAACTCACCATATGCCCGCCATGAAACGCATCACGCCACTGATCTTGCTGATGCTCTCTTTTGGTGTCTAGAACCAGGTCGGTCTTGGAAGAGTTACAAGGAAGCTCACCTTTGTGGCCAAGGGGTTGGACAGCAACCTCAAGTCTTATGGATCAGACATCTTCTCTATGTGCAGCGGACTCACCAGCTACAAAGCTTATGAAGTTCACGGTGAGTGCAAGCAAATCAATTCTGTCTCTCTCTCACCTGGCACTTTTTTCCCCTTGGGGAATGACTGCTGCACCAGTGGGCCTCTTCCAACTCAAGACGGACAGAAAGCAAGAGCTTCAGCTTAGGCAGAAAGCCTTCGGCATCTCTGCAGATCAGCACTGCACCAGGCTTGAGTCCCAGCCTGCAGAACTGACCTGCTCCAAACCCTTCCACCTCCCATCTGTCAAGCTTCATGTGGCTTCAGTTTGGGCCCTGACTTTTGGCCCACCTTGACCTCCTCAGCAACACCCGAGCAAAGACAAAGGCTCGTCCCAAGATGCCCTGTCCTTCCCTTTGGACCTTGCTCAGGAGTTCACCCAGCAAGCCACCAAACACCTGTGTGCTTCACAGCACCAGGCCAAGTGGCTTCCTTCCCTGCCGGTTGTTCCCAGGCCAAGGATGGCATTGCCCATGACTTTCATGACCTGCACTCGGCAGGCTCCTCTCACAAGCTCACGGCCTGACAGGGCCCAGCAACTGGCACCAAGCCTGCCCCTGCAGTGCCCAGGGTCAGGTTTTTCTTGTCTTGCTTTTCCAGGAACCCAAGTCAACCGGGGACCATGCGTCACCCTCAGTGTCCTGAGAGTTGTGGAGCTGAAGTACTGCAACAACAATGGCAACATTGACCAGGTCTGAAACCCTTACTCTTCTCCACCCGAGGGCGGGGGCTGCCCAAAGCCAAGCCCCATGTCTTTCTTGCCCGGCATCTCCTCTTTGGAGAGCTTACTTCTTGGGGATGCAGAGGCTGAAACACATCGGGGGTGACCAGAGCTTTCCCTTCAAGACCTTGAGCCTGCATTCCTTCTGGCTACTTCTCTTGCACGCCTCACACTCTAAAAGCACCACACAGCAGCTGTAAGATGCAGCAATGATTCGGGGAAGGCAGGCAAAGAATTCTTATGGCTACTGCCCAACTTTGATCTTTTGTCCTTGGCAAAATCCTGAGCTCACTGCTGGTGCTCCCTGCGGGCAGCACTTCTTCTGTTCTACCAGGGATTTGGGGGCGAGATCACTGACTCCGTTCAAAGGCTGAAGATGTTCTGTCCTTGGTGTTTTAACCTCCCCAGGGTCAGGATCAGGGTCCGGATCAGGGTCAGGATGGCAGCCAGGAAGTCATCATTGCTGGCCAGTCCCAAATTGTCACCCTCCACAAGACATGGCGCGTGGCAGTTATCCAGCAAACGACCGTCAGTGGCTCCTGGAAAACCATCTGGAACTACAACACGGTGAGTGGCAGGGAGCGCCCTTTGCCGGCCACTGTGCGAGGAGGCTGCCTCCCGCTCCAGCTGACCAAGGCACGGGGCTTCTTGCTTTCTTGTTGAGCTTCTGAGTCCAGGATCTGGGGTAGGAAGTATTGGTATTCCTTGCTGGTTTTAATCCAGACTTTATCCCAGATTTTCCCAGTTGCAAAACGGAACGGCCAGTGCTCAATAACTTTCTCTTTCCAGGGCGTCATTGCAACCAAAGTCCCGCAACAGAACGCCTGCTACATTTCCGTCATGAACAGAACCGAGATGCCCAGCTTTGATAATCTGGCCACACTCGCCAGACAGAGCAGGGTAAGAGTGCAAAGGAGCAACAGTTTCTTGCCCTTGGAGTCCACTGGGCCCTTTCTTAACTCTGCTTTTTGCTGCTGGAGACGAGCAGTTTGTCCCACGTGGCAGGACTGTCTTGCCCTCCACAGCAGTGCGGCTTGGCAATTTGCCCTAGGGATGGTTTGTCCAAAGAAAAGGGGGCCGGGGGGCCCTCATTCCCTCTGCCAGCTGCGCTTTCTCTGAGGAAGCTGAGCTCTGCAGCTTGCTGAGAAACCCTTTCTCTCAGGAATCCTGCAAGGGCACCAATTCTTTGGGCATGGCAATCCTTCCAAGGCCTTCCGAGGCCCTGCAATACCCCCCTGCATTTGTCAGCTCACACCTTTGCCTTGCAGCTGCCCTTGTCCAGACTCTCTTTTCCTTTGGGGTGGGAGAGAGCGTCTCCGTGGTGCCCAGCCTTTCCCCCACACCAGTGGCATGAGCCGCAACTGCAGGCCCGTGGCCGTAGCTGAGGAAGGAGCTAGAGAGCAGCGGGAAGCCGAGCTCATAGGAGGAAAGACAGGCATCCCGGGGCTTGGTGCAGGTGACAAAGGCCCCCAGTAGGAGACCAGAGTGGAAGTTCATGGGAAACAAAGCACTCTGGAGCCCTTCCGAAAGACCTGTCCCGCTCCAACCCCCACACTTCTCAGACAGGTCCTAAGCAGCACTTGCAAAGAGTCCCAGTGGAAAAAGGACCTGCGCGCTCCTACTGCTGCTCTCTTTGCTTCCCTTTGAGGTGGTTGCAGAAAGAGACTTCTCCTGCCAGGCTTCCAGCCTCCAACCTGAGGAGCTCTGAGGGGCCAGGGCAGCGACTGAGCAAATGATTTGCTCGAACGTCTGCCTTAACACACCGGCTGCGCTCCTCCGCTCCGGCTCCGCGCTTGCCCTGCGCTGCTGCCCCTTCTCCTTAGGCTCCCTGCACCTTGACTGCCTTACAAAGGGCTGCCTTAGGAACTGTCTTCAAGGCACACTACTGCTCCCATGGGCCCCAGGCCATTCAAAGGCACCACTAAAGGCAGGGGGCAGTCACAGCCCAAGCACTGGCTCATCATTGCACAACTCGCCATATGCCCGCCATGAAACGCATCACGCCACTGATCTTGCTGAATGCTCTCTTTTGGTGTCTAGAACCAGGTCAGTCTTGGAAGAGTTACAAGGAAGCTCACCTTTGTCACCAGTGGATTGGTCAACAACCTCAACTCCTACGGACAAGACATCACGGCCATGTGCAGCGGACTCACCACCTACAAAGCTTATGAAGTTCACGGTGAGTGCAAGCAAATCAATTCTGTCTCTCTCTCACCTGGCACTTTTTTCCCCTTGGGGAATGACTACTGCACCAGTGGGCCTCTTCCAACTCAAGACGGACAGAAAGCAAGAGCTTCAGCTTAGGCAGAAAGCCTTCGGCATCTCTGCAGATCAGCACTGCACCAGGCTTGAGTCCCAGCCTGCAGAACTGACCTGCTCCAAACCCTTCCACCTCCCTTCTGTCAAGCTTCATGTGGCTTCAGTTTGGGCCCTGACTTTTGGCCCACCTTGACCTCCTCTGCAACGCCCAGGCAAAGACAAAGGCTCGTCCCAAGATGCCCTGTCCTTCCCTTTGGACCTTGCTCAGGAGTTCACCCAGCAAGCCACCAAACATTTGTGTGCTTCACAGCACCAGGCCAAGTGGCTTCCTTCCCTGCCGGTTGTTCCCGGGTCAAGGATGGCATTGCCCATGACTTTCAGGACCTGCACTCGGCAGGCTCCTCTCACAAGCTCATGGCCTGACAGGGCCCAGCAACTGGCACCAGCCTGCCCCTGCAGTGCCCAGGGTCAGGTTTTTCTTGTCTTGCTTTTCCAGGAACCCAAGTCAACCGGGGACCATGCGTCACCCTCAATGTCCTGAGAGCTGTGGAGTTGAAGTACTGCAACAACAATGGCAACACTGACCAGGTCTGAAACCCTTACTCTTCTCCACCCGAGGGCGGGGGCTGCCCAAAGCCAAGCCCCATGTCTTTCTTGCCCGGCATCTCCTCTTTGGAGAGCTTACTTCTTGGGGATGCAGAGGCTGAAACACATCGGGGGTGACCAGAGCTTTCCCTTCAAGACCTTGAGCCTGCATTCCTTCTGGCTACTTCTCTTGCACGCCTCACACTCTAAAAGCACCACACAGCAGCTGTGAGATGCAGCAATGATTCGGGGAAGGCAGGCAAAGAATTCTTATGGCTACTGCCCAACTTTGCCACAGCCTTGAGCCTTTGTCCTTGGCAAAATCCTCAGCTCACTGCTGGCGCTCCCTGCGGGCAGCACTTCTTCTGTCCTACCAGGGGTCTGGGTAGTTCACTAATTCACTTCAAAATCTAATCGTGTTCCATTATTTGGCGTTTTAGTCTCAGCAGAGTGATGACAACTGCCAGATCTCTGTTGGGGGAGTCTTCCAAAATATGACCATCAATAGTCAAACACGTGTGGCAGTTTTTGAACAAAGAAGCAACGATTTGTCTTGGAAAACCATCTGGAACTACAACACGGTGAGTGGCAGGGTGCGCGCTTTGCCAGGCACTGTGCGAGGAGGCTGCCTCCCGCTCCAGCTGACCAAGGCACGGGGCTTCTTGCTTTCTTGTTGAGCTTCTGAGTCCAGGATCTGGGGTAGGAAGTATTGGTATTCCTTGCTGGTTTTTATCCAGACTTTTTTCCATTTTTTTGCCAGTTGGAAAAGTGAACTGTGAGTGCTCAATAACTTTCTCCTTACAGGGCGTCATTGCAACCAAAGTGATGCAAGAGAGAACTTGCTACATTTCCGTCATGAACCAGAAGGAGATGCCCAGCTTTGATGCCCTGCTCAGACTGGCTGCAGAGAACAGGGTAAGATTAAAAGCAGAATTTGCCTCAGATGTTGTAGAGTAATTAATATTCATTTTTTTGTCTGCGTTATTGGTATTTTCAAAAACTTATTAATGATTGTGTATATTAAACGCTATTTATTTTCACTTTAGTGATGTTTTCAGGTACATAATTTGAAATCTTTTAAAATTTACAGTGTTATCCATGTTCAAATGCCTGTAGTGCAGGTTAATAATGTTTGTTCAAAGTTGCAGGTTACGTAGATTACTTTTACAATGCTTTAAATGGGTGTTTAAATTCAACCTTTGTTATACTGTCATATAATCCAAGATTTTACATTCTTGGCTGAAATACATTTGCTTTTCAGAGTCTCTCATTTGCAGTGCAAAAACTATATTTTCTCCACTAGGTCTAATTCAGGAATGACAAATCTTGAAGCATGGAGAGTTTAATTAAGTTTAAATAACCTTTCAAACTTTTTCAAAAGAACCTTACACCATATTAGCCTTAGTTCAGCCCACTGATTTTAAAATCTCAGCATTCAGCAGACACTGTTGGTAGACACTGGCTTTCCTTGAAGACTGAGAAGTGAGTCCTTAAAAAAATCCAGGCTTTAAAGGGCAAGAAAACTGTGGCAGGTTAAGATAAACAGGAGAAGGACCCCAGTAAAAGCATAAGCAAAAAGATGCAGCTTTAGCTGTAATTCCAGGCTAGCTTGTCCTAAGGTTTATGTCAGAGACCTTGAAGCTCATTTCAACTCCTTGCTTGCCAGTGAGAAGGAAGCAGAGTGCAATGGGCAGAGGCACCGTGACCATATTGCGCATATTTTGAAAGCCTTTAACAATCCCAGCCATCCCAGCCAAGTGTGTCTTTCCACTGGATTCCATGGGGCCGTTTCTTAACTCTGCTTTTTGCTGCTGGAGAGGAGCAGCTTGTCCCACGTGGCAGGACTGTCTTGCCCTCCACAGCAGTGCGGCTTGGCAATTTGCCCTAGGGATGGTTTGTCCAAAGAAAAGGGGGCCGGGGGGGCCCTCATTCCCTCTGCCAGCTGCACTTTCTCTGAGGAAGCTGAGCTCTGCAGCTTGCTGAGAAACCCTTTCTCTCAGGAATCCTGCAAGGGCACCAATTCTTTGGGCATGGCAATCCTTCCAAGGCCTTCCGAGGCCCTGCAATACCCCCCTGCATTTGTCAGCTCACACCTTTGCCTTGCAGCTACCCTTGTCCAGACTCCCTTTTCCTTTGGGGCGGGAGAGAGCTCTGTGCCATGGCAAAGGCACCACTAAAGGCAGGGGGCAGTCACAGCCCAAGCACCGGCTCATCATTGCACAACTCGCCATATGCCCGCCATGAAACGCATCACGCCACTGATCTTGCTGAATGCTCTCTTTTGGTGTCTAGAACCAGGTCAGTCTTGGAAGAGTTACAAGGAAGCTCACCTTTGTCACCAAGGGATTGGACAGCAACCTCAACTCTTATGGAGCAGACATCTTCTCTATGTGCAGCGGACTCACCACCTACATGACCTATGAAGTTCATGGTGGGTGCAAGCAAATCAGTTCTGTCTCCCATTGGCCTGGCATTTCATTCCCTTGGGGAATGACTACAGCACAAAGGCTCCTCTTCCAACTCAAGATTGACAGAAACCAGGGAACAAAATTACCCCCCTGTAGAATGGCAGCTATTGTTGTAGCTGGTGTAGACTGGTATAAATGAGCTGAGTTGCTGTGGGTGCCTTAATTGTATTTTGATCTCTTGCAATAGTATTTTGTATTAATGGGAAAAAAAATTGTTTTAAATATATCCAAGTGAACTAAGTTTTACTGTGATAATCCTGAAGCACCATCAAAGTATTCTGAGCCTTCCTTCAAGCTGATTGTCTCCAAACCTGTCATGGACAGCTGCTTTACAGCTCAGGCTCAGCTCTGCATGGCAGCATTTCTCTGTACTCCCTGCATGCTTTGCTTTGGCACCTGAGGGTGCTCAATGGGATTCAAAAGGCAAGTGCAATGTGCCAGGTGTTAAGGCCTGTCTACAAATGCACAGATCACTCAACAGTATCTAAACCAGGATCTCATGGTTTTGGTTTTTTCTTTTTTTGTTTGTAAAGGAGCCCAGCTGAATCTCAGATCGTGTACTACACTTGACGTCCTGAAAGTTGTGGACCTGAATTATTGTCGTGGCAATATAATGGCCTGAAAACTTTACGTTTCTTGAACCAAGTGTGGAGGATCCAGAGCTGCTGCCCAAAGCCAACCCTGATGCCCTTCTTCCCAGGCATCTCCCCTTTCCAGAGATCCCTTCTTGAGGATGGAGATGCTAAAATACATGAATGAGTTACCAGAGCTTTCAATTAAAGACCTTCATCATGGATTGACTCCAACTTGTTTGTCTTTACCATTTTTCATTTATGAACACCTGCAGAAATACATTTTGATTGCCTCTCTTTGGCCCCTTTTGAGCCCTTCCAGTGCTCTTTTCAGGGCTCTCAACACAGGGCACACACTCAGAGAGCTGGGCAAGTCCCAGGGTGCGTAGGTTACAAACAAGGCTTTCAGAGTTACAACCTTCCTTTCCCTGGGTAGGGAAAGATGCCTCACATTAAAAATCAAAAGGCAGAAAGAAAGAAGGACAAAGCAATGAATTTGCCTTTATAGGGCAAGAGGAGTCTCCTTTCCTGGAGACTTGCCTTTCTGGGATTTACAGAGTTGTTCTGCTCCTGAAGGAAAGCAAAGTGAGGTCCCCGTTGCTCAGAATTTTAAAACCCACTCTTCTCTAACAGAAAGGGCAGGATGCTCTGGGTTATCCAGGTGAATACAAATCTATCTAGCACAAACACCAGTCATATGAAGTCCCTCAATTTTTGGCACCCTCTCACTGGCCCCAGAGGCTTCATTGTGTAGGGGGTTGAAAGGCTGCAGAGTTCCCTGAGGCAGCTCTTGAGGAAAAGCATCTGAATTACCTGGATGAGCACACAGCAGTCCCAGCAGAGAGACACAAGCAGGAGTTTGTTGCCAATCTCCTTCCTTCTTGCTGTTACACACGTTCTCTTCGTTCCCTGACAGACCATCAATAGTTTATTACTTTCATTCACCATATCTGACACCTCCAGCAAACTGCAAAGGGGATGTGAAAGAGATGAGAAGCAGAGCCAGACTGCTCCACCTCCTCGGCACTCAGGGAGTCCGAGCCAGGCATCAGGCAGGAGCAGAGGACCAGAAAGCAGATCCTGACTGAATGAGCTCAGAAGGGAAGGTCAACAACAGAACTCAGGAACTTCTGTGATTTAGAACCAGCCTCATGATCTCCAAGGACTGGCAACATTTTTAACACAGCAAGATCACCACCTGCCCTGATCTGAATGGTGGTTTTGGTTATAGGTACAATGTCAGGCCGAGTCCTTTGCCATGCAGGCACAAAGTGTCATTACAAGTTTACTGGGAATCTGTTCTCTGGTTCTGATCATTATTCTTTTCCATTTAAAAGTTACTGTTAAATACTCGGGACTTACCATGACAAGTTTTCTTTCATCTCCCTCTACGCAATGAATTCAATCAGGCTGCTATCAAAGCCTCCTCTTATCAGAGCACTTCCTCAGGAACCCCGTCATGCTTCTGTGAACACAGGGCACCTGCCAATAGGGTAAACCCATTTTCACATTTAACTTTGGGGTATTATGTATAAAAACTAAGAGTACACATCAATTACCAGCAGAGCTTGCCTGGCCTACCATCAAAATGAAGTTCACTGTAAGTAGACGAATCACTTTCTCATAAAACTCTTAAGGCTGGACAGTTTAAATGGGTTTGAGTCTTTCTTGGCACCAAGTGACCTCTTAGTGATTTCTGCAGGATCACGGAGAGAAAATGCCAGAGGGGTGGGGACTGCATGGGTGAAATGTTCCTTCTGGCAGGGATGTAACTCCATCTGCCAACTCAAACATGAAAGAGAGAAGTGCTCTGTCTCAGGGGTGCCACACGCATATGGAACATCCAAAGGACAATATTCTCTCCTTCACAACTCAGAGGCAAGTCAACAGTCTCGGCAAGGTCCATAAAGTGAGGGCACAGCTGTGCTGAGAGCATAGGAGAAGAACCATGAGACATAAGAGACTCCACGTCCACTCAGATCTTTTTCATCAAAATCTTCCTGTGAAGGAGATGAAATTTGGGAGCAATTCAATATTCGGGGATTGTCTCCAAGAGAATAATTGTTCACAATAGTTATCACAAAAGAATTTATCATTATAACAAAAAACTCTTCTGCATATTTAAATCCTCTTCAGCCAGACTCCACTGCAGAAAGTGCTGATCCTGTACACAACATTAAACAGGAAGTCAAAATTATTTTAGGACAGCAAGTAACTTGAGGCAAGATTAGCAGCACAATGTTAAAATGTTGTGAATTTCAAATGTTCATTTCAGATTGTGATTGCTTCTCTTCTTGGAGTTTTCCTGGCTCCAGCTCTTGCTGACAAGGGGGTGTGAATGAGGGGTTTTGGTCACTTAAAGAATCACCATAAAAGCTGTTGGCAAAAGCAGGTTTTAATATGAATTTGTGGAATTGCAGGTTAACAGAGTTCAACGTCAAGGTTCCGTCTGTTGCTCGCTGCACAGATGAGTCATGCAAAGGAAAATCAAATTAGAACCTCTTTAGAATGGCACACACGGAATCCAGGGGTGCAGAGGGGAGGGTGCAAAGGGTTTAAGAGTATTTAATCACTGACTAATTTATCATTTACAAGGTGACTTGATAGGGTTTACTGCAATTACAACGACTGAATTACAGATTCGAGATAGCAACATTCATAGCCTGGTCACTCCACATGCACACACAGAGCTGTCTACATCAATATCTATGTGTGCAAAAGTACCTGTTAAAAATTCCCCTGGAGTTCAGTGAAACAGGTCAAATGCCTTTGCATTCCTCAACAGGTGAGGGCTGAGCCTCGAGGAGTGGGGGAAATCAGCCCAGGTCTTGTCTTCAGGCACAGTCCTCTGAGCATTGCAAACTCGAGGGTTTGCAAGTCCAGGAGGCTCCCAGTCTGAGGGAGGTGCTTGTGGAGCCCACTGCAGTCCAGGACAGCTTCAAGGCCTCACTTAGGACTGCTGTTTATAGGGCTGAGCCATGATTGTCTTTAGTCACTGGTAGATTTCCACCCTGGCCACAGCCCAAGGTGGTTACAATGGTTCCGTTCCACTCGGGCTACGATTCAAGTAACTAATGTTCCAAGGCTGTCAGGGGATAACGGATTATCCCTTGTTCCCTGCCTCGTCAGGCAACTGATGTCCCTGATACAATCAGTGTCACTGCCACCTTTGCCATGCAGGAGCTCTTGGCACGGTCATGAAAACCAGGTCGGGATAAAGGATTGTAAGGTCTGACACAACAGCACTAACAGCTTCCCAGCCTCCCTCTGAAGCCAGAAATTCTCTCCCCTTTAATCTGGTCTCCAAGAGCAACCATTTCCCAAAACATGGCTACTAGAGCTATTGCTTTATTGAGTGAAACACTCCTGGAAATCCCCAAAGCTAAATCCTTACCTCCTTTAATCTTTTCCAAAAATCAGAACAACAAGAAAAACTTCAAGGAGCACCACAATGAAAACTCAAACCACCCTGACACTGGGGTCATATTTAAGCAGGAAAACACATCACACACTTGGAGGAGGCCTTTTACCTTTCACCAAAATCCCTCGTGAGCCCCAATGACACATTTACCTAAACAATATAACTGAAAGGACCAGTATTTCCTTGTCCATGATTATTTGATCTGTATAAAGCCTGTTTTCTTAACCAGTGCTTCTCTTTGGCAATCCACTTCTCTTTTATTCATTGAAAATTGTTTGCAACAAAAAACTGTTTTGCTTTTTTTTTTCTAGGTCTGCATTGCAGGGTGGATTTTAAAACCCCTGCATCATTGTTACAATGAGTTAGAGGGTTTGGATTGAGACAGTTCCCTGCACCACCTCAAGGAGACACAGTAGGGTGGGGGAGGAAAGTGGTGCAAAAGCCAGTTGATTGAGAAAAGGCTCCAATAAGTGAAGAGAACCTTCTCAGCAGGGCTGAGTCACTCTCAAAGTTCTCTCAAAAGTTGCATTGCCCATGAAAAGCCCCTTCCCTGTTACCAAAGATGTGTGTAGAGGCTCTGAACTCCTTCTTGGTTTTCCTAAATGCTGTTCTCTGGGTTTGTTTCTTTGATGCTCAGGGATCTGGGCCTCACCCACTGCCACCCAGAGAGAATCATTTCATTATGTGGAGGAACAGACTCCAGAGCTTGAGGCCATATGGAAAACACATCCAAGCTCTGTGCAGAGGAATTCCCCCTTACCTGGCTCACCCAGCTCCTGGTCAGTCTGCTGCTGACAACCTTTGTGTTCCAAAACAAAGGCAGGTGTGGCAGTTTGAGCCACATTAGAAATCCAAAATCCAATTTCCCATTGTCATGGAACCCATGACAGCAGGTTAGCAAGATTACAAATTGCTTGCTCACCTCCAGGTGAAGGTTCTTTTCTATGACTTTCCATACATTGGCCAATTGTTTTTCAGGAAGGTTTGGGCTCTGGCTGCTGGCACGAGTCTGAATTTGTTAGGTAACTTCAGGCATGTACAACACGTAGCTCCCACAGGTCCTGCACAGTTCCTCTCTCCAACAGGGCCAGAAGTGGGTGAGGGAGAGCACAGAGCCCACCCAGAAACCCACATTTTGTCAGAGAAATCCACACAAATTCTGCTGCTGCTCACAAAGAACCAGGAATGAAACCCCTCTTTGGTGTAGTGGCACCTATCAAAAATGTCCCTTTGGACTTGCAGACTTTATTCAGTAAAACCAAGGCCAGAATTTAATTTAATACTGCACGTGCAGCAATGGTTACAAGTTATTTGTCTGTATATATTAAAACCAGCCTTTTTTTAGATAATTGGCTGGATTGCAGTTGAAAAGTAATTTTGGAATCTTTACAGTGATTCCCTGTCACAGACTGGGGCTGCTCACAGAAGGAAACTGAGCAACTTGTCAAATATTCCAAAACTTCCCTAAGTGACCACCCCCTCAATATTTACATCACCACAGAAAATAAGCTGAGGCAAGCTGAAAATAAATACTGCTGCCACCTACAATAACAGAGACCTCCACAGACTTGAACATAGATATGTAATATTCCAGCCTGAAATGTCTATTTCTTGTAAAACACTTTTCAGTGGCCATGTTGTATTTGGGGCACGTGTTTTGGTGAGTGCTGTGCTTACAAGGAACATACAGTGCCTTTTGGAAACTACAAAGGCTCATATTTATTTTGCCTAATGGAAGATTTTAATTTTTTTTCTATTTAAACTCTAGGCTATCACTGTTAATAAATTCCATGTGAATTTTTAGAAATAATTAGTATATGTCAGAAAAATACTATAAAACGTATTCATTTTTGGACTACAAATGGAGCCTTATCTGATAATTATCAGACTCCAGCAGGTCAAATTTTGCAGAAGTACAATCCCTGTATTTATCAAGTAGTTACAGCAGGAAATAATTTTCAGTGACATGCAACAGGGAAACAAATGACAAAATAATTTTATTGCAACATTCAGCCCTTCCACACCTAATTCAGAAAACATATATAAGGTGGGAAGTTCACATCACTCTTTCTACCTGCAGGAGCATCAGCTCTGCAGTCAGGATGAAGCTCCCTGTGAGTATACAAACTTTTCTTCCTTATAAACTAAACCTTTCATTCAATCCCATTGCCTTTCTCTCAGAAGTGCCTCTGCCTGCCCAGAGCACAGAGGTTTCTCTGGAGACATTTTGCTCCTCCGGAGTGAGCAGCTCAACCCTTATTAGCTGAACCAGCTGACGAGGTAAGGAGTTTTCCTACAGCTTGGCTCTCCATTATGCAGAATACACAAAGCCTTGTCCATGTCCATTTTTGTCAATGCCTTTGCAAAACTGGAGCACTGCATTAATGGATCAACCACTTCCCTGAAATGGCAGAGCAGAAGTGGAAAAGCTTTCTCCTCACTCTTGTAAAATACCTGTGTGTGCCTGTTCAGGTCTTAGAAGCAACTTGAGATTCAGCTCTTGAAACAGCAGCTGTGAAACGAGTCCAGTTTGCAGCACTCTGGGGCAAAGCGAGGGTGACTCACTTTAGGGCACTCTTGCCCTAAATGAAAGCAAAAGAGGATCCAAGGAGGACACTTCAACAGCAGATTAGGAAAAGGGCATGAGGATTCTCATGACCAAATTCATCAGCCAGACCTGCAGTTACACTTTTGTATTTGATTTTCATTTCAGATTTTGACTGCAGTCCTTCTTGGACTCGTCCTGACTCCAGCCCTTGGTGAAAATGTGAGTACAGGGACCAATTCCCACCTGCACAGCTGCTGTTTCTATATCCCCTGCTTTGGGAGATCTCCTTCATTCTTACATTTTTCTAAAGCTTTGGGGAGACAATCACTTGAAAGTCAGTCCAAGTGTACTTTCGTTTGGTTTTCTAGACTCAAAAGATGGAAGTAAGCAAGAAAGTCTCCATTGCTGGAGGCTACCAACTTATGACCATCAATAAATATTGGCTCGTGGCAAGTATCGAGCAAAGGACCCACCAGGGGTCATGGAAAACCCTCTGGAACTACGACACGGTGAGTGGTGGGGAAGGGGCTTCTTCAGAGGCTCTACAGGGGACTGGCTCGTGCATTTAGTAAAAGCTGATTTATTACTTTTTTAATACGGACTTAATTCCAACACTAATGATTGAAAGAATGAGTTCCTAGTTGTCAATTACTTTATTTTACAGGGCTTTATGGCAACCAGAGTGCTGCCAGAGAAAGCCTGCTACATTTCCATCATGAACAGAACGGAGATGCCCAGCTTTGATGCACTTCCCCAACTGGCTGCAGAGAGCAGGGTAAGATGGAAAAGGAGGAGTTACTTGAAAAGTTGTACTTAATGCAAAGTAAACTGATATCCTAGACTATTTTCAAAAGCTTCTAAACCAACAAGTACTGCAAAAGCCATGTTCATCACACCACTGATTAGGCATTTCTATTGATTTCAATGACATTTTACATCAACCTAACTTGAAACCTTTGAACAATTAGAATACCCTTGTTCAGATGCTTCCAGTGGGGGGATTTCATGTTTTGCCAATGTTGTAGATCACTCAGATTATTTTTATAACTTTTATAACGATTAAAACTCGGGATATGCTCGGCATGAAACAGATCCCAGCACTGATCCTACTGAGTGCTGTCATTTGATGTTTAGAACCAGAACCGTCCAAGACCACCTGTGAAGGAGATTCTGTTCACCCTCATCAAGAGGAATGTTCGGGACCTTGAGTCTTATGGACCAGACACCTTCTCTATGTGCAGAGGACTCACAACTTACGTGGCTTATGAAGTTCATGGTGAGTACCAACAGACGAATTCTGAGTGCTCCTGACCTGGTGTTTTTTCCCTCGGGGAATGACTGCTGCACCAGTGGTCCTCTTCCAGCTCGAGATGGACAGAGACCAAGCAACAAAAATACACCCCTGTAGAATGGCAGCTATGAGTGTGGAGATTGGTAGAAATCAGCTGTGGGTGCCTTAATTGTGTTTTGATCACTTGCAATAGAATTTTGCATTGATGGGAAAAAGGACATTTGTTTTAAATATATCCAAGGGAACTGTGTAAAACTGAGGAGTTAATCTTGAAGCACCATCAAAGCATTCTGAGCCTTCCTGCAAGCTGATTGTCTCCAAACCTGTCATGGAAAGCTGCTTTACAGCTCAGGATGGTGCATTCTGGCATGGCAGCATTTCCCTCTGCTCCCAGCTTGCTTTGCTTTGGGCATTGCTTTGCTTTGGCACCTGAGGGGGCTCAATGGGATTCAAAAGGCAAGTGCAATGTGCCAGGTGTTAAGGGCTGTCTACAAATGCACAGATCACTCAACAGCATCTAAACCAGAATCTCAGGGTAATTTTTTTTTTTATTTTCTTGTTTTTCAAGGACCACAATTCAGCCTCGGATCATGTATTAGACTTGATGTCCTTCAATATTTGGCCCTTACGTACTGCCATGACAATAACTATGCCTGAAAATTGTCCCATTCTTGAGCCTTGTCTAGATGCTCCAGCTGCAGCTTTGTAGCTGCTGCCCAAAGCCAACCCTGATGCCCTTCTTCCCTGGAATCTCCTCTTTCCAGAGATTCCTTCTTGAGGATTCAGGTCCTAAAACAGATCAGTTGGTGACCAGAGCTTTCAATTAAATCACAGATTGACTCCAACTTGTTTGTCTTTACTCTACCCTTTGTTTTTTATGAACACCTGCAGAAATACATTTTGATTGCCTCTCTTTGGCCCCTTTTGAGCCCTTCCAATGCTCTTTTCAGGGCTCTCAACACAGGGCACACCCAGAGAGCTGGGCAAGTCCCAGGGTGCGTAGGTTACAAACAAGGCTTTCAGAGTTACAACCTTCCTTTCCCTGGGCAGGGAAAGATGCCTCACATTAAAAATCAAAAGGCAGAAAGAAAGAAGGACAAAGCAATGAATTTGCCTTTATAGGGCAAGAGGAGTCTCCTTTCCTGGAGACTTGCCTTTCTGGGATTTACAGAGTTGTTCTGCTCCTGAAGGAAAGCAAAGTGAGGTCCCCGTTGCTCAGAATTTTAAAACCCACTCTTCTCTAACAGAAAGGGCAGGATGCTCTGGGTTATCCAGGTGAATACAAATCTATCTAGCACAAACACCAGTCATATGAAGTCCCTCAGTTTTTGGCACCCTCTCACTGGCCCCAGAGGCTTCATTGTGTAGGGGGTTGAAAGGCTGCAGAGTTCCCTGAGGCAGCTCTTGAGGAAAAGCATCTGAATTACCTGGATGAGCACACAGCAGTCCCAGCAGAGAGACACAGGCAGGAGTTTGTTGCTGCCAATCTTCCCCTTTTTTGGTATGACTCAAATTCTTTTAATTTCCTCACAGACCATCAGTTCTCATTTTGTTCAGTCTGAGGCAAAACCTGAGAGAATCAAGTTTAGGAGGGATTTTAATTTCCTTTTATTCATTGTACAGTGCCCTAACACAATCTCTTAGCTCTTGTCATGCCCTACTTTGCCTTCTCCTTGGCATTTGTCAAACTCCCTTTCCAGTAGGGACTGGAAAGAAATTTCTTACTAGTTGTATGTTCATTTTAATGCCAAACACACGCGAGTGAAGGAAAGGGGACCTTCAGCCATCTCATGAACCAAAGCAACTTCGCAGCAGCAACAAAACAACACCTGTGGTGTTCACTGCAAAACTGGAGCAGAATCCACCTGAAGAAAGAGTCAAGACATGGCTTCAGATAAACATGATGCTTCAGTTTTATTGCTTCTTATCAGGTGGAGCTGTTTATGCCTCGTTACCCCAGCCCAGAGTCTGGGCCTGCCAGCTCACCCACTCAGCAGAGGTACAGATTCGCTTCCCAGCACTGGGGAGAGAATCCTGAAGAACAAAAGCAGAAAATTGCTGTAGTGCAGCAGGTGACACTCAGTGGCAGAGAGCAGTGCATGGCAGATGTGCACAAAGCCATCTCCAGCCCCTGGTGTGCAGTGAGTTGGGATTTCAGCTGCACCCTGCACACACTCCTTCTGCATTTTGTCCTGTAAAATCTAAAGTGTGGAACTTAAGGCAGCAAACAACACTCAGTCAAAAAAGAGCTGTAAGCACAATTAGGAGGATTGTTTGACAGCACAGCACGGGCTGGAGAGGGAAAGTTTACCATTTATCTCTCCAATTTGGAGCACACATCAGTGTCATTAACCTCTTCCAAAGAAAGTCTCCAAGGAGGACCAGGATCAGTTAAGATAGGAGGCTTTGCCTCATGGATAAATGGTCACATTCTTCATGTTCACAGCACTTTAAAAGGGGTGAGTCAGACACTGCAGTTCAACACAGTAGGATTTATCTTTAAATCCTGTAGGATTATGTGAAATGCAGTCAGTAAACCCAAATCTTCCCTTCTGTGCAGCTCTGCTCCCTCCTGCTGGACACAAGTGCTTGTCCTTTTGCCTTAAAACCACTGGAAACCAAACTGCAGAAGATCCTTATATTCATTTAAACAAACAGGGTTCATCAGTTCTGTTTGCATATTCACTTGCTCAAAGTCAGATGCATGTTTTTAGATAATCATTGTCACCTTAGACTTAATTGTTCCAGGATTCCTGCAAGTTAATGTCTCCAAGGGGTTAATTACCACTGGCCAAATATCTGATCAAATCAAACAGCCTCCTGAGGAGAATCCTGAGTTTGCATTCCTGTGAGTCACAGGGGACTGAGAACAGACACCTAGGCTGTGGTTTGGACTTGGTCATTAGATCATGCAGAGTTTTAAACTCAGGTTCTTAGAAAACACTTTTAATTGCATTCTTTAATTTAAGTAGGGAGGTCAAACTCAGCCACACAATGTTCAGAAGTGCTGAAAACCTCAAGCCCCTAATGATTCTTCAACCTTTGCTCCAAACTCAGGATCAGTGGGAACCAGGCTGGTCTGTGTCTAAACTCAACTAGAGAGAAAGATACCAATCATTCCAGATGCCCTTTGAGTGGGCTGGGCTGAATTTTGTCTGGCTGTAAGTGAATGAATAGAAAGGAAAGCCCACACCTGCAGAGGTGCTGCAAGGATGCTGTAACCTGGCACAGTGCTTGGAAATGGTGGAAGGCAAACAAAAGCAACATGCATGAAATGCTGAGCAGAGGAGGGAAGGCAGAGACATTCACAGCCTTATTACAGAGCCCTGTTTTCCACAGCCCAAGGGGACTGCTGGGTGTACCCCCTGCTCCTGGGGAGCTTTAGGCTTAAAACAGAAGACTTGGAAAGCAACTGCACAGCCTTTCCTTGGGGTTTAACCCCAGCTGGCAACGGAGCACCTACCACACACAGCCCCTCCATCACCCATCCATCCACCCCTGCTCCCAGCTGAGCACACACCCCTCTCCATCACCCATCCATTCACCCCTGCTCCCAGCTGAGCACACACCCCCCTCCATCACCCATCTATCCACCCCTGCTCCCAGCTGAGCACACACCCCCCTCCATCACCCATCCATCCATCCCTGCTCCCAGCTGAGCACACATCCCTCTCCATCACCCATCCATCCACCCCTGCTCCCAGCTGAGCACACACAGCCCCTCCATCACCCATCCATCCATCCCTGCTCCCAGCTGAGCACACACAGCTCCTCCATCACCCATCCATCCACCCCTGCTCCCAGCTGAGCACACACAGCTCCTCCATCACCCACCCATCCATCCCTGCTCCCAGCTGAGCACACACAGCTCCTCCATCACCCATCCATCCATCCCTGCTCCCAGCTGAGCACACACAGCTCCTCCATCACCCACCCATCCATCCCTGCTCCCAGCTGAGCCCACAATTGGGAAAAAACAGTAAAACTCATGGGTTGAGATAAAAAATTAATAATTGAAACAAAATAAAATATAACACTAATTATAATGCTAATGATAAAAACAGCAATGATGATATTAATGAAAAGGAGGGAGAGAGGGACAGAGAGACAGGAAACCCAAGAGAAACAAGTGATGCCCAGTACAAACCAGTCACCACCAGCTGACTGATTCCAGGCCCATCCCCCAGCAGCTCCCAGCCAACTCCCCCAGTTTATATACTGGGCATGACACTGTGTGGTGTGGAACATCCCTTTGGCCAGTTCTGCTCAGCTGTCCCAGCTCTGCTCCCCCAGCTCCTTGTGCAGCTCCTCTGTGGCAGAGGTTTGGAGTGACCACAGCTTAGCACAGCTGAACCTTCAGTGTGTTATCAGCCCAGCTTCTGCTGTGCTGCCTCAAACCACGATCTCATCAACGTACTGTGGGTGTTGCAGAGCTTTATCCTGTTCCAGTGAGGTCTGGATCAGGCCTTGGCAGATGGCAGAGCTGCTTCCACCCCTGGGGCAGTCAGGTCCAGGTGGACTGACAGCCCTCCAAGTGAAAGCCAAGTGTGGCCTGCACTCTGCCACCAGAGGGACTGAGTGTGCTGCTTTAGAGGTAAACCAGCAGAGGAAATGAACTCAACTCAAAAGAGAAACTTTAAGTCAGAATAACAATTTAATAAAATAATACAATAAATACGATTATACAGACAAACAGTTGGTTTTAACCCACAAAACCCAAATGTATAACCCAGCACCCTGGGGCATGAACAGAGTGGTTCCCACAAATGGTTAAAAAAGTCCCAAGACTCCAAGATTATATATATCCTCCAGTTCAGGCAGGAATGCCCAGCACCTCCCTCAGGGTGGGGAGTTCCACACTGGGTGTGAGGACAGGAGCACCCTCCTATCTCCCAGTTCCACACTGGGGGTGAGCATAGGAGCACCCTCCTGTCTCACAGGCCTCTGAACACCCAGTTTACAGCCTGAGGGGTCAGGGCTGCTCTGGGCAGAGGGTGGAAATGGTTCATTGATAACAGTTTCTGGGAAATGGCATGGAAGGCTCTAGAATACCCAGTTCTGGGTTACACCCATCCAGTGATGAACTGGTCCCAGCTGTTCTAACCAGGACACAGAAAATGCATCAGCCCCATCAGCTGTGGCCCAGCACTGGGCTCCTCTGGCTGCAGTCCTGAGGAAGTTCCAGCATGCCCAGGACAGCAGCACTCAGTGTGACCTCATTCGTGTCACAATAACCTGCTGTCAGTCCCTATTCTCCATCAGACTTTCACACCAGCCAGGAGGGACTGCTGAAGGGTGAGCAGGCCTTGCTGACCCCTCCTGGGCTCTCCAGTCAATGGATCATCTCAGGGATGGGATCAGGGGCTTGACTGCCAACAGTGCACCATTGTGGTAGCAATCAGCACCAGTTGTTCTTCAGCCCTGAACAGCAAAAGAGTCCCCCAAGAGACCAAGCAGGGCAGAACTGTTTCATTTCCTCCATCTCCAAGGCAGCCTTACCAAAAACCCACCAGTACCCTTTCAGGTGCTTGAAATAGTCTGAGGTAGCCCATGACAGGGATCCTCCAGGCCAGTGACCACGGGGGGCTTTTGCCACTCACTGCCAGTGAGGCTGATTGCCTGCTGAAGCCAGGACACCTCCTCAGATTGTGGTGACATTGTTCCCTGTGCCACAATTTCTTCTATTTAATTAATACATTACAAGCAATATATTTTTATCCATATGCTTAGAGTAACACTCCTCTGCAGGAAAAGGTCACATACACACACAGAGTTAGCAGCCCCTGTTAAAAGAGCTAGTGGAACAAACTCGAATCACCAAGGAAATTATACATTGCAGCCTTTACGTGCTACAGCAGAGGCAGATAAAATCACAGCAGGGCAAAGTCAGATAAAAACAAGAGACAAGGGAGCTCTTGATCCCCTGAAAAATTAGAGCAGCCCAGGGAAGAAAAACCCCCGTTGGCCACTGAGCGTCAGCCTCGAGTTGTGAGGTTGTACAACCGAGCTGGAAACGTGCAGAGGAGTCTGTGGTCCTGCACCTCCCAGGGCAGTGCAGCTCTGCAGTCCTCCCCCAGCTGTGCAATGACACCCTTGGGGACACAGCCAGTGGCTCGGGGGACCTGTCTGCACTGCCAGCAGGGAGATAATGGAATTGTGAGAATCACGGGTGGTGTAGGAAACTTGCTACAGCTCAGTTATCCACGCGGGGCTGCAACAGCTTCCTGAAGTGCCATAAAACCAGGAGATGGGATTTTTAGATCTTGACAAAAGCCATTACCCACCATATAGGTCAGGCCTTTGGGAGCCAAAGGGAACCACCCCAAAAACCCACCCAAGGCTGTGCTGTGTCTCACCCACAGCAGCACCACTGCTCCCAC
This sequence comes from Pseudopipra pipra, assembly GCF_036250125.1. Lineage (NCBI taxonomy): Eukaryota > Metazoa > Chordata > Aves > Passeriformes > Pipridae > Pseudopipra > Pseudopipra pipra. Next base: position 4,557,064 of record NC_087576.1, read on the forward strand.
AGGCTGACAGAACCAGCCTCCTCTGAGCTGGGAGTTTCTGAGAAGGTCTCACAGACACATATAAGGGAGTAGTTGATAAAACCAAACCTGCTGATAGCACTTCCCTCATCATTTACATATGCAAGTTCTAATCACTCGACAAGGGCATCAGTTAGAGCTTAATTACCCATTGCACTGCTGAATGCAATTAAAACACCTTACTATTGTCTCTTACACAAAGACTAGAACACATCCCATCTTCCCAAGCACTGGCAGGTCTCACACAAAAGCTGCAGTCTGCGTAATATTTTTGGATTTAACATTTTTTAGCAAGGGAGGGACAGAAATTCCAACACCCCTCCTGTGTCCCACATGAGCTTCCTGTTATGGACCTGAATTCCTCAGTGTGTTGATGCTGCTCTTACCAGGTCATAAACAAAAATACACATTCTTAAGACCTGCATATGAAGAAGATTAATCCTCAAGAAAGTCAGAGTTGCAGCACAACAGTGTTCCCCTCTGTCAGCAGCTCCCTCCATGTCAGAGTGCTCACAGCTTCATCTGCTGCCTCATTCCTTGGCTTTTCCCCAAGCTTTCCTGGGCCTTCTGTCAGCCTGAATCCACAGCTACACAATCTGATCTCCTCCTCCATTCCCCCTCCTTTCCCTCCTCTTGCTCCACGACAAAGTTATTTTCCTGAGGTACAGCTTTTTCTTTGTTTGGGGTTTTTTTTCAACTCTAAGTATTTGTTCATCTCAGGGGCAGTGAGAAACAAATGGAAGAGATTATCACTGCTTTTAATCTTTTAGCAGACACAGATCACAAACCAATGACAGCAACACAAATCTGGCCATGACAGAAGCCTTAACTGTATCTCAGATCTGAAGCTGGCCCTAAGTACTTTTCCAAAATGTCTCAAAGCCAGCACATCAGTCCCCAGAGAGGAAGCTTTTCTTCTACCCTTCCTAGTTTTACATCCTGCATTCAGCTCATTTTCTTTTAAAATACCGAACAAAGAATCCATAGACTAGTCCCATCCCCTTCCTTAGGGCAGCACAAATACATACACAAAACTCTCCACACCTGATCCCAGGATTTGGTAACTCCAGCTCCATAACTACAAACAGATTTGGTCCAGAACAGCTGTATAAAACTTTGTAATCCCCAAGCCCTATACCTTTGCTGGCTACAGGAGCTGTAGCTCTGCACTGTGGTGTCTCCAGAAGTCTCATCTGGGAGGGTTCAAGCCCCCAGATCACCTGGACATGCAGACCAGCAGATGATGCTCCATCTTTTCCACAGCTGCCCATAAAGGAGCACCTGCCCTCACATCCTGCCCACCCAGGGCTGGGGCAGGGGTCAGCCCTCAGTTCGGGCAGCAGCACAGCTACCTGTGCAAAGGGCTCTTGTACACATTTCTGACATTGTGCTGTATTTCCAGGGATTGTAGGAAGCTGATACCCTGGCACGGATCCTCTCCCTGTGCACTGATGAGCTGTGTCACTGCTCTCCTTTCAGACTCAGAGGTAAATTGAAAGACTCGCTCCTGCACTCCCACCTCCCCTGGTTTAGATGTGGAAGCCCAAGATATTCACCTGTAAAACACCTGTTTCTGCTGCTGTCTGGCCCTAGAGAAGCTTTGGCTCCAAGGGATCTGCACTGTGTTCAGCTGTGACCAGGATTTGGCACCATTTGCCTGGGTCTCTGTTATTCCCACTGGAGGTGATGGAGCTGCTCCAATTGCTGAGCCCGGCTGGGATGGGAGGGAGAGCACTCCCAAAGTCTCAGTCAGCAATGCACCAAGGTGTCTGACTGCTCTGTCATTCAGATATTTTCACTCCAGTCAAAAGTCTGTTATCACCGTTTGCTTTTTCCCCCTGCACCTTATCCTGCTGCTTGTCCTGGTCTTCCCTCACATTGGTTGCTTTCGCTAAGAATTTTTTAAAGACAAATTTAACTCTTTAGGCAATGATGAACAGCTGGAAAGCCTGACTCAAGTGCACTTGCCTCCCCCATCAGAAACCTGGCCTGGTGCCCCCACCCCTGAAGCTGCTCCACTCAGCAGCAGTTGGTACTTGGAGAAGTGTGTGGGTGCAGCCTGAGAGGGTTTGGGAGGGAAAGTTGGGAGCCCTCCTGGAATCTCGGGTTTACTTTTATTGGTGTAAGAGCTGCCCTGCCAGGGCAATGCTCTCCCTTTTGAGCTCTGCTGCTCCAGTCTTAGAGCTTGTGGTGCTGTTTGTGGAAGGAGGTGGGAGATGCAAGTGCAGATGAAGTGACATTTTCCATTGAGTTTCCTTGGAAGAGGGGGGTTCAGGCTTTAGTGGTTGAAATGAGTTTGGTAAGGATGGTGAGAGGGGACAGCCTGTTTCTCTCCCAAGATTTTTGTGGACAAAATGTCCAGCCCACAGCTGGAGAACCGTGTTACATGATGGGTGAGCAACTGGCTCATGGGTCAGGCACAAAGAGTGACAGTGACCGGGGTGGCATCAGGCTGGCAGCAGTCACTAGTGGGGTTCCACAGGGCTCCATCCTCAGCCCCGTGCTCTTCAGCATCTCCATTAACAACCTGGACACAGGACTCAAAGGAATACTAAGTAATTTTGCTGAGGACACCAGACTGGGAGGAGCTGTTGACTCCCTCGAGGGCAGAGAGGCCTCAGCAGATCAGAGATGGACAATCCCCAACCGTGGGAAGTGGAACAAGGGCAAGGGCCGGATTGTGCCCCTGGGCCGGGGCAGCCCTGGCTGTGTGTGTGGGCTGGGGATGAGAGGCTGGAGAGCAGCTGCAGGAAGGGCCCTGGGGGTCCTGCTCCATGGCCAGTTGTTCCTGAGCCAGCAGTGCCCTGGCAGCCAGGAGGGCCAACGTGTCCTGGGGGCATCAGGGAGGGGATTGTCCTGCTCTGCTCTGCCCTGGGGCGGCCTCACCTCAACATTGGGGCAGTTTGGGGGGACACAATATAACAAAACCAGTGGAGAGTGTCCAAAGGAGGCAACGAAGATGGGGAAGGGTCTGGAGGGGCCTTATGAGGAGCAGCTGAGGGCACTTGGTGTGTTCAGCTGGAGAAGAAGAGACACAGACATTACTGAGTATTTCTCAGGACTGACAAAATACAAGGGATGAAGCCTGGCATGGCTTGTTGCTTTAACTTCTGTAAAGCTACTCCAGGTTTTTAAAGGTCTGTAAACTCAGATTTTTCCTTTGTGGGAAACACAGATGTCTCTAAGGGCATGATAGGACAAGGGGGAATGGCTTCCCACTGCCAGAGGGCAGGGTTAGATGGAATATTGGGAAGGAATTCCTCCCTGCGAGGGTGGTCAGGCCCTGGCACAGGTTGCCCAGAGAAGCTGTGGCTGCCCCATCCCTGGAAGTGTCCAAGGCCAGGTTGGACGGGGCTTGGAGCAACCTGGGCTAGTAGGAGGTGTCCCTGTCCCTGTCCATGGCAGGGGAGTGGAACAAGATGATCTTTAAGATCTCTCCCAACTCAACCCAGTCTGTGATTCCATGCACAGGGCTGTGCCTGCTGTGAGCAAACCACTTCTCTGTCCATCCCTGAAGCTGCTGTGGTGTGTTCATGTGCTCAGTGCACAAATATGCTGGAAACCAGACTCACTCAGCCTGAGCTTTGACCACGAGGTGGCATTCTCTGAGCTTTTTTTGCTAAGGGGGAGTAGAACTTACCATCTTTAATAATAACAATAATAATTAAGGGGGGGAAGAAAGCCTCAAACCCTCCCTGTATTTTCTGAAGTCTGTGACAAAGCAAGATTTGTGAGGAGGCTGCTCCTGCTCTTGCAAAACAATGGTGCTGCTTTCCGAGAGCTGCAAGGGAGACTGAGGGTCAAGTCCCTTTAAAAAAAAAAAAAGTGAAATACAGTATTGTGCATCTTGAAATCTGAAACCGAGAAACAGAAGTGCAAGGGAAACAAGGGGGAAAGTCTTGCAATTCCTGAGGACAACTGTTGCAAGTGGAGTTTTAAGGAATACAACCTACATATATACATTTAAAGGTCATTGAATGGCTTTTGTGGAGAAACCTGTGAAATAAGGGAGCCTTGGAAGAAGAGATTTCTTTTTCTCCTCCTCTCTGGATATAATGGCCATTGCAAAGCAAAGCATCTTGAGATTTGGCTTCAAATGTCTCTTCCTAGCAATTTTTACGCTCACCTGTGATGGACACGGCGGGAAGAGGGAGAACGGGGGTCCTGCCTGCTACGGAGGGTTTGATCTGTATTTCATTCTGGACAAGTAAGTCAGCTCTACTTTGTTCTTTTTCAAAGAGATCTTTCTCCAGGCATGAGCTGGAACAGCTCTACTGATACCGAGGAGGTTTTCCTTGGATTTTGGCTCAGTAGAAGTCCCTGTGTCCCCAAGGGACCTGTGAAACTCCCGACTGCTTGCTTTGTTTTTGTTGTGGTGACTTCTTCGGCAGGTCCAGGGCAGAAATCCCGCTGTGCTCTGTAAATCACACCAGAGCAGTTCTGCTGATGGGGGGCTCTGCTGTGCCCTCGACCCTGCCCTTTCCCCGAGCAGTGGGTGGGAGAAGGGCAGCACCCTGGTCCCCTCTGACTCCCCATGAGCTGTGAGGGTCGAGGCTCGCAGCACAGCAGGGGTTGCAGGGTTATTCTTGCAGACGAATTAATTCCATAGCTGAGAACGTGGAGGAAGCACTGGCCTGCCTGGAGCTCTGCTCCTGTTCCCCAGGTACCTTCCAGAGCAGCAACTGCAGGTAAAAACCAGCTCTGAGAGGGGTCACTGCCCCAGAGGGGCTCAATTTGGCTGTTGTGGTGCAGAACAGCTCCAGTGTCTCATTTAAAGAGAGCTTTGTTTTCTCAGCTGAGTCACACTTTCTTTGTTTCTTGTTAATCAAATGCATATTTTGACTGTAACTACTGAAGCTAACTTCCTACCTCACTTTTTCATCAGTAATTGTGGCAGTGTCATCTCCTTGGCACTCCAAGTGTGCCTCTTTTTTCAGATAGGGACGGAGTGATGTGAAATTGTGCTGAGCTTTGGAAAGCCTCATTCAAAAAAAAACCCCAAAAAAACCAACAAAAAAGAAAATATTAAAAAAAAACCTAGCTAAAATGATTGTCCTAATTTTCTGGATTAAGAATAATCAGCTTGACCCAAAAGTTTGGAAATACTGGAGATTCTGCCTGCCAGAGCCATGGCACTGACATTATTAACCATAAATTTCAGAGACAGGAAAGTATTTGCAAGTTGCCAAAAGCGCAGATGAAGCTTTCTGCCTGATCCTCTGGAGTGCTTTGCAGTAGCTCCCACATTCCTTTAGTATAAATGACTTGGAATTACATAACCTTTTATTACAAAATACTGGGTAAAATGTAAGATTGAGACACTGGCTTTTTCACTGTGCCAGTTGTCCCTAATGCTCCAGGGGATAGATTTTTTTAATTCATTTCTTTTATTCACTGGAAAGATCTACCTGGGTCATGCATTTTGGTGCTCTGGCTGTTCAGTTATTAGTTGAAATATCTCTATTGTATGGGGGAAAAAACCAAACCCAAACAAACCCAGAGCATGATTTGTACTGCAGGGAGCTTTTGCAAACTGCATTTCTTTGGAGGTTGAAGGGGGTTGAAATCTGATGGATGTGCTGTGTTATTCCTCTGAGCTAATGGAACTTTAGCAGGCACTTAATTCCAGTCCTGTGCTGTCCCCTTCCTAAAATCCATGACTTTGTAGCCTTGCTCAAGGATTATGGATTTGGGTGGAAACTGAAGCCTTGGGACAAGGTTTAAAGCAGGCAGGCTGTCCTCAGTGTATCCAGGTATCCAACAAAAATCCTGTTTGACAGCTGCAGGATTTCTGTTTCTTGGATTTTTCTGGTGCAGAAATGCACCAAATCTGCTGTAAAAGTGTCCTTGGTGCCCAGTGGCATTTGGAAGAGTGTTGTGGTGTTTCAGCTGTTGGGGAGTACAGTGTGCCATGGACCTGGTTGTTTAACCTCTGATGAGAGGTCAGTTATCCCTTGTCCTTTATCTTTGAAACTTTCATAGACTCACAGAATGGTTTGAGTTGGAAGGGTCCTCAAAGATCATCTGGTTCCACCTCCCTGCCATGGGCAGGGAACCTTCCACAGACAGTTCACTTCTCAGAGGCCAAGCTGAATTTCCAAAAGAGCTGAGTCTTATTTAGCCTGGATTTTCTACCTTCTGCTTATCTAGAGAATGTTTTCCAAAATGCTGCTGAAGTCCTGAATCCAGAGAGAGGTGATGCCTATAGAGGCCTTCAGGCAAAGTATGAAATTATAATAGTGGATTCAGGAGTCACTGGTTTTCTTTGAAATAGGTCTAGAAATGATTACAGACTATTGAAAGTGATAAAGGACTCTGAAGCAGAAGAGATTTAGACTCTTAAGCCTGAAATGTAATTTCCCTGGTGGAAGGAAGCCATGAAAATATTAAGCAACCTCCTTTCTGGGATCAAAGGAGTGACACAAAAACAACAAACACAGGCTGGAAGCCACTGGTGCAGGAGCCCCGAGCTGACCCTGTGCCTGGGTGGATTTAGTGACTCCTTGAGTGCCTCCAGTGCCCTGTTGGGAGCAGCTCATGGGACACGTGCCAGGCTCCACACTGGACCCAGGCCTGGTCACAGCTGGCTCTCAATCCCAGTGCTGGCCACAAGAAGCCCCTTCAGAGAGACCACGTAACCCAGGCTGCTCTCCTGGAGTGATGCTCCAGCTCCCTGCACTGTTCTCCTCAGGAGACTCCTGCAAACCCGTGGAGCAAACTCCTGAAGGCAAACCCGGTCTCCTCAGGTGTCTGGGGGCAGCTGGAGACACAACCCCCTGCACGTGGCACGCTCAGAGGACCTGCAGCAAAGCTCCCATTTCTCATGGTCAGGAAGGGGAAGAAAATTAGGACTCAGCCATTCAGAAATAATGCTCCACAGCCTCGACGTGCCTGTACCAGCACAAAACCCGCAGTGCCCCCAGCTGTGCCTGCTGGGTCCAGCCCCCTCCTCCCTGTGCGTGTCCTTCATCGTCCCAGGGCTCTCACACCCCCAGGCAGCAGCAGAGGCCTCTCCTGCTGGGACCACTGGACCTCAGGCTGGCAGAGTTATACTAAAGACATGGACCTGCTGGAGCAAGTTTAGAGGAAACCACAGAGCTGCTCCAAGGGCTGGAGCCCCTCTGCTCTGGAGCCAGGCTGGGAGAGCTGGGGGGGTTCACCTGGAGAGGAGAAGGCTCCAGGGAGACCTGAGAGCCCCTTCCAGGGCCTAAAGGGGGCTTATAAAAAGGAGGGAGAGGGAGTTTTTATACAGGCAGAGAGTGACCGGACAAGAGGGAATGGTTTTAAACTGATAGAGAACAGGTTTAGATTAGATGTTAGAAAGAAATCCTTCCCTGTGAGGGTGGGGAGGCCCTGGCACAGATTGCCCAGAGAAGCTGTGGCTACCCCATCCCTGGAAGTGTCCAAGGCCAGGTTGGACGGGGCTTGGAGCAACCTGGGCTAGTGGAAGGTGTCCCTGCCCATGGCAGGGGGTGGGACTGGATGAGCTTTAAGGTCCTTCCAACCCAAACCAGTCTGTGATTCCGTGATTCCATGTTCCAGAAGTGATGCAGGCTCCCTGGAGAACGGCAATTTGGGTTGAGCCAGCTCCTTGCCAAGTAAAACTGAAGCTGTCACGCTGCTGTGGGTGCAGTGCTCCAACTTTGGAGGAAAGCACAGTTTGCCAGCCCTCTCCAGAACTATTGCCTGACATGCAACAAACTTCACAGGACAAAAATCCTGTCACACACACAAACACTTAACTTGAAATTCTGAGCTGAAGGAACTGTATTCACATGAACTAAGGCTGGATTAATCCTTTTCTCTTGTCCTTTGATTGCAAAATCTCAAACTGTGGCTATTTTCTCAGTTTAATCTCAAGCTGTTTGCTCTTTAGAGTACAGTTATGTGCTATTTGATCTATGCAGGATCAAGTCACACCTCAAAGTGGAGGTATTACCAAGATGAGCCCAGTGTTGTGGCAGGTAGACCTGGCTTATCTTGAGGGAGCTGGCCCAAGAAGGCCTGTCCTCTTGTGTTCCTGTGGTGCTGAGGGGGTTCATGCATTGAGGCTCCCATAGGCAGGAGTTGGTGCCAAAAATTTACAGATGTGAGCTAAGACATAGGGCCTTCATTAAGGAGGAAGAATGAGGAAGCAGTGAGATGTTGCTAAAAGAACAAACATTTGTTTTTGCTGATATTGTCCAGTTATTCTAAAAATATCCTCCATGTGACTAATTAATAGTGACTGTGTCCACCCCCTAATTGACATGGTACCCAGTGCTGTTGTGTGGAAACCCTGCACAAGCACAGCTGGAACATGTAGAGGCAGCTCTCAGATTAATTCTGAGAGGAAGGGAGGAAGGAATGAGAGCTGAGCCTTCTCAGCAACCCTTTGCTGTAGCCTCTGTGTGTCACAGGGATTATTTCCTGCGCTCTTGCCTGTGGTGTGCAAATAATGGGGAATTTATCCCCACGTGCAGAAAACACACAGGGAACTGTACATGTGTGAAAGAAAACTTGGCTCCAAGAGATCCCTGGCAAAATGAAGCAAGTAATCCAAGCTGCTTCCTGAGATCCCTTCGCTACCCAGCCAGACAGGGAGTCTGTTTTTAACGGGTTGTGTGGCAGTGAAACTCCTGCTCTTGAGGGGCTGGTGGTTGTTTCTTTGGCTGTAGCTCGAGCAGCTGTAGTTACCATGACTGCAGTGGGACTATGTCCAGGTTTACACTCAGAGAGGAAGATACAGGGACCATGGTGGGATGGAAACACCAGGCAGGGAGCCCGACCTGCAGGAGCTGCTCCTTCCCCTGGGAAACGTGAGCCCTCCAGCACAGGAGCTCCCAGAGCTGGGGCACGTTGTACCTGCTCTCATCAACAAACACGGCCCTTCGGGAGGGAATGGTGACAGGGAGTGTCTGCAGGAATGGAATCACGGAATGGTTTGGTTGGGAGGGACCTTAAAGCTCATCCCTTCCACCTCCTGCCATGGGCAGGGACACCTTCCACTATCCCAGGTTGCTCCAAGCCCCGTCCAACCTGGCCTTGGACACACCCAGGGGTGGGGGAGTCCACAACCTCTCTGGGCAGTAGATTGAAAACCATCTCTGATCTTCGCTGACCTGGTCAGTGATTCCCTGATTGTTTTTCCAGGATCACAGGCCTGAATCCAGAGCAATGGATACATTTTTTTGGATGGCAGGGCTCAAGGATGTGGAGGGATAGTTTTTCTCTGTGTTACCATGAGGGCTGAGGGAGGCAGGGTGGAGGAATTTGTGCATTCTTGTGTCTTTTTGCTTGTTGCCTGAAGGGATGTCATTAACTCCTAAGTCTGCTGAGGGCTTGCAATTGCAATGAACCAAGTTAATGTATGAAATCCTTGCCAGTCAGGACCTGTGGATGTGCTTTTTACCCAGTGGAGCATCTAAGGTAACCATTCCTTGGTAAAAGGGATGAGTAAGAGCTCCCTGACAGCCAGGATTAAGTGTGTGCCTGCACACTCTGCACTTCATCAACTGCTTGAGGTAAATTAAGTCCATGGTTACTTGTTTATTAGTTAGGTTTTTGCATATCCCCTGCCAGCCAGGAAGAGAAGAATGTTCTTGGCCTGTGACTGGGTTTAGAGGCTTGTCCTGCTCTGCTCTGGATCTGTAAAGACCCTGTGACCTCAGGAGTTTGGCAGTGTCTCTGGTGAGCTGTCTCGTGTGAAGTGTGGCACAAGATAATAGTGTTTCCTCAAAGAATTGCATCACCTCTCCAAGGTCTCTGTGCTATGCAGGGTTTTCAAAATTTCTCCTGAATTGTTTGGAAAGACAAAGGAGACTTTTTGGCTCGCCTGTGTTGTTTTTAAAGAGCTCAATAGACAGATAATGCACAACTTCTTAGGTAAATGCCACCTCTGAGAGCCACGAGACTTCTTGGAGTTAGTCCAAAACCGAGGAAGTTTAAGGAGATTTTGGATCAACATCAGCCTCTGAACCAGGTGTCTTTGTGTCCTTCTGTCAACTGCAGAGCACGTAACTCCTGTGGGGGCTTGGTTTGTGCGTGGGCTTGATTCTGTGATTCCTCTTGTTTGTGAACCAAATAAACCCACAGGTATTCTGAGAAGGTGAGAAGGTGCAGTGACAGAAATGGAAAAACAGAGTCTAAAAAGTGCACAAAAGACAAACTCTGAAGAGGTTTGAGTTGCTTCAGCTTTGGGCTCTGGTGCACCTTGTCCCAGGGAGCAGGAGGAAAGCACCTGCTGGAGGAAGGGCTTTGAGCAGAGTGTGGCTCTGCTGGCTGGGACCACGGAGCGTGTGGAGAGTCTCTCTCAACACTTGCATTCAGTTGAGATGTACAAAATGCCAGCACAGTTGACCACAGAATGTATCATTCTCTTGTTAAAGAGAATGGTTTACTTAGTCTTAACTTCCATTTATTGGGCTCTTCTCCAGAAGAGAATTTGGCACCCTCACCACGAGCCTTTTCCTAAACTGCAAGTTTATAGCATCAATCATTCAGCTGTAAAATGTTGGCTCACTGATCATCTTGTTTCTTTTGGGAGTATGAAGAGACAACTATTTTAAATTTGGCATTTCTTATCTTACATTTGGCTTTAGAAATACTTGTCCTACCCAAGGCCCTTGGCCTCCCTCAGGAGAGGCTTTACAGGTGACAAGTGTCTTTTGCTGTGTGGCTGCTGAACGACACAGCTCAGACTGTGCAGGTGGACACTGTAAGGTAATGCTGGTTTTGCAAACTTTCTGTTGGCTGCAAGAAGGTTCATTTTATTGGTTTTGTCCATTTTATGCCAAGTGAAGACTGTAAGAAGTCTGAAGTTGTTTCAGAAGATGCATTTTGTGTATAAGGGGAGTACTTTTTCCTCAGTGCAGACCTGGGCATTCCCAGCCCCTGACACCTGGGCTCAAGTAGAGTCAGAAATGAACCCCCAGAGCCTGAGTTGTCTGGCCACAGGTGGGAACTTGCTGTGCAGGGAGGAACAGGCAGAAGCCTGAGCCTTCCTTTTGGGACCCTGTCAAAGCTCGCTCTAGTAGAGCTGAGGAATGAATGGATTGTAGACTATTCCAGTTGCCCCAGTTCAGTGCCTTGGAACCTGAAAGCAGAAAATATCCTCCTTTGGTGGATACAGAGGGTTTGGGTTTATGATTGTTGCAGTGCTAAGAAGTTTTCCTAAAATGGGTATTCAACATTCTGCTGCTCCTGAACTTCAGGTTGTTCCTTGCATGTGTTCACAGATGAGGCTTCATGGAAAAATATCCATAACTTGTGTTTCAGAGGGCATAAAGATGGGACTGCTGGCAGGGGAGCAGAGTGAGGATGATGAAGGGAAGGAGGTGCAGCACAGCTGAAGCTGTACTTGTGTGAAGAATTAAAAAGCACTGCTTACCTGCAAAAACTGCCCAGGTAACAAGAAAGCAGAACAAGAGTTGCAAAGGCAAAGACTTCACAGGATGTGCTGTTCCCTTCCTGACTGGCACATCGTTGAACTGAGGGTCAGTTCTGGTTTTAAGCTTTATTCTGGCAAATGCTCCTTTCAAGAGAGCACGACTGCAGAGCCATGGGCAGTGCCAGGGCTTTGGTGTGATGATCTGCCTGGATCCTCTGTGGCTGGATCCCTTCCCAGCTGCCTGGCTGCAATGGGCATTCTAAGGGATGATCAACTTCTGTTCAGAGAGGAGGAAACAACCCAACTTTTGAAGGCTGATGGAGCTCCCAGGGCAGTGTCCTGCCAGTGTTCTCCCTGAACAGGAGGCGCTTGTCTCACCTGATGGCTGGAGAAGGTTGGGGAGGGGCTGCTTGAGGAAGGGTCTCAGCTTCACATGTCTGGTACCAGATGGTTCAGGAGACATGAGGAACTTCACTGAGGTGTGTTTTTTGAGAGGTAGGAACATGGTCTAAACAAGATACATTTCACTGAGGTAAGGACTAATTGGTTTGTGGTAAACCAAGCCTTGGCTTTACATGTCTTCTGGAGGCTGATGTGACCATTGCTTTAAAGTCAAGTGCTTCTTTTATGCCTCATCATATAAAGACAATAAATACTGATTTTCCGGGCCAGTTCTAGGAAATTACTTGTGCTATTTGGCATTGTTGGGACTGGAGTGTCTGTTGTATTCAAGGTCTCAGAGTTATTCCATAGATCCCGGGGCAATTTGCTCCTGGGGTTGGGATTTGTGTGTCTCTCTCTGTTCTATCAGTTTGCATTTTGGATGCAATGGGAGTTAAGTTCCTTGCTGGAGAGCAAGTCCTGATGTACCTTACCCTTCATCTGTTATGGCACCAATTTTCCCACTGTTTCTGGTTTAATTAGTTGATCAAGACCTTTGCTATTTTAGTCCTCTTTGATGCACATTTGTGTGTAGAACAAGTCATGATTTCAGGTCCTGGTGTGACGGAAGACAGCCAGGAAGAAATTTAGCACTGATAGCCTTTGCTTGTGATCACTGGGCTCTGCCATCTGTCCCACAGCCCTGCACAAAACAGGTGACTGGGAGGGGACCTTTGAAGAGGGGCTTTTGGTAACGAGAGCTGGGGAGTTCACAGTTCTTCCAGGTGGACCAGATGCTCTTGTCCCTGTGCAAAGGTCCTCACTGCACGTTGTGTTTGGACACAAACGGGTCACACAGAGGAAGAACAGATATCCTGGAGCAAGAGGGCAAAGCCAAGGCTTTACTGAATGGCTGTAAAGGAACACGAGGGGAGGAATGTGTGTGACCCCACAGCGGGTCTGAGTGCTGGCTGTGCCTCCAGCACTGAGGTCCTGCTCTGGGCAGCCAGGCTGGGGGGTGGGCTGGGGGAGCAGGGCCTGGGGGAACCCCGTCCTGGCTCTGCATTTGCTCCCTCAGATCTGAGGTAGGACAGGGCAGGTCCCTTTTCTTCCTGTGAAGTGAAAAACCATCACCTCAAATGTTCATCTTTTCTTCCTCAGGCTGCAGATCAATGAGGTTTCTGTTAAGGCTGGAATGATTATTTCCCCTATAAATATTTCTAATTGTAGTCAATGAATTAAGTACGTGATGACACTTTTATTTTCCAACTCTAGGAAGGAATTTTTTTTCCAGTATTAATATTCCAGTGTTCATGGAAGTGTTTATGCTAGAAGGGGCATTTAGTGCTGAAAGATTCTGATTAACCTAATTTTTCCTAGTTCTTACAACATAAAGAAGAATAATCCAATCCCATTATAGCCCATAGTTTATCCTCTCGAGGAGCAAAATTAGTTTGTTTTGTCTTTAGCTGAGGTGTGAAAGAATTAACCGGAACAGTTGAGACGTGGACTAAGGTATTTTACTTTTCATAGTGTCTGGCACAGTGGAAACACAAGAGAAGTTTAATAATCTATTCCTCCAACTGTGTGTTATTCTCAGAATACACTTGAGCTGAAAGCTCTGTGTAATGGTTTGGAAGTGAGTGGGTGGAATTAATCTAAAACACTTCAGAGAGAAGGTCTTCACTCACACAGGTTTTGTTTGGTTAAGGCTGTGTTAAGGTCCAGCCTAATTGCCATGTGTTATTGCCAGGGGTAGCCTCAAACCCTTGTATGGAATGGGACTTATTCTTGCTTTTCAAAGTTAAGTAGGAAATGTCATTTACAGTTCAATCTCTCCTTACAGGAAGAATATGGGCAGTGAGTGGTAAACAAAATAAAGGCAAGTGCTTGGCTGAGCAAGGTGTGAAAGGACACAGGGCTGGGAAAGCTACAATAGCAGCAATTGAACCAATCTGTCCTGTAATCATTGTCTCCCTAGGTCAGGAAGTGTCCTGCACCACTGGAATGAGATCTATCACTTCGTGGAGCACTTGGCCCGCAAGTTCATCAGGTGAGAAGTGCTACAGGGGACCAGTGGCTCCCAGTTCAGCTGAGCTGCTTTCCACTGGGGGTGGAGGGAGGGTTCTTAGTGCTTTCCTCAGGTCATCCCAGTGGCTGCTTTTCCCCAGATTTCTGTCACGTGGGAAATAGGAGGAGTTAAGCTGATCCCTCTATTCCTGCCTACCTGGATCGAGTCTTTCCCCTGTGGGGAAGGAGTCCTCCTGTTTGAGATGCTCCTGAGGCACACAGGTTTGGGTCTGCAGGGAGGGGCCTGTGGCTGTAGCTTTCAGGCTCTGAATGACTTGAGACTGCATGGAGAATCCCTCAGGACGTGGAATGTGTTATGATAAACACAATTAGCCTTCCCTCGTCTTCGTGATGATTCCAGGATGCATTTAAGCCTTTCTTGCTTCAGCAATCCCAAGGTTGTGATGCAAGTGCTCTTTACAGGGATGGTTTGTCTTGACTGGGAAGGCCCAGGGAAAAGCACCTTCTGCTGCCTCCTCCTGTCTTTGCCCCTGTTAGTTATAACTGAGAGAGCAGAGTGTCCTGTGTGGTTGGGGTTACACACACAGGAACCTCTGCACCAGCAAATTAATGTACTTCTTTTCTCTCCTCCAGCCCTCAGCTGAGGATGTCCTTCATTGTTTTTTCAACTAGAGGGACAATTCTAATGAGGTTAACAGAAGACAGGTAAGAAGAGGTTTCAAGGTGCACAGCACCTTTTGTGTCCCTTCACCTTCCTTGCTCAACAATTCCCAGTCCACCGTGAACAGTTGTGATACCTTTGTGCTTCTCAATTTAATTGTCTGAACACCTGCCTATTTTCATATCCTAGAATACATTAAGGGCTCTCAAGGCAGAGGTTGGCTTCTTAAATTTTAAATGTCTTTTCTGTTAGCTATTGGGGTTTTAGCTCAGACTGGTTTCATTGAGGGAGCTGCATTCCACAGAGACTCAGGCTTTTGTCGGAGAACAAGAGGCTTGTTGCCTGTGAAACATCCTTTGGGAGTTTCTTCTGCAAACAAATAGGTGAAACTCCCTTCCCATAAAAACAGACTTGAAAGCCAGAGGTGACTCCCACACTCTTGAGGTGGAGGGGAATGTGATTTCCTCAGAGGTCTGAAGGGATATTACAGACAAACAGTGTTTGGGATGGATTGCAAGGGGCTGTATTTTTTGGCAATGGCAGTTTGATTGCCAGGTTTCTGAAGCGTGTTCCTGTCACCCCTTTGTAGATCCCCAAGTTAATCCCACTAAAATCTGTGGGATGGAGTTTTTTATTTTACTCTGACTTCAAGGAGAGTTGGACGAGGTCCTTAAATCGCTCTCGCTTCCTCTGTTAACTTCATTGCCACGTGGAGCAGAAATATATGTAACACATGTGTAGGGTGTATAAGTCAGCATGTGTTTTACATATTGGATGTCTGAAATCACATACCAGAGCAGCTCCCATGGAGGAACAGGGAGGAAACTGGCTGCCTTCCTACAGAGCAGTCCACATACACCCCAGCCTTGCAAATGCCATTAACCCCAGCCAGCCTAAGCAGCCCTTCCTTGCCACTTACTGCAACAATAAGGATAAAGAGAATAAACCCTGTTTAACTGGGTGCCAGCAGTAAACCTGTTCCCTGCCCCTTGCTGTGTCCCACCCCCTGAACACACCCTGCTGCAGAGATACCTCATCTGCTAAGGCTCTGAACTAAGAGACTGAAGTGTTCCCCATGTGGAAATGTATTCCATATTTATCCAACTGCCCTGGAAATGTTGACTGGGAACAGGATATTGATATGGTATTAGTCTAAAGACCAGCTGACTGCAGAGCTGCTGCTTTTTATTGGGGGACAGACAAACAAGGTTTTGGTCCTTTAGTTCCCTCTGGCCTTTCTAAATGGGGAAGGTGGAGTGGTGAGAAAACCTCCTCTGACTTGTCTGTGCCTCTGTGTGGTGTATCAGCCTCTGAATGTGAAGATTGAGGGTTCTGAGCATCCCTTTTTGGAAAAACTCTGTGCCTCTGACGGGACTGGATGGGCGTATTCTAAACACCTGTGCTGTGGATTTGAAAATGTCAGTTCACCTTTGAAAAATGGTGATCACAGGAAATGCTCCATTTTTTATTCAGCTTTGGCTTGGTGTGTGCATGAGTAGCTGAGAGGAGGAAATCTCTGCCACTAGTCCACCTATGGCAGTGTCTAACTGGTTTGGGAATCATAGGTACAGAATGAGTTCTCCAAAGTTTGACAATTCAGCCTGTTGCAAAAGCAGACAGTCTTTTTTTTTTTCTTCCTGGGGGAGTCACTGCTGTGCTGACTGAACAGTGTTAATGCCCTGCTGCAGTCAGCCTCACCACAGAGCTCCAGAGTGTGTGATCACACAGTCTGGGGTTTCTGAAGTAGTTAAAAAATGCAGGGACAAAACTGACTTCTGGCATGTCCATGTGGTCCTGCCTGCAGTGACTTCATCCCTTTCCCATGAAGATTGTGGAGTTTGCTGAGATATACCCCACACACTGCAGGGTGTTATCTTGTATTAAAGACTTCTGGCCTGTGCTTGGCTCTCAGAGTTTGGTGTCTGCCACTCAGGGGAACAGCAGATGACTGTCTGCCCTGGGTACCCTGCAGCTGATCTCACCATGCCTGGGATTCCTGAAAAGAATTCAAACAGATCCCCTGAGTCATAATGAGCCATTGGGAAAGGCTTCAATCTTCGAGTCAGTTTTCACAGGAACTGAAGGTGTAATGGCCAAATAAACCGACCTGTTTGATTATGTTTGTTTAGTCAAGTCAGCAAACACAGTCAGGAAAGTGAGCCAGGTGAGTCAGTGCTGAGTTTGACCAGGGAGCATTTATTTAGGAAGAAATGTATGAAATGTTTGGATATTGAGGAGATGCTGCTTCTGTGAGGCTTTCCCCAGGCTGTGGGAGCACTGGGAGCACAACTGCTCTGTTTCCCACATCCTTGGAGAGGTATCTACCCAGACTTGGCCTATGTAAACATTGGGTTAACTCCTTTTTCCCCCCTCTGTATTTGGCTCTGCCATGCATGTCCTCCCCTGGATATCAGCTCCCCAGAAGCTGGATCTCGGATCTGACAGTGTCTGCATTCCTTTCAGGGAGCAGATTCGCCAGGGCCTGGAGGAGCTGCAGAAGGTGCTGCCGGGTGGAGACACGTACATGCACGAGGGATTTGAAAGGGTAACTAAGTGCAGGCTGTGGTGCCTCAAACTGCATCTGCTGCCCCTCAGGAAATGTAACCAGAGGAATCTGGCCAATAACTCCAGTTATTGGAGTTATTGGGTGAGTGGGTGAGTGGGACAAGGCCACAGGTACAGTGAGGTGTGAGTGGGCAGTGCTGGAGCTGGGACACAGGAGATGCAAACTCCACCAGTTACCTTTATTTCTGCCTTCAGCTTTCAGGGGGGAGCTGCCTTTTCAGTTTAGGACAAGGCAGAAGGCTTTGGCATTGCAATCCCACGTGTTCCTGAAGGGGGGGAAGCTGTCAATCCTGCCTAGAGTAGCCCTGTTAGAGTTGGGTGGGGGCTGAGGCCGTGGTTCCAACCTGTTCTCGCCGGTGGCCAAATAATGCTGTGCAGACGTTATTGCCTGCTCTGACCTTCTTCTGGATGGGTTTTTTAATATATTTTACAAGCTCAGGAGCCTCTCTAAACCTGAACTCCTGCACTCCCTCCCACTTCTGTCCTACATGTGTATTTGGGAAGACTTTGAACCGTCTGCCTGTTGTAAATGCTGAACTGTCATTGTTCACATTTAAATGTGAGTACACAGCAGAAATTCAGGTGACCTGACAGAGACTTGGGTTTGTTTGCAATTGGAGTCATTGATCTCGAGGTGCTGGGGAATATTTATTATTGGGCCTGGGATGTTTCTCAGGGAGGAAGGTGAATGGGATTTTCAGAGAGCAGAACAGTGGGAGACAATGTTAGTGTTGGCCTTGGGGTTGGTTTGACTGAGCTGTGCTTTGATAAGACCTTGAAGTAACCCAGTCAAACCCACAGGCAAGAGCCCTGTTCTGGGAAGGGTTCAGATGTCTGAGAGCAGAGGTCATGTGTGAACTGCAAGTCCTCACTGCCATCTTCCCTTTCTTTCTGGTGCATGAGTAGATGCCCACAAAGTATTATTATTGATTTATTACTAATAATCTTCTGATTTAATTTCAGGCAAGTGAACAGATTTACTACGAAAATGTTCACGGTGAGAGACTTTTCTTGATCCATTGAATTTTTTTTTCTCTTTCTTTTTGACATAACTTTAACAGATTTGAAATGCAGCTTCACTGTGGGAAGGGTGGTGTAAGGCTGCTGCTCTTACAGGAATGCAGTGCTGGTCAGTGTAGTGTTCCTGAAAGGGACAAAGAACTGGTGGAGCTCTAAGGAGCCAGAGCTGGAATGAAAGTGTTTCAGGCCAAAAGTGAGAAGCCAGCTTGGCTGAACTGCCCACTCTTACCAAAACTGTCTTTGTTCCTTTTGTTTGAGGACTCAGACAGCCATTTCTTCTTCCTTCTCAAACATAAGAATGTGGAGAAGCTGTTAAATAAAAGATTTTTTAATAAGCAATTATTAAAACCATCAGTAATTGCAGACAATTGCAAAAATGTTTGTCCTTCCCTGTAATTAATGTAAAATCTTTCTGCACTGCAAAGCCTGAAGTATGAGTATAAATATTGCTTCAGAAACCAAAAGACAGACAACCAGATGTTTGAGTACAAAGCCAGGCCTAATGGTCTCACAGGGCTGCTCACGAGTAAGAGGAAGTCGTGGTTAAGTCCACACAGCTTTGGGACTCA
This sequence comes from Pseudopipra pipra, assembly GCF_036250125.1. NCBI lineage: Eukaryota > Metazoa > Chordata > Aves > Passeriformes > Pipridae > Pseudopipra > Pseudopipra pipra. Next base: position 4,575,677 of record NC_087576.1, read on the forward strand.
CCTGTAAAATATGCCTGCAGGAAAATGGAATAGCTGGAACAGCTCAGTTTGGGATTGATGATGCTGTTGCATGCTGGTGTGTGTATCACATGTAAGTTCCCACCACGTGCACGAAGCACTGGACAGCTGGGTCCAGCCTGAATGGTGGGCTGTGTGTTTTAACAGCTCTGTGCTTGTCCTTGCTCCACTCCAAGGAGGGTTTATCCCACCTGCAGGAGGTTCAAAGGCTCCTGCCATAGTCAATGGAGGGAGAAAGGCATCTCTGGAGGTCGTTTGTGCTCCCGAATCTCTACCAGAAATGTTCAGGTTTTTCCATGTCCTACGGAAGGAGCCTGAGCACTTGAGTTTGGGATCTGCAAGGGGAATAACCCCACATGTTGCTCATTGCTTGACTTCCTTGTTGCATCATTACCACATTGTTGAAAATTGGGGATTTCTAAATAGTACTAAGAAATTTTAGGTATCAGATCTCTGTTCTGCAGCACTTGAAGAAGTTGCCTGTTTGGAAGGGATGATTACAAGGTTTAATGGTATTGCTGAAATGTTGAAGATTTTAGGCCATTTCCTACCATCTCTGTTTAGATCCCAATTGAGCTTTTTATCACAAGCTGAAAAAAACCCTGTGGATTTCTTGAATTGATAAAATTAATAAAATTATTTTTACTATATATATTAATATAATTAATAAAATCAGGAATTAACTAGGAACAAATTGCATTGGGGTTTTTTGATGGCTTCAGCCTAATCTACTGGTCTGTAAAACTGAAATATTGAGGGGCTGTCAATTGAAAGCATTGGCACATCAAAAGGGTGGGATATAAAACTGAGATTGAAGGCAGGTGCCTGAGTGAAAAACTGTGGAGAAATTTATGTCTCCTGAAAACTGGTTGGTTGGAGGGAGGGAAGCCATGAGCTTGACAGTTGCTGTTTATGGCCCTTGGGGTGTGCTGAGAGGCCTCTGTCAGGATGTTTTCTAGGGTGGTTCAGCAAACACAGTGAAACCAAGGGCCTGAAGGAGTTTGTGTGTTCAGGTTACAGAACTGCCAGTGTCATCATCGCTCTGACCGATGGAGAGCTCCACGAGGACCTGTTTTTCTACTCTGAGAGGGAGGTGAGTGTCTCACACATTTTCAGTCAGGGAGACAGGGAGATGTCTGGGCCTGCTGCTTTGAAGGCAGAAGATAAGGAAAAGCTTTTTCCCTTGTGAAAAAACTCCACTTCCGTGCTCTTTAGACATGAATCTTAAGGATAACCATTAAGAGCAGCAACGCTTCTGACTCATCACAGCTGAGACTGTTCATGGGAAATGAGAGGGCTTTGAACTTCCAGTTAAAAATAAACACTGGAGGAAGGAATAGTTCACAGCTGAGAAGTTTCAGTATTGACTGGATTGCTCTGGGAAATACCTGGATCTTCTCACTTTCACTTTTCTTCTCTCACAAAAAGTAAAGGCTGCAGAAGGAGGATGGTTGTTGTTCCTATAAACTTCTGGGACATCAGAAAACCTCTCAGATGATCAAATCCAAAATTTCCACAAATATTTCCATGGTTCAAGCACATATTCTCAGCATCCTCATTAAATTAGTGAACTATGCAAGATGTTAGCTAAACAGTAGGGTGAGCACTGAAAGCTTTGCTGCCCTTTGGACAGTCCTCTCTGAAGAGATGAACCAATTTGCACTTGTCAGTCAAGCAAATTAGGATGACCTAAACTTGGAAGATGGTATTTTTGCATGAATTTGTTATGGACAGATTTTTTCCTCTCAGTCTGTCCAAAGTGCAGCTTTAAATCCAACAACAACAAGAGGAAAGGCTTTGTAGAGTAAAACCAATACTGCTACAGCACAAACAAATGTCCTGGATCTGCAGTTCCCCTCCTTGCTCTTCATCTCCTTTTCTTCCCTTCTGAAATAAAATACCCACAAGAAAAGCAAGTTTGTTTTTAGAGGTGAATGAACAAGTTGAAAGGTCAGAAGTGTTCCATTTGTTTTGGTTTGGGGAGGAGCAGTTAAGAGCTGGCAGGAGGAGATCCTGAACTCAGCTCCTACTCTGGGAGCTGCTGCAGTTGTTTGGGCTGAAGCTTCCCAGTGTGAAACTGGAATGAGGCTTTTCTGCTGAAGCACTTTGCTGTGGAACAACTTGAATTGCTACAGTCTTCTGATACAGTCTGACTTGCTGCCATCTGTTCTGGGAAGGGGTTTTGGTCAGGTCAGGTGTTCTCGTTCTAATGACTTAAATTGTACTTATGCATTCAGAGCATTTGCCTTTTGAATAGTAAATGCAACTTCATCTTCAATGAAATAGCCTGGAAAAATCAAACCTGTGCATGTCCCCCCTTTAGTTTAGGATGCTGTGTAAGCAGTGGGAGTGATACAGTTTTGTAGCAGATGGAATGAAATGTCTCTCACCTATACATAAGTCCAGGCACACATCTGAAACAGAAAACACCAAAGCATTTTAGGTTACTCTTGTACTGAGATGTGCCCTAAATGATGCAAAGAAAATTGATTCAGTCTGTCTGACATCTTTTGGGAAGCTGAAGTCACTCAAGAGGTGAACTAACTAGGTTTAAAAAAACTACCAAATACCTTGGGATTTGCTTTACTAAACAGTAGCTACTCTAGAAACAGATAAAACCCGAATTTAGCTTTTAAAACTCTCCTTTGACAAACCCTCCCTGCTCATTAGGCAGAGGAAGACTAAATTTATGATTAAGACCTTTCAGAAACCTGCATCCCATCCCATTTGCACCGGTGTCATCCTGCCTTTCCTCGTTCCAGGCGAATCGGTCGCGTGACCTGGGAGCAACAGTGTATTGTGTGGGTGTGAAGGACTTCAACGAGACCCAGGTAAAGAAGGCTCCTTTTTTGTCTGAGGTGCTTGGCAGAGGTGCAGGTTGAACACGGGCACACACTCCTGAATCCCCTTCTCAAGGTTCCCAAGTGTTTTTCCTCTCCTTCTGTCGACTGTTCGACGATCTGAAGTGCCCACCTGAAGTGGTGGGTCTGGTGTTGGGTTTAAGTCCTTGTCCAAGTCTCCAGCTGTGGATTGCTGCCCCTCTGCCTGCCCAGATACTCTTGGTAACGGTGCAGAAAAGCAGAGGAAAAGACACCTGAAGAGGAGCACATTGTCTGGCCTGAGGAGCAGGCTGTGGGACATCTTTTCCCCACACAAATATTGCCATAGAACTGCTCAGTTTCAATCCAGGTTTCTCTTCAGGGGAAAACTGTGCTGTCAAAAGTAAACGCCTTCATTAGTGACAGTAATAGTTCACGCTGGTTTCCCCTTTGATAGTCTGACTTCTAAATTTGTCATATGAATGTTGGTATGCCCATGAATTATATTTCACACACTAACAGCTGACATTTTTCTGACATGAGTGAAAGACTTGCACAGCCCCAAAGTGGAGGCTGAAAGACTTTTTCCAGGTTTTCATCTTTCAAAAAAGGAGTCAAACCAAACTTGGTTTAGAACAGTCTCCTTCAAACCAAACCCAGAGATTGGTGCAACCCAGAGTAAGTCATAGAAAAAGCAAAGAGGGAATAGATGCCGAAGAGACCAGATCTAAAGCAACAGGCCCCAGACAGCTGCTACTTGAAGGCATTTGAATGCTGAAGAAATTAATTGGAATTAGATGACTGTGTCTGAAGTCCCAGAATGGACCAGGAGGAGGACCATGGGGAGTGAGTTGAGGAAACTGTAAACATCCTGGTTTACAGAGGCTCCTGCAGCTCAGCCAACAAGGAATGAGCTGCTTTGCTGCCCTTCTTGGAGCAGGCAGGGGAAAGTTGCCTGGAGTATTTCTCTGGATGCAAACCAGGAGGTTGGCAGCTGGGGAAGTGGGAGTTGTGAGTGACAGGAGCTGGAAAGGTGGGGCCCGTGGGGTTTAGGGAGGAATGTGTGGCTGCTCTGCTGCCTCCAGCTTGCAGTGCTACAGGAAAATCCAGAGAGGCCTTCTGGGCTGGGTTACCTCTGCCAGGGGAGAGAATTACTGGAACAAAGGTTGGCCTTGCAGCAGTAAAACTTGAGTCTGCTCCAGCAGATGCATGGAGAGCTCATTACTGCTGAGTTGGGCTGAGATTTTGGGCTTAACCCTTAGTCTGCCACTGGCAGCTGGACCTGCATGAAGCTCTTTGCAGGTGTTGTCCTGGTTCCCCTTACCTTGCCACCACCTCATGAAGGTCCCTCTTCCTTGTCGTGGAGGTTTCTGGATGCTCCCCTGATACCTTTTAACCTCCACTTGGAAAATATCTCCTGAGAGGTCCCTGCTTTCTTCTTTTTGGCTCTTTAATGTTTGAGTGTAGGACCAATAGTCAAACCTCTGCCCTGACAGGGAAGGTGAGTCAGGGCTGTATCTCCAGCTGGGGTGTAATTTCATAAAATCACAGCATCTTGAAGGTTGCAAAAGTCCTCCAAGATCAAGTCCAACCTTTGGCAGAACACATTTTTATTAGCCTTCTCTACATGTGAAAATACTGAATCATTTTGGTCACTTCCCTGGTTTAAATGTGTCCAAGAGTTTTGCTGCCTGTGTTGATGCTGTGGCCTCTTTTGGCTGGGGAGTTACTGAGTGGGGTGGTTTACAATCATGTAGGAGACAGCTTTTGCACTAAAGGCTCTGGGCACCACTGAAAGCCACGTGAAGTCTTGCTTTCAAAGTTAAAAGCCCTTTTCTGATCCTTTCTAAAATCAATCAGGCTAAAGAGATTAACTTTTCACTGCTTAATAAACCATAATACAGTGGCAATGCACACAGAGTACTTGAGCATTTGAGGTTTTTATCTGCAATTGGATGAGTCTGGAGAAGTCTTAATTTGCTGCCTACTGGCTAATTTATGTCATTCTTTGCATTTCTGTTTTATTTCCTTTCCCTGCTCTGTCAGCTGGCTCGGATTGCCGACAGCAAAGATCATGTCTTCCCAGTGAACGATGGGTTTGAAGCCCTTCAGGGGATCATAGACTCTGTAAGTACTTTTAATCATGTGTTTGCAGTTTGGTTTTCCTGTGTTCACAAGGACCTGCTTGAAAAATCACTTAATCATTTGGTCCAAAGAACTGACCTTTGTTTGTACTAAAATCGCTACTTCGAGGTCAAGTTTATCAACTTTGAGCCCAAAGATGACCTTTGTCTGTCTCCCTCCTTGGTGGGAAGGAACTGAGTGAAGGAAGAGGCAGAGGGTAACAGTGTGTGACGTGGCTGCCCCAGGCAGGGACAGCAGGGCTGTGCTGGAGCTCATCCTGTGCCAGGGGTCAGGGCACTCTCGGATCTCCATCTATCCCATTCTGGGGAATGTGCTGCACTGCTCCCTGCTGGAATGGGGGAAGGGATCCTGCTCTGTAGGCCAAAATCCCCAAGCCTCTGCTTTCTGCATTCAGCCTCCTGGCAGATGGGCTGGTCTTCTCCTCCCCAGATAGAGGTTTCCCTATTCCCAATTCCTGGCATTCCCTGTGGGAACTGGGTGGCCCATTTTGAGTGGCTGGGCTAATTAGGGTGCTTCCCATGGCTACAAAGGATGGGAAATCCGTTTAAGGACACGTGTGTTCTTCATTTTGGAAGAGCTGATAAAACCCAGCTAAAGGTCCGATGTGGAGCTGGGGAGGGGTGTTCACCGGGGGGGTCTCACATTTCTCTGTTTACAGTGGTTACACACTATTTTGACAGTGTCATACCAACCAAAACCATTTCCTCAGCCCAGGCTCAGTTCTCCCTGGTGCTCTCACATGGAGATGGAATACAATCTCTTGCTTATTGGTTTTCCTGGCACTGTCTGAGCGTGGCTCTATTGCCCCAGCTCTCTCGGACAGTCAGGTGTTGCATGTCACTTCAGAAAGCAACAAAACAAGAAGAACCACTTTGCTCCCCAGCTCTGCATTCCCTTTGCAGATGTTTTTAATGAATTCCAGCAGCAGTTCTGACTCCCTTCCCAGTTATACGGAACAGCCTTCAGGAACCCAATCAAGAACTGCCTCAGCTGAGCTGACTGGTGCAAGATTTCCCAGCCCTGGGAAGGAGGGTCACAGGGAAGTGCAATTGTACAGTAATGAATCCATGACCTGATCACTTGGATTTGAGTGGAGTAGAATGGGGAGAAGGGAAGTGGGTTTGTGTGTGAAAGGAATGACAGGGAGGACGTTAATCAAACTGTAGAATAACATAAACAATCTGTAAATTCCTGTTCTAGCTGGAAAATAAGGTCCTTCACTCCTTTTCTTGTCCTTGCCAAAAGCATCCCTGTGTTGGAGCAAACAAAGCATTTGTGGTCACGGGAAAGGGCCCTGGGATTTGGAAGCTTCTTTCAGTTCCTGTGTAAGAGTTGGCACAGCAAGGATGCTCAGCCACTGTAGAGGGGGTTGATTAGGCTACAACCTGCTGGTTATCACAAGGGGGCAAAGATCAAATGTGGGGATTAGTGCTTGAATTAACTCTAGAGATGTGAAGACCTGGGCTGGTTTTACACTGCAGGGCTTTGGTGTGACTGCCAGGACTGTTCCCTCCTCCCCTGTCCTCAGGAGCAGGGCTTTCCCAACCCTCTGCATGTGCAGCTCAGCTGGTCAGAGCCTGGTGCTAATACCTGGTGCTAATTACTCCAGGGCTGTGGGCTCAACCCCTGCACGGGCCATTCACTTAGAGCTGGACTTGATGATCCTTGTGGGCTCCCTTCCCACTCAGAATATTCTGTGATTCTGGGAATTTGAAGTCCCCCTGGGATGAGGCAGAGGGTGGGAGCTGGGAGTGGTGGAGCTCAAGACTGGCCTCAGCTGGGCCTCTCAATCTGCTGAGCAAAGATGTTCAGGGTGGTGGGGCTGCAGATGTTTCCATGCACCTGCCCTTCCTTTTTTGTGGGAGCCAGGGAATTTGGAGGGAGCAGCTGCAGGGAGATGTGCTCAGTGTGGTCCTGTCTCCTCCAGGCACCACCAAGTTATGGCTCCCCCCTGGAGACTGTGCTTAACTGAGGTGAAAATCCAGTCCCACACTGAAGCTGTGCTTAAAAACATGATCCTTAAAATGGGAGCTGAAGGTGTTCAGTGCACTGTGGGGTTTGGTCCTTTCTCTCCTGTGAGTTCCAATCTGACTTTCTTATTAAGCAAACCAATTGCTTTGTCTTCCTCATTGTGAAAAAGCCACTGCTAAAACTTCAGCTTCTCCCTGTGTAATGGGGATTTTGAGTTTGTCAGGAGAGAACAAGCTGGTGGAGAAGCAGACTGACTGATTGCTGCAGGCTGGGGGTCTCAGGGAATGAGCTGAAGTAATTTACTAAATTTTCCTTTGCTGTGAAAAATTTGTGCAAATCATAACCTGTCAATTTAAAGCAAATGGAGCAAATCTTTGAAGGAAAACCTGAAACTCAACTTCAGTGACTGCTCAGTGTGTGTCTGGTAGGAGTCCTGGAGGCAATGAGCATGAAGCAACATGAAAGTCAGGATGGGATCCTGTCATGGCTTTGCTTTGAGCCTGTAACAGAAGCTGACTGAGGAGCAGTCAGAAAAACTCCCTGATCCTTGGAATGTGTTAAACCATGGCAGCAGCCTGGAACTTACCTCAGAGATGGAATCCTGGGTCCCTTAGCAAGGAGCCTGAGTGAGCTGCAGTTCTCATGGACCAGTTGTGATGGATTAGAAAGGAAGAAGTATGAACCACTTTGTGGGACTGTCCCCTGTCTGTATAAATTGTACAAATGATTCATCCCTTTAAGCTTAATTCCCTGTGTGCTCCCTTAGAACCCTCTTGCAGAGGATATACCACCTACCCTTGGTATTTTTCAGGACTTGTCTCAGCTCTTGGAATTGCTGTGGCAGTTCAGAACTGATGTGACAGGTCAATGTGCTCCTTCACCCCAGGAAATCAGAGCTGGCAATACACTGTCCCTGAATCCTGGTGTTACACCAATGTTTCCTGGGACAAACTGCAGTGCTGGATATGTGCAGGGGGGGGAACTTTGGTGACAACTCAGTGTGAGCATCTAATAGGCAAAGGGTGAGAGGTGTGGTGATGGTTTGATGTGCCCAATCTGAGCTGGCTGCTCAAACTTCACTGGCAGAGGGATAAACTGTAGATTCCCTGGTGCAGGGAGAGGGCTGAGACCCCCTGAATGGGGGAGAGAGATGAGAAAAAGTTAATTCCTTTGCAAGATACTCTGAATCTGTCTTCTGTCACAGCCAGACTTTCTGCACAGGCCAAAGAGCAAGTTAACAACTGAAGCCTCTTGGCTTACCCATCCCAGGGAGAGGATGTGAACTCCCAGTCTCCACTGCACAGTGCTTCTCATTAGTTTTAATGGTATATAGTCATGCTTTCTACTTCTTTCTTCCCCCAAATGCATCTTTAAAAAGGACTTAAATGTATTTATTTTACTTAGCTCATGTAGATATTATTGGACAGGAAACACTTCATAAATAAATGGCTGTTTTATAATTGGCAACAGACTTTGGTATTCAGTAATTGAACAGAGCCTGCTAATGAGTACCTGGCCTTAGAGTGCAGGTCATTCCCACTAATGATAATTAGGCAGTAACCTTCTATTACACTTCAGCATCCTGTTTGCTAATGAGAATTCCCAAATTTGGTGAAAAAACTGTATAAGAAACTGCTGTGGTGAAATAATCTGTCTGTGTTTGTGGAGCAGAACACCAAGGCAAAGCTGCAGAATCTCATTCCCCGTCTTCCCTCTGTTTCTGGGGTCCAGGTGACCTGCTGGGCCTCCCCTGGCCCTTGATGCCTCCCCTGGCAGAAAGGTCAGTTAGTCACAGGTAGTGCTAAAATCAGTTCTGCCCTGGCAGAGCTCCCTGGGGCACACAAACCCAGGCTCCCACAGGGATGTGCTGCGTTCTTCCTCTGGCGTGTCAGTAAATATGGACAGGAGCCTGTCTCGGAGCCTGGAGCATCACTGGAGCCCCATGGAGCAAAGGAGGAGCCTGATCTGGGAGTCTGAGCTGGGTCCCTGAGCTGTGCTGCAGGAGACAACGGGATGTGTCCTCACCAGGAGTGAGCGCTGCTCCAAACACTTCCCTGGGTGGGTGCCAGGGCAGAGCTGCCTGAGCCCTGCAGGGACTCCCCATGTCCCCCAGAGCTGTGCTGGTTGTTCCTGTGAAAGTGGGGATGTAGAGTCAGTTCTCCCAGTCTGCTCTCGGGGTGGTTTATGGACCTGGGAGATTCCATCACCACTCTTCCATGAGGTTTGCTTCCCTGGGGCCCCAGACCACACGGGGGATGAGCTGCACCTCCAGCCCCCAGGGCTGTGCACCCCTCAGGAAATAAGAGACCTGATGAAATCTTCTACGGTGAAGGCACTGAAGTCTTTTTTGAATGTATTTTTAACGAGGAAGAGACATAAAGGAATTCTTTTGCAATAGTTATTGCTGCCTGATTTTCACTTTAAGTTAGGGTGGGTGCTTGGAGCATTGGAAACTTAATCTAAATCAAAATAAATATTGCAGTTGGCACTGTAAAAAGCCATTAAGGCCAGTTTTTTATGGTTGTGTAAAAGGATTGGACTGGACTGGGAGATCTGCATCATCTAATTGAGACACCTGCTATTCCACCCCCATCCAAGCTGGGCAACAGCAGGAATGTTTACAAAATGTTTGCTGAGTAGAAGTCCTGAATCTCAAACTTAATCCTGTGAGGTTTGATTTTATTAAAAAAAAGAAAAGTATTGATTGTATTTTACATTCTTCATGTTTCTCCTTATTCTATCTTTCAGATTCTTCTACTGCTTCTCAGCTCTGTTCTCAAGTGTTGACTTTCTCTGCTTTTCCACTTGACAGTTCCTGTATAACCTTGTTCCTGCAAAGCTTCCCTCTCCTCACCTGCCACCAGCTCAGACAGTCCTGCCTCCTTCAGTCCCTTGGTGCTCTCAGTCTCTACCAGCCCTGCTTCTGAGTAATTCAATCTTCTCCTTAAAACTTCTAAAAAATAAATGCTGGCTCTCTGGGTACCTTTTGCAATCAGGTATTTGAGGCAGCGAGCCGTGATTGTGGAGGAAAAAAAATGTTATCTTTTTCTTACAGAATTTATTGTATTGGTTGCTGTTCTTTCCTTACAGATGTTTCAGTTTAAAGTTGGGAAAATAGTTTTCATGTTGGATTTGAGTCATGATGCTTGGCTGACATTTCCTTGCCTCTTGGAGCCGACCTGAATTTTGATCGGTGTTGCCTCAGTCAGGGGCTGCTCAGCTGAACCCCCGCAGTTCTTGGTCCTGCTCTCTCGGGGGTCACGGGCACTGGCACGGCTTTGCTGGGCACTGAAGAGTTGGACTTGGTTTTCAGAGCAGGGCAAAGACCTCAAATAACAGCTGGGGCAGTTTCAGCACCGTGTGGGAATAACCAGTGTCCAGCTCAGCCGGCTCCTCCTGCCCTGGAGCGCTTGGCCAAGCCTGGCCCAAAGTGTAAATCACTGTACAGTGGTTAGAGGCAGACAGCCCTGCCAAAGACATGCTGCTTCGTTTGAGTTTGGGTGAAGTAAACAACAACTGGCTGTGCATTTGATTTGAAGTCACAAGCAGCTTTGAGGACACCCCCAGGTGTGCTCTCATAAATCAGGTTAAAAGCGAAAGAAGTCGTAACCCCTGTGGCTGAGACCTGAGAAGTGGCTCTGTGGGATGTTGTAATGCAGAGCTAAACAGCTTAGCCTACACTTGTGCTGTTTTGTTGGGAGTGTTGGGCTCCAGAATAACTTTGGAGAGGGAGGTGTGACGTGAAGGGAAGGCGATGACGGTGCCTCCATAACCCTTCGGAGGGACCCGTGGTGGGTGCAGAATAACTGGCACTGGGGACTAAGGCAAGATTGCACTGGGATGGTGGAGAGCTTGGCATCCATCACCTTCTAACAGCTCAAGAGGAGCAATGTCACCTGGTTGGCTGGTTTAGGTGAAAAGCTGAGATCGTGCCATGAATGCCAAGTGCACCCTTGAGTTAAGCGTTAATGTGAGAATGAGAGCACTCACACTTTCAGAGCTGGGTTTCTGGAGCAACCAGCCTGAGGTACTTCATGACATTTTGTCTGTCTTTTAGATTTTGAAGAAATCCTGCATAGAAATCCTGGCAGCAGAGCCTTCCAGTATTTGTGCAGGGGGTAAGTACAACTGAGGCCACAGTCATTCATGTTGCCTAAAATACAACTTTCAGTCCATCTCTAATTGCTGGAAAGTGCACAAGTCACTGATTACCTGGGGCTAAATCTTTTGCCTTTTTTTTTTTGTTGTTGTTGCATTTCTTTTTCACCTTAGAATAGTTTGCACAGGTCCCACTTCTACCAAATTATGTCAAGTGGGATTTTCTTACAGAAAAGACCTGAACTCCATACTTTCCCCTAAATGTTCTTCTGTCAAAGCAGTCTGTCTTACTCGGACTGTGCCAGACTTGAGGTAGTTATGCTGCATAATTACAAACCAAATCAGGCAATAAGCCTTTGATTGGGTTCAGAGTTTTGCAAAATTCATCATCTTGGAGGATTGGTGAGGGAAGTGCTTCAGAAACTATGAAGAACATCAGATGGGCACAGTTGGATCTGAAGGCTTCCAATAGTCTTGGAACATTTCTCAGGCATTTAGGGGCGATACAGTGACTGAGGACTAGAGTGTAACCATCAGTCTGCTGCTCGTGTGTTCATCCTGTCCTCTCTTTGTCCTTGCTCTGACCTGACTGTGGCTCTAAAGCCCTGCAAGTGCCTCTTCATTCAGCAGGACTCGGCCTTTCCAAAGCAAGCCAGAGAATCATTTTGACCTCTGCCATCTGCTTCTGCGAATTCTTCACATTTTATGAGGTGCATCCCAGCTGTTTGTTGAGTGTGTAGCACTCCCTGAGTAGAGAGGTTGGGAGCCCAGCTGAGGTTTGTGGAGAAGGACAAGTCCCTGACAAGTTCTGCATCTTTCTTTACCATACATTGACAGTCCCAGTAAGTAACACAGTTGTTACTTATTTGTCTTCACTTCCAAAGCAGCTGCTTTAATGATCCTGCATCTCCTGTTCCTGGAGGAACTGCCTGCACACCTGAACATCCAGAAGTAGCCACATTTTCCCAGCAGATGCACACCAGGCTAAATGCCCAATAAGTACCTGGCATCAGGTTTATGTTCCATATGGGCCACATAGCTTTGATTTTTGAAGCCAGGATGGCATAATTGCCATGAATTATGGTACTTAAGCATCATTTTGGCTGTTCAATTAAATAGTTTCTATGTTAAAATAGGCTCCAAGGCAGGCCCTGTCTACCTTGGCATGGTGGATGATTGCTGTGACAGCCTCAGCGTGCAGTGATGTTCCACAAATGCTTGGGAAGGGAAATGAAATTGCAGGAACATTCACATCCACTTTACACTCTTGGAGATTGTTTTAAAGATATATTTACATACTTATTCAAGTGATAAACATTGCTGCTTATGTAATGTCATGAGCCAGAAGATGACTTATAATCATCATTTATAACCATCTTTAATGCTTTGTCAGTTGATTCATCACTCCCATTCCTTGTGCCTTAGGGAAGGCAGGGTGGGCACAGCTGTACCCAGCAGAGTCAGCTGAGAGGAAATGCAGAGAGGTTTAATATAAACTCTTCACATCAGAAATTGGCCAGTACTTCACAAGAGGAGCAATGTTATCCTTGAAAAATGCCTGTAGTTATTTAGATCCTCAATTCAAAGGCCCGGTTTCCAAGTTTGGGCAAATAGTCCATTGCTCTCAGACTGCAGGGAGTTTAATCTTTTAGGGCTCTGAGAGTAATGAAAGTGCCATTGACTATGAAAATTATGTGCATTAGTGTCTTTAAAATAAATGTTTGCAGATGTAGCTGTGACACCTCGTGTTTTTGTGTTTCTGTGCACATCCTTGGAGAGTGGTGGCAGTTTTTTCCTCTTTTTTTTTCTTTTGCAAGGAGGAAACATGTGGGCTCTGTGTTACCTGAGGCCACTCTTGTGCTGCTGACCAGTCCCAGAAACTGCAGGAATTAATTTCATCATTCTGGAACGGCAGTTTCTGGATGATTTGGCTTTGCAGGGTGAACTGTACAGTTCATTTCAGCCTCAAGCAGAGCCAGGGTCTCCATGGCCCAGCTGACATCACTGATACAGGTCTTTGACTGTACTTGAACTCTCATTCCCCAGCAGTTGAGACTTCTGTGATTTCTCTTAAGGATTCACCAGCCCCCACACTCCAGAACAGAGCTCTTGTCCCCCCTCCCTATTCTTCCCAAATGCTCTCAGACAACACACAATGGGCCTGTGAGCAGCTTCCCTGGCTGGATGTGCTGGGATGATTTGCAACTTGGCTGTAAACGAGCGGGACCTGGAAGAGAGCCCAGATTCCAGAGCAAAGCTGCTTTTTCTGACAAGTACAGTGCACGGGTCCTTGGGGGAGATGAAAGGAGATGAGGACTGTAAAATGCAAAGGGGAGAAATCTGAACCTGCAAAACCTCAGTCCCTTGGTGCTCCTGGGGACTCTAAACCAGGGTGGTGTCCCTGGAGCACTGAGGTCACTCCTGCCTTGTCTTGAGGTTACTCCTGCCTTGTCTTGGGCAGTGAAACATTCTGTGTTCAAATCACATTCCCCAGCCAAACTTGAGTGGGGATTAGCTGAGTGACTCTCCCAGATAGTCACAGGAATTGTGGGGGCTGTTTCCTCGCCCTGGGGAGCAGCAGAGCCGAGTCCCTGGATCTGCTGCCAGGACTGCTCTGGGACTGTGGCCCCGAGTCAAAAGCTGAGAGTCTGAAGTGGTGCTTTCCTTGCAAGGCATTCTTCATGCTGGAGGCTGCAGGAAGTCCATAAACCTTTCCCAGTCCTAGGCTGAAGTAATTGGAATATCAAGGGATGGTAGAGAGTGGTCTCAAAGGCTGGTGAGGATGTGATCTCATTGCTCAGCCCTGCCTGCTCCGAAAGGCACCGCTCAGCTCAGGGCTCAGGTGTTTGTGACTGTCCTTGGTGCTCCCTGCTGGCACCCACAGCCTCTGGAGACCCTGTGGAGTTGGTCTGGGAAAACAGCAAAGAGGAAGACTTGGGGAAATGCCCACAGACTCTGAGATCAGACTTTGTCCAGAGATTGAAACCTTGTTCTGTTGATAAAATCCCCTGTCATCGTATGGAAATGAGTCCAGTCAAGGCCTCGTGGTGGTTGCACAGCAGTAGGGCAGGACATGACAAAACTCAGGGCAACTGACACGATTTTGGGAAAGTAACACTTAAACTTCTCCAAATTATCTGGCACTAGAAGATTTTTTTCCTTTCCATGGAAAGATACTTCTGCCTTTCTTCACCCAAAATTTTCTGCCATTTAAACCTTCTCCGTAGCACAGGCCACCTGGGGAGGGCAAAGCTCAATGTCCCCAAAGCTTCCTGTTTTCACTGCAAGTCTGTTAAAATGCCTCTGTAGTGAATTGTTTCCTGTTTCTAAAAATTCAACCTGGAATTGGGTAGGGAGAGAGTGGAAGTTCAATTTTTAACCATTTTCAAACTTAAAAGTTGTTCAGCTGTGAGCTCAAGAGATAGGAAGTGAAAACTTTGGAGATGTGCCTTGTCTAAATGACCTTTCCTTGCCTTGCTCTGTATGAAGTCCAATGCCTGTTCTCCTGCAGAGTCCTTCCAGGTGGTGGTGAGAGGGAATGGATTCCGACACGCCCGCAATGTCGACCGAGTGCTCTGCAGCTTCAGGATCAACGACACCGTCACTCTCAGTGAGCTGCTCTCTTTTCTTTTATTCTCCTACTCTGCACTGGCAGGACATTTGGGATCTTGATTGTGAAAGCAGTAATTATGGGACTCAGCTTTTAATTTGCAGAATGCAGAAGGGATTGTTTTTTTAAGAGGAAAATCGCTGGTGGCAATTCCTGTGCTGTGACAGCAAGCATGTGAAGCTCGAGGGGGATGAAAATATAGAAGACAAGAATCTTGTCTGTAAAGAGCATCAATATGTGTCTTGCTGGGCTGTGTGCAGGGAGATCAGGGGTGTTTCTCTCCTTACCTGTGTTTTGTGGCACTCAGAGGGCCTGGTCCTGCAGCTCAGCTGCACACGGTTGTTGGGACTGTGTTGGAGCAGTGGCTCAGGCATTGCTGGGCTGCTGTGGAAGCTCAGAAAAATGTTCCCTCTACAGTTGCCCCAGCAGAAGAACTGAAGCAAGAGAAGCAAATTAGCCCCCAAGTGTCTCTTGGTGAAGTGCAGGGGGAGCACTGAGCTGGCAGAACTAAGGACCCCTCTGCTCTCACCTGGTGTGCCTGGAGCCAGAGCTGGCAGCACCAGTGACAGCAGAACTCAGCTTCCCTAGCATGGAATGTGTGCAGAAGCTGATCGTTCTGGAGGCAGTCCTGACCCTTTCCAGCATAATGTGTTAATTAGTTTCTCACATCTGGAAGTCTAATGGCTCAGTGCTGCACATGCTCGTGCTCTGAGCATCAGTGTGCTTTGCTGCTTGGAGCAGGAGAAGTTGGCCAAGGCTGCTTGCCCTGTTTGGGATACCAAGGAGCATTCAGGGCAGGTGGAGGACAGTGAGTGCTTGTAGCTGGTCCTGAAAGGCTTTTGTGCTGTTGCATTTACTCCTCTTAGTAGGCAGGTTCTGGACTTGCCCACCCTTGTGCCACCAAGCAGAAAGTTTGACTGGCTGTGGGTCACGTTTGCTTGAGTCAGATATGGTGAGTGTTGAGCATGGGAAGAGCAGAAGCTGGAGGGCTCTGGAGCCAGGCATTCATTCCTTTAAACATCCTAAAGCCTTCACTGGGAATGTCATCCATCAGCTTTCCACTGTTCAGTGCCCTGTCTGTGGACTCACAGACACATCCAGCGCTGCCAATGGGAGGAACTGTGAGTGAGGGTTCCCTCACCCCCCAGCACTGTGAGCTGGGGGGGAGGAGAGGGGGGAGACTCCTTCCTCACTCTCTCTGTGCTGACTGCTTGTCTGGATGAGTTTTTTGTGGTATCTCTCATCTTCATTTCACAGGAGTTGTCAGGAAAGATCAGCTTATCTTAATGCAGCCCCTGAGTTTTTTTATTTGAAGCTGCCTTCCTGTGTCCACAAAATAACTGTGGAAAATGAGGATAAAGGGCAGATATGTTTCCTGCCCTGTGCCCTGATGCATTCCTGGTGTCCTGAATTGCTCCAGAGGTGAAAAGTGAGCTCACTGTCCTTGGCACTGCACCAAGACCTCTCCGTGTGTCCTGCACAGCCCCGGATTGTTTGGGGCAGTGACATGGCCACAAACCCAAGTTCTGAGTTCCACCCACCCCCTGACTGAGGGAACTCAGTAGTTGCTCATCAGTGGTCCCAGACCCAGGTCTCTCCAGGTGGGACTGGCCCAGCTCTGTTGGGTTTAAGTTGCTCTGTGAGATAAGTCCCAAAACGTGCAGTCCCAACCCGCTGCTCCTTGGGACATCCAACTGCAAACAGCCCACCACGAGAGTCAACTGAGTGAGGACTGTATGGACAGCTCATGGAGCTTGGATAGCTCAGCTGTCTTTGTTTGCTTGAAGCCTCTCAGCCTCCGATGGTATCAGGGAGGGAGGTATTTTTACAGATAACACTAAGCCAGCAGTTCCTGAAACCTTAAATTATCCCAGATGAGATGTAGTGAGCACAGCTAGGACGTGCTGAGGTTAAAGGCATGAGCTAATGGGGTTTTATTGGGATTGTTGGCAGAGAAAAGTGGCAGGTGAAGAGAGCAGCGACTCATAATGTTCATAGCTATGGGATAAAAAAAAGAACATCTGTAGAAGCCATGAGGAATATTTGGCTGAGCAGAACTGTAATCAGATGCATGTTCAGCAGCAGGGTGTTCCTGCCAGCAGCAGGACCTGGGAGAATTGGTTTCAGCCTGCACAGAGTTAAAAGTGATTATCCAGTGTAGTGACTTATGACTGCTCTGTGGTGCTAAAATGTCTGTGTCTGCCCAGATTGTGCAGGATCCAGCCAAGACAGTTCTGGGCAGGGAGGTGAGCTCTGTCCTGGGCAATTTAAAACTGAATAGAGAGATGAAAGGTTGGTGAAGAACCAGCAGGCACCACAGCAGAGGTGCTGCATTCTAGTGGATGCTCTGGATGCTTGGCCAAGCCCCAGCCTTTGCACAAATTGGCCTGATTTTTCTTTTTTCAGACACTGGGAGCAGGACTGTGCCAGGTATCAACAAAGAGTGAGGTGTGTGGGGAAATGTATCTCCGAACTGCCCAACAAATGTCTTCTAAAAGTTGTTTTCTGTTTTTAAAGCCTTTCAGATTGCTCCATTTTCCCCATCTTTCTTTTTTGTGATATCTTCTTTACTTTCTTGCAGCCTGATCACTCTTAGCACAGGAATATTTTGCTTTGCTGTTCAACTTTCTAATCCCTGATTTCCCCACTTGATCATGTCACTTTAACCCTCCTCTGAACCTTTCCTTTTTATTTTCTAGCAGTAGCTTTTCTCTTTCCACTGTGGTACCAGAGAATGTCCATCACTGTGTACAAACTCCACTAGGTGTTTTGGGGAGTGTGACCTTTGTGAGGGACACAACATATGCCTTTAATGTTTCCTGAGTGAGAACATGCACCAAGGGCAGCTTGGCATCCTGGTTTGAGGGGTGGCCCAAGTCATTGTTTGGCAAAGAATACAAAACCAGAAGGAATGGTCACACTTCCCTCAATGCTCTCCCAGCCTCCAACAAACTGCAGTGTCAGAACCTTTAACCAGGATTCCTGTGCCTTTGCCTCCAGCAGAATTCCCTGCAGCTGCCCAGGCTGAGTGTGGAGGAACAAGCCCAGGGCATCAGGACACTTGGGCTGAGAGAGGAGGAGAATCCCTGTGCAGTGTGAGGGCTTTGCCAGGCTCACCCAGTGACCCTGTGTGCTGCTGGGGGACCAGGGGGGTCTCTTACTGTGGCACCAGCTGCTCATGGGGCAGCTCTGGGCTTGGAGCTGCTGCAGGAAGGCCAGGGAGGGACCTGCTGTGGGGCAGCACGTGCTGCTCCTGAGCTGCCAGCTGTGAGCAGGAGCAGATGAAGGCTGGGTGCTGTGCCAGGGTCTGTTTGCAGCCTCAAGGCTGTGACTGCTCATCCAACAGTTGTTTGCTCAGCACGTGAACCCATCAGAGGAAAAGTGAGTCCTTCCAAATCCCTTCTCTCCATCTCGAGACTGTTCTGGATGTGATATCACTGTTCTGTGCTTATCTGTCTGTTCTCCATCCCCTAACTCTGCTCTCAATGGCTTTGGCATTCAGAGCTCATGTATCCCTACACAAAGCAGAGCAATTACAGCCTGATCTCAATGTGGTTTTCATTACAGCATTAACAAAACATTTCTTATTTATGGGCCTCTCTTGTAGGCAGTTTCTCCAGCTCAGAGAGTGTTCCAGTGTCTTCCTGCATTCCCAGCTCCCCACAAAATGGGTTTGAAATACAAACTTTACTTGCAGAGTTGTCACAGAGAGTGGCATGAGAGGAGGACTCAGCCAAGAGGAAAAGAGACTGTAAGCAGGGGAGAGAATTAGGGAGGTATTTTGGCTCATCTGAGGGGACAAAGGGACAATGGAAGTGCTCAGGGTGACTCGAGGCTGTCAGCTCACCTGGGATGGGGTACAGAGAACAGCCTTCCTAGCACAGGAGTTCCCCAGGGAGTCTGCAGGAGAGCAGCCAGTGTCCCACCCCACCTGAGCTGGACTGGTCTCACAGATAAGTCTCCTCTCCTGCAGAAACAGGAAACTGGGGCAAAGCATCTTCTGAGATGTGCTTTAGTTGAATGCAAATCCTAAATACAGGGACAGCAGAAGGAAATTGTTAGTCTGTGATATAGGGGAAATTTGGCAAATAGCTTTTGCAGCCTCTTCTGGACTAAAATATTGCTGATGCTGCGAGTCCAGCAGTCAGCGCTTGCAAGACTGCAGTGGCAGTTTGGAAATGCTGGGCTTTCCTAAACCCCTCTGGGAGGGTCCTTGCAGCCAGATTTCAGGGCACTGGTTGGGTCTTGGGTGAACCACTAACTAAGGAGAAGGCTGTTAATTTGGTTTTATGGCTAAAAGAAAATGCTACTCTCTGTTTGGTCACCTTTTGGGTTTTTGTACCTCTCTTTCATTGAGGTTTCTCTTCTGTATTAGAGCATCATGCCTATATTGAGGCTTTTATCATTATGGTTGGGAAGTATTCCAAGTCCTGGCTTGCCAAAAGGTTACACCCTGCTAATGGCATAAGAAACTATTCACTGTTGCTGGGAATAATAGATTTTACAGGCTACAGATAGTTGTTAAAGGTGTAGGAGTGCTGGGTAGGGAACTACAGGGATCTGTGCAGTATCAGGCATCTTGTTGAAAGGGCATTCACAGCAAATGGATGTGGTTTATGAGAGGTTTGACCCTTCATTTGTGCACACCCTTCATTTTGAATGGCTCAGGCCTCAGGACTGGCTGGTTTGAGTTGTCTGTGGGTTTGTCATGTCCTGTTTTATACAGTGAGAACTTTATTTTGCCTGGAGGAGGGATTAGAGGGCCGCAGGTAGGGAGCAGGTTGTGCCATTACTGAGGGCAGCCCTTCTCAGAAGTGCAGCATTGCAGTGTTTCCTGAAGATGTCCAAGCTCTGCCTGCAGTGTCTGAGAGGTGAGCAGGGCCTGGGCATCCCTTCCATAAAACTGTCAGAGGAGGCAGAGTGATTCCTGCACCATTCCCTGAGCAGCCCCAAGCCAAGAACCCAAATGACGTCCTGGGCAGGAAACTCAGCGACACGGAGTCGAGCGCTCCGCCCTCCCTTCCACAGCCCTGCCACCAGCACTGTCAGCGGAGAGCAGGCCAAACCACAAAATCCACATTCTGGCACGAGCTCTGGAGTTTGGGAGCACTCAGCCCCATCTCTCACTGCTCTGGGATGCAGCGAGTTTGTTCCGTAGCAGACACGAACCGCGTCCTTCTCCCAAACGCATCCCGCAGATCCGACGCGAGGGCAGACGAGAAGTGTTGTTTTGTTTGGTTTCCCTACGTGAGTTTTCCAGGAAGGAGTCAGATGGCCAGAGTTATGCAAACCAAATGGATCTTCTTTTGTTTAGAGCAAAGGAAAATAGTCCCTCATTTTTGCGGTGGAACACAAACATTCTCCAAACAAACTAATCTCTCCCTGTAGCCAGCCTGGCCAGCCTTGAGCTCCCTCGTGGGACTGCGGGGCTGATAAACTTTCTAGAGAGGCATGGACTGATGCAAGTTGGGGGTGGGAAGGGAGAGAAAGAGAAACAAAAACCTAATGAGATCTAAGTAAAAGGCCTTGCAAGATGAAGCAGCTTTTGTTCTAGTGAATGCTGGCACAGGGATGTCTTTGGCCTTGGCTGCCAGAGTTAGCAAAGGAGAAAACAAGACATTGGTCTTCATTTTCTTGGCATGTGTGCGCTGAGACAATGTCATAAATTTATGGGAGTTAATGATATCTTCATAAATCAGGGTGAGAACAGCACTGTGGGGCCAGATGAGCCACCACTGCACATCTGCCTGGAGTGGGAAATGCTGCTGCCTTGGCTTGGTAACTCCACTGCAAACCCAGGGCCTGCATGTGCTGCAAGGTCCCCACAAGCCCAGAGCTGGGCTGGAGGAGATGCAAAGTGTGTAGGGGGGGTGGGATTACTGCTCTGCACCCTTTGAATGCCTGTGTTCTGCCTGCCATGCCCTGTGATAGGAAGCATCTCCTGGAGTGTGGGGCTGGCAAAGGAATACCCTGTGCTAAGATCAGCTGCTCCTGATGTTCAGCATACTGGAAATGTTCCTGCACGTTCTTGCACTGAGGCTGTGGGAAGACAGCACTAATCTGGCACTTTCCAGGCCAAGAGCTGGAGCAGGGATCTAGAGGGATCCCAGGAGCTCTGAGCCATGGGGCAGAACCAAAGCCAGGCTGTGGAAACCATGTGTCTGCCCAAAATGTTTCATGTTCAGCTGTTGGCCTGGGTCAAAGAGTCCCTGACAAAACAACTGCTGTGGGTAACCCAGAAATTCAAGTGTGTATGTGTAGGCATGGGATTTGCTGGAAACTGGAGAACGTCAGGGAAGGTTACAACTTTTCATTACCATTTTTTTTCTTTTTTTAATGGAGTGTAAAAAATAAACAGTTCCTAACCTGCCTGAGAAAATCTCCTTTTATATTGCTACCAAAGCCAAAAAATACACCAGTATGAAATAGGGATTCTAATGTGTGACAGGAGTTACCAGAGCAATACTTCTGCTTTCTAAAACTCTGTATTTGGTGGGAACCTCTTCTAGGAATGTCTGGGAAGGAATGCTTGGCTTGGTGAGTCCTGCTTCTGCATGAGGGGGCAGACTGTTGCAGTCAGTACTTCTTTGTGCCTCATTCACTGCAGTAAATTGGGCTGCATGACCCTGATTGTGTGGGAACCCCCTGAGCTGACACTGGGGTCAGGGCCAGGGTCAGTAGTGCTCTGCTGCTGGTGCCCTGGTCAGCATTAGACACCATCTATGTGGACAAACTCACCTCGGCAGCCAAGGGAAGGAGGAACAAGGCTCACAGCTGATGCAGAAAGTGCTTTGGAGAAGTTTGCCATGTTCTCTTTGGCTTGTGTCTCCTCATGGCTTTTCCTCTTTCCACTGGCACCTGAAATGGAGTCGTAACTTGCACAAGTTTCCTCAAAAGCAAAAGACCAGTTGGCCAGAACAGTTCAGCTCTTCATTCCATGGCTAAATGTCTTGATTAAACTTTCATCCTTGCTCCTTTCCTTTCTTGGTGCTGCCAGTGGGGCACTGGGCACTGACCTTGCTCCCCTGTGTGTTCTGAGCACCCTGGGAATTAATTCAGTGCAAGATGCAGTTGTGAAGAGACTTTAGATGGTCTGAGAGCCAGGGTTTGTGTTTGTGATGTCAAATAGCTCAGCAAGAGGGTGGTGAATTGTGCTCCTGTTCCACGGTGGCCCTGTAGAATGAACATCCCATCCATCCTCAGGGTACAGAGATAACACTGAAGGTGAGGTTTGAAACCTGCAAGTCTGAGAGGGGATTTCAAACAGAATAAAATGTTTAACTGGAAAATGTTAGGAAGCTGGTAGTATTTGGCAACAGCTCATTTCAGGTCTATAAGCATTCCTGTGAAGGCCCTTGAGGTGGTCATGGGTACAGCTGGTAGAAAGATTTCTGATGCAGGGACATGCTTCTGGAAATGCTGATCCAGCAAATCAATCCTTCCTGTGGAATGTTTTGGTTTCCAGTCCAAAAAACAACCACCACCCAGCCTGTCTGCCTGGTTTTCTGTCAATCTGCCCCATCTCTAATCAGCTGGCAAATGGGCTGGGAAGTTCCTTGGGATCCCCATCTATCTGATTACCTTGGGATCACCATCTGTCTGACTTAAGTCTACAGAAGAAGAATATTAGTTAATGTTCCTGTTTCCCAGGCAATTGCCTGTTGATAATTTTTCTCACTCCACATTTAAACCCACAGTATAATTCGGGCTGACAGGTTTAATTTAGTTCAGATGCATCTGCCTAAAAGTGCAAATTTTCCCATAGTACACGATTTTCTTTGCTTTGATATTTGCAATTATATGTAACCTGCTGCAACTCCCCATGGGCTCCTGTACAGAGTGGCTGTGATCCTGGCCCCTGACCTTCCAAAAAGCTCTGTACCTTCAGCTGTGTTGTGGCTCAGATAAGTGACACGGCTCTTCAACCACCACAGTGTTTGACCTCGTTTATGTACCAAGAGTGAGGAAAACCTTTATTTAACCTGCTCTTTCAGGGCCGGATTACTGATCAGGTAATAAATCCCAGTATTTCTCTTTTCCAGATGAGAAGCCCTTTGTGGTGGAAGACACCTACCTGCTGTGCCCAGCACCTGTGCTGCGCGAAGTTGGCATGTATGTTTTTGCCACTCAAATATTTACTTTGCCTGTGGAAAGATGAGTGTGGGTCACTTTGTTATGTTCTGCTGCTCTTGTATAGATCTAATGCTGACGTTATCTCGTGCTCATTGTGTTAATTGGCATTAATTATGCACTGGAGCACAGGGGCAAGTGCACCACCAGTGGGAATTAACCTGTACAAAAGGCTCTTCAGCCCGGGTTGCACTGGATGGTGTCAAGCAGAGGGTTGGGGACCAGCTGGCCTGACTTGGTTCTTGTGGTTCCTTTCCAGGGAAGCAGCTCTTCAAGTCAGTATGAACGATGGGTTGAGCTTCATCTCCAGCTCCGTCATCATCTCCAGCACACACTGTGTAAGTCTGGACCCAAGGGCCTGAGATGATTCCGGGGGGGTGGAACTCAACTGCAGGTGTTTGTTCCAGCAGGTGTAGGGCTGCCCAGTTGGGTCAGCCTGGTTGGGAAGGACCTGTTTTCCCCTTTCAGGTGAGTTTGGGTGCTTGGTAATATGACATTTTGTATATCCTCTGAGCCACAACGTGGCAAAGCTCTTGAGCCTTCGGTAAATGCCTCAAACGACTCCTCTGCTGTGGGACTGGCAGAGCCCTGGAGGGGTCTGTGCCTGCTTGTCCACTGCCCAGGGAACAAGCAGCAGCTCTGCTGCTGTGTTTCCTCTGCAGCAATGGTGCTGCTCATTGTGGAAGAAGTGTGGCAGTTGGGATCAGACCCTTTGTCTGGAAACCACCAGTGTGGTGGCCAAAAATGTGGTGGATTCTCCCCTGAAGTAGCTGACTTGTGGCTGCATCCTTCCTTGCCAGTGGGGAATTGCTGCACTCAGGCTCTGCTGGAATGAGGATGATGAAACCATTTCCAACTCACAGTGTTGCTGGAGATGCTGCTTCTACTGAGTCATGGCTGTTGGGAGCAGGGCATGGAATGTCTCGTGCTGGAGGAGGTAGAGGAGGAATTCACTTGGAGCTCAGAGCAATCCTTTCTGCTTCAGCTTTATCCGTCTGTGGGAAGGCCTATCATGGCACAGGCCATTGGTGAAGCAGTGCTTTACTTCTCCTGTGAACTGACAAACCAGTTTTTGGGAAGCCAGAGTAGTCTTGCCAGAAAGACTTAGAAGTCTGTGCCCAGCCTGCTTTTGTCCCTGCCCAGTAAAGGCCTGCTGTGTTCCTGAGCAGAACAAGGGCAAGGCCAAGTTGTGTAACATGGGGGCACCAGAAGTGTTCTGTGTCCACAAAGGCTGAGCCAACAGCTGAGAAAAGTCTTTTGTGTCACTCGAACTTGATCCTTGTTCAACAAGGACAAGATTGTACAGGGAGACAGTTTTCAGAGCTTACAGGAGGGGTTGTATTCCAAAAGTGACAAAGATTTCCTTATGCCTTAAAAGAAGGCAGTTTATTTGAGTAGTTAATTTTTAGTTCTAGTTCACTGCTCACTGGCAAAAATGTATCTGCACATTGTCAGCAAATTCAAGGAATGTTTTCCTGTGTTTTATTCATATGAGGCAAGACCTGGGAAAGAATTCTCAGAGAAAAATGATTCCTTCCTCATATGTTTTCTTCCAGAGATGGAATTATCATGTGTAGATGATAGGGGATGAAATATCTCCTTCTCTTCTATTGTTTAATAGCTGTAAGGAAACCTTTGCAAGTGCCTGTGCTCCCTGGCACTGCCCTGCACAGGCACTCTGGTGCCTCCAGACTGTGAAGCTGCATTTGCAGTGCAGCTGAGCAGCCAAAATTCCAACCCAGATCCTGCATCCAAACCTAAATTCAGTGGCTGCTTCGAAAATTATATCACAGCCTTCACTAATCGAGGAAGTTTCTCCTGGGTAAACACATGTTTTGTCTTTGTAGTAGTGTTTGATGTTTCAAATTATTTTTAAA
This sequence comes from Pseudopipra pipra, assembly GCF_036250125.1. Classification (NCBI taxonomy): domain Eukaryota; kingdom Metazoa; phylum Chordata; class Aves; order Passeriformes; family Pipridae; genus Pseudopipra; species Pseudopipra pipra. Next base: position 4,600,345 of record NC_087576.1, read on the forward strand.
TATGAAGCTGTTTGCTGAGACTGCAATGCTCTCTTTAATTAGGGTTACGAGGGCTCCAGACCTGAAAATGCCCCTCGACAAAATGTCACCAAATGACTTGTTTAATTGATTTCAGACCTGGAAGTTGGATCTGTTTGAAGATCTGCAGCTGAAGTGAGAGTTGGAGATGTGGGGAATGAAGGGATGGTAGCACACAGGGTTACCAGGTTTTCTTCCCTGTGTGCAAACCAGGAATCAGTGCTTTGGGTTTGTGCTGTATTTCAGAAATGATCGGATTTGGAAAGAGGTCTGGAGTGTTGTCTCCAAAAAGCTTCCCAGATGGCAGTGATGGAAGTGGCAGTGCCACACTTGCTGTGCTGCAAATGCCTCAACCCCCAAAGCCATCATTGCTCCCCAGAATTGCTGCTTAATGGCAGAAGGAACAAAGCAAGGGTCTCAATGGCCTGGAAAGCTTCGCCACTTATTTTCTTAGGCAACTCCACAACAAAACCTTCCTGTGCAACATGTAAATAATCTGCAAATATCCCATTTTCCCTATAGCAATAGCTGGCATGTTCTAGCAGCTCCCCCTTTCCAAGGACTCTCTGGGGATAATCAGGGAAGAAAATTCAACTAAGAGCACAACTGAAGCAAACAGCTGCATTCCTGGCAAGGAAAGACCAAAAATGAACAGTCAGAAGAGTCAGCTGGACTTTGACTCCTAAGTTGTGGATGTAGGTACTTGAAGATCAGGACAGAGAGAGCCTAGACACTGAACTGTCTAATAAGCATTTTTATCACCCTAGCTGGCAAAAATTTTAGTGTAAGTTTTTATGGTAGGGAAATTTGGACAGTTTCTCATGGGTTAATAGGGCAAAGCTATTTTATACCAGCATAGCTCCTGCCCTTCAGTTAATATCTAAAAACTCCTTGGAATGATCAGCAAAATAAATGTCAGTTTTATTGAGCAGTAAAAAGTCTAGAAGAAAAAACACTTTTCATCTTCGACAGGTCACCTTTTGGAAAGAAATAGGGGATCAGAAGGCCTTTGCCTTTTCAGGAAGCTCATCACAGTGTAACCTGACTGCTGGGAGTGACAGGAGGGAGGAGCACCACCCACTCCTGTGCTCCCTGTGCTTCCTGACACTGAGTGCACCCGCAGAGAATGGGATACTGGGATGTTCTGCCTTGCACAGTGCCATCATTTTTGTGAGGGTGCCAGTTAAAAGTGCTTTTTGCAGACTGTGCTCCTTCAGGTTCAGTCTGAGTGTGTGGCAGGAAGTGTCTGTGTGGCCCCGTGTGTGCCTGTGCACACACCTCTGCAGGGTAAACTCACCCCACAGGGCCAAACTGAGGAGATTAATTGCAATTTTTCCCCTTGAGGTGTGAAATCTGCTACAGCATTTCAAGGGGGGGAAATGTGGGAAGGTCAGGAAGGCAGAGACATGGAATGACTGACTGAATCTGCTTCTTGATCTGAGAGACACTGAACTTCCTCTCGCTCTCCAGCATCGAGTTACACTGGTCACACCTGTCAGCATCACACTGGACCTCTCTGGGCACTGGTTGGGGTTTGGATTTTTTGTTTTGTTTAAAGGAGCCAAATGAACAGGTAAAACAGCCTCAGAGGGGCTGCCTGTGCTTCCAGACCCAGGATCTCCCTGCCTGGGCTGCAGGGGTTTGTGGTTCCTGAAAAGTGTCAGGCTGCAAGGTTTGCAGCCCAAAAAACAGTGCAAGGGTTGTTGGTTCTGTTGTATTCTGCCTTTTGTTAACTGCTTGTGCTTTCCAGTATCAGAGAACAGGCATGACTGTATGTGCTTTGTACCTCCTTCTCTGTGGGACTCAAGGAATTGCTGGTTTAGATTCCCAATGTAAAACTGCTAGAAGTGCTTAAATTTTGTTTTTTTAAAGTGAGTCTCCAGGCTTTCCTGTTACCTCACTACAGTTCCTACTGTAAAAAAGTAATTGGCTTCTCATTTAACTAAGAAAAAAAAAAAAGATGTGGAAGAGACCTGTAAAGATGCTTTTTTGGAGAGATCTTTCAGCATTTTAATTTTAAAGTACATTTTGGGAAGATTTGCAGCCACATCAAGGTGGTCTCAGCTGCCTCAGGTGGAGCACAACCTGCACTTAAAAAAATAATCAAAATTCTTCTCAGTTGGCCCAGTTCTTTTCAAGCCTGAGGGATGGAACAGGCCATGGGAGGCCTTGGGGATTTTATTTTGTTTTATTTCCTCAGGCTTTTTCAATATGAGGTTTTAGAGGCAAGAGTTGATTACACGTGGGAGGCTCTTCTAAGTCCCTTGTGATGAGTCTTAGTCTGGAATTTACCCAGTCAACAACTGAAACCCCAAATGCTGCCTCAGAGCAAAGGGTGACTCCCTGACCTCGTGCAGGGGTGGCCTTTAGTCAAAGGTGGAGTTGTCATCTTCTGGAGATGGTAAAAGGCACTGACAGGAACTGCATGGGACTGCTCAGTTCCCAGAGTGCAGTCGGAGAAGAGGAGAAGAGAGGGAAAAAGATAGGCCTGGGTTAGTAGAGGGCACTTTTTTGTCCTGGTTAATGCGGCTCCACCTCCCACTCCTGTGTGAGTTCCTCAGGAGCTGTGCTTTTGTTGTGTGGTTTTTACCATCTTGGCTTTGCTGCTGGTTTTGGTGGCTCTGAAGCCTAACAGGAAACCTGGCTGGGCAATGCCAGGTGCTCTCAGGAAGGTGAAGTACCAGAGGATGTATCTGTTCTGTCTGTCAGGAGAGGAAAACAGAGACACCAGGGTATTGCCCCCACTGCTTTGAGGTGATAAAGCAAACCTGCCCCAGTTAATCTTGTCCCCACGGGGGTTCGGGGCTGCAGCCCCTCACAGATGCCCAGGTGGTGCAGGGCAGAGGAGGCACCATGTCCTTTGAGGGGGTAGAGCCCCGGGGGCTGTGTCCCCTCAGGGCTGGGCGGGCAGGGCCCTGTGCCGGGAGCAGCTCTGGGACACAAAGGGCTCCTGCTGGTTGGAACGATGCACTGATCTCCATTTATCTGTCAGGAACGGGCCAGACACAGGAGCTGTTGTGGTTGGGCAAAGCATTTGCCTCACTAAGTCCTGGAATGCAGATGCAGCCTCTGGCCAGGCCGGGCGGGTGCTGCGTGTGAAGGTTGGGCCCTCTGAGCCGGGCCAGGACGATTTGTCATTGAGAGGTTTTGCTCCCTGCACCCCCCAGACCCAGGGTCACTGCCTGGCTCCCCCTGGAGCTGCTAACAGGGCCTGAGTTTGTACCAGAGGCAAAAGGGGGAACACTGTGTAAATCAGGGGCTGCAGACAGAAGTTTAATCCTGCTCCCCACTAACTTACGTATTCCCCACTTAAACTAAGACGGGGCTGTCCTGAGTGTAATTTAGGGTGTTATTTGGCCTGGTCTGTGTGACCACTGGCAGCTACTCCAACAGAGCAGGGGAATGGCTGGAATGAGAGCTCTTAAGGCTTGGAGACAGCGAGCTGTTTGTGTGCTGAGCTGGGGATGAGATGCCAACATCTCCAGGCTGATAGAGCTCAGCTGGCTGCAAGGGCTTGATGAATTTGTCTCTTGGCTTTGCTTGTCTGGGACAGTGTCATGGTCTCACCCCAGCTGGCAATTCAGCCCCAGGCAGCCTCTCACTCACTCCCCCTCAGTGGGATAGGGAGAGAATCAGAAGAGTAAAAGCAAGGAAATCTGTGGGTTGAATAATTTTAATAAATTTAATAGGGCAAGCAAAAGCCACACACACAAGCAAAGCAAAGCAAGGAATTCATTCCCGGCTTCCCAAGGGCAGGCAGGTGTTCAGCCACCTCCAGGAGAGTGGAGCTCCATCACAGGCAATGGTTACTTGGGAAGACAATGCCATCACTCCAAGGGTCCCTCTTTCCTTCTTCCACCAGCCTTACATGCCGAGCACAATTCCATAGGGTCTGGAATATCAGTGGGGCTCAGCTGTCCTGGCTGTGTCCCCTCCCAGCTCCAGTGCACTTCCTGGTTGGATGCTGTGAGCAGCAGGAAAAGCCTTGACTGTGCTCAGCAATAGTGAGACCTCCCTTGTGATGAACCCTGTATTCAGCACAAATCCCAAACGCAGCCCCACACCAGCCCTGTGCAGGAATTTATTCTACCCCTGGCGAAAGCAGCAGGGAGTTCCTGATTTATTCCTCCAAAAGTGGTTTTGCAATATCTGCACCTTTTAAAGTAATGTTTTTCTTTCATTTGGAAGCTCCCTGGGGGGAAGGAATCCCTCCTTCCCCAGGGAGGGCAGTGAGGCTGCACTGTTCCCTAAAGCAGAGAGAGCACAGCCCTGCAGGGACACCCAGGTGAGCTCTGTGCTGGCAGGAGGTGCCCAGGGACAGCCCAGAGCCTGCACAGACCTGGCCCATGCTGGGGCAAGGCACTGCTGCTGAGGGAATGTCCTAAAGGCTGTGGCATTCCAGTGGCCCAGAAGGAAGCTGGGGTTGTTCCCCTGTGCTCCTTTGGGCAAGGCAGCCTCTCCTCTGGGGAATCCAGTGTGGATTTAAATGCTCTCTCCAGCCCTTGGATTCAGCTGGGACTGCTTGGACTGAGCTTTGAGGAGGACACTGCCCTTGGAAACATTCTTCAGGAGGCTCATGGATGTATCCTGGGCATCTGTTTAGCAACTGGCTCCTTCCATTCTGAGTCTCAAGGAGCTATTTTGTTGTAAATAATGTTCAGTTAACGGAACTCGCCACTATCCATCACTCTTGCTGGACTCAAATTAGACAGATGTTCCTTCTGGAGGGAAACACCCCCTTCATCCTGATGATATTCCTTCTTACTTGGCCTTTGTCCTGCAGTCACACTGACAGATCTGACTTGCTCCACATAATTAATGATGAGAGTTTACAAAGTAGTTTCATTCTATGGTTGATGTCAGTGGACCTTTGATAGTCAAAGGTACTAAGAACTGTGGTTTACTCTGCTAAACATAAAAACCCATCTAGTAACAGCAATAATTTAAGGCACAGGACCACAAATGCCATGGGAACTGAGCATCCTCAGCTTCCACTAGTGCTAGGACTAAATATATAAATTAGTCCTTCTTCCTCAGCTATTAATCTCCCCACCCCACAGATTTCAGGTGTGAGGTGTTGGTGTGAACACTGTGCATCCATCAGTGCCTGGGCAGTGTTTGCTGCAGGGCTTTCCCAGTGCTGGAAGAATCAGCAAGTAGTGGCTGGTGAGGTTGGGAAGGGATTTATTCCTGTTCCTGGGTTAGGAGTTTGAAGAACTGGAAGAGAGAGAAAGTGTGAGCTGCTGTGTTACTTCGCAGGTGTGCCCAGGGCAGGGTGCACACCAAGGTTGTCAGGAAAGGGAACATTCAAGAGAGGAAATAATTGCCAAGGCCACATTTAGGGGCAGGAATTCAGTCCTGCTCTGCTGCCTGGAGGGCTGTGGCCAAGTTCTGCAGTGCAGAAGGAGCATCTCGGAGAGAAGCCAGGGTGGGAATTGAAATAAGTCTTTGTTCATTTTCTGAAGTGCTCCCAGAAGAGGAAAAACCACTAATGACCTCTTGCACTAGTGACTGACTTTGGTAGGTAAAGCTGCAGGGCTGCAGGGACAGTGTAACCCAGCTCTTCCTGGACAGCTTGGCTGGGAGAGCAGGGAATGTCACCAGGGGATGTTCCTGCATCCCCTGGATCACCTGGGGAGAAACACATGATGCTGCTTTGCAAGAAGACCAGGCAAAGGAGGCCCCCACGTGTGGGCTAGGAGAGCATTTCTGTGGCAGGATATTGGACTTGCCTTGGCCTAGCAAGGACTGAAACTCAGTTTTCTTTGCTACATGTCCCCAGTCTGTGGGGGATGTCTCCCCAGGTGACACCCTGTTCCTTCAGGACGAGGGCTGGGGGAATTCTGCCCATAAAAGGAGCATCTTTCAGCTGAAAAGGGCCATGCTGGGTCAGGGCAGTTGGGGAGGTGACTCCTTTGGGAGGCACAGACATTGCCTGAAGCAGGCTTGCCCTTGTGAGCTGGGCTGCTGTTATGACTCACCCCAGGAAAAGGGGAGAGAGGTAACCCAGGTTTTTATCAATAATTCCCTTGGGGTGGATTAGAGTGAAACGACACTGAATAATCGGTGTCTGAAAACATACACTGGCAAGGTTTATTTTAACAATTCTGTATCAACAGGCATGCTAGCAGTTTGGGTGCTGTCATAAAACAGTGTGACACAGAGATAACCTTTGGGGGGGGGGGAAGAAAATGCATAGGGGAGAGAAAGGCAGGATGAGAGCAAGGGAGAGTAAGGGAAAGAAAAGCTGAGAGTGGACAGATGTCTACAGTCACCAGTCCAGCGATGCTTCCATGTCTGTCAGTTGAAGTGGCCTTGATCTGCTGGGGGTGAAGGAGGGAAGCCCCCATACTCCAACAAGTTATGAGTTATATCCATGATTAGTGTCACGGGCGGTGCCTCGAGCCTCCAGCATCTGGGTCTGTGCTGAGTTGTTTTTTTTTTTGTGTCTCGTCTGGTTCCCGCCTTTCAAGATTAGCAGAGGGAGGGAGGGGCCTGATTGCTCAGCAGAGGTATCAACAGTCAAAAGCCTGCAAGCTCACCTCTTACCTTTTCAGGGCTTCACACCTTCAGCACTGGAGGGAGGGAGGGGCCCAATTGTTCATCAGAGGTATCATGCAAGTCAAAAGCCTGCAAAAGTCTCCTAGAATGCATAAATCATTAACCATTTCAGTCTCTGACAGCTGCTCTCTAGGGAGGGGGATACCAGGGGGATCCAGCCCCCCTCACCTGAGGGGCTGCAGCTCCAAACCCATGCTGGGAGGGGAGTCTCTCCAGGTGGTGATGCCCAGTGCCAGGCAGCCCTTCCACAGTCCCAGAGAGGAGTTCAGATTTTGGAAGCCAGAGGGGAGGCCCTGGACAGTCCTTGGCTGTGGGAAGGGGGATTCTTGAAACAATACATGTGGAAGTGAATGGATGCAATGGCTTAATGCACCTGACAGCAACCTGGGGCAAGAGGAAGTCCTGCACAGGCAGATCAGAGAGCTGATATCTTATATCGAAGCAATTGTCTTATAATGAAGCTGTTATCTTAAAATGAACCAATTGTCTTGGTGGCAACCCTTAATAAATGGCTCGGACTGTTGGATGAGGTGTCAGGTGGGAAGCAGACCTGACCATTCTGGATAGAAAGAGCCCCTCTGGACTCTCAATTGCAGTTCCAAAGGTGCAGGAGTCATCAAAGTCATCTAAAAAGGAGAACTTGGTCTTCTCACCTTGAGGGGTTTTGCAGTTGACAGAAGGAGGTGGGAACTGGCGCAATCTCACTACGGCTGGGGATCCTGGATTTCTTCCTGTGGTAGTTTGAAAGACTGAAGCAATTTGCACCTTAGAGATAAACAACAGTGGGTGAATTTGACCTTTAAATAAGGAGAAAGTTAGAAAATCAAGCAAGAACTGCAGCCTTGTAGCAAAAAAGTAACAACCCTTCACTGAAGGCTTGGTTTTGTGTTTGTTTTTTTCTTTTAATTCAAAAGAAATGTAATTCAGTGCTAACGTGGAGCTTTTTCAATTGTGACTTTGTTCTGGACTGCACAATTAGGACGGAGAGCAGTGCTCCTGGGGCTGCAGCAGTCAGAGAGCCTTCACTGGGGGATCAGTGGAGGCTTTAGGAGCCCATTTAATGAGCACTTTCCTTGACCTGTGTGTCATTAGCTGAGGCACTGCCTGGTGGGAGCTCCAGGGTATAAGATTTTGGGTTTGTTTCTAGAAGACATTGCTCTTAAAGGCTTTCTGCTGCAGGTATGATGGGCAGTGAGTGTTTATCCTACCACAGGTCACCCGAAGAGTTCAATGTGCAGATATTATTTCACTCTGATATTGCTGCATGGGCTGGTTTGGAATGCCCTGAGTGTGGCTGGCACATCACAAACACCGTGTTCCCGTGGGCTGGAAGGGAGGGATTCACAGAGAAGAGCAGTACATTGCAGGTGGGGGCAGGATCACAGAACGGGAGTTTTGGAAAGGTTTAATTTGGAAATATGAAACAGTTTGGGTTCCTGTGACAGTGGTGAAGTTAACTAGGAACTGTGAGCCAGGATCTCTGCACATGTGTGCACTTCTAATAGGGAAACCCCTTCTGCCAGGGAAGTTGAAACAGAGCACTCTCAACCTGACTGGTTTATTTTATTGAAATGTTTTGCTGTTGAAAACGTGATTTCAATTTAAACTGAGTTTCAGAAGGAAACTTATCCCAAATGCATTGTTGTCTGTGTTCAGGTCATGCTGGCATGTTCTGAGCCTTGTCAGACTCATGGAGAGCTGCCTGTGATGGCCTGTGAGGAGTCTGCTCAGCTCAGGGGTACAGGAGTGCCATTAGCCCAAGGAAGGTGCTCCTGAGATTATTTGTTTGAAAGTGCTGCTTAAAGGCCACAAATCTCATAGCCATGCAGGAGGCAAGACATTCCAGAGCTGTAACCTGCTGTCCCCTTTCCTGCTTGGCTGAGGAATAAACCCAGCTCAAGCCATAAATGTTCTGACAAAGACTAATTCCACAGGATTTTGTCTGCTCGAATTCCAGTTGCAATGGATTTAACCTGCTGCTTGTTAACGACTGTCTTCAAGCACAAACCAGAGTAACTGCTCAGGTTTCACCTCCTGGGGACGGGAGGTGGCTGGGTCAGAGCAGGAGCTCCTCGGTACCTCCTCAGTGACACAGGAACACCTCCAGCCCAACCTGCCCTGCCAGGGAGGGCTCAGCTCTGCTGCTATTGCAGGGCAAGGTGGGTGTGCAGATGAGGCCCAAAACCAGCACTTGGGTGGCCTCTGCCTTTCTGGCAGCCGATACCAGGCCCATGGTGTGACTTGGAGAGGGACTTTTCACAAGGCCAGGTAGTGACAGGACAAGGGGGAATGGCCTTAAGTTGAAGAAAGGAAAGTTTAGAATAGACATTGGTAACAAGTTCTTCAATACGAGGATGGTGGCACCCTGGTGACACTCTGGTTGCCCAGAGAAGCTGTGGCTGCCCCAGCCCTGGAAGTGTCCAAGGCCAGGTTGGACGGGGCTTGGAGCAACCTGGGCTAGTGGAATGTGTCCCTGCCCATGGCAGGGGATCTAAACTGGATAAGCTTTAAGGTCCCTTCCAACCCAAACCATTCTGTGATGTCGCAGCCACAGAGCCAAGGCTCCCACACTCACCTCCAGGACAAAGCCAGAGGCCTGTCATGTGCTGTGACCTGTGACCTGTGTGATGAAGAGGATGCCCACCTGTAGTCAGAGCACTGAAGGCCCTCAGTGAAGAGGCCCTGCTGCCTTTGATCTCTGCTGTTCCTGTGGCCAGGCTGTGAAAATTGTGACACCTCAAGTTTGACGACTGACTGGGGAGGACATGACTAGGGGAGACCTGAGCAGATGTTCAGGGACATGAAGTCTTACAACTGTTTTGGTTTAGAGGAGGTCTCTTGGAGGCGACACTCAGGACTCAAGGGCTTTGTATCAGAAATAGGAACAAACCTTGGAGCATTTTACCAAACAGGTGGGCTGTCAGAGGGAGAGAGAGAACAAAAGAGGAGGGCAAAGGCCTTTGGACCTCAACACCTCTGAGTGGGGAGGTGTCTGTCGTCTGGAGAGAGCTGAACCCACCGCTGCAGGAGAGTAGATAAAACTGAAGAGGAAAACCTCATCAGCCTGCAGGGTTATGCCATGTTTGGGTTTTCCATAACCTATCCCATCTGACTCTGTTGTATCTAATGCAGGATCCCAGATGGCACAAGCCTGGGCTGGACAAGCCTGAATTCTGCCATCAATTCTGCCACATCTGCCTCTCAGAAGTCTTGTGAACTTCTGTTTAGTTGGAAATTTCAAAGTGTTCTTTCTGAAGGAAATGTTCAGTGTGTTCCTTAAGGATAAACACAGTAATCAAGGATTAGGGAATTGTTTGCTCTGACCAGAGACTTTCCTGTGTAACAGAGGGTGTAATGATCACTCCTCCTTCCCACCATGTATTTGCCCGCTCTGGTTGGAGTGTGAACTCTTCAGGACAAAGGTTGTCCCCTGCTCTGGGTTTGCCCAGCCTGTGCTGAAGGGAGGCTGTGCTCATGTTTGCACTGGGCTGTAAAGCAAATAACATGGGATGCTGGAAAAGTGTTTTGTAAGCGAGCTCTCCTTCCTTTCAGCTCTGGAAGGAGAGGAGGGAGACAGATCATTGCAAGAGGGGCATCTCATGTCAAGCACAGTAAACATGGGGAAAAGGATCTGAGAGCACCTTTGTTGGGTGACCTCAAACAGGTGTTTCTTGCTCCCATCCCCTGCTGAGCTTGGCTCCTGCTCAAGCAGCTCCACACAGATGCCAATCCGATGCAGAGCAATGAATTCAGTGGCTTCTCATTTCCTTTCAGAAATTAGGCCACATTGTTTCTGTTATATTAAAAAAATTCTTGTGTGTGATAAAGTAAATGATAGACATTGGTTTCTGTTGCTGTGATGGGACAAGTCCCCAGGAGACTCCAGCAGAAAGTTTCCTTCACAATAAAAGCTTCCTGAGTCTCTCTGATGTAGAGACAGAGTCAGCCTTCTCCCCACCCTATGTTGACTAAAGGATATTAAAACTGTTCCTCTTTTCTCTCCAGGGAGAAAACCTCTGTTTGATGTTGAATGGTCACTCAAAACTGTACTCAGGATTGTCATAAAGCTCTTTAAAAGCACTTCACCCTTTTCTTACTGACCCCTCTGATGGCTTTCACGTGTTATTGCTCTTCCTGCTTGGAAAATGGGATACAGGAGCCATTCATATCTTCCCTGTCTGTGGACTGACATCAGCCTTGTTTCTGCTCTTTGTACAGCAGCTGAGGGTCAGTGCTAGGAGCAGGGTCAGTGCTAAGTGTTATTGAAGCTGTTTCTGCTGCAGGGTCACTGCAGTGAGATGTGTTTGTGTGGCTGTCACAGCCCTGCTGAGCCCAGTCCTTGGTACCAGTGCTGATGGTCCTGCCCTTGCCCTGACACAGCAGTGACAGCTCCCAGCCTGCCTGGAGGAGACATCCCAGGGCTGTGGCACAGCCTGAGCTCCTCTGCTGGTCCCACAAGCTCCTCTGCACAGCACAGGGCAGGGACAGGCTGCCTGCAGCTCTGAGAGCAGCTACCTGACAGGGGACAGCGCTTTCCTGTGCTGGAGCAGTGAGTGCAGAACCAGATCAAACAGCTTCTTGCCTTCCAGTGGAGTCTGTAGGAGTTAGGACTGAATCCTTATCCTAAGCCCAGCCTTCAAGGCCCACTAAAGCCGGTGCTTGATGCACCCCAGAGGGTGGTTGGCACTGAACAGGTTCCCCAGGGTTTGGTCACGGCCCCAAGGCTGCCAGAGCTCCAGGAGCTTTTGGATAACACCCTCAGGGACAGGGAGGGATTGTGCAGGGCCAGAGGTTGGACTCAATGACCCGGATGGGTCCCTTCCAACTCAGCATATTCCATGATTTACATATTTCACTGAAGTCCATCACTGTTGGGCTCAGTGTGAAGTCAGCACATTCAAACACACCCTTAGAGCTAAATCCAGTTACTGTCATGGTGAGGAGCAGGCACTGCCCTCCTTCCTGTCCCTGTAAATCCCAGGACATTCATTTGTCAGCCAGGGCATGAGCACTTTTATTGGATACACCCAGTACTTCATCCATCACTGCTGAACTCAGCACTCAGAGCTTTTGAGGCTCTGTGTGCTTTGGGGATGTTATTCCACAGTACCTCTCTGGAATAGCCAATGTATGCAGTAAGATGGGAAACTAGGAAATAAAATCTTAAACAAAAATAAGAAGATTAGAAAAAACCAAGAAATAAACCCAAATGCAACAAAAAATATCCATCTGGTGTGTAGCAGCATCTTTTGGAAAACCCTCAAAAATAAGCCTTAATTCCATTGAAATTTTGTGTTTATGAACTGGTATGTGTCTGTTTCTGTGTCAGAAGAATTTAGGAAGTCTAAGATGAAATAGGGGGCTTAATACCACAGATTCCATCTTGGCTTTGTCTCACCTCATGATTGCATCCGAACTTCCCGGGGCAAAATTTCAGGAGGTTGGTCTTGGGCAGCGTCTCAGCAGGGAACAGCAAAGGAAGGCTGGGGGATGAGTCATTTCCTCTGTGGCAGGACCATGGTGGAGTGGCCATCCCTCTGCCCTGGCTGTTAAAGGAATGTACACCCACCCAGCTTATCCTGAGCTTTGTGTTGGGATCTTCCCAGGGATCGAGGGTGTGCCTGGAGGGAGTTGTTCCCTTGTAGGGGGAACATATCCCAGTGTTTGTGGGGAAAGTTCAGGAAATAGCCCATGGCAGTTGCTGGATCAGATTTTGCCATCCCTCCCCTCCTCTGTCTCTAGAAGAACCTGCAGTTCAAGAGCTGGGCCAGGGTTCTGTCTCGTGGCCAAGGGATTTCCCCCATCCCAGCCTGGCTTCTCGTAGTCCCTAAAATCCCACAGTAACTGCTGAGTGAAGGACCAGGTTGGAGAGGCCTTGGAGCCACCTCGTCCAGTGGAAGGTGTTCCTGCCCATGGCAGGGATGGTACCAGGTGGTCTTTAAGGTCTCTTCCAGCCCCAACCATTCTGTGATTCCATGATTCCCTCTCTCTCTACATATATGTATGTACACACCTCCCAATATATGAGGAAATGCCTCTAACATGTCCTGCTCCAGATTTCTTCATATCTCTTGTACAATATCTTCCAGAGCTTGTTTCCCATTACACTTCCAGTGCCAGCAGTACTTGCAGCACTTTGTTGGCCTTGTTGGACCCTGGCAGGGCAGAGGAGGCTCCAAGGCATGGCTGCCTTGCTTTCTCCACCAGCTCATTTGCTTCACAGTCTACACAGCAGAGTTTTAGTATGTCAGCTGTGGAGGACCTTGAAAGGGCATGTAAAGAGCCCACTCCTTTTTATATGACTGTTCCTCGATAAAATAACAGGGTGTTTCAAAAGAGCAGCTCCAGGCATCGTCCAGGACTTCAACAGTTGTTGGGAAGCGAAGTACCAAAGTTTCCCACTTCATTTGGAACGAGCTCTGAGGGTCCCTTTGCTGTCGGGCTTTTGTCACCATTCAGGTGTGCTGGGGGTTGAACTTACTGATCTCAATGAGGGTACCAGCACCAGCTTTATCTCTGTGAGAGAAGTCAAGGTGAATCCCTGTGGGACAATAGCACTGATCACAGATAACTGTGTATTTAGGGACTATCTGGGCTTTGTCTCCATAGATCTTTTTTTTTTTTAATGGAAAATTCTCTAGTTTACTGTAGAAATTCTCTTTTTAAAATGAAAGTTGTTTTCTTGGTCTGAATTGCCTGTATTCACTCAGTGTTACACACAGCTCATTGCATTATTCCATGGGTCAGTGTTTCCATGAGCCTTTGCATTGTTCTTCCAAATTTTCATTAAAAAAAAAACCAAACCAAAACAAAAAAATATTAAAAAGAAAGGAATGAAAGCAGACATTTGAAATGCTTCAGCCCTTTCACCAGCTATGTAAGATTAGGAGAGAGATTTCAAAATGTCAGAGGAACTTTTGCAAACTCTTTTAGCAGGCAGAATTTCCTTCTTGTTCATCACTCAGCTTGGCTAAGTGGCAGTTTCTAGCTAAGCATAGCTGTAGCCATATTAAACCATGGATATTGCACAGAGTGATAGCTAAATTCTGGCAGAAACTGGCAAAATAAAGATAACCAAACCCAAAGCAGTTCAAGAGTGCACTGTGGATTATTCTGGCAGGGTTTGTGGTGTGCATGTGCTCTGTCCTGGTGTGACTCACTGGGGTTCCCTCCCGGCCTCGCTGCAGCAGGGACAGCTCAGAGCTGGGGCAGAAACACGTGTTGGGGTATCCTAAGCTGGTTTTCACAGATTGTCTTGGGGGGAAGAAAAGTAAAAATAAATTCTATTTTTAAAAACAAACAAAAAAAATCCCCAGAAAAGTTACAAGGCCACTTTGTTTTGTATATTTGCAAATTGATTTCAGAATATCTTAATGACAAAATGTTTGTTTCAATCTGGGTCTAAAGGGGCAGACAATGATTAGACATAAAAAGCTTTATTTCTCCTACAATTTCATGGCAGCAAAGAGTTGAGATCACATTTTGTAAAGCACTGACTATCAGCAGCTGTCATTTTGCAGATGATGGATGTGCCTTTATGCTCTTTGTCTGGAGGAACAGCCCCAAATGTACAGTTCTGTCTTCTCAAATGAGCTTTTATTTTGTGGTGGGGTCCAAGTTCCATTTCCAGACATGCCTTGGGTGAATTATTCTCCTGTGTGGACTACCTCTCTTTAGCTTCCAAGTGTCAAAGATCAGGTCGTCTTGATCCAAGTTCTCCAGAAAATCTTTCTGCACCAGCAGAGAGCTTGGAAAATGCTCTCAACCTGGTTGCTTTTCCATTACTCTCCCCCTCTGGTATGATGGGAGGTCATCTGGCCCCTGAGTTACAGTGAGCTCAGCAGGCACCCAGATCTCCCCCCGACAGGTCGGTCTGCCCTGACCGTGTCCTCAGTCTGGCACTGGGATCCTGACCCTGGGCTGGGGGTTTGGAATGCCTGCTCTGCCATCAGGAACATCTCCAAGAGGCTGAAGTCAGGCCTGCCTGCTGGCCTGGGAACAGGATGATGGTGCTGGGGAGGAAGGGTGTGGGGAGGCTGGCACACCTCAGGACAGGAACAGCTGCTGGGGGTTGAGTCTAAGCAGCAGGAAATGAAGCACGTTGGGTTTTGCTTGCTGAGCTGGGCTGGCCTGTGCAGCAGTTTGCAGTGCTGATGGACACCAGAGAACTGCACATGGATCTTAACTGGGGGGAGCATCCCAAATGGAGAGGAGAGGAGAGGATCCTCTGGAGTTAATGGCTTCTGAGGAGGAAACTCCCTGTGATTGTTGGGGTGGTGTGTGTGTTCAAATCTCCCTGGAAAGCTCCTGGCAGAACTTCTGTGGCTCAGCCCTGCTGAGAGGAGCAGGGTGACCCAAGTCAGGGGCCCTGGAGACCTGGCTGCAAGTTTTGTGTTTGGAGTCAACTTTAATGCCAACATCACTTTAGAGTTTGTACTGCAAGAGGGGAAAAGAGTTGCAAAGAAGGAGAATGTTTAAACCACGGTGAAACATTGCCCAGAGAGGTTGGATGGATGAATGTCTCATCCCTGGAAATGTTCAAGGCCAGGTTGTCTCATCCCTGGAAATGTTCAAGGCCAGGTTAGACAGGGCTTGGAGCAACCTGGGCTAGTGGAAGATGTCCCTGCCCATGGCAGGGGGTGGAATGAGATGAGCTTTAAGGTCCCTCCCAACACAAAGCACTCCATGATTCCATGATTGTGTTGTGAGCTCCTTTTTAAACCTTTTTTCAGTCTTCACAGTACTCTGATGAATGTTACATTAGTTTTAATCTGAACTGAACTAAATGTTTTATGTGACTGGGAGGTTCAGAAAATCAAGGCAAAATCCATGAAGTGAAGGAGAGCTCTGGGTCTCGTTGCAGTGAGGTGGGGGGAGGGACAGGTGCCACATTTGATGTGTGAGGAGAGAGCAAAACTGCATTTTGTCTGACAAATAAATGGAGTATGGCATTGGTAATTATCGTCATTAGAATGACAATAAATGGAGAGTGGGATGTCCCTGGAAGCAGGGTGCACAGGGGGGTACCTTGGAGAGGCAGTTCTGTGTTAGTGCTGCTCACACACTCTGGTGTTTCTCTTCCAGTCCGATGGGACCATCCTGGCCATCGCCTTGTTGATCCTCTTCCTCCTGCTGGCCTTGGCTCTGCTCTGGTGGTTCTGGCCTCTCTGCTGCACTGTGGTAAGTGACAGAAATCATCATCAGAAAACAGCAATTCAGTGTTGCCTGAATGTAACAAATGTGGGGGAAGGGGACAAAGTTTTCCACAGGATGGGGCAGCATTTCTTCCACCACTGGCACTGCTTTGGGCTTCTGTTCCATCTGCCCAGCCTCTGGATCACATCCATGGAACAGCAATGCTGCCAACATCCAGGCCTTGTCAGGAGCCTCTCAGTCATAAATATTGGTCACAAAATGGAAAGGGTTTGCAGAAGTGTATTCCTTGCCATGCCTGTTGGGGAGGAAGGGCTCTTCTGCATTGTCTAACCCCGGTGTTGGTATCTCCATGCTGGAGGGCTCCTATGGAAGGGCATGGCCAGCCCAGGCTGCAGTCCTTGTTCTGCCTCAGGTGCAAGGAAAAGGCATTTCTAATGTGGAAATTTTTGCAAGATGAACTTTGTTTCCTGACCCACTATGGCTGGAAAGCACTTTGAAACACCCAAGTGACAGTTCCAGTGGAAGTACAACTGTGCTTCACTGAGAGTTATCTCCAGGCTCTTTCACAGAAGTTAAAAAGCACAATCACAGGGTTAATACCTTAAAAAGACAGAGGGAAATCAAGATAGAACAGAGGAGAAGGAAGAGGTCAAGGGAGGCAAAAAGGAAATCACAGGACTCGAGACGTGCCCTGGTGTTTGTCTGCAAGGACCTGTCCTAGCACTGTCCATCCCTGCTGATCATTCCCTGGCACTCTGAGGATCAGGGCAAGGATCCTGATTATTGGGGAACACACAATACAGGGAAGCTCTGCTGCTGCTCTGGGTCTTGTTTGTGCTGCAAATATAGAACAAGAATTAGAGATGTAGAAATGTCAGCAGAATTGGACTCCTGTTTTGGTGAGTGGCTGCGTGGAACGATTCAGATGCTGCTTTTCAGGCTGCCCAAACTGGCTCAAGTTGCTGGGTCACCATCATTATTCTTGATTTCAAATGACATACCAGAGTTGTAAATTTGTACCATGTTGTACCAAACCTGCAATCCAGTCCTGAGAGCTTTGGAGGCAAAGTGAAGGATGAGTCTTTGTGTTGAGATGAATTTACCCAGAACAAGGATGGAAATCTCGCAGGAAAAATCTTCGTTGTCTATTTCTGTTCCTGGCTGGAAATGCTGGGGATAAAACGCTTCTTTTCACAGTAGTTTGGCACCTCTATCCTGAGAAGAAAACCAGAATGGAAAAAATATTTATTTGGACTTTCAGAACAATAAAAAAAGATTGGTTCTAAATTTGGCCAAAGCATTAACAGCGTGGTAGGTTGCTCAAAGTTATTTGTCTAAACTAGATGGCACATTCCCAGAGGAACTGGGCCAATTCCTTTGTTGGCACATCTGCATGGAAGTCAGTGGAGATGTGCCCTGTACAGATGTTTGCACTGGAGCAGAACTGGGGGGATAGAGAGGAAAGACTCTCAGTGACACTGCTGGGTTGAGGTTCTGTTACAGGAGAAAGGTGAAGCTGATGAGAAAAAGGCACAAATAAAAGCAGCAGTGCAGGGGACATGGAGCTGTGCACTGGGAGGGCAGTGTGGGTCTGCTGGGTGAAACAGTGTGAGGACAGTGGTTGTGAAGTGTAAAAATACAGCCCAGATAAGCAAGGTGGGCCAGCAGAGAGAGGCAGTCTCTGTCCACATGAAACTTTATAAACTTAATGTTTTCCAGATTTAAATCCTGTACTTAAAAAATTTGTTGCAGATAAAAGCTTTTCCTCACTCTCCTCCTTTACCTCCCACATTCCCTCTTAGCAGGGTCTGCGAGTGGGGACTATCTCACTGATGGTTTCCAAGTGTAAGTCAAACACATCCCTGTAGCTGTTGGAAAGATTTTCCTCCAAGAGCCTGGATGAAATCTCTTCCACCTCTCCAGGGGGTAGCCCGGTGTGTTTGGCAGCAGATCAGCAGCTGAGATACCTCACTGTGTATTGCTCACCCAAAAACTCTGTGAAATTAAAGATAAGCCCGTGGAGGAGAGCCCAGCCTGTCTGGGGTGTGCAGAGAGGGAGCCCAGCAGAGCTCTGGCCTGGTTTGGAAGTGGCACAGGAAGGAATGCAGTTGTCAGGAGTGAATTAAGGGCAGAGGAACTGGCTTGCACAAGAGACCAGAGGCATCAGCACTAACCTCGAATAACCAAACCGCAGAGCCGGAGCCATCGCCGTGGATCCCAGCCCGGGGATGTTTGGAGATAACTGGGGATGTGTCCAGGGGAAGAAGGAAAAAAACAACAAACTCTTCTCTTACCAAGTATAAATTTGTTTCTGAGTGACAAGCACATTTCTAAACCCTGAAATTCCTCTTGGCATGCTTTTTAATTAAATAGGAGTCATTATTATCCGGCAGTTCTTCAGGAAAGACACCAAGCCAGCTTTATCCCTGGAGTAAATGGACTGAAGTCAATAGACTCACTCTGGAGGTTTATCTGGAACCCAGTATCTCCTTGGCACTCACCCATAAAGGAATGCTGTTTCCAAATGTATCCAAGTTTATTGGTCTCAGAAGGATTCTGGGATGAAGTCTGGAATTTACCACTCGGTTTACAGTAGAGGCAATTGTTGCCTGGTGGCTCAGAACAATAATAACTCTTTGCTGTGCCTGATACCAGCACAGGCAAAATTACCCTGGATACCTGTGGGGGATATTACAAAAGCATGGGAGGCACGAACCTTTCCGAAGGTTCCGGGAGGTTTGTTCAACAACAGAAAACAAAGAACTAATTCTGCTGCCCTGACATTCCCACCACTGGACTCCTTACAGGAATGGTGGCCAGTACACAGACATCTGGAATGGGGTGACCCCACTCCTCCTGAGCTGAGCAGTTCTGGGGAACAGCAGACACCACATCCCGGCCTCCCTGAGTTAGGGGTTGTCTTCCCATTCCTCCTCCTTCCTGAGCACAGCACGACCTGGAGGAGTCCAACACCCCCAGCAGTAACTGTGTGTGCAAGGGGCTGTTCAGGTGCCCGAGGGTGGAATTGTTCTGGGTAGGAGGCCAACATAAGCCTCAGGTTTAATGTTGCTGTAAACCAAGTAGATTTTAATGTAGATGTAAGCCAAAGAGATAATGAGCCTCCAAAACTATCTCAGGGAGGATTTGCAGGCACATTGTTAGATTGGCTTGGAAATAGAGCTGGTTGAAGTGTTTGGATGTATAGTGAAGGTATAATTGATACAATACTGGAAGGCTGCTCTGTGCTGGGATGGTTTCCCTGTGCTGGGATGGTTTCCCTGTGCTGGGATAGGCTCCCTGTGCTGACATGCAGCACCACACTGAGCACGTGTCCCACATGGACATGGGTCCTGGCAGGATGAGGGAGCTGTTTGGGCCATGCTTTGCACCTTTGCAAAGGTTAGCCCTGGATCAGGTGGAGGGATGGCCACAGCCAGCCTGGCCCAGCCTTGGGCTGGAGCTCAGTGAGGGCACTCCAGGGGTGGGAGTGGAATTATCTCCCAGGGGCAGCTGAGACTGAGACTTTTCCCCACGTGCATCTTCCCACATGGCTGTACATCACATCTCCTCATGGGTTTAGGAAGTAAACACGTGTCTCTGCCTCCCTTCTGCAGCCATCCAGGGTGGCCTGAGTGGGAGGACACGAGGCTGGGCTGTGTTAGTTGCCCCTGCAGAAAATCTGCCCCATCTCCCTCCTTTTCCCACTGCAGCCATTTTAAATGCAGGGGTGTGGCTGGCAGATAAATGAGGTGTTGGTATTTAAGCATCTAACACCAGTTTTAACTTTAAAGCTGTTTTCTGGAAGGAAGCATGGAAGAACCCAGCAATCTGTTTGGCTCTCAGTCTGTACTGCAGCTGACCAGAAGTTTTGGAAACAAAGAGCTGGATGGAGAAAATACAGAAAATATAGATTAAAACCACATGAAAATCATGGCTAAACTGGAGGAAGAGGAGGGGAGGAAATGCATAGGCTCTACAGCAACCCTAAAGAGCCATAAAATGACATGGTCCTTGTTGGCTGGATGGAGATTCCCTGCGAGGGGCCACGTGCTCCGTCCCCACCCGCTCCCATGTGCACACAGGGCACAGCTCTGCTGCAGGATGATGATGTGGGAGAAGGGAGCACAGGATCATGAATCATCTGCAACATTACTGAGACAAACCAAGCAAAAGAGAAAGCAGAAGTGTGAAGGCAGAGATTGTTTGTGAGCCCTGCAGGCCCTGCCTCTGGGCTGGCTCTGGGCTGTCCAGGTGAGCACCCACCTGAGCAGGGAGTGTCCCACATTCTACACCTGGAATCACTGGATTTACTGGAGATAACTGTTGTGTGGAACATTCAGGGTCTGGATCCACACACACTGCCAGGAATGAGCATCTCCATTTACTGCCCAAACCCTTGGAGGCAGTGCTGCTGTGGCAGGTTTAAGGCAGTGTAAAAAACACCCTGACTCTGCTGGGCACAAAGGGCAGCAGGAGGATGAGGATGGTCTTATGGATCACACAGAGTACCCAGGGCAGTTCAGTGCTGCTCTCAGGCTCCTGTCAGTCAGATCAGAGTGGTTGGCATATGGATATAACACTCAATAAGTGGTTGTGTTTAAACAGGCTGGCACTGATCCCCGAAAGAACCCAGCAAAGTGCCTGGGCTGATGCCACCAGCTCTACAGCAGCCCAGGTGGAGACGTGGGCTGGTGGAACAGTGTGGGGGCCAGGCACTGAACTGAGGTGCCTTGATGTGTCCTTACCAAAAAGCTCAATCCATATTCTCCAAAGTGCCCCTCAGTTGTGGAGCGTCCAAACTGAAAGATGTTCATGGAGTTGCCGTTTTGGAAAGCGCCCTCTGAGGCTGGGAAGGCCTTCAGATGCTGTGCCCAGACTTCAGATTCCCAGACAATTCCCTTGCTGATGTGTTTCCTTGAGGCCAGATCCAGAGGCCAGTGATGTTAATCCTGCCCAGGTTCAGCAGCCCCTGTTCCAGACCACAGCAGGTCCTTCAGCAGGGCAGGCACTGCTGAGCTCTGCCCTGGGCCTGCATGGCAAGTAATTCACTCCATAAAAACCACTTCTGCCTTTGTTTGCTTTCCCTGACCACCTCTCACCTCTTCCAAAGAAAGCTGGCTCAGCTCAGCTGAGGAGGAATAGCTCCTTAGGACGTGGTCTTACTAAACCAGAATATTCCCCAGGATCAGTGAGGGAGAGCAAGGGCTCCTGGGCAAGGCTGGAAGAGGCCATGGGGGGATTCTTCAGCCCAGAAAAGGAATTTCATTTATATAGTCTTCCAAAGAAAGTGGGTCAGACACTTGGAGCACACCCCAGTGGTTCTGGCCTGGTTTATCTGTGAGTGGAATAGCCCAGGAAAAGGAACAACCTTTGCAGACATTGCATTTTTAATGTGCATTCCCTGGACAACTCCATGCCCACCCCACGCAGCTGCAAACAGTACCAGGGTTAATAAATGGAGGCTTTTCCCCTCCACAATGTCTTGTCTTTCATCAGTGGATGATTTTGACATTTCATGTCCTGTACTGAACTTGGTTTGTGCACTTCACCTCCAAATCTTAAGCATGAAACAGCCTTTTCTTACAGTTTTAATGAGTTAAAATTGGGATTTCTGGATCTGCTCCCAGGCTGACAAGAGAGGTGAACTTAAAAGGATGAGTTAGCTTTCCAATGGACTTCTCTTACCTCTTGTATGTCTAGAAAGAAGGTTGCATTATATTGCAGATGAAGAAACTAGGACAGGCTCCTGCTTGTATTAGCTTGGAAGTGAAGACCAAATCTCCAAGGATTAGAATACTCAGAAGACACAGCAGACATGGCAGAAATAAAAAGGAAATGTTCCTCTACCCAACTCATACCTCAACTATGAAACTGTCACAGGACTGAGAGGTCAAAACTATAAATATGAAAGGAGAAAAAATAAAGATGAGTCAGATGGGTCAGAGTTAATGCTATTAAAAATCCCTGTTTATTAGGACAGCAAAAATACACATTCTGTGGTTTGCAGAAGAGTGAAGGTAAATAAGGACAAAATGATCTGCTCAGTTAAACTGTATACTCCCTTCCCAAATTTTAGTCCTAATTAGAGGCAAAGTCCTTTATTTCTTATTTTGTACTGTTTGCTTCATTTTAAATGATGATCTGTTCCATCCTAAAGCTTCACTGACAAGAAACATATTGCCCCTATTTATCATCTGAAACTCCAGGGACAGTAACTGCGTGTGTGATTGCTGGACAGTGTGAGCTGGTGGAGATTTCTGGGCTCCCAGGATGGAAAACATCCTAGACACATTCCTGGAATATGCAAACTTTGGATTCAACATGTGCTCTCTTATGCCTGAATGGCTACAGAAATTTCAGGGCAACAGAAAATTCATCCTCTCCAATGCTTTTAACCTTCCAGGAGGTGGCTGATAGCATTCCTCTGCTTTGACACTGGGTTATCCATCAGAAACAGCTGCTTCTCCATGGATCTGAGGCATGGGGTGGCTCAGCTAACAGAGACCTGTGTCAGTCACATGAGTGTTGGGATCTGTGAGGAAAGGCAAAGAATTACTTCACTGTCCTCCATTTTCACAGCTCAGGGTGTAGAAGTGCTGCAACTGCTCTTGAAGTTCCTTCCTCTGCCATGAAAAGCCAAAGGCCAACCCCTCCAGCCCACAGGCCTTTCCTGCCTGGGAAGGAAAGACCACATTGCAAGGTTTTTCCAGCATGGGGATGATGGGGAACCCCTCAGGTGCTCCTCACCTGGTGAGGAAACACGGGGCTGGACAATCACGTTCTTCCAAAGCCAGGGGCAGGAGATGCAGTTGCACAGCAATCACAGAGATGGCTTGGGGTTATCAAAACAGCTGAAGAACACATGAACAAACACTCCAGCCTTGCCAAGCCAAACTCCCCAGAGCTGTGCTTGGCCAGGCCCTCTCCCAGCTGAACGCCTTCAGCAGGGCCCTGGGTGTCAGCTGGAGGCCAGAGGGGCAGCCAGAGCAGAGCGAGGTGGCCTTGCAGGCTGTGTCCTCACGGGGGCCCTGCCATGGCCTTTCCTCTCTTGTCCTTGGGCTCTTGTTTCTGTTTGTGCCACAGGAGCAGGGGGTTGGGGCTCCTCTGGGACCTCGTTATTCCCCCCGGCTCTTGCTTTGCCCACTTGTGTGGGATGGCACCAACATCCCCTTTGCTTCACTGTCTTCAGTGCCCCAGGATGAGGGTCTCAGTGTCCCAGGATGAGGGTCTCAGTGTCCTGGGATAAGGGTCTCAGTGCCCCAGGATGAGGATCCCAGTATCCCAGGATAAGGGTCTCAGTGTCCTGGGATAAGGGTCTCAGTATCCCGGGATAAGGGTCTCATGCACATTCAACTGTAACTGTAAGAATCCAAAAGGGAGAAGGAGAAGATTTGTGCTGTTTGGAGAACAAAATCCTCTCCTGACCTGGGCAGGGAGACAGAAATGGTATTTTTTTGTGAGGCTTGACCTTCGAGAGGTTGTACAGGCTCAAAGGCCCAGAGGACTGAACTCTTTCCGTCTCCAGACGTGTCCAAATGAACCAATCCACGTTGCCAACTTACGGGGTGTTCAGTTACTCTTAGAAGTGCAAAGCACTGAAAAATTGAAGGAATTTCTTTTTTTTTTCCCTCTTGGCCTGTGATAGAAAACACTTGATCTGTTTACAGAAGTCAGTTTGCGTGTACGTGTCCGCATATGTTATGAGAAGGAATGCAAACGTATGGAAAACAGCCATCCCTCATTTCTAAGCCTGTAATCTCCAGAGTTTCCAGTGATACTGGCTGAGAAGTTGTGTTTGGATGCTTAGCTGAACCAAATGTGTTGGATGGATTATCCTGATGTTTCGTGCCAATGCAAATGAGAGAAACTCCACTGGAACCCACGATGTTCCACCAGAGCAGGGAATGCTCCAGGAGGGAATGAGGCCACTTCCAGCAGGTACATTTTGGATCAGATATCTGAAGTTTCTCAGCATCCAGTGGGTTTGGATTCAGGGCTTTGGTTCAAAAGGAGGTCTCTTGACAAGTGAGTGCTGTGTGTGTTGGTGCATTGCACACTCTGGGTCAGTGTTTAGTGTATCAAGAACCATGTAAGAAATTATGTTGTCTCCATCTTACTCCAAGGAGCAGCACTCTGAGGAAACCATGCTGATACCCAAGATTTCCTTTCCACAGAGTAGTGCTGTGATGAAGACAAGTTTCCATCCAGTTTTCACAGAATCACAGGATCAGTTAGGTTGGAAAAGACTTCTGAGATGAAGTCCAACCCTTGAGCAAACACTACCTTGTCCCCCAGCCCAGAGCACTGAGTGCCACGTCCAGTATTTCTTTGAACATCTCCAGGGATGAGGACTCCAATGCCTCCCTGGGCAGCCCCTTCCAATGCCTGAACACCCTTTTTCTGAAGAAATTCTTCCTGATGTCCAACCTAAACCTCCCCTGGTGCAGCTTAAGACTGTGTCGTCTTGTCCTGTTGTTGATTGCCTGGGAGAAGAGGCCGACCCCCACCAGGCTATAACCTCCCTCAGGGTGGTTGTAAAGTGTGAGAAGGTCCCCCCTGAGCCTCCTTTTCTCCAGGCTGAGCCCCCCCAGCTCCCTCAACTGCTCCTGGTGCTCCAGATCCTTCGCCAGCTCTGTTCCCTTCCCTGGATCACGCTCCAGCCCCTCAATGTCCTTCCTGAGTTGTGGGACTCACTGAGGGGCACACTGCAGCCACTTTCCATCCACTTTTCATCATTTTTCATCATTTTCATCACTTTTCATAATTTTCATCACTTTCATCGTTTCTGTCCTGCCCGAGAACAGGAATTTCAGGCTGGGCAGAGAGATGGATGCTGTACAGACACTCCCCAGCTCTGCTGGTCAGTCCCAGCTCTCGGAGCCATCCCCTCTCTACCTCCCTACCGGGGCCTGTGGGGGCACAGCCACGTCTGACCCCAGTCCTGCTGTGCTCCCAACACACTCCTCACGTGTCATTCCAGGCTTCCACATGTGCTCTGTGCTTCTGTGCACACAAAGCTGACTCCTAAAGCACGAAGACTCTTTAGCAAGAGTTTCCCCGGGGTGTTGTAGGCCACCAAAAATAAAAGCTCTGTGGCCCAGGAGGAGGCAGAGGCAGAGCTCTACACCCACCACTGCTCTGGGCTGGGACACAAACTACTCCAGCCCCATCTCTCCTGCCAGAGGCACATGCTCTTCATTAAGGGCCACATTGCATGACTCGGGCTTTGCAGAGGAAAATAAAACCAGTGAGCTCATCTGAGCAGGAAAAACACAAGTGAGAGGCATTGCTGTAAATATTTATATCTTCAGGACCTTTAATGTGATTGTCATTTTCCCTTTCTGCATTTAAACAGCCCGGCTGTTGTCGTTGGGGGCTGTGTCTCTTTCTGAGGGGTGATTTTGGAGCCCACACGTGTCCACCCTGTGCCTGGGCAGCCTCTGCCCCAACAGCCCGTCCTGGAGCTGGGGACACTCTGGCACCTCCGGAGCACAGCCCCCGACACATCTGCCTCATGGGCTGGTGTGTGCAGGAGGAGCCACATGGACATAAAACGCAGGCACAGATCCCCCGGGGCACTGCCGTGCCTGGCGGGGCTGGGCGGGCAGGGGCTGGGCTCTGGGGTCCCGTGGGAGGGAGAGGGGCCTGACGTGCCTGTGTGCGACTGTTCCCGCTGGAAGGGCCTCTGTTGCTCTTGGATGGAGGGCTCTGGGAACAGCCAACTGCCTGCAGAGCCCTGGATGCAAACTTTCTGCATGAAATAATAACCTCACGCCCACATCAACTGAAATGGTTTCTATGGAGAATATCCTGGACCAGTCCACAACCTCATCCTGCTTCTCTATTAGAAACCCTTGGAGAGCCTCAAATATATATATATTTATATTTTTTTAAAGCTTACGACAGTGATTTTATTAACCTGATAATGTGAAAAGCATGAATGTGAAGAGCATGAGGTGGCACAGCCTTCTGGAATGAAGAAGAAAGAATAGCCTGGGAGACAGGCTGGGGGTTTTCACTGCTTTGCAGTGTCTCCAGGGCATTTTACTTCATCTTGGTTTCACTTTCCAGCCTTTGTTCAGACTGTAAATTATTTGAGGCAGGATTTGTACACGTGTGCAGAGTCCAGTAGAAGGAGATGCTGATTTTAGTGTGCTTGTTCAGGTGAAACATCAACTGTTGTGTGTTGCTTAGAGCCACCACTGACTGTGGCAACTCCTGGGATTAGGAGGCTGGAGGGTCAAGGATGTAAGGCTCTGAATTTGCTGTTACCTCACTGAGGGAGCAAGGTGATTCTGGAGCTGTAACCAGGAATGTCTCCATGGCAGGGCTTTGGGACACCTGCCTCCCCTCCTACTCTCAGTGACAGTGACTCCAGGAGCACCCCCAGCCACCCTGTGATCACACACTTCACAGATGTTCCCAGCAGCATATCCTGTGGTTTTCTCTTTTGCATTTCTTGGAGACATTTGAATTGTGCTAAAGAACAAAGTATAAATTCACTATTCTGTTTCTTTTTGATCTTTGTAGATCATCAAAGAGCCTCCCCCACCTCCGGCAGAAGACAGTGAGGTGAGTAACTCTGCCACCTGATCTGCTCAGTGTTTGGGACAAGGTTTGCTCAGGGTCCCCCCAAAAGGTAGATCTGTGTGTGCAGGACCTCCCCTGAGCAGGCAGTGGGGGAGGACAGGGGCAGACAACACCTCACTGGAACAGCACCAGAGTCGGGCTGTGACTCACAGAAGGGACAACCCTTAAGCCTGTGTTTAACTTTGAAGTTAATGGAACCTAAACATGTGTTTAACTGCCTTCCTGGAATGGCACAGTAATGATTTTGGTGGTTTAGGATATATAACCACTCCTGGCAGCTGATCCCTTGGGCCACAGTTGCTGTGAGTGAAGGCAGCTCGTGGTCCTTGCAATGTGTCTGAAGACAGTGGAGCAGATTCTGAGCAGATGTAAAACCCCACTAAAATCATCTTGATGGCAGAAGAGCTGCACTAGCCAGGGAAGTTTTAATGGAGAATAATCAACAAATGGTAAATCAATATTAAAAATTCCATCTTAATTCTGCCTATGATTTCCAGACGAATCCAGGCACAAATGGTTAAAGCTGTGTCACCATTACTTAATCAGCAGACTGTGCCCAGAAACATGCCCAGTTTTCCATCTGCTCTTTCTCTGTCCTCCTGCTTCCAGCACGCAATGAGTCTCTGCTTTGCTCCCGCTGTTTTCCACATGGGATCTCACTGCAGTCCCTGGGCTCTGTGCAGGGAGCACTGGTGGCCATGGGAGTTTTTCCAGTGACTTCACTGGGGTTTGGATCAGTTCCTCTTAGCTATGCAAGTAAAACTGGCCTTAGATCTGTGCTCAGAGTGATTTGGTTGGTTGGTTTGCCTCGTTCTCTGCATCTGGAGACAAATCCATTGCCTGCTTCAGCTTGTGAGTGGAAAAGCTTCCGAAATGGTGCTCTCTGCTCTCCATGCAGTCTGGCCCAGGGAGTGTGGTCTGAGCCAAGGCACACAGACACCCTGAAAGCTCAGTCCTCTGCAGGCCCGTGGGGCTGGAATCCTTTTCCCTGCACTGGGCACAGAGGAATCATTCAGGGCAGCACTGGAACCTCCACCTTGGTGGCACTTGCCCCCTTCAAAACAGGCCTGAAGTAAAATTTTAAATCAGATCATTTGTGAAGCCAAGGGGGATTTGCATTTGGCCCCAGTGCTCCCCATGCCTCCCTCTACAGGCATCTGGCCTGTTCTCCTGAGCAGACATTTGTTTGGGCTGTATGAAAATCCACCAGCTTTGTCAGCTTCTGTCCTCTGAATGAACAGGGAAATATTAACCTAAAATTGCACATGGCTTTGTTCTGCATCACACATGCCTCCAAGCCAAGGGATTCAGTTGCTGAAATTAATTAAAATACATCATTCTGGAATGCTGGCTCCCTGGCCAAGGAGTGGAAGGGGAAGTTACATCCCTGTGCTCAGAGGGAAGTCGTGCGTCACCTCAAGGAAGCCTTTTGTCAAAGCAGCAAGTGCTGCAAATGAGAGCAGTTGCTGCAGAATAAACTCTTTGCAGCAGAGAGCTTTAAATTCAACTTGTCCAGGCTTTGGTTGTGCCCAGAGAGAGCACTGCCCAGTACCTGAAACATGGCATTAACTAGGACCTGTACTTTACCTGCTGCCTCTTTAATGCAAGAGGGGATCTGTACATTCTTTTGGCTGTTCTGCTCTCTGGGATGGCAGGTTTTGGTTACAACAACCCTGGAATATTTGGGTTGGAAGGGACCCTAAAGATAATCTCATTCCAACCTGCCATGGGCAGGGACACCTTCCACTAGCCCAGGTTGCTCCAAGCCTGTCCAACCTGGCCTTGGACCCTTCCAGGGCTGGGCCATCCATCCATCCAATGTGCCAACATTGTAGGGGCTGCTCTGATGGTGGAATTTCAGCTGTACTTCCCACCAGAGCACATCCCCCAACTCGGTGCTCAGTTATCCTCAAGCCCATCGAACACATTTAGCAGCCAAAGGATTCTTCCAAAGGAAGATGTAGTTCATCCCATTTTAGAAGCTCTTTAGCATCAGAGCAGTGCTCAGAAATCAGTAAGGCTTGAAGCTGGGACTTGTACTGTGTGTTTTTGCCAGACAGAAGAGCTTCCCACTAGTGGAAAAATAGCTGAAGCTCTGAAAAGATGCATTATGTTGGTCCTCTTGGAGACACTGGTCCACAGAATGGGACTGGCAGACGTGTGATGCTTTCACAGAAGGTTGGAGGCTCCAGATTTTCTACTTTGCTCAAAACAAATGGAAGATAGAGTTGGTTTTCTACAATCCAGTTTTCCTCAGGTGATGCAGATGTCCTCTCTCCCTGCAGGGAACCAGCAACTGCTCCTCTCCAGCATGACAGAGGGGTAATCCCTCCAGCAGCAGGGTTACAGGTCCATTGCTTTTCTTCTCCCAAAAGTCTTGGCCAAACAAAAAGACAAGAGGAATTCTTGCATCAGCAGATTTGTTAGCTGAGGCCCACAGGAGGCAAGGAGAATGCATTATCCTGTGACAATGAGGGGAAAGTCGTGCTGCTGTCAGACCAGCCAAGGTTTTACTGAACTCCCTTTTAAAGGCCTTTGGAGACATATTGGAGACACGCTTGCTATTGGTGAAGGAAATCATTATTGGCTACAAACTTCCAATTAATTCATTCAGAAATTGCAAATGTCATCAGCTCACCCCTGAGCTGCTCAGACAGCACGGGATGCTGAGGAGGTGGGGCCCAGAGCAGGACAGATGGTTTCACTTACAGCCAGGAAGGATTGAGTTAATGCCAAGCGGAAGAGGGGAAAGGCTGAGGAGCCAGAGAGCACCTTTCTGGCCTGGGATTAGTCACTGAAGGTGGATCAAAACCACATTCTTCTACTTCCAGTGAATAGGAAAGCTTTTTCTAGCCCTGCTGGAAGAAGACACAACCGCTTTTACTCATGTGTCCCATCACCTTTGGGCTGAGCTTATTGAACAACTCTTGCTCAGCTCAGCCCGGAAATTTTACCACAGGGCCGAAGCTGTTTCTACTACAGCAACACATCTTCTGCATCAAAAAATCCCAACTTGCAGATCTCTGCAGCTTCCAACAGTTCCCTATTCACTACCTGGCCCACAGAAGGATAGACTGACTGCAGGCAGTGCATAAACTGGAGCCCTCCCAAGCATCCCCAGGAGACACCCACTGTCCTCACTGCTGCCCTGCCCTGTGAGCAGAGGCTAAACCACACTGCTGGGCCTGTCCTGGCAGCACTGGTTCCCACAGCAGGGATCAGGGACACAAAGCTCCCTGGCAAAGCCAAGGCAGGGTGTCCAGGTGACCAGAACTTCCCTTTCCTCACCTCTCAGACCCGTTTTTTCTCGTGTGCTCTGTCACCCAAGCTCCACAGTGCCCCAGAGTGTGGCACCAGAGCCAAGCCACCAACCAGCCTGTAATTGGATAATTCTTATGTCTGTTGTCCTCTTACCCACATACAGCAGAGCAAACACACACAAGAAAGTCCTGGAGAGACAGGGCCGTTGTCACTGTGCTGGGAGGCAGCTTGGGAAGGAGGGATTTAACTCGTTCAGCCAAGGGATGAACCCCCCTGTTCAGCTCAATCCACTTTGATTGCTGTGAACTAATTTCTCCCACAACATTCATGAGGCCAGAGAATGACTAAAAGAGATTCATCTGCCTGGGGAGCTGCTTGAACCCTGGTTTGGTTGGAAGGGACCTTAAAGACCATCTCACTCCACCCCTCTGCCCATGGGCAGGAGCACCTTCCACTGGACCAGATTGCTCAATTATTGCTGTTCATTATTCTTTTCTAAACTGTTTTCCTCTCTTTTCCTGGAAAGCCTTGCTGGGGGGGTAGCAAAGCAAGCTCCAGAGAAAGGATCTGCTAGGAATTTTTTGTAGGCATCAAGGCAGGAAATTTATTCTGCTGTTCCTGAAATAAAGCCAGGCCCCAGTGGTGTGCCAGTGCTTTTCCTTCCCTGTACTCCCCTTTTACAGCGAGTTATGGAAATATGGGTGGAGGAGAAAAAGAACCTTTCAAGAGACAGGCATTTAAAAGAAAAAAATGGGGGTGCTATTGGCAGCAGCTGAGGTGCAGGTATTGCACCATGAAGATGTGGAGTTTCATGGCCAAATTTCAGATGAAATATCCAGGCAGGCCCAGCACAGTGCCCAGGCTGTGGAAGTTGGGATAAATCACATCACAGTGCAATGGGAGCACTGGTGGTAATTCCCTTCACCTTATCAGACCTTATTTCATCCTCCTGTAGCTCAGGGTCTGAGCTCTGGAGTGGGAGCAGCTCAACGTCCTTCCTTCCTCAAAACAGGGCTTCCTCTGGTCTGTGCACACACTGTGCATGTGGAGGACATCACTTCAGGCAGGACCCCTGAGGATCTGCACAGACAAACGGGCAGTTTCTGTGCTCAGCAAGGCCAGCAAAGGTGCTTTGCTCAACATTTGTGTCCCGAGGATGAGCTGATATCAAGTTGAAGTTGGGGCTGTTCAGGCTGGAGAAGAGAAGGCTCTGGGGAGACTTCAGAGGCTCTTCCAGGGCCTAAAAGGGTTCCAAGAGCTGGAGAGGGACTTAGGACAAGGTTTGGAGTGCCAGGACAAGGGGGACTGGCTTCCCACTGCCAGAGGCAGGGTTAGATGGGATACTGGGAGGAAATTTTTCCCCATGAGGGTGGGGAGGCCCTGGCACAGGTTGCCCAGAGAAGCTGTGGCTGCCCCTGTATCCCTGGAAGTGTCCAAGGCCAGGTTGGATGGGGCTTGGAGCAACCTGGGCTCGTGGAAGGTGTCCCTGCCCATGGCAGGGGGTGGGACTGGATGGGCTTTAAGGTCCCCTCCCAACCCAAACCAGTCTGGGATTGTGTGTGTGAGTGTTTTGGTGCCTCATGGGGTCTTTCTTCAGCTGCTCCTTGGCAGAGCACCAGGAGAACGTTTCCTCTGAGATGATCTGGGACCCGTGAGCACTCTCTGACAGAGGTTTGGGCCAGTGACAGGCAAAGAGACAAGAGAACCCAAAGTGATGAGTTTATGCAGCTGCAATTCAGACGCCTGGCAGGGAATAATGTACCAAGTAAAACCTTCCAGAGCAGGAGGAAAAGTTCCCT
Organism: Pseudopipra pipra; assembly: GCF_036250125.1. NCBI lineage: Eukaryota > Metazoa > Chordata > Aves > Passeriformes > Pipridae > Pseudopipra > Pseudopipra pipra. Next base: position 4,631,730 of record NC_087576.1, read on the forward strand.
GAGAACAGAGCAAGGTGTCCTCAAAGTGTAACAAAGCCTCTGCAGCTGAGAGGTGGCCATGGAATTTGGAAATGAGTCCAGCACTGGGAGAAGGAGGCAGAAAGGAGCCTTGAGGACAATGGATTCACCTCCTTGTTCTCTCAGCTGTAAAATTCAATGATAGCATCTCTTATTCAGAGGAATGATTGTCCTGTCGTGTCTCAGCCCTTGGTGCAGGCAGAGCTCTCTATAAATGCTGAATTCTGACAAAATTCAGGCACTGCAGAGACAACTGGGAAAATAATTATAAGGGTGGGGAGAGGGGTAAGTTGTCCAAGCGGGTTTTTTTTTATATCTAGCCAAATTTAGTTTGAATTCTTACCCTGAGTGGTTCAGATGTCCCTTGTGGAGCCTGAATTATCCTTGTGTTACCCACAGATGAGGTTCCCTCAGGTCGGGGTCAGAGTATCCAGAGCCTGGCCTGGCCTCTGAGATAAACAGAGATCTTTGTTTTCTGCAGTCCAGCAGTGATGAATCTGGATCTCTGACTGTGAAATGCAGCTCTGTCCTGTTCCTTCTGATTTTGTAAGAGAAACTCTAGCTCCATCTAAAGCAGATTTTGGGGGTGGAAAGTTGCCGAGTTCTGTACAGTCGGTTTCCAGCATCCTTAAATGCACTTGGATTTTCCAGGGCTGTTTTTTGTGCTGCAGCTGGGTCAGAGCTGGAGCTGCTGCTGCAGTTCTGCCTCAGGTGCAAACCCTGTGTAACCACAGGTAGAAAAATGCAGGTGAACCAGAGCCGGGAAGGGAGAATTCAGCCCTGCTCAGCCCTTGGGAACAGGGCACTGGGCTGGGGTGCTGGGCAGGGGGATCGCGTCCCTCCTGCTCCCCATTTCTCTGCCCTTCCCTCCCCTGACCCCCCGTTTCCAGTTGCTTTCCTTCAGCTCCTCACACACTGACCAAGTGTGCAGGACAGCACTGCTGGGGTGCGTTGTTTTGGTTTTTTTTTTTTTTGCTTGTATTGCAAAACCTCCCGTGCCCTTGCAAACATGTAAACAGACGCGTTCTGCAGAAAACTTGTGACTCCTTTGTTTTTCAAGTGGCCGCTGATGTCTCTCTGTGCCTCGCTCGGTTCTGGCTCCTCTCTCTCACTGAAGGGACTTGCAGGGCTTTTAAGGGCTTGTGGGGAAGATTTCCTAAACTCTGGTATTTCCTGTTGTGAGAAGTCCAGTCTGTGCTAAACTGAAGAGAGAGAAAGAGAATTGCTGAAGGAAAATATTTAGATGGCTTTGCTTCAATTATTTTTTTTTTTTTTTTTAAAAAGTCCTCCTGGAAAACTTCATGCAGAGATATTAAGTTCTTGGGTTGCAGCAAAGAGCCTCAGCAGCTCTGCCCAGAGTGAGAGAAAGAGATCAGCTACACAGAGTGAAGACCTTCACTCTTCCTTTAGATCAGGACAAATTTTGCAGCCCAATTTACGTGTACTTTGATAAACAGAAATGCTTCTGCTTACCATGAAAAGCGCGGTTTGTCTTGGATTTTTTTCCCCCCAGTTTTTCAGTTTTCCTGCTGGGGAGTTTCAATTTCAAAGTATTTTTGGCTTTTCCCGTCTTGGAAAGCTCCTCAGTTTTGGAGTTTTGCCAAATCCCTGTGAAAAATTAAAAAAAGGAGAAGAAAAAAGAGAGAGGGACCATTTTTCTTTTCTCTCCACATTTTTCACAGGAAATACTTCACGTTTTTGATGAACTCTGCTTTTCTGCTTTGCCAGTTCACAGCCTGAGCTGTAGAAATTAAAGGGAAAGGCACTATCAGAGCTCCACTTACACTCTGCCCTATATACAGTGCAACAGAGAACACAGAGTATTAAGTACACTCACTAAAGCTTTAGCAGACTCTTTTTAAATAAACTTAAGGAGGTTTTCTGGAGCTGTTAATTTGCCCATATCCGAATGTCATCACAAGACCAGGGTGCTGAGCAGGTGGGGGAGGTGCCTGCAGTGTGTAAGGGCAGAACAGAGAATTTCAGCCTGGTGTTGTCACACAGGGCCTGACTTTCCTTTGGCATAAGCCACAGGACTCCCTGAGGCCACACGGACTTCCGTGGGCAGCCTCTCCAGCTGAGGCACAAGTTCACTATAGGAGCTAATTCCATTCTTGTGACTTTTCCATCCCATTACTCTTGGCCAGCTCATCCCAATAAACCTCATCTCCATGTTGGACATTCCTGCTGGGGTTGTTCCCTAAGGCACCCCCAGTCTGCCATCACTCAGGAGCAAACGGCCTTACTGTCTTGGTCTTTCCCCCCACTCTGTCAGCTCTGAACTCCAAAATTATGATTTATCTGGGCCCTGGAGGGTTCCTGCTGCACAGGGAGCCCCGAGCAGCAGCAGCTGGGCCTCCCCTCTCACAGGCAGAAATGATGGCAGAAGTGAGTCCCTGCACATCACCCAGCCCTGCAGCCACAACACCCCAGCTCCTGAGCTCTGCTGACTGTTAATTTGGTGGCTTTTTCAATGATTTTGCAACTTGGAAACAATTTACTTCCATGAATTTAAACATGATGAAAGACAGTCTCCTGAAAAAAACAACACAAAAAGACAAAAATCTCGTTCTTGCTGGAGCTGGCCTGTACCTTTCAAGTGGTGGTGGTGTTTATATCATGAAACATTTTCTTTTCATGAGTGTACATCCTCTGGAGAATTAAGAGGGAGAGACCAGAACCTTGCCTGCCCTGGCTCCAGCAGGCTCAACACAGCCTGGGACTGTTTATTCCTTTCCATCCATGGTCATTCTTCCTCACAATGCCACCCCTTCCCTCTGTTTTGTAGGAAGAAGATGATGATGGCCTTCCAAAGAAGAAATGGCCAACAGTAGATGCCTCTTACTATGGTGGACGAGGAGTTGGAGGCATCAAACGGATGGAGGTAATTAAATCCCAGGGCATGAACCAGAACTGATCTGGGGACTGAGCTGTGATTCCCTCTGCAATTTACCCAGGAAGAAACTCAGGGGATAAGCACAAACTTCTTTAAGCTTTTTTGGTACCTCTGAGCCCAAGTTGGTTTTTGTATAGGAATATTTGAGAGCCAACCATAGATTCCTGAAGTATGGGATCATCTTTTTTCTGCACTAAAGCAAGATCCTCCTCCATGCCTGGGACACAGGGGCAGTGTTGCCATACACAGTACAGGGAGATGGGTTTAGTTTCTCTGAAAATCTTCCCCACTCTCACATTCCTGATCGATCACAACGAAGGAGGAGTTCACAGTTTGGGGTGTAGTCCAGAAACAAGCTGCAGAGCCTGTGCATTGCTGTTCCCCTGGCTCTGGACCCTGGGGAGTGCAGAGCAGGACCTGGAGGTGACTGTGCAGCAGGTCCTGCTCTAACCTGTGCTGGCCCCCGTTCCAGGTGCGCTGGGGAGAAAAGGGCTCCACGGAGGAAGGGGCCAAGCTGGAGAAGGCCAAGAACGCGCGGGTGAAGATGCCGGAGCAGGAGTACGAGTTCCCCGAGCCCCGCAGCCTGGCCAGCAGCATGCGCAGGCCCTCCTCCCCACGCAGGTGGTACTCGCCCATCAAGGTACGTCCAGCCCGGGGCTGTGCTGCTGGGGGCTTCCAGGAGATCCCTGCTGAGGGTTCACACCCAGGGCCTCCAGGTGCTGCTGGAGGAGCTGTGCCCGAGAGAGTCACCTGATGTGCTGTGGAAAGCAGCCACGTGGGGCAGTGGGGATTTCCCACCTGGATGAGCAGGTTTTGGGGTTGCTTTTCTTTCTTAGGCCAGAACAGGACCCTGATCTCCTCCGGTGTTGTAGCAGCTTCTGGGAAGTGCTTTCAGACTTGACTGCACTCCTAAGGGTCCACACTGCACATTCCCTGAGATGTAGGGAATCAATAGCATCCTCTTCAGAGATGATTAAGGAACTGTCCTCTGATGAGGACAGACTGCAGGAGCTAGGCCTAGTTAGTCTGGAGAAGAGAAGACTGAGAGGGGATCTCATCAGTGCATATAAATATCTCAAAAGGGTGTCAAGAGGATGGTGTCAGACTTTTCAGCAGTGCCCAGGGACAGGATGAGGAGCAATGGCCATAAACTAAGCAACAAGAAGTTCCATCCCAACATGAGGAAGAACTTCTTTCCTTGGAGGTGGCAGAGCCCTGGAACAGCTGCCCAGGGAGGGTGTGGAATCTCCTCTCCGGAGACATTCCAAACCCACCTGGATGTGTTCCTGTGTCACCTGCTCCAGGTGACCCTGCCTGGGCAGGGAAGTTGGACTGGATGATTTCCAGAGGTCTCTTTCAACCCCAACAATTCCATGATTCTGTAATCCTCTCCTTAGAAAGAGGGGGAAAATAGGAAGCAAATTGCTGCTGAATGTCCCCAGGGAGGACTGTCCTCAGCAGACCAAGGGCTGCAGCCCAGCAGATGGGTGTGTGCCAGCAGACAGGGCTCACAGGGCAGCACACTCACCTCAGGACAAGGACTGGGATGAATTAGAGCCTCAGAGGGGGAAGGTCAAATTCCCCCCAGTGCCAGGTCACATCAGTGCAAACCTGCCCAGAGGGATCCCAGGAATGGGGGGACTCCCCTTCCCTGCCATCTGTCCCCAGGACAGGCAGCTGTTCCACAGCTTGTCCTCACTGACACAAACAGCTGGCAGTGAACAGAACAGAGCAACTGAGAGCTGAGCTGGAGCAGAGCTCTTCCTTGCATGTGGGAATGCTGCTTGTGGGGAACAAACCACACAAACAGGTATTAACTGCGCCATCCAGGAGTGCTGGGGGGGCACTGCAACGTCAAAGAGCTGATCTTTTGCATCCAGGACTAATTCAGCTGTCCTCAGGAAAGGAGAGCAGCTTAACAACTGTGTGACTGCTCTAATGAAAAGGGGAAAATAATCTCAGGTTTATCTCTTTTGGGAAATGCTGATGCCCTTCTCGTCTCTTCAGTCTGGGGTTTTTGGAGCAGCACTGTAGTTATCAGGCTCAGAAAAGACTGAAAACACCCAATTCATATCCAAGTGCAAACCTTGCACCACAAGAACTTGGGTTTGAAGAGCTGAGGTGCTGGTTTTGGGTCTTAGAAACTCTCTATGGGCCATTTACCTGCAAAGGGGGTGTGTGTAACACATAAGGAACATTGCAGTGCATAGAGCTCACCTTAAACTTGATTAAAAAACTTAAGGCAGTGAGATGTCCTACGCTGCAGTACACCCGGGGTTCCCTGCTTTGGATCTTGTTCCTGCTCAGCTCCAGGCAGTGCCCACAGGAATTTGGGCTTTCCTCGGCCATTGATCTTGCAACTGGTTCAGATCCATGGTGGGAATGCCCAGGATGCACAGGGGAGTCATCTGAGAGCAGAGCCTTGCAGTTGTGTTGTAATGACTTCACCGTGTGTCCATGAAGGTTGTTCATCCCACACTGGGACAGGTTGGAGTCAGTCCTGTGAGCTCGGGGTGGGGAGTGGAGCACACCCAGTCCCACAGAGCTGCTCCTTTGTTCCCCAGTCCACTGCTTTGTCCTTTTGCATCAGTGCATTTGTAAAACACACCAGCTCCATCTGGGAGATTCCCCCTGTGTGCTCCTGGAAGTGACCTCACTCAGCAGACAGACACAGTGGGGCTGGTTTTTGCCACTGAGCTGACAAGCACTGATTTAACTCCAAGAGCCCTGAATTCCTGCTCAGGCAGCTGGAACCCATGTGGGCACAACTCCCTGAGATAACCCACTGAGAGCTGGGGCCTTTCCCACACGAGGTGCTGCTGAGTTTCTCCCCTTTCCCAATTCAAGCTGTTGAATTACAGGAGACCTTCAGTGATTTTTCAGGGTTTATTCTGCATGGTGGGAAATCAGTTCTGAAAAGAGGAGTCAGATTTGTTGCAGATTTGTGTCCCAGCTGGAAGTTCTCCAAAGTTCAAGAGAGTCTTGGAGGAAAGATTCAATGTACGTAGGGCTCAGGTTCAGTTCTGACTCTGGAACAGGTTTTGCTTCATAACAACAAGGATTCAGTTATAAGGGGGCCTACAAATATTAAGAGTATCTCATGGGTGATATATATTCTTAATTCCTTTAGAAATATCTCTCTTATCTACCATTCCAAGTGCATACAGGAAAAGGACAGTTCCAATCCAAGGCCTGATATCCAAACACTCCCAAAACTTTGGGGTGTTCCACATCTGGATAGTATGTAGTATTAGTATTTAGCCTGGAGAAGAATTTACCTAATAATTAGTTGGCACCACTCCCCTGATTGAGCCACACCCAAAAGGACAGTGTATGGAGACAGGATAACTGCATCCAGCACTTTCTCCACGTACAATCATGAGCACTCATCAAAACCAGGAAGAACCAGGAATTCCTATGGAGCAGGATCCTGCTGTCCTACAGAGAATTGGCAGAATTGGCCAAATTCCTCAGCACTGTTGGCAGAAGCTCTTGTCCTGGGAGCACCTGGAGATGAATTTGGCATTACTCAGGGAAGCTTTCGTGGAGCCATGGCAGGGGAGGCGAGGAGAGAGAACCTGGGAGCTCCCCAGGGCTGGACCTCTCCAGGGCAGCACTGCTGGAGTGGATCCATCCTCCTCTGCTTCGTCCAGTCTGGGTTTGAAGTAACACAGAGGCTTCCACCACTTCTGGGGGGGGATATTCATAGACTCCCAGACCTCACCCACAGGAAATGGCTCCTGATACTCAGCCTGAATGTTCCTTCATCCCCCTGATCCAAGTGCACTTGGCTCCTCTGGTTAAAGGAGATGTTGAATTTCCACCCCCTCCACCAGGCTAGTGGAAAAACCTCTTTGGGAGTGAGATAAATATGCATGTAACAAGCTGCTTAAAAAATCCTTGGTAAAGGAGAAGGGCGATGAATTAAACCTCAGGAACAGCAAAACAAGGTCTCTTGAATCTGACACAGAGCCAGGAAATTCACATTTTAGGGCCAGTCATCTTGCTGGCCACAGGCCTCCTCTTCTCCATGCTGCACAAGTACCAGCCTGTACTTGGAGTGTTCAGCCCTTTGGAGTTTATGTGATGGAGTTCTTCTTCCCTCTCTTTTTTAATCTTCCCAGAGTCATGTCCATAAACAGGTAGACAGCTGAGAGTGGTTTAGATTCCCTTTTGAATTTGCTACCAAATGTGGCTACTGATACTTAAGGGACTGTGGTTATTGTTATTGCTATCCTGATTTGCTGTGACTCCTTAGCATGGTGCCAGCTGGATTATCCCGCTTTTAAAATGTCATTTCAGCTGTTTGAAAAGTCAGTGCAGATAATCCAAGGAGAATGACAAATCTAAAAACTTCTTAAGCAACTCACCAAATCCCCAGTTCATCTGACAGGGAGGGACAGCACAAAACGTGGATGGAAGTGAATCAGAGAATCAGGGAATTGCTAAGGTTGGAAAAGACCTCTAAGGTCCTCAAGTCCAACCACAATGCAGCACCACCACCATGTTCACCTCTAACTCATGTCCTCAAGTGCCACATCCACGTGTTTTTTGAACACTTCCAGGGATGGTAACTCCCCCACTGCCCAGGGCAGCCTGTGCCAAGGCTAAACAACTCCTTCTGTGAAGAAATCTTTCCCAATGTCCAATCTAAAACTTCCCCTGGCACAACTTGAGGCCATTTCCTCCCATCCTGTCACTTGTTACCTGGAACAAGAGACTGACCTCCACTTCACTACAACCTAAGTTTGAAGCAACAAATGTTGGTCTCAGAAAGAAACCCCAGTGAATCCTCCGTGGGGCCACTCCTGCCCCAACTGATCCACGTGTCCCTGGAACATTCTCCAGCCTTTGTCCCTCCTGTCCCTCTTCACAAAGCTGACATGGCCTTGCTGGAAGAGGCCCAAGTGCAGCTTGGATTTACAGACAGGTTACAAAACTGCCTCTGACTGACACCACCAGGTCTCAGAGCACTGTGGGATCAGGTACCAGGGCCAAAAGGGTGCTGAATTAACCACGAATTCAGAGGAAAATGGATTCATGTTAAAGCAAAGCCTGGAACTGTGCCCTCCTTCATTTGTCATCTGCCCTCACTGGTTCTTTTTTCTGGGCTTCAGATCTAAAAGGACTCAAGGCTTTATTTGCCTCCAGACCTTTCTTTTTTCTCCAAGTGACCTTGTGCTTCAGCTGCAGAGGAGTTCCCAGACACAGGCCCAGCCCATCCACTGGAGAGCACAGAAGGGCTTATATTTCCACATGGATGCATTGCCATTTCATTTCTTCAACCAACATCATCCTTTCCATATGCACACTCCCTCCCTTCCACCCAGATGTCTCAGGCAGACCCTGAGGCTCCATTCAGACTCCCAAAGATGGAGCTCTTGGCTTTTCCCAAGAAATCCTGGTACGTTCTTGGAAATTAGGACTGCAGAGTAAAAAGGACTTTTTTTGTTCCATGGAAAATTGTCATTTTGCCTCTGGTTTCCTAAAGGAAAAAATGGAAGAAAAAGGTACTTAATTCTGAAGTTGTCAGAGTGGACAGGAGATCAAGAGCTTCCACCAGCTCTGCTGTAGGAGGAAAGATGGATTGGGATAGAAGGGATGGCTTCCCTCAGGTCTGAGGGGTTCTGCTGTCCAAATGCAGAAGAATCTGAGAGAGAAGTTTCTTGCTTCTTCCTTTGAGAATAACAGACTTTCCTGGCTCTCACCTTGGGAAGTCTTTTCCCAGTATCCTATGGAAACAAGTTCTATGCATTCTGTGTGTCTGTCTGTCTCCACCCATGTCTCCAACTCCCAAATAAGCTTTGAACCATTGGCTCCATGCACTGGTTGAGGAATAGAGGTCTCAGAAAGGATTATGGCCCTGATGGTTCCTAGAAAAGGGAAGGGAAAGATTCTCCCCATGAAGGGGGGAGAGCACACATGGAGTGCACTGAGTGTTTGGATACCAGGGAACCAAAGTCACTGAGGACCTTCCAAACACCCAGCTCTTGCCTTCCCAGGCACTGCAGTTCACTGCCCAGACCCAGGCTCTCCAGAAAACAAGCTACCTTGCTCTTAATGATGCCACTGACTCTTTCCCCACCACCTCTGGCATGTCCAGCTCACATTTCCATTTGTTAATCCTGTCCCACAGTAGTTACATGAGGCAGTTCTGCTCTCACAAAAGTGTTGTAGGCTTTGTTTCAAGGAACCAGGTAGTGATCAGACAGGAGATTCTGGGTCCAGTCAGGGGTCGGTCTTCAGGTTTGATGTGCTCATCTACAGGAGATAGTTTTGTACCAAAGGACAACTTTGTCCATTCTCAGAATATCCTGTCTCTGGCTCTGCAGGTACAGTAAGTGCACTGAATGTTACTGGTGGGGGGTTTGCTCATGGTTTAATATCACAGCACATGGAGCATTTGGAACAATACTTGTGGAAACATTAATAAATGCTGTTTGTTCTTAACCCTCTCCAGAAATTTTTACAAATCTTTGGGTGTTGTGCACCTAACAGACAGAGGGCCAAATGGCAGTAGAGTTTGATCAAATAATCTTGAGCTCGTAACATGTCTGTAGCCTTCCACGGAGCCAGCCAAGGTGCTGCACTCCTGTAAACCCTCCTGCAGGTCTTCCAGGAGCTGAGTCTACCATGCCAGTGACACCCTGGCCTGTTGCAGTGGGGATGTAGCAGGAGTCCCTCAGCAGCAGATGTGCATTTCAGAGCAGATGATTCGGGGGATATTTCTCCTGTGGCCTCGCTGAGCTCGTTTGCAGAGTAACCACAGGCTTGGCGTGCGCTGTGGCTCTGAGCTCCTGTCAGGGCTGAACGCTGGGCCTGCAGGGCAGGAGGCAGCTCAGGAGGGGCAGGGACCACACAAATCAACCAGACTCTCTGTCAGCGAGACCTTTCAACACGCTGGGAGTTCAGCACTGCCCGTGTGGGCCGTGCATGTGCACACGTGTGGGGAGGGGCTGCGGGGTGTGGGACCACCCGGGAGGGAGCAGCTCCTCAGAACTGGGGTGCTGGGGCAGCCTCTGAGCTCCTGGGGCTGGAGGGCTTTGACAGACAGGTGTTGCTGACTGGAAAAGCTGCAGATCTGAGCTGGCACACGGGGTGGGCCGGGGGAGCCTGGTGGGAGCTGGAGACGTGACTGCCTTGCTGGCTGGCAGGAGGGACTGAGCGGCCACCACACAGCACCCAGCTGGGCTCAGCTGCCCTGGCACTGGGGAGGGACGGGCTCTCACTCAACTCTCCCCAGCAGGTTGTTTTAAGACATAAATCAAAATGATTTTTAACATGTCATGACGGTCACCCAGACCTAGAGACAAGCTCTCAGCCAGGGGAGGAGGCACAGTTGGAAAGGCGTCGTATGAATTCCCTTGGTCGCTCTCTGCATTGCTTTGGCATTTTGCTGGTGATGGTGTCAGGAGCTGAGTAGGTGTTAGTCTCTCTCTCAGCCCAGGTGGTATCTGAGTCACTTTGGAAAGGTTGGGTACATGGATACTGTTGTCTGGCAGACACCTGAAAGCTCCTCTGCACTTGCAGCAAGTGTCTGTGAGAGAAAACATTGCTCTTCAGCATCTTCTATGGGCACTGGAAACGACTGAGTAAACCCTGTGTGGGTCCCAGCTGTGTTGTCCCTGCCCTGCACTTTGCACAGAGCATAACAAACACCCTGTTTCTCTTGGTTCCAGGGGAAGCTGGACGCTCTCTGGGTCTTGCTGCGGAAAGGATACGACCGCGTGTCCGTGATGCGCCCTCAGCCAGGAGACAAGGTACTGTGCTCAGAACATCTCCTCACAGCAGGGAGAAGTGACATCCCTCTGAGGCTCCTGACTGCCTTGGCACGTGGGACTGAGGGCAGACACTGAGCCCAGCTCAGAAACAACCAGTCAGGTCTGTCAGCGCTGTGTTCGCTGCAGCTCGGGCGGTTTGGCCGATGCAGTGCCAGGATGAGCTGTCCCGGGGCAGGGGCAGGAATACCCACCCAAGAGCCCAGCACAGTCCTGCCCTGGGGCACAGAGCTGCTCTCAGTCAGCCACAGAAGGAATTCTGATGAATAGGAAGGGATATTCCAACGTATTTTGATATGACTCAAGGAAACAGCGTGAAGCTGTCAGGGCAGGCTCAGGTTGGATCTCAGGCAAAGGTTCTTCCCCCAGAGGCTGGTTGGGCACTGCCCAGGCTCCCCAGGGCAGTGGGCACAGCCCCAAGGCTGCCAGAGCTCCAGGAGGGTTTGGACAATGCTCTCAGTGACAGGGTGGGATTGTTCGGGTGTCTGTGCAGGGCCAGGGGTTGGATCAATAATCCTTGTGGGTCCCTTCCAACTCAGGATATTCTATGGTTCTGTGATTTTCCTTCGTTAAATTCACCTCATGGTGGAAAATGTCAGTTATGTGAATGTCTTATGCAGTCGGTTCCACACCTCTGACACAAATCAACAACAGGACTTGGAGTAGCTTCAGGAATAGATTTGTCTCAAAGTGTAACTGCAACATTGTGAAGACTTCAGGAAATTCAACTGCACAGGAAACAGTTTTTTGGTGGAGAATCACAGGTCTGTAACATTTGGCTCCCTGTAAGGAGTTTTGTTGAATACAGGCCCAGTGACCCATTGTGAATTAGAAGGTTAAATATTTTATTCCTTCCAGCGGAAGATTTGCTGAAATGCCTTCACTGATCCTGATTTCTGGGAGAAAAGCTGGTAACAGATACAGATTGCTGGTGCCTGGCAACAGTCCCTCAGAAATCAGGGTCTGAAGAAAGCCTGTCCTGTGAATAATTTTTTTGACTTAACAAGCTAAAATTATTTGTATGGCAGGTGCCACTTTCATTTCTGCTGGGGAGAATCCACTGGAACAGTTTCCAGCAATTCCTCTTGGTGCAGCTGCCAGGAGGCTCCGTCCCTGTTCGGTGACATGTCCCTTGGACATGTCCCTGTGTCCTGTCACAACAAGCACCAGCAGGATCAGCCCATACAGGTGTTACATGATCCACCCTCAGAGTAAATTAAGCCCTTTTTGAGTGAGTTGTGCTATAAGGGATCTCTGACCTGGTACAATGTGATTTAGTGTGAAAGAGGAACTGGCTGAAAATGCACCCAGACTTGGAGCTGCTGAAATATCTGTTTCTCTCCAGCTCACTCCTGTGTTTGGGCACTTCCCTGTGTAGATGTGAAGCACTTCCAGACCCTCCTGTAAGGGTAGACTGCTCTTAGAACATTTGTTTTTCTTCCATGAGCCACTGTGTTACAGAACATCACTTGCAGATTGGTAATTGCAGATTGAAGGGAGCACTTTGTGTTTGTCCCTCTGCAGCAGTGACAGAACTCCAGGTGATGTCACCCCCCCAGCACCGGCAAAACCAGGATGAGACCTCACTGTGAGACTGCAGTGACTTGTGTTAGTTTACACAGCTGAAATGGCAGAATTAGGTCGGGTTTTCCACTTTCTTATTCAGCAAAAATGTGTGGGTTTTGTTTCCCTATTTCAGATTCAGACTAAGGAGAAGCATCCAGCTTTCAAGCACTGGGTTCAGCTGTGCCATTTCTGACTCATCTCCCATCTTTCTATAGACATTCCCATCATTTGAATGCTGGTTTAGTCTGTCCTGCCTCACTTTCTCCTTTGTAGCTGTAGAAATTGATTTTACTGGGCATCAGGAGGGTTGGCTTTGTAACATTTAGAGGCTTCTGTGCCAGGGACCAGGAATGGATGAGGCAATATTGCTGTAAACTGAACTGCCAGAAACTCGACTGTGCTTTGGGAGCCAAATTAGTCAAAAAGAAAAGCAAAAGGCTGCAAAAATAGTTGCAAAATCTGCACCTCATGGAATAAGGACACTCTCAACCCTACTGGATCCCTGCCAAACCCCTTCTGTTCTCCTCTGTGCTACTGTTCTTCTAAGAGAAATTTAAATCCGTGTCCAATCTTAGGATACAAAGGCTGCAGGATTCAGGCTGCTTCAAGGCTCGTGGCTTCTCCCAGGTCAGCAAACATCAAATATTATCTCATAAAACACATCAGTGCTCTGGTGTGACTAGAAATCCAGGGGGAAGGTCAGTGCTGAGTTGATGGGAATGGCAGCATGGAAACATCTGCCAGTGCTGACTGCAGCTGCCAGTGCCCTCAGAGCAGAGTCCTGGGGCAGGGAGAGCAGCCTGCCTTCCCAGCAAGGAAAAAATACCAAGGAAAGGAGCAATTCCGCAGCAAATCCTTTTTGAAATGAAACCTGTGTCTGTAGGGCAGTGCTGCAAAAGAAAAGGAGCAAATGTTGCACTGCAATGATGGGAAATTTCTCTCCATGCAAACAGCTGTGTGGCCAGAACTCCCTGCCTGGGAAGTCAGGGCTGGGGTGGATGGGCTTGGATCCAATCCCCACCATCAACTGGGAGACTTTCACCAGAATCCCAGTGAGAGGGTCTCTGGATTGCATATAAACATAACCCTTCCTCTGCAGTGGGTGTCTGATAATGTAAGTTTAGTATTGTCTCCACCATTCCCTTCATCCAACCCAGGAAATAGTTCTTGGAATCTCTCTGACTTGGAACAGCACTCACAGCCACAGCTTTGCTCTCCAAAGTCAAGACCCCTTTTGTGATGGTTCTATGGCCTAGGCACTGGGTTCCTTGGCAGGAACATTTATTTATAGGCCTGGCCAGGTCCCAGGGATGCAGCCAGTGGTGGGTGTGTGATGGTGACAGGTACTGGGGAGGTGTGTTCTGACACAGGCTCAGAGAGCTGGCATGTCACCTCCCCAGCCTGACCTGCACTGGGGCCAACAGGATGGATCCAACAGGTTCAGATGCTCCTGGTGCAGGAGGTGCTGAGGGACAGCATGTGGAGGACAGTCACACCCAGGCAGCCCTGCACATGCACACACAGACTCCTGGATGCTCTCCCATCCCTCTGCTCCTGGTGCAGGGTTTGCCAGGGGTAGAGCTCTCAAAGTCATTTTGGCAGTGGTGAGCCCAGATATAAATTCCTGTGTCCTGTCCATGTGATTCCATACAGCTGTGTTGGATCAGGGGCACAACAAGGACAGACTTGGTCCTCACCAGGCTGCCAAACCTTCAGCAGTGTCTGTGGGCTCTCAGAGGTGCCCACTGGCAGGTTTGGGTTTGATCCTGTTCTGCTGGGAAGCACAGCTAAAGGAATGCTCTCCCCAGCCTGGCAGCGAAGGGGCCATCGAAGCTGCTTCTGACCAGTCCAAGCCAGTGGTGTGTTTGAAAGTGGAGGCACAGATGGTTTGAACTCCAGCCCAGGTGCCCAGTGCAGACCCAGCCCTGCTGCTCTCAGAGGACAGAACCCTTGGAGGTCTAGGACAGGGCAGCTCTAGTTTTCCAGCTTTTCTGCCTGCTCTCCTCTCTCAGGGTGCTGCAGGGCCCAGGTCACCCATCACTGCCATCCCAGCTCCTCTCAGCAATGCTGGGCTCTGGTTTCTCCCAGGGCAGTTCCAAACCAGCCCCGTTTCAGTCCGACCGTGTGGCCGCTCCGGGGAATTCCTGACACAAACTGAACAAACTCCTCAGACTCAGCTCAAAGCAGCAGCCCACACTGCCAGCTCTGCACAAGCTGCCAGCCATGGACATGACCTGGGAATGAGAGAGCCAGGGACTAGCAAAACATCCCCCAGGAACCAGCAGCCTCAAATGGAGCCACCGATCAAACACCCACCGCACGGAGCATTCTCAGGCTGGATGAACATCCAAACCCTTGCAGGCAAACTTTATGGCTAGTGAAGAGGAGCTGGAAATTTGCAGACAGGAGCCTTTGACCATATGATATTCCTAAAAGCTACAAGGAGGAGCTGTTTTGATAGCAGTTTGTACCTCCTTCCTTCTCTTCTCTTTCCTGAACAAAGGGAAGCAGGTTTCAGACTTAGTGTTGTCAAATGGGCTCCTTAATTCACCCACTGATCAAGATAAAAAAGTGAAGCCAGATGAAAAATAGCTGAAAGGCATCTCTGTTTGCTTTGGAGCCTGGAAAGGAGCTGGACTGAATCCCAGGGTTACATCATTTTCATATATAAGCAATCCCTCGCTATAATCGGTGACTGCAGCCCTGCCAGCACACGAGCTGAGCTGCTCAGAAGATTCCTTGCATAGAATGAAACACGGATTCCACTTTAAACCCCACACTGAGTAATTGTTGCTGTTTATCTGCTGCAGCCCACACAGCTTCCAGGGATCTGTGATTTGTCAGGAAAGATGTCCCCTGCCCTGAGATTCACATCAGTGTAACCAGAGAGTGATGCAAGGGCAGGCACTGAACGTTTGCAGTTTATATCCATTGCAGGGGATAATGTGGGGACTGGAGGTTCCAGTCCTCCTCCTCCTCCCTGTGACCTCAGACAGTCCCTTGTCTTTGCCCCTTGGCTGCTCGGGCCCTGAACCTGTGACTGAAGGTGGAGACCCTGTGGGGCTGTTTCCTCCTTCGACAGGCACAGCGATGGGATCACTGAGCAGGGAGGGCTGGGGCAGGGCTGGATGGTGCTGGAGACAGAGCTGAGACCTCTCCAAGAGCTGCCAGAAGGGAAGGCATCCCTGTCCAGAGCATGACACCAGCCTGAGCCACAGCTCCTGGGAAGCTCCAGCAGCTGGAGAGCCCATGGTCACACTGCAGCCCCTGTGGGGGCCTGGCAGGAGCACACGGGGAGCAAACCTTGGTCTGCTCTGCAGAGGCTTTTAACAAGGCACCTCTTATCCCAGAGCAAAAGGAAAAGAGAGGGATGCTCAGGACCCATTTTGAAGTGCCCCCAGAAAGGCTGAGATGCCCAAAAAAGTGGTGAAATTCTGGGTTTTTGGAGACAGACCTGGGGACAGATGGTCTGAGGTTACCAACAGACACAGATGGTTCCAATAAGGCAAGGAAGGAGAGTCACATGGGATTCCTGTGGGCTTCTCACATTTTCGAGAGACTAGGTTTGCATTCTTGTCAGCATTAATGAGGTTATTTTTATATTGGAAACATCATCAGATGGGGTGATGTAAAAACATATACATTTTTTAGAGAACTTTATCATTTTTACAGTGGAGCACAGGAATGCTTATTTGTGCAAATTGCTCACAGGACCCAGACAATTCTTGTCTCTTTGAAGTGTCAGTTGCATTTCCTTGTTAAACATTGTTCTGTCAGGAATTTATGGGGTTATTACAATGTGTTTCAAGCTCAGACTTGGCCAGGAACTCTTCAATCAGGGAGCAAATTATATTTTAATTTGTTATTGCATTAATTGCATTTTCATTTTGTGTTTGTATAGATAAATATAGATACAGAAAGGCATAAATATGGAGAAAAAGTATAACAAGCCCATGTGTAATTATGTGTAAAGATGTATCCTACCTAAATTAATGAAGGTGCAGGGAGAGGGGCTTTTTCCAGAACTAGGATGGTTGTAATCATATAAAACTGATATACTGTGATGAATCTCAGTGACAGGGCTCTGGTACAGATTGGAGTGAGTTGTGATGAGAGGGTGAGGCCACAAAATACATGAAAATGTGCCCATTAAAGTAATCACAGTTGTTCTTTTACTGGGAAAGGAAGAACGTGTGTGTGCATGTGCTGACATACAAATTGGTCTTCATATAAACAGAACAGTCAGAGTATGAAATAAGACACATTTACAGCCAAATTGTGTGAACCTTCACTGCAGAAAAGCACTGTGGAGATGGATAGCTCTGGTAATTGCATCCTGCTATTGTAATTCCAGATCTGAGATGTCCAAAAGAGCTGGAGGTTTGTGTGATCTGAGCTTTGGGTGCTAAACTGGGAGGTCTGGAGTCGCCCCAGTCTCTGCCATGGACACACAGGGTGACCTTGGCCCAGCCACTGAATCACCTTCCATTCCTCAGAGGCTTTTCCTGTCCTCTGGATGCAGCTGATCCCATGGATTTTCTTTCCCCAGGCATTTGAGAAAGCGAGGGCTGGGTCTCAGCAGCACATGTGAGGGATTAGCAGCAGCCAGGGGTGTGCAGGGTTTGCACCTTGTGGCTCACGTGACGGTAACGGGGCAGAGGTTCAGGGTCTGCAGATCCAGGTCTGTACATTTTAGACCTGAATTACTTGGCCAGGTCTGTCCTCGTGGCACCTTTGTCACCTGTGCCAGGAGCTGACCTGTTCCAGCAGACCATGATTGGTGGGACAGCCCTTTGAGCATCCCCAGCTCAGTGGGTGACCATTATTGTGTCTAAAGTATGCAGAGGACAGAAAAAACCGGCCTGAATCATTGCCATGTGACAGTAAAATTTCCTTCTTCTCTGTCCCTTCTTATTTCTTTTAATAACCTTCAATCTGCTGCATAATTGGGTGTTTCACAGAGGAGATCAGCACTGGCTGCTGCACCATCTGAGGAATGGGAATGATTCTTTATTTCTGGCAAATTCAAGCTCCCAGAAAACGAAGTGTCCTCTCCCTGCCTTTCTCTGTGTGGTACAGAATGCTGGGTACTTGCACAGACCGAGCTGGGAAATAACTCGTCGTCTCTCACTTCCCACACAGTGCTGACATGGAAGGGAATTAAATCTAGGCTGGAAGGCTTGGGACAGTGCTGCCACATCCCCTGGGACCTCACTTGTTCATCATAGTGGTGTGATCATGTGCTCCAGGCATCAGCTTAAACCAAACCCACCGTGCCAGGGGCTGTCCAGGTGTAAAGTCACACCAGAACATCGGCCTCATCCGAGGAAAGGGGCAGGAGCAAGTCCAGGGAATTACGGAGAGAAACACTGGGACAATCTGCTGGTACTAATTCTTGTGAACACTAAACAGGGGATCTACAAGACCAGCTGGAATATTCTGTTAATGTAGTTCAAATCCTCCTTAACCACAAGGAACAGCTTTTCTTGCTAGTTCATTCTCCCTCAGCACAGTTTCCATGCGGCTTCCAAAGAAGAAATTCCTCCCTGTGAGAGTGGGGAGGGGCTGGGATGGAATTCCCAGAGAAGCTGTGGCTGCCCCATCCCTGGAAGGGTCCAAGGACAGATTGGAGCAACCTGTTGGTCTAGTGGAAAGTGTCCCTGCCCATGGCACGGGGTGGCACTGGATGGGCTTTAAAGTTCCTTCCAAGCCAACCCATCGCATGGCTCCCTGGATCAGCAGCGTAGAGTTCCAGCCCAAACTGAATTATGTGTGTTTATGTGAGTCAGAGCCCCGAGCAGGCACTGCCTCTGCAGATTGGGCTGCAGGAGGGGGAGTGCCAAAGCCTAGCGGGGTCAGAGCAATGCTCTTCTGGACCAGGGGGACAGGGGATGAGACCTCCAGGGATGTCTAACTGGGCAAAACTTGCAGGATATATTTTTGCTTGCCAGAGGTCTTGGTACAAGAAGTTTTGGTGCAAGCACATAGATGGTGGTGGGGGTTTGTCCGTCTAACTCAGTGCCACCTCCCCTCTTGATGTACAGGCAGGCGCTTGTGTTTCCAGGCTGGTTCCTCTTCCCCTCCCACCCTCCTCAGCCCCAGGCACTTTGCTCCTCTGAGAATCTGTATAAAACAGGGTTTGTCCAGATTTTAGTGCAGCACTGAAACCCTCACAAGGAGTTTTACAAGCTGAGCTTTACAGCAAAGGATGATTTGAATCGAGGCAAAAATGAGCCTGTGTAATGTTGACTTGAGGTTTCCAGAGCAGTGAGGGCTGGGCAGGCTCTGCTCGGGGGATGTTCCTGTGGGGGGCTCATGGGAAGGGCAGCCTTTGGTGTAATGAGCTGAGAAAGAAGAGGGGTTCCTCGTTTGTTTTAAAGAGCAAAACAAGCCAATGGAACACCCTCGTTCAGACTTTCCTCTGCGTGGAGTGAGTAGTTCTGCAGCTGTGGGTAAATGAAATAACTGTTGGAGTAAAACCCTTCCTGGAGGTAATTCTGTGCTGTGGGGGTGGAATTGCACGACCCAGGAGACCAGATGCAGAAAAGTGTTCAGGTATGTGAATTCTCACAGGAAACACTGCAGTAGGTGTTTAGGTTCTCTCAGAATTCAGAGAGTTGCAGAGAGAATCACCTTGTGACAGATGTCCAGGAAACCCATCCCTCCCATGCCTGTTTCTTGCTGAGTGAATGTTGATGCTGCATTGGTGTTGTGTTCCCCTCCTGCAGCTTCCAGGAGCGGGCTGGACTTGCTCTCCTTATCCTTATGGGAAAGCCAGGTCATTGTTTCCTGTGGGATTGCAATGAATTCCTGAAAATAATAAGCAGCCCCAGCTGAAAAACTTGGACTGTGTCTGGGTCCATCTGCTCTGAGAAGTTGTGAGGGGAACCCTGGGTCTTACATCAGCAACCAGGGGCCCTCAGGGACTTGCCAGGCACACAAACCCACTCACAAACCAAGGCACCAGCAGCAGATGCTTGACCTGTAATCCAAGGCATGACTTAAACTAGAGTTTAGTTCAATCCTTGGCTTTCTCCAGTCAGCCCCTCATCCTGGGTGTGAAAATGAGAAGTACCTGCAGGATCCTGGGCAAATATCCTGCACCAAGTGTGAAAAGAGCAAACAGTGTCAGACTGTGGGGATGAAAGCTGTGCAGACAAAGCAAGTGGGTCCAGGATGGGACAGTGGCTCCCACCAGGTCAGTGTGTCACAGGCTGAAGCACCATGTTGGTGGTGTGGGAGCTGCATCTCCCTGGGCAGCCATCCCTGGTGTTCCACATCTGTAAATCCTGGGACCTGCAGAGCCTCCTGATCCCCTTTGGGTCATACATGGACACATTCCAAACTTGTATGTGGCATTCTGGAAGAGCAATGAAGAGACACAGCAGGGCAGGGCAGGGCAGGGCAGCAGCCCCCTGTGTGGCAGCACAGCTCCAGCTGTCCCTGTGCTGCTCCCTGGAGCTCTGCTGTGCTCCCAGGGCTCCAGCTCTCCCTCCCTGCCAGCTCTGCTGTCCCGGTGTCCCTCGGAACCTGCAGGTCCCTGCTGTGGGTGCCTGAGGCCAGGGATGTGCAGAGCCCAGGCTGTCCCACAGGGCAGTGAGCAGTGGCAGTGAGGAACCCCCCTGTTCCTGTGTGTCCCCACCAGCAGAAGGCACCTACCCCTGGGACATCAGAGCCACATCCCACCAGGGACTCCCAGGCCGTGGGAGCTCAGAGCCCACGGATTTCAGTGTCACACCAAGGACTGGTCACCATGAGGGACCTGCAGCAAACTCAGCCCTTTGCAGGCTCAGCAGCAGCTGTGAAGCCTGTTAAGTCCTGCTGGCACACAGGAATTCTGGTTTAACTTGTGGCTGGATTGTTAGAGCTGTATGAAGAAGGCCAGAAGGAATGTAGCAGGTAGCCTGGGCCTGGGCCTGGAGCACACAATCCAACAAAAACATCCCCAAAGCTGTAACTGTTTGTTCATAGTTGGATACTGAGGAGCAAACTCTGCCACACAAACCTCCAGTGAGTTCACTGAAAGGCATGAAATGTGTTTTATTAGAGAGTAGCCCCAGTGAGGGGTGATGTGGGGATGGCCAGGTATTACTGATTAACAAGGAACATCACAGAGCACACGAGCAAAATCTGTGACCCTGGAAACTCCCCTGGGTCCTCCCTTATTTTGAATTAGGAGCCTATTTTAGAGGTGAGGAAATTCAGAAATAAAGTAATTGTCTGATTTCAGAGTCGTGAATAGAAACCTCCTCCTGAAGCAAAGAACAGAAACCAGGAGATAGAGTTTCAAATCCCCTGCTTTAGACACCAGACGTGGTCCCTTTTCAGACTGAGAACAAAACCAGCCGTGCAGACCCCCAGGTCACCCCACACCCCTGTGCTTTGCCTTGTTACTGCTTGCCTGATGATTCTTCCCCCTGCAGACTCGAGGCCACACAGGCACTGCCCAGGAGCTGCTGTTTAACCCATCCTGACATCCCAGCTCACGGGGTTCTGTGGAGCCTGAGAACGAAACCGTAACCTTTCCACACACGCTGTTGTGGTGTGGTTTTCCATTAACAGCCATGGAAAAGTTAACCTAAACATTAGCTCTTTTTCCTGGAACTAACAGCTCCAAAGCCAAAAGCCTGGAGATCTGCTCATGAGGCTGTTCTGGGCTGGGAGAGCAAAGACAAGCTGGGCCTTGAGCTGGACAACCTCTTCCTGAGACAGGGAGAACCCAGCTCCTAAAGGGAGCATCCCAGTCAAACCTTGATCCAGGGCAACACTTATCCCAGACAGAATCACAAAGTTGTGCCTTTAGGACTGATGGCAGAATCCAAGGCAAATCCAGCAAACAGGGATTGCAGAGATGGGAATGATTTCTCACTAAGCACTGGTAGGACAAGCTTCAGTGGACAGTAATTCCCATTTCATTAGCACTGCACAGTCATTGTCCTGAGCCAGGCAATGTGAAAACAGCCATCAAGTTGTGTTCATCTCACATTCACACCGTGGAAGATCCTGGCCTGAGTCATGCCCTGTCTTCCTTGCCCAAAGATAAATTGCAGCCAGAAGGATCCTCCTCAGATCACTGATTTCTGGAGGCTGCAAGGCTCTCTCTGCCTCTCCAGAGGGATGTTTACCACTGCCCTTGATGAGTTGTTCCAGTTATTGCTGCCAAAAGAACGTGTTTCCTTTTTCACTTGAGTTTTTCTCTCTTTTCCTCATACTCAGTAGGTTTTGTTATTCAACCCCCACAAGAAAGGTCAGAGCCTGGTGTGAGGTGTGTCTTTGATGTGTCACCCAGCCTTTCTCCAAGACCAGCTCCCCCTTTCCAGAAAGACAACGGGAAGAATGACCAGATCTTCCTGGAAATGACACCCATCCCACAGCACAGATGAGCCAAAAGCAGCTCCTGCAGAAGCAATCAGGGCTGTGGCTGATGTGCACATGCCCCCTCATCTCTGGGAGCCACACTCCTCAGCTCTGGCACGGGCCAGGCATGGAGACTGTTGAGCTCATTCCCACGCTCCAATTTGGCTGTATCATCTCGTTTCACTTTTTTTGGAGGAGTTTGCTCTGATTGTTTCCTTTCCACAGGGTTCCCCAGCTGGTGCAGTCCTGCACAGTGTGGTCAGAGGTCTCAAGCCCCCGCTGGCAGAGCAGGGGGTGTTTTCAGGGTTGTGGCAGGTCTGGAGAGCCAGGCACAGATGGGAAGGGATGAGTAAATCAGGAGTAGGGTTTCAACGGGAGGTTGAATTGGCAGAACCACTGAGAGCCCCCAGGTGCACAGTGGATGTGCACAGGTATGTGCATAGGGAGCTTTAGTCACCAGCCAGTGTGACTGAACTGGTGCTCTAAATAAGCATTATTTCCAATTCTTTACTGTGTTTGCTTTCCTGTATTCAACGAGTGCAGCTTTCGGGTTGCTTGAACAGAACAGGGTCGTATAAACACAAATATAAACCATTGCTTTAACATCTGGATAGACCAAACCATAGCAAGGCATCAAGGAAAGTGGGTTTTCTGCTGCATTTTTCCTGCTGAATGCAGGCAGGATGCTTGTCTGCAGTGTGGGAAACTGCCTCTGGTACAACTGGAGTTCATGTGTGAGGTTACTTGTCACTACTCTTTGTAAGTTTATCTTTCCCATTTGGGGTAAATCCCCAAACCTTCTCATGGCTTCAGCAGAAAACACCATTTTGTACCTCTCTGTTCCTGGGAGTTAGAAAGTCAAATCCAGCATGGCTACACCCAACAGAAAACTCTGCTTTTCTGGTACTGGGACCCAAGAGAAAACTCCAGATCCTGCTCCAGAGGTTCCCACACTGCAGTGCTTTTCACAGACTCTTTTGGGATAAACCAGAGCACCCACCGTTCTCAGTGCTGCCTCTGCAATAAGAGAGCAGGTTATTAGAACCCCTCTGGGGTGATGACCTTATCAGTGGAAGTCTTCCTCTTAGTTTGGGAGAAAACAGCTCAAGTCTCCAATTTATTATTTATGGAGTGACCAAGGTGGCAGGAATACCTTGGGAAGGCAGGTTTTATGAGCAAGGCTGAGCTCTAGGCTCTGGCTTTAGTAATGAGATGCAGATGGGCCTGGTTTAGTTGCAGTGATGTTTTATTGTACATTTTATCACGAAATGAGACAGTTTGAATGGCTGGTTGGTGACTCAGAGACCCAAAGGTAGCCGGGGAATGAGCCCCTTGCTGCGGGAGGCAGCGATTCCTGCCAGAGCCAGGCACACTCCACACAGGCTGAGCTCACCAAGGGGCTGCCTAACAAAGCCCAGGAGCGAGTTAACAGTTTCCTAAAACTGTCTCCAGACCCCCTTGTGTGATTTAAGAGGCAGCAGGCTGCCAGCTCAGCTTTATTTCCAGCTCACAGAATCCTACCGTGTCATAGAAACTGCCTGGGAATCTGGGGTTACCTTGACAGGGGTTTGGAGCAGCAAAACCACCTGGAGACCCCTGAGCTGCCCCACCAGTGCTGATCCCAGTGACAGAATGCTGGGGGGAAGCAGATATGGATTATCCTCAGGGTTATTCTCACCCTGCTCTTTCCCCAGTGTCACCTTTGTCCAGGCACAAAGGGGTGCATTTGGGGTGGGAGGTTTGCAAAGTGCCCTTTGCAAGGACCACTTTCCCAAGAGAGGATTCACTCCATGTTGGCTCTGGGCAGTTTTCTCCCTGGAGCCACAGGAGAGGAGCATGAGCTGCCTGTGCTGGTTGGCTCTACAGACAGACAGACAGACAGTCCCTGCCTCCCCTCCCGTGGGCTCAGAGTTGCTCTCAGACCCTCTGGGACTCCCCACTCTGTTCCTCCTCCTCTCCCCACTCCTCACCTCACACATCTGGGGGAGTTTCATGCCTGGACTGGGTTCAAACCATCCCTGGGATCCTTGGGAGGGGGATTTGCCTCCGAAAACTGAGTGTTGGTTTCTCCCATCATGGATGTGCTTTGCCCTTGTAGTAGCTGCAGTCTGGCAAATCATGTCTTTGCAGGCACTAGTGTAACTCTCACATTTATTTAATATATTTAATGGTTGCCTGTTACTTGTTTGGCCAGTATCTCCTCAAGTTTTTGTGAATACTTGAGTCAGAATCAGATATCAAATCACAGGCTGATTATTAAATTTCCTTTTCCCCTCTCTCTCTCTCTCTTTTCCTTCTCTTTCTCTTCTCTTTATTTCTATATTTCTTTTTAATTCTCTCTCCTCCTTTTCATAACAACAGGGTAAACCAGGATATTGTTTATGGAAAGTCTGAATTACTATTGACCCATACAAAATAACATTAAGGATCATATCTTTTCCAGGGCCTCTCTTTAAACCAGGCAAAAGAAGCCAGTCTCAGTGTTTTATGATCTTAAATGTTGATATTTTTCCAGGTATTAATTCCAGCTTGATAGGAAACCAAAAAAACAGAAACATTTTTCATCTTTGCTTCAGAAAAATGTGCTCCATCTTTGTCTGTTAAAGAGAGAGCTCCTGAGTCCCGTGGAGGGCATGTCCCTGCTCTGGGACTCACTTCCCTTTCCTAAATTCCCTCTTTGCTGTGCCATGTGTGAGCCTGTTCCTGAACAGCTGGAACCACGGAGAGCAGGGCTGGAATGGGACAAAGGAAAAAACCACGTCCTGGTTTGAGTCCTGCTGGGATGGGGGCCAGAGGGCTGGCTGGTCAGGGAGCAAAGGGATCCTGCAGCATGCCAGGAGAAGGGTCCATCCTTCCCGAGGGTGGATTCAGCACACTGAACCCCAGGCAGTGTCTGTGCAGATCCCAGTGTGGTGCTGTCAGTGACAGTCCAGCTCCCTGACAGCTTGCAGACTCGGTCAAAAGCAGAAAGAGAGGCAGGAGGGGGTGGGAAGTGGCTTGGACGAGGCCGTGGAGTTCCCAGGAAATGCCACAGCTTGGCTGAGGCACCTGCTGCTCTGAGCACCTCTACCCCCAGATCCCTGCTGGGCACAAAGGCTCCAGCTGCTCTCCTGAACAGCAACCACCACCCTGAGCTGCAGCTCCTGCAGGCTCCTGTCCCCAGAGCCCCACAGCCCACCCTGCCCTGCCAGCCCTGGCAGTGCTCCTCAGCCAGATGGGAAGGACAAAGGGAAAGGCTGGGATCAAGTGTGCAACCCTGGGGCACTCCCAGGACAGGGGCCGTGGGCAGAGGAGACACCAGAGGCAGGGGAGACACAGGAGACAGAGGAGACACAGCCCCCATTGTCCAGTGTCCACACACAGCCAGTGTCCACACACAGCCAGTGTCCACACACAGCCCCATGGTCCAGTGTCCATGGTCACACACAGCCAGTGTCCACACACAGCCCCATGGTCCAGTGTCCATGGTCACACACAGCTCAGTGTCCGTGGTCACACACAGCAGACTGTCCATGGTCACACACAGCTCAGTGTCCGTGGTCACACACAGCTCAGTGTCCGTGGTCACACACAGCTCAGTGTCCGTGGTCACACACAGCAGACTGTCCGTGGTCACACAGCTCAGTGTCCGTGGTCACACACAGCTCAGTGTCCGTGGTCACACACAGCTCAGTGTCCATGGTCACACACAGCAGACTGTCCATGGTCACACAGCTCAGTGTCCATGGTCACACAGCTCAGTGTCCATGGTCACACACAGCTCAGTGTCCATGGTCACACACAGCAGACTGTCCATGGTCACACACAGCTCAGTGTCCATGGTCACACAGCTCAGTGTCCATGGTCACACAGCTCAGTGTCCGTGGTCACACAGCTCAATGTCCATGGTCACACACAGCAGACTGTCCATGGTCACACACAGCTCAGTGTCCATGGTCACACACAGCTCAGTGTCCATGGTCACACACAGCTCAGTGTCCATGGTCACACAGCTCAGTGTCCATGGTCACACACAGTTCAGTGTCCATGGTCACACAGCAGACTGTCCATGGTCACACACAGCTCAGTGTCCATGGTCACACACAGCTCAGTGTCCATGGTCACACAGTTCAGTGTCCATGGTCACACAGCTCAGTGTCCATGGTCACACACAGCTCAGTGTCCATGGTCACACAGTTCAGTGTCCATGGTCACACAGCTCAGTGTCCATGGTCACACACAGCTCAGTGTCCATGGTCACACACAGTCCCCACAGCTCGGTGTCTGTGGACACAGACAGTCCACAGTCCCAGTTTCCCAGTGTCCATGGCACTGCTCCTGCCTCCAGCCCTAACTCAGCTGCTGGAAGTGCAAGAGCGAGGCCACTCAGAGCAGAATTGATTGTTCCTGAGCCTCCCAGAGCTGCTCTCTAGAAAAACAACAGAAAATATGAGAGTGAACTGCCCTTGCTGATTTTGCTGATTCCACTGAATTTCAGATCTAATAATGTCTCCATATTGCTTCAATTGTCTCTTCTGAGGCACAGCTGTGACTCTCCCCCCTGAGGGGTTGTGGCTGCACAAAGGGAAATAAAACTCAGCCAAGGCGTTGGACACAGCAGCCTTTCAATATCCAGCCTGTTCCCTACGTTCATACATCCTGGATCTCCAGCTTCTGTCTCGCTTCTGACTCAGAACTGGCTCTGGTGTAGCCTGTTTAAGGAGTCTTTTCTCCTGGGATTTAAAGTGACTTTCTGTTGAAGGATGCAAAGTAGCATTCAGTGGAAATGGGTTCATTTCCTGCCTCCTGGATATTCTGACACCATCTTCCACATCCGCCCCATCTAAATTTGGACACCTAAATGAGGTGATGAACCTTGGTGGGGAGCCAAGAGGGGCTGCTAACTGGTGGTCACTGAGACTCTCATAAAGTCCCAGCCATGGGAAGGTCCCTGTGAGCCTGTGATCCCTGTGGTCCCTGTCCCACTGACAGTAGAGACATCCTCTCACCTTTGGTACCTCAGACACTCCCACTCGTTTTACATCCAGACCTCAAGGCTGAACAAGGCATTTGGGCCCCTTTATTTAGAGGATCTTTTAGTGCCACATCCAATTCTATTATCTGTGGGATGAACAGAACTGTGCTGGCTATGAGGAGCCCTGGAAAACCTTGGGTGGGTGGGTGAGAGGCCAACCAACCTGCTCTTCATCCAGACCCTTCTCCAGGTCCAACAGTGCTGACTGGAGCAGGTCAGCGATGCTGAGGGTTTATTTTCCTCCTGCAGTTCACACACAGAGCCCAGCTGTGAGTCAGGCCCCCCTTTGGGTAAGTGCAGGTGGGAAAACATGTCTGGACACATGTTTCAGAGAGAGCTGAGCCCTTGAGAGCTTGAGGGTTAAACTGTCTCACACTCTGCTGGCACAACCTCTACACTTTTGTTATCATATTGCTAGGTACAAGGGGGTTAGCATCCAGCTCTTTGCTTCAAGGAGCTCTCTGCCTCCTGGACCTGCTTTGCATTTGTACCCAGGGCACCAGTGAAACATTTGCTGCCCCTCGTACAAGGGCACAGTAATTTGTTTCCTGGACATCCCCTTGTCATTCAGTCTGACAGTTCTCCTCCCCAAGGAGCTGCTGGCTTCCCCATCTCCTCTGAGGCAGTGGAGCTGCCAAAGTCCATCTCAGTCCATCTGGACTGAAAATTTCTCTCTGGCATTGTCCCCCATCTGGGTGAGAGGAATGTCGAGATGAAACACAAGAGCTCCCTCGGTCTGGCAGTTCTCCAAGGGAGGGGGGAGCCTACCCTGTGTCCCTGCCCTCCACACGTGCTGGGTGCCCTGCAGGTCCCACTGCACAGCAGTGAGAGAAAAGGACATGGGAGGGGATAGGGAATGGCATGTGGGAGCTGAGGGAAAAAGCACATCCATCCTGTGTTAGGGAGAGAAGGTTTGAACTCTGGAGTGAGACCAGCATAAAGCACAGGGCAGGGGGCAGAGGGAGATGATGCTCCGTGCTGAGATTTAAAGTAAATAGCTTGGGACAGGCCTGCTGAGAGAGGGAAAGTCTGAACCTGAGCTGACTGGGTCAGGTCTGGCTCTCATGTCTGTGCCCCTGTGCTGTCTCTGCCCTGCATCGGAGCAGCCTGAGCTCAGACTCCAGCCCAGCTGCTTGCCCAGAGCAGCATGTGACAGGCCGTGTCTGAGGGTTAGCAAGGACACAGGAGAATTAATCACAGTGGAAAAAAGAGCTCTGTCATTGCAAAGCAACCCTATTCCTGGAGAAGGAGTCGTCTCTGGTCGTGGATATCTGCAGTAGCTCATGAGCAGGGGCTCTCTGGGTCATAGCTGACTGCAAGGACTGATGCAAACACAGTGCAGGGACAGCTGGTGTGACTTGGGAGCCTCTTTTGTCTGATAATGGCACTGCTGAGCTGTCCCAGCCTGTTCTCACCAATAACAAATCAAATCTTTGCCAGTGCCCAGGATGCACAGGATGTGCTCCTTTACCCTTCTGAACTGTGCCTTAAGCATGAGATGGCTTGTAGTCCTCAAGCCCTGCCCCAGCCCCAAATCCAAAGGTTTCTGAGCCTCTCTGCATCCTCCTCGATGCTCTCAGGGCGGTGCTCAGTCCCATTTGGACCAGCAGCTCCATAACCTCACTCCCAGAGCATCCAGACAGAGCATCTCTCCATACAAAAACAACTGCAACTTTTTGTTCTCTGGTCATGATTTCTGACTTCTGCTGCTTTTTGTTCGGGTTTATTTTATTCTCATCATAAATAAAGAAAACAAACTAGTGCAAAAAATGGTCTGAAATGACTAAAGTTGCATGGCAGGAGATGTGGCACTGGAACAAGGAAAACATTCTCATGGGGTTTTTTTCTGAGTAGAACTGGTTTATGTCAGGGTCAGACTTTGCCTCACTCAGCAGGCCTGCCCACAGTATTTATTTAAAATCTCAGCAAAGTGCATTAACACAACGTTAAAGCAGAGATAGGAGCCCAGGGAGAGCAAATGGGCCCGGGGGTGTTCTGGGCTGGGGCAGGGAGTGCTCATTGCAGGCTGTGCTCTGCCCTGGTTTGGGCAGCCCTGGAGATGAAGGATGTGTGGAGCATTCCTGCTCCCTCTGGCACTTCACTTGGTGTTGGCATTTGTCCTGTGCAAGGGCTGGAGAACAAGCCCCACTGCACAGCCAGCAGTGGCAGCTCATTGTGGGGGCCGTGGTCTCCCTGTCCCTCCCCAGTGTCTGCTGTCAGGACAAACCTGACAAGCCTGAGCCTCGATCCTCAGGGAGGGGCATCACCATGGGGCATCACCATGGGGTGATGGGGCATGACCATCCCAGGGGCTCTGCTCTGCCCCAGCCCCATTCCTCAGGGAGAGCCTGGTTGGACCAGAGGCTGTTCCTGCAGCCAGAAATGCAGGGCTCAGAGGAGCAGCCCAGGGTGGGGGGGTCACCTTGATGCACTTCAAGGCACTGGGAAATCTCTGCCTCCCTTAAAGCATCTTTGCTTGCCCCAGACAGGCTGAGCTCGGCTGGGGCTGCTCCTCCAGCCCCAGTGCTGGGCAGGAAACCCCCTTCCCTCTGAGGGCTCAGGCAGATGTTCCTCCACATCCCCAGAGCACAGATCCTGCTGGCAGAGGTCCTGGAGAGGAGCTGTCTGTGCATCCCTGGGTCACCCTGTCTGTGCATCTCTGGGTCACCCTGTCTGTGCATCCCTGGGTCACCCTGTCTGTGCATCCCTGGGTCACCCTGTCTGTGCATCCCTGGGTCACCCTGTCTGTGCATCCCTGGGTCACCCTGTCCGTGCATCCCTGGGTCACCCTGTCCGTGCATCCCTGGGTCACCCTGTCTGTGCATCCCTGGGTCAGCCCTTCCATGCCAGCTCCCCTCTCCCCTCTCCCATCCTCCCAGCACCACTTCTCCCAGCATCTCCCTTGTTCACTTTGGGCCCTTCCTGCAGAGCATTTGTCCACAGGCTGGGAGGAGATTCAGAGCTGGAGAGAGGATTTAAATGACTGATGTTTTTACCCCAGCAAATCTACTCCAGCCTGCAGGGGCTCAATGCTCCCTTTGGCATTTTTTCACCAGGAAAAACATTTACTTTGGGAGAGGAAAGAGGAAAACAGAAAATAAGCCCATGTTCACAAGTCTAAAAAATAAAGAATGGACGCAGAAATCCTCTGGTGCCTTTTAGGATGATTTCATATCTAAAGGAATGAATCCATAATACAATAGTGCTGATTCTGACATTTGAGTATTTGCAGTGGGATCTTTTGCAGGTGGAACTTTGGAGAAAAAAAAAAAAAAAAAAAAGAAAAAAAGAACAGCTCAGAGGGCAAAGGTTTTGTTTAAAAATGTACAACAAACTGTAGCTTAGCACCAAAGAGTGAGAAAAGCAGTTTACTGGCTTCTCACAAGCACTTGAGTATCAAGACATCCCAATGAGGAATTAATGCATTTCAGGAAAAATTCTGAGCAAGAAACTGTCTTTGTTAAACAAACCTTCCCTTTTGCCTGGTTGGTAAATGGTGGAAAGGGACACAAAAGCCAAGCGTGGGAAGGAGAGAGAGGCTCCAAAGGGGCAAAGCCCAGATTTTGTGCTGTTGGAAGTTCAAGGCTGAGGTGTGGGAAGAGGCATCTGTGGCTGCAGGGACAGACCATGGGCTGTGCACAGATTCCAGTGCCAGCTCTGAAACACAGGAATGGGGGACAAGGACAAGGGGGAATGGCATTCAGCTGATGGAGGGCAGGTTTATATTGGATATTAAGGCAAACTTCTTTACTCAGAGGGTGGGGAGGCCCTGGCACAGGTTGCCCAGAGAAGCCTCATCTCTGGAAATGTCCAAGGCCAGGTTGGATGGGGCTTGGAGCAACTTGGGATAGTGGAAGGTGTCCCTGTCCATGGCAGGGGGTGGCACTGGATGGGCTGTAAGGTCCTTCCAACCCAAAGCATTCCCTGATTCTGTGGAAAAGGCTCCTGCAGTGTCAGCAGGACCTGGAGTGCCCCGTGCTGTGCTGGGAAGATGCTGGAGCTGTGCCGGGGTGTCCCTCTCGTTGCTCAGCACAGAGTTGCTCTCCCAGCCCTGTGCAGGGCGTGGGGGCCGGGGCCGTGCCCGGAGCACTGGCACTGGGGCAGATTTGGGCACGGCCGGGGGTGGCTCAGCTGGGGTGTTGCCTCGGTGGTAACTCTGCTTTTCCCCGTTCTCTCGTTCCAGGGTCGCTGCATCAACTTCACCAGAGTGAAGAACACCGAGGCCCCCCCCAAGTACCCCCTCAACAACTCGTACCCCCCGTCAGCTCCCCCCCCGGCCCCCATCTACACCCCCCCGCCCCCAGCCCCCATCTACACCCCCCCTCCGCCCAGCTCCCCCACCCCCCACCCCCCCTCCCCGTCCTCCACCCTCCCCCCGCTGCCCCCCCCGCCCCAAGCCCCCCCCCCCAACCGGGCCCCCCCTCCCTCCCGGCCCCCCCCTCGCCCCACAGTCTAGGGGGGGTCGGCCTCGCTCCCGTCTCTTCCACCAGTGTCCCAGAGGCTCTTCCAGCAGTACTGTATCACATCCCTCCTGGGGGGAAGGGGGCAGAGGAACCGGAGCCTTCCTGGGACGGGTGACAGCAGAACCAGTGACTCCGTAGTCGTCTTTCTCCTTTAGTTTTCTCCTATTTTTTGACTCCCTTGTGCATTGGTGCCACCAAACTATCACAGCAAGAAAAGCCAAGAGGCTGCAGGAGCAGGACAAACTCCTGAGTTCCATTCCAGCAAGGCTCTCCCCACTCCTGGTCCCCCTGTGCCCCATCATGGTGATTCCAGGACACACTGGAAAAAAGGAATGGATAACTAGAGCGAGCTCTTTACAAAGGAAGTTCTCCCCGGGGAAGGACTGCAAAAGACTCTTCCAAGTGCAGACATCCCAGCCAGCAACCTGGAGACAGCTGCACAAATGTCCTGGGACAAGGTTGGATGTGTGGCAGGACACTGAACCCCTCCTCCTCCTGCACTACCTGCCAAGGGAACGGTGACAACAGCACTCTGCCAGCACAGGAACCCTCTAAATGTGGGGAGAATCACTCACAGGCAGCTGTTCCCACGGACCAGGAGCTGGAGGTGGGAAGGTATTGGCATCTCAGAGGGTCTGGAAAGGAGAAGGGGTAGGTCTCTGGGGTGTGGATCCGCAGGTATGTGGAAGTGCAGGTGGATGAAAATGGAGTGTAACAAGGAAAATTAATTACATGGGAAGATAAAGCAGTCAGGGCATCACAAGGCTGTGACCCCATCCCTGAGGACACCAACAACTGGGGACAGGGCAGCCTGCAGTGCTGCCAGTGGGACAGAGGAGGTGGCAAACATTGAGGAATCTGAGAAAGGTAAGGTTGGCAGGAGAGCCTTTGTGTTCAGTTTAGACAATTATGTACATCCAGTCAATCACCCCACAGCTCTGAAGTGTAATTTAATGTTTCCACTTTAAAGGAGAAGATTCTGAATACAAACCAGAGGTTTGGTGTATCGAGGTCTCCAAATCCAGTCTGCTTGGGCTCCTTGTTCCTGACAGTTTGAAATGGTCACCACTGATGCCTTCCTGTTTCTGTAAATCCTGTTCTTTTGCCCTAGAAATGTTTTCATGTGGATTTTTGTGTTTTCCTTTCCTTTCCTAAATAAGTAGCAGATGCCTCCCAAACTGGGAGTGAAGAAGAGCCAGTGTGCTTACTCACTCCTGTCAGCTCTCCACAGCATCACTCCCATTAGCAGTTGTTGACTAAGGCAAAACTCAGCCCACGGGACTCTCCAGATGGGAATCAGTCTGCCAAGGAATGCACTGGCTGCATTTCTCCTGCTTTCTCCTCACCTCCACGGGACCCCCACCACATCCCTCTGCATCACTCGTGCACACCTGTATCCTACAGCAAACCTGAGCACCTGCCTTTGCATCCCAGAGCCAGAGACGGGTGGGACCACTCAGCATTCCAGCCAAACCTCTGGCTCCCTGGGTTCCTGTCGGGATTAGTTCTCACAAAGCTCTGTCTCTTAAGTCATAAGAGATGGACCATCTTTGTAGCTGCAGTTCTGTGGATAGCAAAGGGTTGTCACCTCGTTTTTTACCAGATAAAGAAATGCTTTGCCAAGTACTTCCTTCAGTGCTGTTGGATATATTAATTCTAGCTTTTTCTAGCAAAACAAGAGAAAAAAGGAAAAAGAAAAAAATTGCTCAAGGAGGAAAGGGAAGAGAGGAAAGAGACTCAGTGGAGACTTGCCCTGGGCCCCTTTGGGTGGGGACAGGAGGGAGCCCTCAGCCCGAGGCTCTGGGTCACTGTCACACACCAGCTTCACCCTCCCCAGGGTCAGGGTCAGGTCTTAGGTGAGATGAACCCCCGTCACGATGGACCCCAGGATCCAGCCCCCAGCCAGGGCTGGCTGTCCTTCCCAAAGGCTCCTCAGCTCCCCCCACACTGCTCTGGCTGCAGGCAGCACGGAGCAGTGCCCAGCTGGGAGCAAAACCACCAGTTCTGCTGCTCACCCCTTCAGGTTTATCAGCTCCAGGCCGTGGTTGGTTCCACAGGACAACTTTGTGGTTGGCAGGTGGGAGGGAGAAACT
This sequence comes from Pseudopipra pipra, assembly GCF_036250125.1. Lineage (NCBI taxonomy): Eukaryota > Metazoa > Chordata > Aves > Passeriformes > Pipridae > Pseudopipra > Pseudopipra pipra. The sequence continues at coordinate 4,664,915 of NC_087576.1, forward strand.
TTAACACCCTGACACAAGTTTGGTTGGATTCCCTCGTGGGATGGACGGGATCTGGTTAGAAAAAGAGCTGTTTGGTTTGGTTTCATGATGGAAGGTGTAAAAACTGGGAATGGTGTAATACAGGATCAATAGATACGGCCCTAACAGATCCTCAGTATTCCAAAAAGGGTGGAAAGGAAGTTGATTTTCAATATGGCATTGGAAATTTTATTTTTTAAGTGTCAATTAACCAATAAATTAGTTAATTGGTTAATTAACCAATAAACCTACTGCTGGGGGAAAAATAAAAGCAGTGTATTCTCCATGACTTATTGCAGATGTATATAGAAATATTCATTCTCCCCAAAGTAAGGGAAAAAACCCCTATGGATTTAAAGAAGCAAAATAAAGCCTAGATCAAACCTAGGCTAGAAAACCCCTGATTTTCAAATACCCCCTATGCAATCATCCAGTTCGTGAATGAAAAACAAGCTCCAAATTTTTTGTTGTACATATTGTTGCTGCATGCTTACCATATGTTAGATGGAAGCATTTCCTATCCCTTGTGGATAAAAGAACATTTTTCAAGTTGTAGTAAATTATTCTAAAGCCAATGACATTTCATGGCATGTTATCGTACCAAGCTGTGCTTGTTGTATTTTTTCTTTACGGTTGTATTGCTTTGTTTTATAAATGTACAAATATTTCCCGTAGTGACGAACACCTGTTTTACATGGCATTAATTGAGGCACTGCAGCTCCAGGACACACACCCCCTTGCTCCATTGGCAAAGGGGTCAAGCTGGGGTGGGGTCTGGCCAGAGCACAGTGGGGGGACAAAGCCAAGCACTCCCAGTCTGCAGTGGGTTGGCTTTGGAGACACTTCCTAATGTTCTCAGAAAAACTGAGAGCATGTTTGGTGGTGAATTTTGTAACTGATTTGTATTTAGGAAAGAATTCCTCCCTGTGAGGGTGGTGAGGGGCTGGGATGGAATTCTCAGAGAAGCTGTGGCTACCCCATCCCTGGAAGTGTCCAAGGCCAGGTTGGAGCAACCTGGGCTTGTGGAAGGTGTCCCTGCCCATGGCAGGGGGTGGCACTGGATGGGCTTTACAGTCCCTTCCAACCCAAACCATTCTGTGATTCTGTGATTTAGGATCAACCTACATCTGGCTGCAGAAATGGCTCCCAAAAGTACCACACGAGCCTTTAAAATCTGTGCTCCCTTTGCGCCAGATCCTAAAGATTGACTTAGGAACTTAATGTAAGGCCATCAAGGGTGAAAACCTGGTCCTGAAATAATCTCAGCTCGCACTGCCAATTAATGCTGTGTAAATGAGGGTGGATGCTGGAGCACCGTGCCCTGCCGTGTGGTGCCCTACGTACTCTGTGTCTATAAACCTGTCCTGGAACACGTTGTGTTGCCGTCAGTCCACACCAGCCAACTCCCAAGGAAATGTTCATTCCAGAGCAAAAGGGCATGAGTGATGCTGCAGCTGCTCTGCCATCTCAGAGACCCCAGCAGGTCTCACTGGTTACCAGTTGCTCCAGTCTGGGCTGGTCTGAGCAGCAGTAAAAGGTGTCTGATGGCACCAAACCAATAACCAGTTGTTTGGTTTGCTCTGAACAGGTCACTTCAATTCCTCCCGGTGTTTTTCATTCATTCAAAACTCTCTGTCAGTGCCTCGCAGCCTCAAAGGACTGAGCAGCTGTGTTTGACAAAGAGGCAGATTATGTTTTATTTTAATTGCCAGAATGTCACAGATTGTTGCTGGCTGCACTCTGAAGTGCTCACCCACATGAACTTTGCAGTTGCCCGAATTCCCTCCCTACTCCTTGGTGTGTGCAGGCATCTTCTGCACTGTGTATTTTGGGGAAGGGGGGCTTTTGGCTTCTGAGGGCTCTGGCAAGACTTGGGGTAACCAGTCGGGGATGTTGACCTGCGTGTGGTGCTGATGCAGGGAAGAAGCAGAATCGACCCTGTTGTGCTGTTGAATTCCATGTTGTCAGCTCAGCCAGTGATGTTTTACTCCCTCTGTTTGTTGCATGTGTCGTGTTAAATTCAGTCATTACTCTTGCTGCCCTTGATGTTACTATTAAAGAACTACACCAGTCTGGGCTGGGCTCTGTGCAGTTCCTTGTCGAGGGAAAGCAAATGAAGCAGGAGAATCCTGGGCAACAGGTTTTCTCAAAAACTGGCTTTTTGTTATCCTGGGGAGCTCAAGCTTAGTGATTTTCTTCCCATAGCATTTCTGCCTGACATAAAGGCTGTTTTCACTGGGATGTGACACAGCCCAAACTGTCACCTCCTCTCCTGGTCCCCAGAGCCTCACAAACTCCCATTTCACACATGAGCCCTTCCCAGAGGCACTTAGAACAGAGCACAGCCATGAGAAATAACCAGTCTTAACTATTACTAACTCATCTGGGGTTTGCTATGGTTGGAATAGTTTATTCCATAAAGGAGATTAATGGAGCATGAAGTTCAGCCTCAGCACCTGCCCTGTTTCAGCCAAGCACACACCCCCAGGCTTTTACCTTCCTCTGGAAAGGTGAGCTGGCACTTCCCTCAGCACGTCCAACCTGGCAAATATGGTCTCAGCCTGTATTTTTCTTACTATGTTTTATTTAAGTCAAACTTGTAAATGCAGAGAGGGAAGTCACAGTGCTCAGCAGGTCCTGCTCTCACCCAGACAAAAGGTGCTTTTTAAACCAAGACTCAAACAAAATCAGTTGCTTTGCTTAGAAGGGACAGGTGAAAAAAAACCACAGGGGAAGTTAAGCGTGAGCTCAGGAGAGACAGTGCAAACAAACCCACCTCGATGGCAGCCCTGGGTCTGTCAGGATGTGGAATTCCACAGAACTGGCCAAATGGAATCCCATGGAGGAAAAACAAAGATAAAAGCAGTGGGACCAGGGAGGCTGGTTTGCCTTCCCATCAGCTGCCTCAGGAAAGCCTGGGCCTGTCCCAGGGACCCCTCTGTGCTGATCCAGCCCAGGCTGCAGCACCGGGCAAAGGACGGGGCAAAGTTCCCCAGACAGGACATTATTTGGGAGTGAAGGTGTCCCAGAGCAAAGGGGGACACGGCTGGGCTGGAGCCCTGAATACAAGGCCTCACCCAGCTTGGGTGATCCACACCAGTCTGGGCTCACTCACACCAGTCTGGGCTCACTCACACCAGTTTGGGCTCACTCACATCAGTTTGGGCTCACTCTCACCTGCCCCACAAGGATTCCCAGCTGGAACAGGGCCAGGCTCCCAGTCTGGGCTCCTTGGGGGTTTGGGGGCTCTGTGTCTGTGTGAGGGGTTTGGGGGCTCTGTGTCTGTGTGAGGGGTTTGGGGGCTCTGTGTCTGTGTGAGGGGTTTTTGGGGGCTCTGTGTCTGTGTGAGGGGTTTTTGGGGGCTCTGTGTCTGTGTGAGGGGTTTGGGAGCTCTGTGTCTGGGTGAGGGGGATTTGGGGCTCTGTGTCTGTGTGAGGGGGTTTGGGGACTCTGTGTCTGTTTGAGGGGGTTTGGGGGCTCTGTGTCTGTGTGAGGGGGTTTGGGGGCTCTGTGTCTGTGTGAGGGGGATTTGGGGGCTCCGTGTGAGGGGTTTCTGGGGGCTCTGTGTCTGTGTGAGGGGGTTTTGGGGCTCTGTGTCTGTGTGAGGGGTCCGGGGTGGTGGCACAGTGCCTCGGGCACCAGCTCGTCTGTGGAGCGAGGAAGAGGAGGAGGCCGGGCTGGGCCTGGGGCAGCTGGAAGGAACAGAAATGGTGAGTCCTGGCTGGGCTTTTCCAGGGATTTCTCTAGTTTCTGTGCAGAGGCTGCGAGGGAAGGGGCTGCTCTCTCCTGGGCTCTGCCCCCTGGACAGAGGCTGTGCTGCAGAGCTGGGACTGGGAATGCTGCCCTGGCACAGGAGGCACGGGGGTGCAGGGACAGACCCCGGCAGGGGGGTTTGGGGGCTGCTCCCAGTGCTCTGCCCGGGGCGTTCCCCCCAGGGCTCGCCTGCCCTGAGAAAGCTGAGGAGTTCCTCACTTCGAAGGGAAAGGAATTGCTTTTTTCCCTCTAAACCTGGCAGAGAAAACCCCTCTGAGCCACAGGAAAGGGTTTGTGTGGGGCTGATGAAAACACTGAGGACACTCAGACCCAGAGCATCCTCTCTCCATCGTGGTTGCTGGAGAGTGCAATGCACTTCTTTGAAGAAACAGCTATAAAATAACTTGTGGAAATAACACAAGCTACAAAATAAATAATGTTGGACACAGATGGTGTGTCCTGTGTGACACAGACAGTGAAAGTCTGTAGCACATTGCCAGAGCAAATTTGAGATTATTTAAATATTTTTAATACTGAAATGCTTGGAAGGGTCCTTCCTGCTATCGGGGGAAGGGAAAACACCTTGGAAAGGCCCAGAGCACCAGGGAAGGTGTTTTCTTGTGCCACCAGGTCAGTGCAGATGCCCCCAGCGTGGGGTGTCCCTGGTGGGGAAGCTCTGTCCCCTCCACCCCGGGCGCTTCCTGGCTCACGGTGTGTGTGCAGCCCAGACTGGGATTGTTCTAGTTCCCCACAGACATTGAGCTGTGGGGCCTTTTCCAGAGCTGGAGGAATTAACAGGGATGGAGAAACGATAGCATGCAAAAATACCACAGGGAGTGGAAAACTGAGCTGAGCAATGAGGTAACTTTGACTCGCAGGAAAGCCGGGGTTTCGATGTCCCACATTCCATTCCCACTTCAAATCCCTCCTAGCACCTCCTCGGGGTGTGTGTCTTCAGCTGCTCCCACGAGGTGCTCTGTGCTTCTCTCTTCTTCCCTGTTTGTAACCTGGGGACAGCTGTGAATGGGGTGTGGGGATCCTTCCTCCAGGTATTCCTCACTCAGTGGAAAGTCTCTGGGAAAGTAGAAGCCAAGCAGGAGTGGGGAATGTCTGCATTCCTTCAGTCTATTCTTGGTCATGGCTGACATGAGAAATGAGAGCACCTTTGGCCTCAGGAAGGTTTGTCTGCCTGTCAGAATTCCCACATAACCTCCCATCGTGCCACTGCTGTGACTCGTGTGGGCAAACCTGGAGCTGTTTTAGAGACAAGCTGGGAAAAAAATCCTCTGGGAAAGTGAGATTTTTTTTTTCCTGATCTTGGCTCTGCAGTGCCTGAGTTCAGACAAAATGAAAATTTCTGTACATTGCCCAACTGGACTGAAGTGGCTGAGGAGAAGGCTGGGATTGATTCCCAGGTTTTATTTAAGGTATTTATATATAAATAGATATAATTTTATTTAAGGTATCAGGGTGCTCGTAAGCTTGTGATATAAATAAATATATTTTTATATATAGAAATATTATTTTATTTAAGGTATCAGAATGCTTGTGAACTTGTGATTTAAATAAATAAATATATATATATAAATACTATTTTATTTAAGGTATCGGGGTGCTTGTGAGCCCTTGAATACCTTCAGTGAAAGGATGCAGGGACGAAATGCCCTCCCCATGGGGGCTGTGCCTCCCCCTCCCTGCTCCAACGGCACAGACCCCGTAACCATGGCAACGGCAGATGTGGAAAAAAACTGCTGGGAATGAATGGGAGGTATTTTTAACTGTGTCTAATGCAAGGGAGCCGACATGGGCAGCATTCCATGGACTGCCAGAACAGATCCCACGGGGCAGAACTTGGGAATTTCTGTTTTGATGGGAATTTGACAGTCGTTAACTTTTTTGGGGTGAGATGTGTGTGTGTGATGATGCGACAGCGATCACAGACTCCTGTTCCACAGCCTGTCATGGAAACTGGAGAGATTTCCAGTTGCTAAAAATGTACTGAAATAACTGCAGTAGCATCAGACGGGTTTTTGTTTGTTTTTTTTAAACAGTCCAGCTCAGAAGGTCAAATTCTGAAGTCATTCTCACTTGTCTGCCTCTGCCTGCTCCTGTCTGGGCAGGGAAGGGGATGGTCCAGGCTGCTCCCCCAGCCTGAGACAATCTGGTGAAAATAATTTCCTTGCAAAACAAAATAAGTTTTGGGAGTTATTTGTTAGAGAAGGATGTGGAGGCAAATAACCTGTGAAGGGTGAAAGAGGCAGGTGTTGGCAGAGCTGTGATTTGCATCCTGGGCACTCCTGTGACAACAGCCTGTCCTCCAGGCATGACAGCAAACCATTGTTTTCTCCTTTGCAGTTGTAGGAGAATCTTATAAGTTGCTTTTTTTAGGAGACTGAGTAATTTGCATTGACCCAAAAAACTCAGAGAAAAGCAGTGTTGGTTCCTGACTGTGACAGTGGGGAAACCGAGGGTACACGTGGCACCATCCGCCTTCAGAGGCAAAAAAAACAGGCAAAGTCCTCAGTAGTTTTGTCCCCAGTCCCTCTGGCTTTACACAGGGCACAGTCAATCTCTGGAGGCAACAAAAACAGGCAAAGTCCTCGGTGACTCCATCCCTGGTTCCTGGTTTTCCAGGGCAGTGGGGTTCCCTGGCTGAGCTCAGCAGCAGGATGAAATGAGGCTCCTGGGCTGCTCCTTCTGGGAGTGCAAACCAGTCCAGAGGTGCCTCCACAGCAGGAGAACCTGTTTATATCCAGTGACTGACCCATTTCCCAGCCAGCAGCAATCCCATGTGGACTGGAGCATCCCTGGGTTTGGGAAAAGCCAGGTTTGGAGGATATAAGGAGCAGAGCTGTTGGTGGCACTTACTCCTTCAGAAGTAAAACTGGAGCTCAGGTACTGGAACACCAGATTTTACGACAGTTTTGTCTTCTCAACAGTTAAAACCTGGCCATGTGCTCCCTCAGCAGGTGTTCCCAGGTGGAACATGCCTTCCTTTGGGATTTATAGATAATGACTGGAACCAGGTGTTGCACATGTACTTCTGAAAAGGGTCTGTGCTTCTGTGCCCAGCTCTGGCACTGGCTTTGACCCTGATCCTGACTCATGCCGTCCCCTGGAGCTCCATCTTGTTTCCTTTGCTGTTCTCTTTGGGCTTGCATGACTGCACAGTTTGGGGGCTTTTTGACAAAGAAACCCAGGATTAGTTCCTTTTAACAGATTTCTGGTTCTTTGAGCATCCAAACGTTCCCTAGAGCAGCAGGGGAAAGTTTAGGTAATGCTGCAAGTATGGAGGTAACTCTATCTGCTCCTCTGAGGCCACACTGGGAAAGGTTTCAGTGCCCACTGGACATGGAAACCTTCAGACAGTGACTGAGGAAGCCTCGTGCTGGCTGCTGATCCCACCTGGATCCCACAGGATCCCAGCCCCCCTGTTCCCATACAAAGGCCAGGCAGACAAAGGGCTCTTCTGTCTGACCTGGGAAAGAATCAAAGGCCAATGTTAGAGGGGAGCAAGGGCTTGGCTTTTCCTCCCAAAGCCAAAAGCTTTTCAGGCATTCCTGGGAAGCATCTCACGAAGCAGCACCAGTAACTGTATCCTGTGATCTGAGAGTCCTCTGCAATCCATAACAAGTCTGGGCCATGCTGTGAAGCCCTGCATGCCTGTGTCATGGATCTGATGCCATGGATCTCACCTGGTCTCGTTCTCCATGTCCCTGCTGCTGCTCCCTGTTCCAGTGGGGGCAGGAGACACCCCAGCACCCCCAGAGCTGTGCCCGGTGCTGTCTGTGCTCCAGCAGCACTGAGGGACATGTGGGAGGTTGGGGGGGTAAGACCTGGATGGCCCTGGAAGTGTCCAAGGCCAGGTTGGAGCAACCTGGGCTAGTGGAAGGTGTCCCTGCCCACAGCAGGGGTGGCACTGGATGAGCTGTAAGGTTTCTCCCAACCCAACCCATTCCATGACTCCATGGGTTGCAGGTCCCTCCTGTCTGTGATGGTGCAGCCCCATCACACACCCGTTCCTGCAGCCTGGGGTGGGTTAAACACCCCTCAGTGCCAGGTGACTCCGAACCCGAGGGGTCCTGCTCCCTGTCTGTGCCATTGTCTAGCACAGATTTTCCCGTTTGCTCAGTTTGTCCATCCCTGTGCCACCTCCAGGGCGGGCAGAGTTCCCCAGCTCTGGCTGGGGTTTGTGCCAGGCTGGCAGAGTGTGTGCCCTGCAGGGAGCACAGGGAGGGCAGGAGCTGTGTCTGGAGCTGGGCTGGCAGTGCTGGGCTGCCCTGCCCCTCCTGGCTGCAGGATGTGTGCTGGGAAAAGGGCTGCAGCACTTGGCCTTCACTTGACACCCCTTCCAAAGGATTTCTGACTGCAAAACTTGGCTGCCTGAGGCAGCAGCTGAGGCCAAGTGTGGGACCACCCAGGCCACCGGCCTCCTCCACTGTGGCACATTTTAACGTTCCCACAATACAGAATTAAATCAATAAGAAACAGACCCGAATGTGAAAAAAAGAAGGCACAAACTGCTGGAAACCAGCCAGAGAATCCATTGATTCAGTGGGATAAACACAGATCTTGACTGGGATGGCAGGGGGGGATCCTGTCAGCTCATGGGACCTTTGATTTTAGCAGGCAAAGGTCATGGAACATAATAAATAAATCATAATAAACCCAAAGCTGGATTTAGAGAAGGAACCGGAGCATTGCAATTCCAACACCTCTGAGCTCCCACAGCTCTGAAACCAGTTTGAACAGGGGAGATCACAGGAACCACTGCGTGGGATTGGCAAGGAGGAAGCAAACCTGCCCTAGGGCTCTGAAGGTAGGGGGGAGCTGGGCCCCTGCTCGGGGAGGGGCTGCAGAACCACAGGTACTGTGCAGGGCAGAGCTGCCTGCACACACAGAGCTGCCTGCACACACAGAGATCCTGCACACACAGAGATCCTGCACACAGAGATCCTGCACACAGAGATCCCTGCACACACAGAGCTCCTGCACACACAGAGATCCTGCACACAGAGATCCTGCACACAGAGATCCCTGCACACACAGAGCTCCTGCACACACAGAGATCCTGCACACACAGAGATCCCTGCACACACAGAGATCCTGCACACAGAGATCCTGCACACAGAGATCCCTGCACACACAGAGCTCCTGCACACACAGAGATCCTGCACACAGAGAGCTCCTGCACACACAGAGCTCCTGCACACACAGAGCTCCTGCACACAGAGATCCTGCACACAGAGATCCTGCACACACAGAGATCCTGCACACAGAGATCCCTGCACACACAGAGATCCCTGCACACACAGAGATCCTGCACACACACACAGAGATCCTGCACACACACACAGAGATCCTGCACACACAGAGCTCCTGCACACACAGAGCTCCTGCACACACAGAGCTCCTGCACACAGAGATCCTGCACACACAGAGATCCCTGCACACACAGAGATCCTGCACACAGAGATCCTGCACACACAGAGATCCCTGCACACACACACAGAGATCCTGCACACACAGAGCTCCTGCACACACAGAGCTCCTACACACAGAGATCCCTGCACACACAGAGCTCCTGCACACACACAGCTCCTGCACACACAGAGCTCCTGCACACACAGAGATCCCTGCACACACAGATCCCTGCACACACACAGCTCCCTGCACACACAGAGAGATCCCTGCACACACACACAGAGATCCTGCACACACACAGAGCTCCTGCACACACAGAGATCCTGCACACACAGAGATCCCTGCACACACACACAGAGATCCCTGCACACACACAGAGATCCTGCACACACAGAGATCCCTGCACACACACACACAGATCCTGCACACACAGAGATCCCTGCACACACACACAGAGATCCTGCACACACAGAGATCCTGCACACAGAGATCCCTGCACACAGAGATCCTGCACACACAGAGATCCTGCACACAGAGATCCCTGCACACACAGAGATCCTGCACACACAGAGATCCCTGCACACACAGAGATCCTGCACACACAGAGCTCCCTGCACACACACACAGAGCTCCCTGCACACACAGAGATCCCTGCACACACAGAGATCCCTGCACACACAGAGATCCTGCACACACACAGAGCTCCCTGCACACACACAGAGATCCTGCACACACACACAGAGATCCTGCACACACACAGAGATCCCTGCACACACAGAGCTCCCTGCACACACACACAGAGCTCCCTGCACACACACACAGAGCTCCCTGCACACACACACACAGATCCCTGCACACACACACGGAGATCCCTGCACACACACACACAGAGATCCCTGCACACACACACAGAGCTCCCTGCACACACACACAGAGATCCCTGCACACACACACAGAGATCCCTGCACACACAGAGATCCCCGCACACACAGAGATCCCTGCACACACACACAGAGATCCCTGCACACACAGGAGCTGCTCCTTGGACACCTTTGCTGCAGGATTTGGGGGGGAGGAAATGCTGATTTCCCCATGGGAAATGCTTTCCCTAAAAACTAATTCAGATTTGGGCTTTAACAAGGGAGCTTTATTTGTTGTATTTGTGTGAAAGCAACAACAGCAAATTATTTATCTGAAAAGAATATTTTCTGAAAACTGTGGTGTGGTCAAGACTGAAAAATAAACCATTTTTTGTCTCCCTCCACCTCTCCCCCTTTGTTTTTGCTTCTTTTTCCTAGAGGCTGATTTAAGGTTTCATGTATTCTTCAAGCTGACAACTGTTCCTTTCTCTCTAATGCAGACGTCTAAAACATGCCAGGCTTGGCAGAGCCAAGTTTACACGCAGCCTTATGGGTCCCTTCTCCAGAAGGCTCATCTGATGGCTGCTCATGGCTGGAGGCTGTGGGAGGGTTTCTCTGAGTGGTTCCTCCCCATTTATGCAGTGACAGCTGGGGACAGTTGCTGTCCTGCAGTGCTGGGCTCCTCCTGCCCCGGGCCAGGAGCTCTGCCCCCTCCACGAGTGGTCCTGGCCCTGGGTCCATCCCTGCTGCAGATAAATCCCTTCAGGAGGGAAATAAGTTCAGTGCAATTCTCTTTTAAGTAATTCTGAGCTAAAAAAATACCCAGCAGAGAATGGTTTTAAGTTCCTCTGGATTGGTGAAGGGCGGTGTGTCCGTGTGCCTGGCAGGGAATTCTGTGGGGATTCTCCTTCTCCTGAGCTCCCGCCTTGCTCAGGGGGACAAGCCTTTGGATTCAGTTGATGCCACCTCCATCTGGGCTCAGTTCAGCTCAGCTGAGCTTCCACAGACCTCAGAAAGAGGGATGTCATGGGAGGGGGAGCCTGTAGAATAGGGAGGGGGGTCCCCAGTTCTGATGGGAACCTGCCCAAGTGCTGACAGGAGCTGTGCCCCAGGGCAGCAAATGTTCCCTCACATTCCATCCATGTGCCACTCCTGCTCAATCCTTTCCCCTCCTCTTTCCATCTATTTCCTCTCCAAAAATTCCTGACTACTTTTTTCCTCTGTCTCTGCCGTTGTTGGAATATGATTTCATCTCCGTGGGGAGACAACGAGGCAGGATCCTCTGCACTGGGGATGTCTGTGTGCCTGTCTGTGTGTCTGTCTGTGTGCCTGCAGCCAGACTGGGATAAATCACTGCACTGGAGCCTCAGGATGTTGGTTTGGGTTTGGGTTTTTTCCCCCCTCCCTCTCTCTGTAGCAGAAAAGCCATGGAAGGGATGAGCTGTGCCTGAAGCCATTCCCACACTGGCCCTCGGGAGGGTTTGGAGCTGGGGTGGGATGTTCTGAGTGCTGAGTCCAAAGAGCTGCAGTTTGTACTGCAGAAATACTGATGGATCTCAGAAAGGCTTCTCTTGCTCCAGGGAAGACAGAGGAGGCTGTTGGAGGAAGTTCAGAGGATTTTTAGCCCATGGAAAAAGGGGGATGTTGTCTCAATTAGCAATTTCTTGCGGAGCTGCACCAGTTTGCAGCAGCAGCAGAGCTGCTGGTGATGCTGTGCAGGAGCAGCAGGGGCTGGATCAGCCTTTGGACACACTGTCAGTGCTTCAGTTTTGTGGGGAAGCATCAAGGCTTTTCCCAGCTTTGCTTTGTCAGTCAAATTTCGGCTGGTGCAGTCTGGAAACAGTGCTGTTCTCTATTAATTTTTGTAGTGCATTTCCATCAGAGGAGCTGATTCATTCTGGGCTCAGCCTGTGGTGCCAGGAATGTCCTGTGCCACGGGCACTGATGTGGGTATGAACCCGAGGGCTGGAAAACACCCCAGGATCATCAGCTTCCATGGTTCTCTGACTCTGCACGTGGAGTGTGGTTCTTCTGCTTTGTTCAGGCCTGTGTGTGAGGTCTGAAAACAGTGGAAGCAGGAGAGGACAAACCCACTGTCACACAGACACTGTTACCCTGAAATGGAGTTCTGACAAACAGCAGCCCCACTCCTGCTCAGGTGGCAGGAACAGTGAGGGTGTCCCAGGCTGATGTGGAGCAGTGTCCAAGCAGGATGGACTGTCCTGGGTTACAATCAGAGCAAAATGGAATGGGTTGGGTTGGGAGGGACCTTAAAGCTCATCCCATTCCAACCCCTGCCATGGGCAGGGACACCTTCCACTAGCCCAGGTTGCTCCAAGCCCTGTCCAACCTGGCCTTGGACACTTCCAGGGATGGGGCAGCCACAGCTTCTCTGGGCAACCTGTGCCAGGGCCTCCCCACCCTCCCAGGGAAGGATTTCCTCCAAATATCTAATCTAAGCCCACTCTGTCTCATCCCCTCTGCACAGCCTGGCTCAGTGGACTGGGAAGGTTCCCCTCCCTGCAGGGTCCCCCCTCAGCCCAGAGCATCCTCCTGTGAGCCAGGGCAGGGCTCAGGCAGAACCTCATCCTCTGCCTCCAGCAGATTTCCCTCTGCAGTGCTGCTGGAATTAATATTTCCCTGCTTGCAGCAGGCTGCCCTCTGAGAAAGAACCAGCTCTGTCTGCACAGCTTTTAAACTCCTCATGTGCCCTTGATCTGGGGCACCACTGCCCAGCCCAGCCCAGCTCCTGGGGCAGCTTAAGAGTGGCAAGAGGTATTTTGGTGTGTTCAGTTGTTGTACTTTAAATTTCCCACACACACATTCCAGGACATATTGATTGAACTGGGATAAGGAAGATTTATAACTCAAACAGCCCGTGTTCCAGGAATTTTCCATACCCTCCAGAGCTGGATTTTGCACAGCCAAGTGTGCTGGGGGATGCTCAGGTTGTGTGCCCCTTGCTTTGCTGTCCAAGGCAAAGTGTCCCTGCCCATGGCAGGGGGCCTGGAACAAGATGATCTTTAAGGTCCCTTCCAACCCAAACAATTCCATGAATCCATGAAAACAGGGACTCTGGAAAACCTGCCCTCCAAGGTTGCTCTGGGGGTGGTGGCAGGGGCTGTGTGGGTCTGTGGGCAGCCCTGGGCTGTGCCCCCACCCCTCTCTGGTGGCATTGCCATGGGTCTGTTGAAGCTGCAGTGCCTGGAGGCTGAGAGTGAACATCTTGGGTTGGGTTTAAAAACAGAAAGGCTCCATCTTCACCCCAAAGAGCCACAAGCAGAGCTGTCTCAGCCAGGCTCAGCTATTGCCTTGTTCACACCAACACCTCTGTCGCTCCCCCCCAAGGTCTGTGTGCTCAGAGCACTCTGCAAAAATCACTCCTGAAGGTCACCCATGTGCCAGGAACCGTCCCAGCTCAGTGCTCTGGGGGAATCCTGGTTGTGCCTGGGGTGGGATGGTCTGGGACCAGGGGCCAGGTGGGATCTGGGGTTATTCTGCCTGGCTTGGGGCCTGATCCCTGAAGGAATCCACATCCCCTGGGTTTGAGGCACTGGGAGCTTTGTGGCCCTGCCAGTCAGACCCTGCCCTGTCCTGGCTGTGTCCTGGGTCCATGAGTGATGATGGGCACCAGGAGCAGGGAATGTTCCCCACGGGCCAAGTGGCATTTTCTGATGTCCAGCCCTGCAGTGTGAACACCAAACCACTGCTCCTCTGTGTCCTGTACTGGGTTTGCAGTTTTCTAATCCAATCCTATGAAAGGTGATGGGTTTTCTCCACTCTCAGGATCTTGCAATGGACATTTCAGCAGGTTTTGGGGTTGGATGGGGCTTTTTTTGGCCAGATGGATCTGGTGTGTTGAACACACAGAACGAGGTGCAGGGCTGTCCAGCCAGGCTCTTGTGACACAATTACCACAAGGACAAAAGGTCCATCCCTCACGTGCTCTCTGTGTGAGACACAACCCCCCCACACTCACAGGCAGCAGGGAAATTTGGGTCAAAGCCACCAAAACTGCCACTGAACAGGGAAAGAAGGGGGAGCAGGGGGAGTCATGAACTTGGCTTTGTTTCTTGGGCTGCAGAAGCCAAGAAGGGAAGAAACCATCCAAGAGCAGACAAACTGGCATCTTTAAAGCAGAACACTCTGCTTCTGGAACTTGCTTGAAAAATCAAGACAATCTTTGGATAATTTTATTGTTTCAAACCTACAAAGACAAGAACTGCAGTGCAAGACACAACCAGCGATCAGAGTGAGCTCTGCCACTTCTCTAGAGGTGGTTCTGGGCTTTGTTCAGTGCTGAACACTCACAGTTGGGGTGCTGAGCTGGGCTGGGCACAGCAGGTGGGACCTGACTGATGCCATTGCTGCCTCAGTGGGGCCTGGGCTGAGCCCAGGGCCAGGGAGAGCCCAGGGTCAGTCACCCCAAGGATGGTGTCATCCCAAAGGTGGTGTCACCCCAGGGCCAGTGACAGCCCGGGGTCAGTGTCACCCAGAGCTGGTGTCAGTCACTCAAGGCTGGTCTCAGTCACCCAGGGATGGTGTCAGTCACCCAGGGCTGGTCTCAGTCACCCAGGGATGGAGCAGCCCAGGGGTGGTTTCACCCACACCCCAAGGATGGTGTCAGCCCAGGGCACCCCAAGGGATTGGTGTCACCTCACAGCTGGTGCCAGCCCAGGGTCAGTGACACCCCAGGCTGGTTCCAGCCCAGGCTGGTGCCACCCCAGGCCCTGGGCTGGCTGCCCACAGCTCACCCTGCTGCGGCTCCTCGAGGTGGCCGAGCTGGCTCTGGGCTCCCGGCGAGGACGGGCTCAGTCTCTGGAGGCAGCGATCCGATCCACCTGCAAAAAGGACAGGCAGCCATAAAAACAACAGCCCTGGGAGCAGGGGGTCACCTTCTGGTTCCAGCTCTGGCCAGGGGTGTCCATCCAGCACCCACAAACCGGCCCCAGGGTCACCCTGGGGGTGGAAACCCCTGGAGATAACCCAGGGTATTGGATTTCTGGGGAGTCACTGCTGGGTGAGACAAAGGAGGGCTTTGTGTGTGCAGGGTAAGGATCCAGCCGTGGTGGGATTACTCACTGCAAGGGAAGTACTGTGGGAAAAACTCGGCACAATGGGGGGGTCAATCCCTGCTCCCAAGGGATGTGTGACAGGGCAGAGCTCCACTGCTCTGTCTGGCCCGTCTGTAAACCACTGTGGAGGTCAATGCCACCTCCTCTGCACCTCTGGGACTGTGGGGGAGTCTGCAAACAGCCCTCGGGGGGAGCTGGGTGTTGGTGAGTCAGAGACCCTATTTCGGGGACGCTGCTTTACAGCTACGTCAGAACACACTGGGCAGGCTGGGCTCAGGCCCAGGCCAGCACTGAAATGTCTTGGCTGTTGGTTCTGTGAGACCACCCTGCACTGCACCTCTGGGAAAGCTGTGGCTCCTGAGGGACCAAGAGGCTGGACATGAACCCCAAACCCACTCGGGGGAAGGCAGACACAGGGTCTGTGCCACATCAGGTCCTGCTTTGAAACTGCCTGTGAGTCACTCAGGACCCCCTGCTTTGGGCTTTGCTTCCCATTCCCATTCTGGGAAGCAGCTCTGGGGCCTCAGGAGCAGCTGTAGTTCTTGCTCTATTTTTCCCAGTCATGGAATACTGGCAGGTATTTCCCTTTGGAACGGGACTGTCCACAGTGCTCTCCACAACCACTGAAACAAGCAGAAAGTGTCACAGAGAGCAGCATTCCCAGGCTGGGAGTCCTTATCCCAGCTGAACATTTCCCTGCTTGTTCCTGCTGATGAGAGAAGTGTTTCTGGGTTGCTGCTCCACGGTGTTAAAGCCCAGGTCTTGTTGAAGTTCTTTTTTCCTACACTAAAGCAACCATCCACATCTACTCCAGAGCAGCTTTTCTAGGAGCTGTGGCCAGTGTAACTCCAGCTGGTCACATCCAGCTGATGCATTAAAGACTAGACAACTACAAAGGAATTACTTGTTTTATTGATTTTTCATATAGGCCTTGGCCATGACACCGCTGGGACACGTGGTGACCCAAATGGGAGGGGTGGGTGTGAGATACAGAGCAGGCCCTGGAGAGATGGGGCAGATTTTAAGCTGCAAAGGGTTTAGGAGCAGGTTTGAGCTCTGGCTTTGTCAGACCAGCTCAGCAGGAGCTGTGCCTTCAGTGGCACCTTGCACTGCACAGAGTGGCAGCTGGTGGCTGAGCAGTGGCTGTCCTGGGAGGGGAAAGGACATATGTCCTTCCCTAACCCTAACCCTAACCCTAGCCCTAACCCTAGCCCTTCTCTGGGGGAGATGGCTGCCCCCCATATGTGCCTCCTGCCCCTCTCAGAGGTGACTGTGCTGTGCCTTCACCCAGGGCAGCCCCAGCCTGCAGCTGCTCCCGAGCCCATCCTGCCCCCTCAGCTGGGCCAGCAAAGCCCGGGATGAAGCCTGGGACCATGGCAAGCCTTGCTCCTGACTGACAGCACCTGGAGGGGAAGGAGGGGCAGAGGACTTCAGACCCTGCTGATCCCTGTTCCCTGTCTGTGCCCCCACAGCCCGGCAGCACAAATCCCTCCCTGAGCCCAGAGCTCCGCAGGCAGGAGACGTTCTCAGAACCCCCTCACACCCCCCAGGGTCCTGCAGGGACACCCTGGAGGCACTTCCTTCATCCAACACTTTAGGCCCTGTGTGAGCCTGTCCTGAGAGCCTGAGGGAGGTGCTGTGGCTGCTCCGTGGGCTCAGTCCCACTGTGGGGAGGAGGAGGAGGAGGAGCAGGACTGCCCTTCTGTGTCACAAGGGGTGTAACACATCCAGGGTCACAGAGGCTGTGACTCCTCACAGTTTGGTTCAGCAGGAGCTTTTCCTGTGTGTGTCATTCCCAGCTTGGTGCAATCCTGAAATCCCCCCGAATTCCAGCGGGCGATGGCCGGAGCCTCAGGTTTGCTGTTGTGTCCCCAGGGAGGGCCCTCTGGGAACTGAACGTTCCGTCTGGCATGGGGCACGTGTGCCTCGAGCATCCTCTGGGTGCCCCAGCTGGGGCTGGCTGGATCTGAGAGAATTCCAATGGTCAGCAGTTCCAAGGCTGGGCTCGGGAAAGCCTCTCTTCCTGGGGACAGGAGCTGCTGCAAGAAGTGCCGGCAGGAAAGGGAGTCCCTGCCACAGTTCACGGAGGGATGGTCTGGCCCTGGACCACGGGGGCCCCTCTGTCTGTCCTGGTCGTGCTCCTGCACTGCTCTCGTGCTGGAGAGGAGGTTTTGTAGCTCCAGCTGGGTTTTCCCAGTGTCCATGTGCTGATAGCCTGGGAGGGTGGCTTTGGATACAAAAGCAACTTCAGGCACATCCCTGGGGTTTGCCAATGAGAGGAGTCACCCCGTGCAGGCTGGAGTGTCCTGCCCAGAGCTGGGGACCAGAAGCACCCTGGGAGCTGCAGGAAGGCTGGTCTGGGCTCTGCTGGATCCTTCCTCACAGTGACTCCCTGGCCAGAGCCTGCCATCCCCTGCAGTGTCCCGTGCCCTGCTCTGCTGGGCACCCAGAGCTGTCCTGCTCCAGCTGGGAGGCTCCTGGCACCCCCTGCCCTGGCCCTCTGGCTGGTGCAGGTCAGTGCTGGGCACAGAGGGGATGGAGGAGCAGGGAGGGCCCAGCTGCATCCCTGCAGGTTTGCTGACTGCTCCTCTGAGCAGGAGCTGCAGCAGCACTTTGGTGCAGCCAAGGTTTGCCTGTGCAGGTAATTTTGTCCTTCACAAGGTGCCTGGGTGCCCTCCCACCACTCTGAACGTCCTGCCACGCTGGCACCCATCCTGCACTGGTCCCTGTGTGTGTCCCAGTGCAGGGAGGCCCTGGGAAGCCTGCCTGGGCTGAGCTCTGGGCCGGGGTGCTGCTGGGAGTGCCCCAGTGTGTCTGGGCTCGCTGCCCCTGCAGGATCCTGGGTTACAGCTCTGCTGCTGCTCCCGCCAGACACAGCCCAGCAGCCTGTTTGTTTGAGCCTGTTTCCATAGGAATTCGTAAGGACCATGGGAACATACTTCATTTGGCCTAAAGAATGAGACTGTGGAGAGGGAAGGAGTCCTGTCCTGCCTGATTTGTGGGTCTGATTTTCCTCTGAGGCCGGGTCACCTCCTCAGCACTGAGCTGGCCATCCTGGCGAGCCAGCTTTTCTTCTCCAGTGCCTGCACTGTGTTCCAATCAGCTGATAAATGCATGGAAATAGGTCAGAAACAGCCTCTTTTCAAGCACACAGGGTGGGTTTTGGGTCAGGCTCGCAGAAACACAGCTTTTATGTCTGAGCTGGAGCTGAAGAAGTGTCCAAGTGCCATGTCAGGCTGTGCCTCCGACGGGAGCCAATGGTCTGGGATGTCTCCGTGGCCACGTCTGACTGGGCCACTGCAGCAGCACCAAAGGATTTGCCTTCTGGGAGAGGACAGAGCTGGTCTCCTGTGGGATAAGTGCAGAGCACTGTGGGCTCCTCTGCCAGGAGGTCGGGGTGCCCTCGGGGCTCTGGGGGCAGAGGTTGCTCAGGGAGCTGCAGCAGAGCTGGAGATGAAGCTGAGCTGCTCAGCCTGTTCCTCCTGGGCCTTGCAAGCTGCAGGAGCTGGGGAGGTGGCGAAGCACCAACAGATGCAGCAGCAGGGAGGTGCTGGAGGAGCAGCCCAGCATGGGGAGTGGGCAGTGGGAAGGCAGCTGCTCACCAGTGGCAGGGCCAGGATCCCCCACCGAAGGGAATCTCCATCCCTGTGCAGCACTTTTCCACGTCTCCCAGGAAGTCCCATCAGCTGTCACTAAAGCTGAGGCCCCTAAACCCCCCTCAATGATGGTCTGAGTGCCTGGGGGTCCTGCTCTGGCACTGGGGATCCTGGGGGCTGCTGCAGAGCTCGGGAGCCACAAGCTCCACAGGTCAGGCCGTGGGTCACAGGGGCTGTCCTGGGGCTTTGTGCTCTCTGTGCAAAGTGGGGGTGGCTCCTTCACTTGGTGTGTCCTCACACCGTGGGATGAGTGTGCCTGGCTGCTCTCCTGGGGAGGGATCAGCACAGAGCTTTTACCTTTGAGGTGTGCAAGGAACTGCTTTCAAAGCAGCCTGTGAACAGCAGCTGCCCTGGGCAGCAGAGCAGGAGGTGTAAGGATGACTCCAGTGTGAAACAGCACCCTGGGAAGTGGGAATCAGTTCTACAAGCAAAACACCCCTTCCTTGTTCTGTGTCCAGCCAAACGTTGCTGCACAGCAGCCTCCTTCCAAACCTTTCCATGTCCAAAGGGGTCTTTTCCCTATGGACTGTGCTTCCCCCCTGAGCAGCTTACAGTGACCTGAGAACTGGCTGTTTGGGGGGGCAGGTGCCATTTCTCTGCCCTATGTGGGCATTTGCTGTGTGTGCCCCAGGTCTGCTCTGCAGTGGTGAAAAGCACTGACCAGAGAGCAAGAGCATGAGGTGTGGAAAAACCACCATTCCCAGGGTCTTGACCAAGCACAGCCCTCCCAAAAGCCCAGGTGAGCACCACTTTATACCAGTGAAGGTAAACAGAGGCAAATTAAAGAAACTTCCCTGGGTGTGTAGAGGCAGCAGCGGGTTGAGGCTCAGCTCTGCCTGTGCTGAGGGTCCACACACCGTGGGGACGTGAGGGGAACGTGGCAGGGAGCTCCAGAGGGGCCCAGGAGAGCTTTGGAGCAGACAGTCTAATGTAATTTATTCAAACCAAATGCTTATGCCTTTCTTTGAGTCCCTCTTGGCTTCTGGGAGCTTATTTATCTGCAAGTGTCAGCTCGTATGAGGCAAACCGCGCGTGATGGGAGAGGTTCTGTGCACGGGGCCTGCAGGTCCTTGGCCCTGTGTCTGACTGTTCTTTGCCACATCAGGGTGTAAGGAAATGGTTTTCTGGCAGCCAGAGCTCAGGACTGAGTGGAGAAGGACTTTGCAGCTGCCTCTCCAGGGCCATGTGTATCAGCTCAAATGAGATGTGCTGTCAGTGGCTGGTCCAGGTGGGCAGTGAGCACTGGAGCTCCTCAGGGTCCAGCCCTTGGGGTGAAGGACAGAAACAGGGGTGCCCTGTCCCCCCCACCAGCCTGTGACAGAAGCTGACACGTCCCAGCCCTCAGTGGTGCAGAGCCAGGAGCAGTTGGTGTTCGGGGACAAGCTGAGGCTGGTGCAGCCCTGGAGCCACCTCAGGCACCCACCAACTGCCCAGGACGAGTCCCTGCTCTGTTCCCTGCTCCTTGGGTGTCCTGGGCAGCTGTGACCCCAGCCATGGCAAGGACAGCCCCCGTGTGGGGCTGTTGGACCTGTTTGTTGCTGGTTATCCCTGCAGAGCCGAGCAGGCAGTCTTGTTCCCAGCTCTTCCTGTGCTCCCAAGGACACACAACCCTTGTTCCAAGGCAGGGAGCTCCAGAGGAGCCTCTGGACCTTCCAGTGCTGGCACTCGGAAAGGCATTGGAGAGAGAAGTCTGAGCTGCTCACTTTGTCTGACAAAATAAACAGATGTGTTTGATGCTGCTCCCCTGGAGAGGTGAAGATCCCTGAAGAAATGAATCCACAAGCAGCTCCAACTGCAGCAGGGGTGGGATTTCAGACAGCCTTTTGTCACTGGGGGTCACCCAGGCATGTTTTAGCCATGACTGAGCCCCCAGCTGTTGTCTGAGCAGAACATGCACTTAATTGTACCAGCTCAGCAGCTCTGGGGCTGCTTCGTGCAGCTGCCTGGCCCTGCCTGACCCAGACAGGGCTCTGTCCTGGAAAAGAAACCAGGAATTTCAGAAGTTGTGGAATGTGTGTAATATCCACTGAGCACAAGTTAGGTATGGGCTGTGCTGGCTGTGACTGGTCTGACTCAGTGACAGAAAACAGGTAATTAAATAAGAATTAAGGTACAGAAGGTAACAGAAACAGTTCTGCCCTAGGGGGATTTCATGGGCATTCTTGGAGAGTGGAAAAAAATCACAGCTGGGAAAGGGAGGTGAAATTCAGGCTGTACCTCTGACTGAAAACAGCCTGGCTGGGCAGGAGGGGAGAGTTAAGCCCCAAGGTTTTCTGCTTTGAACACCCTGCCCTGAACTTCCTCAGGGGCTACACCTGTTCTCAGAGCATTTAACTAAAGACCAGTAATTCCATTTGTTTAATGTAGGGCACTTGATTTTATTCAAAGGGTGAGATACAAAAAAAGTAAGCAAAAAGACAAAACCCAAATTATAAAACACTACAGACAAAAGTAAGACATCTTCTGCATCGAGCACATGACAGGAAACACGGTACAGTCTGGTCCCCACAACCCAAAGCCAGCTGGAAATGTACAGCAGAGGCAGAGAGATCTACAAGGGAGGAAACGTGGGCTTTGCCACTCCAATGGCTATTTACAGAAACTGAATTGAAGGCAAAGAGTTTTCTTTCCTTTTATGCAACCCAAACACTTCTTTGTTTCTTCTTCTTCCTGTTCCTGACGAAGAGGAGGGACTCCATGCTTTGAGGCAAGTTTGGTACATTCAGGTAGGATCTAAAATTAGCCACAGCTAAACACTGACGTGCTACTCAAGCCCTGAACTTCAGTCCCTGCCTCCATCCAGCTCGGGCCACCAGGCACCTCCTCATGGCATCAGGGACTGCCAGGGACAGCCAGAGAGGGGGAAAGCCCAATTCTGCACTTGGGTTGGTTTTACTTCTACCTTTAGATGTTTCACACTGCAGCTCAACCAAACCTGTGTGTCTGGGCTCAGCTTAAGGCTCTGAACTGAGGATTACATGTCAGGTCTGTGAGCTCTGTCCCACTGGGCTGGGAAAGGGTCTGTGTGAAGCTTTTGGCTCCTTCAGGGCAGGGGGTTGAGCCTGACCCAGTAAGGGTGTCCAGGCAGGATTTTGGACGGAGGGTGCCCCCACCTCCAAGAGGAGATGGATCTGCCCTGTCAGTGCTGCCCCTCACAAGGACAGGGCACCCAGACACTGCTTTGTACAACAGTGCTGACTCCTCTGACAAACCTGGGAAAGAGCTGCTCCCTCCCTTCTGCAGCAGAGCCAGGAGGGAAAACCTTGCTGACATATATTCCATATATTCCACATGCAGCTTAATTTCCATGTGTGTGTGGAATCTTCCTGTCAGCATGGAATCTGTCTGGGAGCCATTGGGCAGAAACAACGTGTGCTGAGCTGGAAGTTCTCTGCTCTTTGGTAATTAAAACCCCCTAAGACCCATGGGCGTGTGCTCCCCTTTGAGGGGAGGAAAACTCACATCAAAATAAACTGTGACCAAAGGAATGGAATAGGAGCTGCTATTCCAGATGGAAAGGCCTTTATCTGTATTTACCTGTGGCTCAATTTTAGAGACAGGGCTACTGAATTGTTTCAACACCTCAGTGAGGAAGGAGAGAATTTTACTGGCTCAGTAAGCAAAACATTCATTTGGGAGAGCAGAAGACTGACTGGCTGTTAATAAATATCACAAGACATTCTAAACGTTTTCTAAGGAAAAGAGAAACATCATCTGTTCATCAAAATGCAACACATGGACAAAATGAGGTAAGGAAAGCTAAAAGAGTCCTTTGTACATTCTCACTTCACACTGCATGGCAACAACAACACCGAGACGCTGAACGGGTTCCCTGCACGCTCAGCAGGGAGATTCTTCACACAGGTGTGCTCCAGAGCATCCTTGGACACCGAGCCCTACAACATCCAAACCCTGGTGGCAAGGAGCTGCTCCCCCTCTGCTTTGGCAGCCAGGAGCTGGACACACTGCAGGCAGTTTGCTGCAGGAGGTGGGTGCTCACCACTGTCCCCTGATCCCTCGGGAGTTCAATCCTTCAGTTCCAAGGAACAAGGATTTGTCTGTCACAGCACAAACCCAAAGAGCTCAGCACTATCTGTACAGTTACACTGACGTGGGAGTGTCAGACTTAACATTTCTAACTCAGACTCCTGTTCTTTGGTCCTCTTTGTACACAGCTTTCATAAATATTTAACAGCCTGCAATAACAAACTTCTACAGAACGGCAACTGGTATCTAACAGGGGGGTCTGCCCCCCTGGGCTGGCAGACCTGGCAAGCTGGTGGGCCCTGTGCAAGGCAGGGGAAAAGCAAGGCCTGCTGCAATGGGGAAAGAGATCTTAAATCATTCTCTTGCAGGGTTGTTTCCTGGGAGATCCCAATCCAAGGACACAGGGTGGGACACTGCACCTCCCCGTGCTGGGGGGATCCAGGGGGAGCCCTGCCTGGATCCAGCCCCCCACGGGACAGGTTTGCACAGTTTCTCTTAAGCAAGTTGGGTGGGAGGAGGAGGGGGAAGAGGAGTTGTCTTCCACTAGTCAGCACTAAACATGCCTTGTTTTTTCCTCAAGGACAATTATCATCTCCAGCTGAAGCAGGGAGGGCTACTGGTCATGTCTAGGCAGAAGCTCAGCTGTCATGGGGCAGTGCCTCATACACAGCATCTGCTCACCTAAAATGCAATATTTACTACTTTGTTCTTAAACAGACACTGGCAGCACAATGTGTTCATAAATTAATAGTCTGAATATGACAGATTAATAAACACATACATTGGTTTTGAAAAGTTGTTTCCAGGCACACAGTTTTCACACTCATAATAAAACTTCAGCTGACACTGAACTGAAGTGAAATAGTCACTGTGGGTTCATCCGAAGTAGAATTGCTACAGAGTCTGGGAACACTGGATCTGAGCAGTCATGGAGCAGCCTGGGTCACTGCTCAGCAGTGTCACCCTGTGCCAGGGGAACCAGGACTCACAGTCCCCAGCCACTGCACTTGGCAAAGCCCTTTTTCAGGGGCAGTGAGTGACCTGCAATATTCACTTCACGCCTTGTAGCGTGGTTTTTCTTTTAGGGTGCCTGTGTAAGGCTAATTCAAAACCCAGCACGATGGCAGGAAATTCACCCTTTTGCATTAGGAAATACATAGTAACTGCCCTTTGATGACTCTGAACAAGTCAGGTTTTAAGTCCTGAGGGCATATTTTCCATGTCATTTCTGATTCTCTGTAAGTTTGTTATGAAAACTATTACCAGGGTATTTATTTCTGTCATGTCTACGGAGCCTTTTTATCCCCTTCAATTTTAAACCAGCTGAATTTGACACATTTAAACTGCTGCTAAATAAACCAGAGCCCTTGGTGTCATTAGGGGACTCTGGCTAAGTCAGCCTCAGGAAGGAGCTTTAGTGCCACCTCTGCTGGAGAGACACAAGGTAAAAATACAGAAATGCATCCAGAGCAGTGAGTGACCTGCAGCAAAAACACAGCACAAAGCTGGAATTCAGATGTGTCACAGTCCCCCCTGCTCAGGGCAAGGGGAAAACCCTCAGCACAGGAAAACTCCTGCTTGTTCAACAAAACCCAGCCCACAGCACCAACAAACACCAGCACAGTGAGCACTGGCCCTGCTCCTCCTTCCCCCCAGTGCTCCCAGTCACATCCAGTGTCCCACTGGGCACAGCAGCTCTGTGCTGGTGTCACACAGAGCCCAGGCCACCGAGGCTACATGAGATTGTCACTTGCTATGTTTTTGGCATAGTTAAAATCCTGCTGAAGCAAAGTTACTTCCTTGGCACAGTCCCCACGTGCCCAGAATCGAGGAGGTCGTGGCAGGGCAGTTGGATTCCCTTCTGTACATGAGGCAGAAATTCACCCCAAAGGCTTGTTTACAGTTTGGTTCCCTGGTAAAATATCTGCACAAGCATGACCAGCACCAGCTCTTGTTCCAGTTGTATATTCTGGGGTCCTGCTTCACTGCCTGAGAGCGTGACAGGTGATTAATTCATTCAGTGCTTTCTCATCAATGACTGGAATGAGCCACACTGGGGCAGAGACAATGACATCAGCTCAAAGTAAAGTGGAGGGCCTCTTACCTACTAGACTCAGTAATCTTTAAGAAAACCATTTAACATCTTTCATGGAAGTCTATTGTTCAAAAAAACCCAAAGCTATTGACATAGCATGTGGAATCAACTGGACAATCACTAATGTAATGGAATTATGGTGATCTTATACACAAACAATGATTTACCAAAATAAGATTTACCTAGGGGGCTTTAAAATCAAGTTATTTTGGTACCAAAAAAAGTCTTTCATTTAATTCCCCTTTGCCCCTATGATTCAGATGATCTTTCACTCTACAGTTACGGACTTGGCCAGATTTCTTGGAAAATCAACCTGCAGAGAGGGAGGAGAAAGAACACGCTCGTGAGTATTTACACACTTTGTTTGTTTGTGTAGAACTTTGTAACGTGTGGAATGTTTGCTCTGCTTTAAATTGAAAACAACTGAACATATTCTCATGTCAATTTAGCACAATCAGTGCAGAAAAAGTCCATCACCTTAATTGTTACGACTCCTCTGTCAAAAACCAGGAGCAGATTCCTCTAGTCCAGGTTGTCACAGTGCTCAGATGATAAGAGGTCACTGATAACAGGTCGAGGCCAGTGTCTGTGTTAAGACCAAGTACCTAACACCAACAGACTGCTTGCAAATACCCTTCTGAGGACTGTTACCTTCCTTTGAGCCTCCTAGCAGCCCTGCAGACCCTGTGAGCTCCTCCCAGCACAGACGCTCCACTGCACCAGACTCAGCCACGTGTCCTGGGCTCCCCCCAGGTCTGCACTGGCCAGGGCTGCCCTTCACCCTGGTCATTCCAGCAGCTCAAGCATTACACAGACAACCCCCAGAGCCTTCCAGCCTCACCCAGGCACTGTGCCAGCCCTGCAGAGCACACAGGAGAGCAGAAGGAAGCAGTGCTGTACTCACGTCGTATCCCCGGAGCACGGCGAGGTGGAAGGCCAGCAGCTGGAGGGGGATGACACTCAGGATCCCCTGCAGACAGTCCACTGAGTGGGGAACCTTGATGGTTCTCTTGTTGTTCTTAATGGTCTCGATGTCCTCCTTGTCACAAATCACCACAGGTCGCCCCTGAGACAGAGGGAAATGCTGAGGAAAAGCAGGTTTGGAAGGTCCTTCTCTCGCTCTGTTCAGAGCATTAGCAGCAAAAACTTATCACTTAATTTGGAACCCAACAGCTTCACATCCCCTGGGCAGCCCTGGAGGGTACTTAAGGGTTAACTAGAGCACACCAGGCTGCTGCAAGAACTGCTCTTGAAACGCCCACAATATTTACTGGGTTCACATTTTGGGCAGTGACACTGAAGTGAACAGCCTGGGAACTGCTTCTCTATTAAAAGCAGCATTTCTGACGCCCTGCAGACACTCCAGGTCCTCACCTGCCGTGCAATGACCTGCTGGAGGGCGTTCTGGCACTTGGCATAGGTGTGGTCTCTCATGATGATCATGATGACGGGCATGAGCTTGTCCACGAGTGCCAGGGGGCCGTGCTTCAGCTCCCCTGCCAGGATCCCCTCTGAGTGCATGTAGGTGATTTCTTTAATTTTCTAGGTGGGGAAAAAAAGTTCATAAAATTTGAGCAAACTTGTGATTATTGTTTTTTAACCACCTCTGTGGATTCCTCCACTTTGTAAGTTTTTAAAGCTTTCTGGCTCTCCCCAGGTCCAACAGGCAAACGAGTCAGCCTGAAAACCCAGATCCGAGCAGTGCCCCTGGGCTGGGCTGCCACCAACACTCACAGTCCTAACACCAAACCCACCACAGCCCTTGTGACTTGCCATCAGCCAACATATCCCCCATCACAGTCTGACTGGGCAGACAAAGGCTGGGATATGCCCGGAGGTCACTGGGGGACTGCACTTAAACCAACAGGAGTCTCCTCAAATGTAAAAACTGCAATTTATGGGCTTGGAAAGTACACACTCAGCTTTGGATGGTGAGTGTTTCTGGAAAGCTCATCCCAACACATCAAAGACCTGTATTTATTGGAGTGCCCAGCGTGTCACAATAAAGCATTCCCAGTGTGAATGGGGCAAACACACCCTTTCAACCCCGTGTAGCCTGTGACATGGGAATCCTTGAGGAGCAGCCTCAGCATTGTTAGGGTGACTTTTAGCTATTTGTAATCACAGAATCACGGAATGGTTTGGCTTGGAAGGGACCTTAAAGCTCATCCAGTCCCACCCCTGCCATACGCAGGGACACCTTCCACTAGCCCAGGCTGCTCCAACCTGGCCTTGGACACTTCCAGGGATGGGGCAGCCACAGCTCCTCTGGGCAACCTGTGCCAGTGCCCCCCACCTGACCCAGCATTGGCCACACACCAGAGCTGCCAGCTGCACTCACAACTCTTGTAGCCCCTTCTTGCTCCCTGCACAGAGATCTAAAGGCCACAGCTAAATGTGTTTGAACCAGCTTTAAATAAGGAAATCTCTTACCAGAGCTCCCTCCAGACATGTGGCATAGTGGTAGCCACGTCCCATGATGAGGACTGACTTCTGATGGTACAGCTCTGTGGCCAACTTCTGGATCTCATCATCCATGCTCAGCACTTCTTTAATTAAGTCTAAAAGGAAGGAGGAGAATTCAAATTGTGTGTGCTCATAGCCTGTGTCTCAAACTACACACACTGCTCATCCTTCACAGGTACAGACAGCAGGGACCTGCAAACAGCCTGGACTCAGTGTTTTACTGGTCTAGTTTAGTGGTCTGAGCCCTGAGAGAGAATGTGGCTGCCAAGTCACTGGAACAGCCCCTCTGCACTCACTGACCAGGGTGGCTGGTCCAGGCCTGCTCAGACCCAGGGGTTCCCAAAGACTGCAGCACTTCCCCTTGGTCTGAACCCCCAGGGACTGTTTAACTGGGCACTGGGGGTCTCCAGGAGAGCACAGCCAACGTGTCCTACCTGGCAGCCCCTTCAGCCCACGCATGATCTCCTTGCGCCGCTCCTGCATGGAAATCCTGTCATCACACATCATCAGGGCAAACATCACCAGGGACACAAACTGGCTGGTGTAGGCCTGGGGGGAGAGAGGAAACGTGTCATTGTGGCACCAACCAGGTAGTTGTCACCTACCAGGTAAAACCCTCAGGCCAGCTCTTGGCTTTATTCTTAACGCAGCACCAAGTGGCAGCTTTTGTTCCAATTCAGTAGCAAAGATGAACACGAAGCTCACAGGACAAATCTCATTTGAGCAGAACTCCAGGGGGAGGCACACAATGATCTCGTGCTCCAAGACAGTCAGACACCACAGCCAAGATTTTACATCTTGAGATTCTCTGACAATTCCTAAACCCTGTTTTGTGACCACACCTGTGTCTTTCTTCACTGCAGGTAAATGCTGCAAACACTGGAGATGGGCAGAGCCACTGACTGGAGAAGGACATGGAAGCCCATGACAAACAGCTGAAACTCCTCTGGACCTCAGGCCAGGTAAGTGATTTCCCACCTCTCCTCTCTAAGAACAGACCCTGAACTCTTCCCCTGGGTGAGGCTCCATCTGTGCCCACGGGGCCCTGGTGACTGGTGCCACTGACCCTGGGGAAGAACCCCCTGCACAGGCAGTGAAATGCTCACACTGGGGCAATTCTATTCCCAGAAACACGTGAGGGACACTCTCCAACAGCTGCTGCACAGTTTCCCCTCTGAAGTCCCTGCAACACAACTGTTATGAAATGGGCTGTGGGGCCAGCCTGGGACTGAAGTCTCTTAGAAATAAGATTGAGGTTTGTAGTATTTGTCCCTTTCTAAGCAATGATCAAACAAACTTCCATGTTGCTCTACTGCAGATTTAAATAGCTCTGGAGGAATCCAGGAAAGCTTCAGTTATGCTGACTAGAGCCTGCTATGGAATGGAGCTGCTCTGCTTTGGTGCAGCTGGAGGTCACAGAAGCCCGCAGCACCAAGCAGCCACACTGACATGCTTGGGTTGTTTAGAATATTCTCAAAGTGAAGTTCTGGACAACCCGAGGGCAGAACCTTTTCAAGTTCCTATTTCAAATATGCACAACTCTGGTAACCCCTCACATGAGCAGAGAAAAAGTGCCATTTATCTCCAAACTGTACTGTTGGCCATGCAAGAACAACAGGGACAAACAACCCGTTCAAGAGTTTCTTGTAAGAGACTCGTGAATTTTCCATGATCAAATTCCCCAATGAACTGTTAAACTCGAATGTGGTTTTTGGCTGAATTTATGTAACAGATTGACATCATCTCGCCTCTAAATATAACTAAACCAAAGCAGATTTCACCATGCAGAAGCACTTCATCAAAATGAAATGCAGCAAAGCAAGTTATTTTGTACTGCAGCACACGTAGCCAGAGTAATCCTGTTAGGTGGACACTGGTTTTCTGTGAAAAACCATTCCACCACTTGGCAAAAGTATAGTCTTAATATCAGAGTTTCTTTGGTAAAGAAGAGCCTGTCGGGGACTTAAGAGTAGTCAAGCTTTCCATTGCCTTGTCTATCAATCTTTAGATTTAAGTTTAAACTGAGTGTGCACCTCAAGACAAATGATGGCAAAGAGAGAATTCTTGCCTTTTAGAAATCATCCTCTCTGAGAGCCATTTGTTTTCAACATTTAATATAATTTCCTTATAACATTTCATTTTAAAAAGAGATTAAAAAAACCCTTTGCAAGCTACAAGTAAAAGAAAATGAAGAGTGTTGGTGGGCACGTGGTCTGGGACTACACAACGACTGAGAGCAACAGGAAAGAAGGGACTGAAAGCATTTAAAGGGGGAGCCACGTCAGAGCCAAGCCCTTCAGGGGAGGCTGCAGTGACAGTGACACCAACAGCTGGAGGGGTGTCTGGCTGGGCTCAGCCTGGTGCTGGGCTCACCTTGGTGCTGGGCTCACCCTGCTGCTGAGCTCACCTTGGTGTTGGGCTCACCCTGGTTCTGGGCTCACCTTGCTGCTGGGCTCACCTTGGTGCTGAGCTCACCCTGGTGCTGGGCTCACCCTGGGGCTGGGCTCACCTTGGTGCTGAGTTCACCTTGGTGCTGAGCTCACCTTGGTGCTGAGCTCACCTTGCTGCTGGGCTCACCTTGCTGCTGGGCTCACCTTGCTGCTGGGCTCACCCTGGGGCTGGGCTCACCCTGGGGCTGGGCTCACCCTGGTGCTGAGCTCACCTTGGTGCTGGGCTCACCCTGGGGCTGGGCTCACCTTGGTGCTGGGCTCACCCTGGGGCTGGGCTCACCCTGGTTCTGGGCTCACCTTGGTGCTGGGCTCACCCTGGTGCTGGGCTCACCTTGGTGCTGGGCTCACCCTGGGGCTGGGCTCACCCTGGGGCTGGGCTCACCTTGGTGCTGGGCTCACTTTGGGGCTGGGCTCACCCTGGTGCTGGGCTCACCCTGGGGCTGGGCTCACCTTGCTGCTGGGCTCACCCTGGTGCTGGGCTCACCCTGGGGCTGGGCTCACCCTGGGGCTGGGCTCACCCTGGGGCTGAGCTCACCTTGGTGCTGGGCTCACCCTGGTGCTGGGCTCACCTTGGTGCTGGGCTCACCCTGGTGCTGGGCTCACCTTGGTGCTGGGCTCACCCTGGGGCTGGGCTCACCTTGGTGCTGGACTCACCCTGGTGCTGGGCTCACCCTGGGGCTGGGCTCACCCTGGGGCTGGGCTCACCCTGGGGCTGGGCTCACCTTGGTGCTGGCCACGCCGATCTCGGGGCCCGCGTTGATGTGCACCCCGCAGTCGGTCTCGCGCGAGATGGAGCTGCCCACGGTGTTGGTGATGCCCACGGTCAGGGCTCCCCTCTCCTTGCAGTACCGCAGGCACATCAGGGTATCTGCTGTCTCACCTGCACACACGGGAGGGAGGGGCTGGGTCCTGCTGCCATTCCCCCGTTCTGGGAGCTCTGTGCCTGCTGTAGCAGCTCCCCCAGCCCCAGCACGCTGCCTGAGCCCTGAACACAGCACAGGCAGAGCTGCCAAACACAAAACCTATCAACGGGATTTGGGGCAAGGAAAACTCAGCGTTCTGATGTGGTTCACAATAAAAGGGGACAAAAAAGGGTATTTTCTTCAACAAATCCAACTTTCTTCCTTTTTCTGGTTAATAAAAATTTACCTGGGGCAGGGAGGGGTGAGGGAAAAAACATATTAGGGATGCCTGGAGCTGCTCATGAGCTGATCTCAGAGATGGGATAAGAATAGAAGGTGCTGTGTGTCCCTGCTTGTGTCACCAGTTTGCTTTAGTCCTAAAAGGACACACCCCTGAGTGCTGCACATGCGAGGTGACAACAGAGAACAGAAACCCCAAGGTTAGTTTAGTGCCCTCATCCCTCAGTGCCCAAACCTGCCCTGCTCACTGCTCCACTTACAGCAAGTCCTGCAGGGTGGGAATCTATGGCCAGAACCAGATTTATGGGTGGGGGGAAACAGTTCTTTGAGCTCAGTATTCACTTTGGGTTTGTACTGCCTGGTGAGCGAGCTCAGGTTCCAGGGAAATCTGTGTTAGGTTGCCACATCCAACACTTCAGGGGAAAGATGGAGTCCCTCGTGTGCCCTAAGGAGTGTTCCCTGTTCGACTGGGACAGTTCTCCCCAGGGAGAACTTGACCATGAGCCCCCCAAAGAGGATAGTTTGAAACACTTGCTACTGAGAACACAAAATTGCTACCAAAAGAGTATTTTAACCTGTGGGGATAAAGCAATGACCAGTTTTAGTGTCACAGCTGAAGATCAGTCATAAAAATCTGAAATGGTAAATGCAACTAAGAGGGAAAAACAATGTATTTTTGTATTGCAGTTGTCTTTGAAAATATGAATATGATACACATCATATATTTTTTTTATGCTTCAGTGTGCCTTTTATCTCCTACTCCATTCCAAGGTGGTTGTATTTTTTGATACTTTTGTCTAATAGTTTCATTTCTTCAGTGGCTCCAATCCACCATATGGCAGTGCTTTAACTAGAGAACTACAACTATTCCAAAGAGCTGCCTTTCCCCAGAGCTCAGCAGCACGCTTTAGTCTGTTGATTGATGGAATAATTTCTCACAGAGAAAGGAAACAAAATCACTGTTACCATATGTAAAGCCCAGCCACCCAAACCCTGCAGATGGACGGGAGCAGAACCACTCTGGGTCTCCTCATCTCCAGGCTCCATGTGTCCAGTCCTCCCCTCACAGGTCCCACAGCAAAGCACAGACAAGCACCAGGGTCTGGCCCTGCTGCCCCTGCCCTTCCTCCCTGCTGTGTGCAGGCAGGAGGAGTGCAGGGAGCTGTACCTGACTGGCTGAGGAAGAAGCAGACGTCGTCTCGGAACACGGGGGTGTTTCTGTCCAGGAAGTCACTGGCCAGTTCCACCATCACAGGCAGTTCAGTCAGTTCTTCCAGCACCTGCCGGGTCTGGGACGAGGAGATGGCAGGTATGACATCATGTTTATAAAACCAAGTGTTTGCAGCACAAAGAAGCCTTCTAGTTGCCACACACTGGAAAATATTACTCTCCAAATCCCAGGTGAGTATCAGTGCTGGGTTATGTTTTGGTTACTCAGTAGGCCCACACTCAAGTCGCCAACTGCCCCCGGTAACGTGCCCTTGCCTTGGCAGCACAAACTCCTCCCTCACAGGGAGACTGTTCTCAAG
Source organism: Pseudopipra pipra (assembly GCF_036250125.1). Classification (NCBI taxonomy): domain Eukaryota; kingdom Metazoa; phylum Chordata; class Aves; order Passeriformes; family Pipridae; genus Pseudopipra; species Pseudopipra pipra. The sequence continues at coordinate 4,697,370 of NC_087576.1, forward strand.
TCAGTCTCACTTATTATATAATCCTCAGTATGTATTATATAATGCAAGGTGTCCTTCTGTCAGACTGTACCTTGAACTCAGAAACCAGCACCTATATCCAGGCCAGGCCAGAGGCTGTTGGCTAGTCCATGTTTGAATTATCTTACAGGGCTGATCAGGAGGGACAAACGTGTTCTCTTGTGGCCCTTGTCAGTCAGTTCCCAATGCTGTGCTCTGCAGCACTGCTGAGAGGAGGAAAGGATTCCTCTGGAAAGCTGTGAGCACTTTTAACTGCAACATTTCAGGCTGCCAAGCTACCCCCCAGAAAGGCTCCAGCGACCCCTCCCCTGTGAGCGATGGGGGGTCAGACCCTGAGGACAGAACCCCACTGTGGCTGCAGGCACAGTCAGTGCTGCTCTGAGACACAGAGGGGAACTGCTGCACTGGGCAAGCACAGGGATGTCTGCAGGCCCATCCCATCACTGTCCACACAGCAGAGCAGGAAATCCTTCCTGGCTCGTGGTAGCCCCTGCCTTGCTGCACCATTTGCATTCTGCTCTTGCACTGTCCTTCCCCTGCCAGCTGTCTTTTACAATAGAGCAGGTTTTGGTTTTTAAAGCCTTCCATAACCACGAAAGCCACAGGCAACATTTCCATAAGTATTCAGGTTCTTCAGCTTTTTTTCCTCCTGCTGCTGCTGTAACTGCAAGTCTGGTGTTTGCAGCTTTCACAAGGGTCTTCATTCACCTGAGTGCAGTGGCTCCATCTGAACCTGAAATCAGTCCTTAACCTGCCTGCACTCTCTACGCACTCTCCAGGGAGACTGAGAGCACCTTCCAGTGCCTGAAGGGGTTCCAGGAGAGCTGGAGAGGGACTTGGGACAAGGGATGGAGGGACAGGACAAGGGGCGATGGCTTCAAACTGAAAAAGGGTAGACTAAGATCAGATGTCAGAAAGGAATTCTTCCCTGTGAGGGTGGAGAGGCCCTGGCACAGGTTGCCCAGAGAAGCTGTGGCTGCCCCATCCCCAAGGCCAGGTTGGACGGGGCTTGGAGCAACCTGGGCTCGTGGAAGGTGTCCCTGGGACTGGATGGGCTTTAAGGCCCCTCCCAGCCCAAGCCATTTCTGGCTCTGTGACTCTGTGCCTGCTGCTGAAGCCCAGCTGAGCCCCCTCCCAGCCCAGCCCTCGCTCACCGCCACGCCCGCGTGGTAACTTGTGCCACACGCGATGAGGATCAGACGCCGACACCTCTGGATCTCCTTGATGTGATCCTTCAGCCCACCCAGGTTCACTGTAAGAAGATTCAAAGACAGAAATTAGGGGGGCCAGGTAGCCAAGATCACTGGTGCTACCACGATGTGTTACCACCTCCATCAACCACTCAGCAAACAAACATCACAAAAAGATCTTGCCCCCAGCACGTGGAATTCTGGAGGCACCCTGGGGCACACACCATCTGACACCAGCAAGGTTCTCATCCCCCACATCATCCCCTGCTGCCTCCACTGTAACTGCTGTGAGGAACTGCTGGACACTGAGCTGTCAGAAAGGAAGGAGGCTCAGTCTCAATTACCAGTGTAGTCATCAAAGTTGACCCTTCCTCTCATCGTATTAACGACGGATTCCGGCTGTTCAAATATTTCCTTCTGCATAAATGAGCTGAAGTTGCCTATGAAGAAAAAGAAAGAAAACAGATTAGAACACTTTACCTCCTGGTAACTTCAATTTTAAATTACCTCCTGGTAATTGAAATTTTTCCTGTGTTTATAGGGAGAAGCCTGGAGCAGAGTCACTAACGGGCCAGTTACCAGTCAGAGATTATTAAAGTGATACTTCTTTTTCTGCCAAAGCATCAGCTCATCATGAGAGCTCGATTCAAATTCCTAGAAGGTGTAAGTGAAGGGGCAGATCTGGAATGGCAAGTCTGCTAGGGATCAATCTTGGAAAAAACAGCTGGCTCCGAGCAGGAGGTAAAATTCTCAGCCCCACAACTGTCCCCATTATTGTGTTAACAGCAAGAGGGAAAGTCCCAGCAGATGTAAGGACTTTTCTCCCCATGAGGGTAATAAAGCACAGGAGCAGGTGCTCAGACAGGCTGTGGTATTTCACAGAATCACAGAATACACAGAGTTGGAAGGGACCCACAAGGATCATTGAGTCCAACTCCTGGCCCTGCGTAGAGCCCTACCCAAGAGTCACACCATGTGCCTGAGTGCATTGTCCAAATGCTTCTGTCCTTGGAGATGCTCCAGCCTTGACTGAACACTCTGGTTTGCCTGAACACCCCGGAATGCTTGGTCCTGGCTCAGGGACTGGCCCAGGTGACCTCCAGAGGTCTCTTCCACCCTCATTTATCTGTGTTTGCAGGGAGGGTCTGTGCATCTGCACGGGTGACCCCAGGAGCTCTCACCCTTCATGATCTGCTGCAGCTCCATCTGCAGGGTCTGCACGGCCCGTCCCGGGTGGTCTCCGGCCGTGCGCTTGATGCGGTGGATGGACAGACGCCCGTCCACCACGGCCGCCACGTCGTCGTCCTCCAGGAAGATCACCCTGTTGGTGTGCTCGATGACAGCACTGGGGACACACAGCACTCACGTGAGACTCCCACAGCTGCAGCCCCTCCCCAACCCAACACACAGCTTTTGATCCGAGAAAGTTGCTCATTTCAAAGGAATTTCTCTTAAAATCAGACGAGTCCCGTAAAGTGCATTCCCACCCTGCCAATGGAACTGGATTTTTTCCACCCAGCTCATTATTAATTTCAGTGCCTGCTTTAAGGAGAAACTCTGCACTCCTCAGACAGAGCAGCGTGTGCAGCACTGGGATGTGACCATCAGGAGCTGGGCAGTGAAGCCAGGACAGTGCTTTGCCTTGGCACACAGGCTGCTCAGCCAGAGGAGCAGGTTCCCTCCTTGGTTTTTCCAGGGATAAGCCACTGTGGCTACCTTCCCCATCTGCAGAACTGGGGACAGCTTGGCCCCCTGGTACAGCCCACTGAGATCTGCTCAGAAGCACCCCAAGAATTAGATACTGTCAAACACCTCCCCTGCCTGCAGTTTACCTGGGGAGGGTCAATACTGGCATTACCAGAGGGATTTGACATCCGTGGCCAGGTTTTAGTCTGTGCTCTCTCTCAGCTGAGCTCAGGTACAGCAGCTCCCTATTTTAGTAGCTTTTGTCCTGACCTTGAGCAAGTCACTGAAAAGCTTTAAAACCAGAACACATCAGGGTGTCCTAAGACTCTCCAAAATACCCTGATGAAAAGAGCTGCAGAAGTCAACCACTGCAGGATTTTTACATTCCTGGAGCAAGCATTCATTTCCCTAATACAGAGAATCCCAAAAGCTCTGCTAAGGTTGCAGCCAAGTTAGTCTCTCCTCCCTCTGGGATTACAGTAAGACACCTTTGATGATGAAGGAATTGCATGTTTGAAGAGAATCAACACAATTCTCCTGGTAATTAGCATCTGTCCTGTTAATTTAGGTCAGTACTCTCTCAGGTTTCCTATCAGTAGGAAATCTTATCAACAGATGTGCCTGAAGAAGGGTAACACCACTACTCCAAGGAGAGCATTCATTCCTTGAACAGAAACTCTGATTCTGTTAATAATTGTAAAGCAATGGCCACATACACACCATTTCCTTTATTCACAAAGAAACCACAACCTCCCCATCTCTTGTTCAAGGCCTCACCTTTAAACAGCATATTTTTATATACACTAAAAGAGGCTGAAGAACCTTACCTGGCATCAGAAGCAAAGTAATACTCCACAGCTTTCTCCTCCACGGGGAAGAGGCAGGTGGTGCTGTCAACACGGGACAGGCTGCAACTTCCCTTCTTGTCCTTCCCTGGAAGACACGAGGATCAGGAGCTGCCCACACGGACACACTGGGCACAGGTCAGACCCACAGAGGCCCCAAGGCTCGGTACCAACATGAAGCACTGTTTTGATCCCCGTGGGTGGTCACAGTGAGTGGAGCAGGGACGGGACAGGGCAGCACAGCAGCACTCGGTGGTGTTGTGCCCGTTCTCAGTTTGCTTGCAAGGGGTTTATGTCTTTTCCAATTCAATCTGCAAGTGTAGTGTTAGTGCAGGGTTTTAAGTGTAGAGGAAAATGTAAGTAAAAGCTCAAATGGAAGTTCTGTGTGGCTCCACCAGCAGAGAATTCAAGCTGCTTCGTGAGCAGCCACATTCACCCACTCGAACCTGCCCTGGGTGTGATTTGGAGTTTCTCCCCTGCTCCTGCCTCACTGACTCTCCTGAGGCTCTCAGAAATGGAGCAGGATTGCTTTTTTTTGTCAATTATTCTCAGCACTGGGGAAATTCTTTCAGAGCTGCCACCTGTGCAACCACAGGGCTCCACTGAGCACGGCAGATGTAACCCAAGCCCAGTTCTGTCTGGCTGACCTCATGGTCAGACACAGCTCAGGAAATCCAGGATTAAGTGCTCAGCGTTGTTCCTGTGCTATCAAATACACCCACCTCACTCTGATCCAAAAATCAGACCTGCTGTGGGTCCTGGGCTGTTGCCAGGAGGGATCCAGGTGTGCTGGAGGGGACAGGACTGAGAGGCAGCTTTGGAAAAACTTGTGCTCAGCCTTAGAGAAATCCACCAGGGATCCTTTCTGGAATACTCTGCTAATTCCCAGTACTCTCTGATCTTCCTCCTCAAAAAATACCTCTCAGTGGTGAAGCTCATCAGGAATGCAGATGAGGACCCAACACCTACTGCTCAGCACTGGCCTCCAGCAACATCATCTGCAAGTCACTGTGCAGGGTATGGGAAGGGTGGGGGTGGATTAATCAGCTTATCTACCAAAATGTGGCTATTGCTGAAGAACAACAGCACTGAAGTTACTCTATTCTATATTTATTCCATAATCCTGATGTTGTTTCACCTACTGGACACTGATCTGATTCAGTGATGTAAGTACAGCTCATGGTGTTTAGATTTGTACTTCTGCAAATGAACACGTAAAGAAAAAATACTGCTTTCATGTTGGTACTCAGGAAGAAAGGTCCACTCAGCAAGGATTTAGAGCCCTCCACTTGAGTTATTAAGTCAGTAAATGAGGAGAACAACATCTTGGTTGTTGAATTGAGACAGGACAGGCTGATTTGGTGTTGAGACAGGACAGAGCAGAGCTTTCTGTTAGTGGCCATTCCCCAAGAGAAGCACCCAGACCTGATCAAAACATGCAAATTTGGTTTCTTAAAACATAACACTTCCTTGCATTGACTTTATTATGTTGCATTGCTTTCCTGTATTCCAGATTCTACACTGAGCTGGAACTGGAACATGTTCTTACTGAGCACACGCACGTGCAGTGTGTGTGATTTCCAAGGAGGGGTTGGGAAGTTGCAGTGAGCATTATCAGCCAATTATGATTATTATGTTATCTATGGATTTGTCCACAGATTGTCCATTTATCTACAGATAATCTGGACTGTTGCTCTCCAGCACCAACCCCCCATTTACTAGAATTTAGAAGCAACACAGAGGTAATCCTTTACTCCTTCACTCTTTTCCCTTCTGAATCAAAAGTGGAGACACCATGGAGAATAAACACAGGTACAGTAAAAATGGGTAGGGGAGTCATTTTTCAGCCTCCCTGAGAGCTGAGGTACTTTGGTTCCTGAAGTCCCTGGGAATTAAGGTTAATCTGACTTCAGAATTTTACCCTCAACACTTTACACTGACTTGAGAGCTGTGTTTGCTAAAAAGAAACAAAATCTCACCTGATGTTTGCAGCCAGGTAAACCAGCTATTGGCAGAGAACACAGTGCACCTTTCCACAAACCCAGGTTTGTTCCTCCTCCAGCAAGAGGGGTTTCTGAGATCCCACCCACTGAGCTGCCAGTGCCTGAGGTCACCAAGAATGAGATCTTTTCTCTCACAGAAAAGAGCTCCCCTGCTTCAGATGTGAACTCAGTGCCTCACATCACATGTGATGGGTTGGCCTTTAAAAAAAGTTAAGTACTTAATGTGAATTAAAAATGGCTCACCCTGATAAATGAGCAGAGGGAAAGAAGTTCCAGCCTCAGGCCAACTTTAATGCTTCGACCAGAGGCAGCAGTTCAGCCTCACACCACAGTCAGGGGGAAGATGCAGCTCTGACAACCAGAATTCCAGAAGGAATTTTGGACAATGCCTGCATCAGGATTATTAGCAGCCTCCTAGTTTAGTGGGCTTTGTTTTCTAAGGTAATTTACTGTTTCCTCCTGTAGTCAGAGCTGCAGGGAACATGCACTGTCATCAGTTTTGCACATATGCTGAGCATTATGTCCCAATATTTGAAATGGGATGGTGGGTGGATTTTCCTGTGTGTTGCTCATGGTGTTTCTGATCAAGAAGAAATTCTGGTTATCCCACTTGTTTCACTACCCTACACAGAAAGCAATAACCACATATTAAAGAGACAATGCATCTTTGTGTCATCTGTGATTCCTTTCCTAAAGAACTGGAGGATTTGTCTGAAATTTCCAGTATTAGCTTTTTTCTGGTAGGCACCTTCCTCCATTTTTATGGATATTCCATCAAAAGAATGATCCATAGATTGTACAGCTGGAAGTGCAATTGGGAAAAAAAAACAAACCAAACTTCAGACACTCAGTAAATAAACACAGTGTTACATACACACATAAAGGATTACTGCTAATTATCCAACACAACCAAGAGGCAAAGCTGCTGGCACTGGTTCTTGCAGCAAGGGAGCAGCTACACCGTTAGGAAGCAGCAAGACACAGGACAGCAATTGCTCTGGATCAACTCCTTTGGATCCCTGCATTGCTCAGGACACAAGTCCAGGGCCCAGGGACTGAACAGGTTCAGACCCTTCCAACAACAGCAAATTACAGGGTAATTCTCAGTCCCTTTTCACTTTCAGGGGTGCAACTGTGTGTCTGTGGTGGCAAAACCCTCGTGTGAGACAGACAGACAGACAACATAACTACACGTTAAATACAGACGGTCACACAAAGGGTGTGTGACAATTCTGATGCTTAAAAGTGCTGTTGGGGGGTGAGGGAAAGGTTTGGGATCGTGCCAAGCCTCCAACCTATAAAGTTCTGTCATTTTTGTTCTTGAAAACAGCCAGGTCTAGGAATGCCAATATGCCACACACAGAATACACATCTGAGTATCTGTGTTTAACTATACTGTTACCTGTACTGTACTGAACTATTCTAACACCCCTGGAAGTGCCCAAGGCCAGGTTGGACGGGGCTTGGAGCAACCTGGGCTAGTGGGAGGTGTCCCTGCCCATGGCAGGGGGTAGAATGAGATGGGCCTTAAGGTCCCTTCCAACCCAAACCATTCTGTGATCCTATGATTCCATTTTATTCTATTAAGATGCATTTTCCTTGCAACCACTGGACATTAAAGCTTTGATTATAAAATTGGAGACTGACACGAGGGATGCGCTGGCAGAGCACGTGTTAAAAACCTACTTTAAGAAAATCTCTGATAACGGTTTAATTTACGATTTACAGACAACAGTTTAAAAGTACAATCTGCATCCCGAGGCACACGAGTCTCTGCAGGATCTGTGCCCGTGCCCTGGCAGAGGGAAGGGTCCCACTCACCGGTGCGGTACAGGATGGGGATGTGGTCGGTGGAGAGCTTGTGCTCGCTGCGCACGCCGATAAGCAGGGGGCTGCCTCGCCTGCAGGAACAGCAGGACAGCCTCAGACACAGCCCACCCTCAGCCCAGCCCAGCACGGCAGCTGAGCCTCCAGAGCCTCCCAGAGCCACTGCAAACAGGAGAGGCCACAACAGAGCGAGAGGATCTCGGAACGAACACAACACAAGGATGTGAGGAACCTGTCTGAAGGTCAGAGAAAACTCTGCCAGAGTCACTGCAATCCCACAGACACCTGAACTGGGAACTGTTCCTCACTGCACGTACCCACAAACAGGCATTGGCACCAAAACTCAACACCTGTGTAGGCACATGTGTGGCTAAACCAACCCAGCTGATGTTGATGTGTAAAAGTCAGGCAGAAAACCTGAACATGGGGCTAGCCCAGCTTCCAGGTCAAATGGAGGACCCACCCAAGTGCTGCCACAACAGCAAGCACCAAATAAAAGATAAAACCATCTTCTTTCAAATCACAACCAGAGTATACCAAAAAAACCCCAAAGCTTTTCTATCACAACCAGACCAGGTGTGATACAGCTGGTCACCAAGACATTTTCCAAATATCTCTGGGAATTTTCTGTTATGGTAGATGGAAAATAGGAGAAAGGAAATTAAAAACAACAGCCACTCTCAGCCCAGCACATCCAGTGTGATAAAAACAACCTCTACCACATTTACCTGGTACCAACGGCCTGCCCAGGATAGTGAACACTCTTGAACACAAGGGCAAAAGCACCTTCCTGGAACAAGAGAAACACAAACTGTTTATCCTTTCACGTGAGGCCTGGGCACCATTTCAGTATTCCCAGTACAGAAGCTGCTCCCGTGTTTCTGGGAACAAAGAAGATACACCAAACAGGTGGTTCCACAGATGTCTCAGAACCACCTGTAGCTGTAGCCCCCTCACCCTGGAAGGATCTCCCTCCCCCGAGCCCAGGCAGTGCATCCTTAACCATGGAATGAGTGTTCTGAACCCCAGAGAGACACTGCAGCCAGACAGCCTTGGTTACCCACCCCATGCTCCTGCATTAGCTCAGAGCACAGTGAAGGGACCTACAAAGGCAAAGGAAGCACCAAAACCTTGGGGTGTTTGCCCAGGTGAGGTGGCACAGAACGTACAGGTGAGCCAAACCTGCCAGCAACACACACTCTTGGCCTGCTGCTACAAGAGCTCCTGGCAGGGAAATCACTGAAAAACTCTCCTGAACGAGGTGCTCTGGGATGAGAGGTAAACTGTGATGGATCCTGTTCCTGCACATGGCTGGGCACGGACTGACACGTGGAACCAGAGGCTCTGCGGTGCAGTTCCCACAAGGGGTCAGCAGCTCTCCCAGATGGAGATTTCAGGAAGGACTGGAAGCACAGACTCACCTTCACACAGTCTCTCCCAGGCCAGCTCCCACCTCCCACACTCAGCCCCCCACACCCCAGGGACTGGCAGCCTCCAAGGGCTGCTGTGCCCCAAAATGGAGACCTTTTCCAGATGAGTACTGACTAATATTAAAGAAACCCAAAGGCATGTCTGAGATGAACTGCCAGAGGCAGGAGAGACAGAAATGTGCCCCTGAGCATCCTGCAGTGGTGGCACGGGCAGGCTGCCCTGGGCAGTGCTGGAGGGCAGCTGCTGATTTTGGGCACTGTGTGTCTGTGCTGGATCCCTGCCCTGGCAGCACTACCAGCTGCTGGATGACCCTCTCCACCAGGGTGGTGAAGCAGTGCTGTCTTTGGCACTGTGTGTCTGTACTGGGTGCCCTGGCAGCATTACCAGCTGCTGGGCAGTGTGTCTGTGCTGGGTGCCCTTGCCCTGGCAGCATTACCAGCTGCTGGATGACCCTCTCCACCAGGGTGGTGAAGCTGATGTCGTCGCTGTCGCGGTTGTCGTACATGTACTTGACCAGCTTGGCGATGCTCTCCGTGTCCGTCTCCGACTCGAAGTCGTAGCCTTTGCTCTCCTGCAGCGACAGCACGTGTGGGTGACCAGCCCTCTGCCTTCCCTCCCCTCTCCCTCCTCCCTTTGTTCCTGCATTTGCTTTTCCTTCCTTTCTCCTAACTTTTCTTCTTGCTTTTCCTTCTTATCCCTCCCTTTGACTTTTCTGACCTTTTCCTCATAACTTTCCTTTTCTTTGCTCCCACCTTCCCCATCTTTCCTTTCCTTCCCTTTTTCTTGCCTTTCTTTTTTTTTCTGCCTGCCCTTTTTCTTTCCTGCCTTTCCTTCTTTCCTGCCTTTCCTTCTTTCCTGCCTTTCCTTCTTTCCTGCCTTTCCTTCTTTCCTGCCTTTCCTTCTTTCCTGCCTTTCCTTCTTTCCTGCCTTTCCTTCTTTCCTGCCTTTCCTTCTTTCCTGCCTTTCCTTCTTTCCTGCCTTTCCTTCTTTCCTTGTTTTTTATCCTTCCATACTGCAGTTGTTCTTCCTCTTTTCTCCCATCTTTTTTTGAATTCTTCCCTCTACTTTTCCTCTTCCTTTTACTTTTCTGCCTTTCATTTTTTCCTTCTTTCTCTCCTCACTTCACATTTTCCTTTCATCCTTCTTTCCTGCCTTTCAAACTGCAAGAATATGAGGAAGGGAGCACAGGGCAGTGAGTGGGAGTGGGAGTGAGTGCAGAATGGAAGAGAGTGAGAGTGAAGGGGTGAGTGTGAGAACACGAGCAGGGGAGTGAGGAGGAGGGGGATGTGAGTGTGACTGGGGAGGGAGAAGGAGTGAGTGGAATAATGAGGGGGTGTGAGAGAGGGAATGTGAACAGAGAGAGTGGGAGAATGGGAGTGGGAGCAGGGGTGTGAGGGATCAAGGAGGGAGTGTAAATTGGGGGAGTGAGCACTGCAGTGAGTATGAGTGTGAGAATATGAGTGGGGGAGTGAGGAGGGATGGGAGTGGGAAGGCAAGTGGGGGTGAGATAGAGAGGGAATGGGGGGATGGAACTCAGGAGTAGGAGAGTTACTGTGAGAGTCTCAGTGAAGGTGAGTGCAAATAGGAGTGGGGGAATGTGAATGGAGGAGAGTGAATGTGAGTGAGGGAGTGGAAGGAGTGAAAATGAGATCTGGGGAGTGAGTGAAGGAACAGGACAAGTGGGGAGTGTGAATGTGAGTGGGGGAGTTTGAGTGGGAAAGTGAGTGTGAGAATACAAGTGGGGGAGTGAGTGGGAAGTGTGTGAGCAGAGGTGAGTGGGAAGTGTGTGAGCACAGGTGAGTGGGAAGTGTTGTGAGCACAGGTGAGTGGGAAGTGTTGTGAGCACAGGTGAGTGGGGAGTGTGTGAGCAGAGGTGAGTGGGAAGTGTGTGAGCACAGGTGAGTGGGAAGTGTTGTGAGCACAGGTGAGTGGGAAGTGTTGTGAGCACAGGTGAGTGGGAAGTGTGTGAGCACAGGTGAGTGGGAAGTGTGTAGGCACAGGTGAGTGGGAAGTGTTGTGAGCAAAGGTGAGTGGGAAGTGTGTGAGCAGAGGTGAGTGGGAAGTGTGTGAGCAGAGGTGAGTGGGAAGTGTGTGAGCAGAGGTGAGTGGGAAGGCAGGGAGGGAGTGTCCCACACACACCCAGGGGTCACTCACCAGGAATTTCCGCAGGTCCTTGTAGTTGGTGATGATGCCATTGTGGATGACAATGAACTCTGGGGACAAAGGAAAGGCCCTGTTCAGCCCTAGCACCAGCCTGGCAGCAAAGCCCACAGCCATGGAACTGACCCCAGAGCCCAAAGAACGTCACTGTGGGAGAGGCACTTGGCAGAACAAAGCAGATTCACCTCCTGCTGGGATTCCCTGCTCTGTCCCACTGGTGTGGCTGGGAATGGCAGAGGATAAGAGTGACATGGGTGGGACCAGGGCTGCCAAGATCCTGCAAAGCTTCTGGAGTCACTCAGGCACTTGGCAGCTTCCATCCTGCTGGGAGCAATTAAACTCCCTGCTGCTCCTGGGGCAGCTACACCCATCACAACCCACACTGTGACAGCCCCAAGCACAACAACCCCTTCTGTGCAGTGGGATCGGGGAAAAACCAAAATAAATGGGGAAAAAAGTATACAAAATCCTGCTCCAAGGAACGGTCACGAGAGTTCTCACCATCCAATTTCCTTCTGCCTTTACCTCCCTGCTCTGTGCCCACACACCCACCCAACCCCTGGGCACCAACCCCACCCCTCCCTGGGATCACCCCTCACTGCCAACACACCCCGTGGCCAAAAACTGAGTCCAGCCCCTGCAGCTTCCCCTCAGCTGGGCTCAGCACCACTGAATACACCCCCAGCCCGGGTCCAGCCACCCCTCCAGGGCAGGGGAGGCAGCAGGAAGCTCCTGCAGAGGCCCCAGGGGCTCAGACTCACCGTTGTTCTTGTCGGAGCGCTGGGGGTGGCTGTTGATGGGGTTGGGCTCCCCGTGCGTGGCCCAGCGCGTGTGGGCGATCCCCAGGTGCACATCAAACTCGATGTCCAGGTCCATGTCCTGTTGCTCTGCAGCAGAAGGGGAAGGTTTCAGTCCTGAGGGGCTGTCCCTACCCCAAGGTGAGGTGGGGGTCTCCCCAGGCCTCCGGGGATCACAGGACAGGAATGCTGGCAGGGAAACAGAACCAGCAAATCCCACAGGACACGGAATCACAGGATTGTTAAGGCTGAAAAGGACCCTTAAGATCATCAAGTCCAACCAAAACACCAAGGTGTTTCCAGGGATGGACAATGCAGACGGACACAAGCAATCACCCTGCATTCCTCACCTTGCTAAAACACAAAATAACCTTTAAGAAAGAATCCAACCTTGTTATCTCTCAGGATGCCCCTGTGACCTGTCACCTGTGACTGTACCAGCCCACCTCATGGCTACACACCACTTAGTTACTCATCCCTAACCCCTGTCTCTAGAAAATGTACCATTAGCAATAATATTTCTTTGGAAAAAAAATACTCCTTTTGTTCCACAAGTGTCTCCACAACCTCTTTAAAACTATCCTGCAACTTTCTTGAGCAGACAAACGTTTCCTCAGGAATCCTTTATCTCTCTCCTGTTTCTGTACCACACACCCCACCTCATCTGGCTTTTCTGGCTCCTGGTTTACACCCAGAGCAGACCAACCCACCTCCTTCTGGGACACACAACACTCTGCACCTGAGGGTAACACAAGAGTGGGTTAAAAAGACTTGAATGACATCAACACAGCAGCTTTGGGATGTGAAACAGAGATCCTGACTGCTCTGAAAAGCACTTCCCCACCCTCACACAGCCCACCTGTATCCCACTCCCAAAAACTCTGTGTCTTTGCATCCAGCTCAGATTTAATGAACTTAACATCTCAGTCAAGGGAACACAGAGAAGCAGAAAGGGCTGCAGAAGCCCTCATTGCCTGCTCTCATGATATGACAGTGTCACACACCAGTGCTTTCCCAAAGCCACCTGCAGAGCCCATCACCCCCAGATGGACAGACTGAGCTGGGATAAGTGTTACAAGTGAACAGTTAAAATCCACCTGGTGAGATATTAGAGCATTTCTCCTTTCTGCTCAAGCTCTAGATAATTATCTCTCACCTTAAGGATTGATTTTGTTTGGGGTTTTTAGGTCCTTTTTAAAACATATTTCAGGTCTATTTTATTTTAACAGGCTGTGACTGATTTGTCTCAAGGAATCAGGACTTCTCTGTGCCTTCACCCCACACCCACAGGATCACTGGGGACTGCTCACAGCACATGGTGCCTTCACAGCACAGGGGTGAGTGTTGACACCTCTGGCTCTACACACCCAGGTCACTTGGATATACAGTGCTGGTGGGTAAAACAGGTGATATCCAAAACCCAAAGAGGGGAGAGGACAGCTCGAGGGAAGAGGGCAGGCAAAGGAGGAAAGGGAGATACTCACTGTGAACCTCTTCATCCAGGGCCTTCACTTTGCCCTTCTGCTTGATAATATGGATTTTGCAGGCATTGGCTTCCCAGTCTTTGTCGTTTCCACCATCCAGTCCCACACCTAAGCACCACCATGGGACGTGGAGAAATAGAGTGAAGTGCAGAAGTTATTACAATCTTTGAAGCAAACCAATACTGCCCTTTCTTCTTTTTCCAGTGCCCTTTCTTCCTCAACATATAGGCAAGAAACCCCTCAGAGCAGAAATAAGTTTTCCTTTTGCCACCCTTGTCAGTATTTTTAAAGCCTTAGAAAAAAAAAAGGCATCAAGAATGTTTATAGAAATCTGTATATTGAAAGTTAATCCAAACCTCTGACCACCTGACCACAGGCACGTCCAGTTTGTGTTTCAGTTTTCTTCAACAGTAGAAGACAGTAGAAACCATTCACAATTACACCACCAAACCCATCACTTACAAGCCAAAACTCAAAAGAAGAGGCAGTGTTGCTGAAGGGAGAGGTACCTGCAGAGTCATAGCCCCTGTACTCCAGCCGCTGGAGCCCCTTGATGAGGGTCTCCAGGATCTCCCGCCTCGTCCGGGGAACATGGTAGTTCAGGTAAGCAAAGATGCCTGGTTGGGGAAAAGAGAACAATCTTACCACAGAATCACAGCTGAGGAAGCTCCGTATGTGCCAGCTCCTTTGTGTGTGCACTAAGTTAAAACTCAAACAGTACCATGAACTCTCTGCTGACAGTTTTCACCACCACCTTTTCAGCCCCACAGAGATGTCACTAACATTTAACAGACCAAAACTACCCAAAAACACCCTCATCCCTCTCCTGACTCTGAAAGCATCTGAGCAGGACAAGCCTGGGGGTGATGGGAGGCATAATTTCCCCATGGGCTGGACCTACACAAGAGGATGAGCTGCCAGGGGACAACACAGGGCACAGAACACTCCTCCCCGCAGGTGAAGAAGTCAGGGCTCACTGACACAGAGCCAAGAACCATCCTCCAAAGGAACTCTTCCTTCAAGAGCTTTCGAGTTCCTCCCACTAATTCACTGAGAACAAAATCATTTCACTCGTGTACACGAACACCCCCAAACCAATGGAGCTCCTTTTCCTGTGGGTTGCAGAGGAAGATTAATTGTTGCTTCTATTTTAAGCAGTGATGAGGACACACAAATTCCTCCATCTCTAATGCCAACCCTGGCTCCAGCTCAGAACCATTTCCTTTGGTGCCACCATGAAGCAGCAGGAGGAAAAGACATTTACTGGGTGCTAGAAATATCCATACTTGAAACCTAGAGTTTCACCCTGTAACATCTGAAAGGAGAAAATATCTGTGTGGAGTAAAAGTGAGACCAGATTCACACAAACATCCATCTTTCCAGGTTTGCCATTTGAGAAACTTTATCAAAACCTCTTGAGATCAGAATTCAGTCACACACACAAACCCAAAGTCCTTTTAAAGGCATCTTTGATATTTTCCTGATGGTGCTGCCATACAGCTCCCAAACTTTTACTCATGGGTGAAACTGTGCTCCCAACAGGGCTTTTAGAGCATACACCTTTACACAGAGACTATTTTAAAGAGTATTTGAAAAATTGCATTCTTCAGCTTTTTTGTGTTTTGGAATTAAACTAGATAGTTCCAAGCCTTTTGTTGTCTTTATTTTATAAGTAGGAATAGGGGCTACTCAGTGCTGATGGACACACAGAACATCCCACAGCAAAGTGCTGGACCATTTACAAGGACTGCTCAGCCACGGTAGGGACAGGGCCTTACACAGCCCAAGCTGTTCTGACCCTCTCCTGTTCCTTCTCCCTTTTCCATGGAAAGGTCTCAGGATAAGCTTGCCCTGAGCTTCACCTTCCCACTGCCAGGAGAAGTGACATGTCCCTGGAGCTCTGCTGCAAACAGAGCTCACCACAAATCCCTGATCTTCCACGCTGCTGCAAGAAAGCAGATGCACTTTCTAGTGTTCCTTTTCTTAATCCTACTCAGATGAAGGCAAAACAATAAAAAAGGAGTTTTTCACTTGGTTCCTTTGGCTTCTGCCTTCATTTCCCAAACCACCCACAAGGCTACCAGGACCAAGTTTATGAAAATTCAGTTTCCTTTCCATTGCTCCGGATCCCAAACCAACAGGGCACATGGGGCTGCTGCTCTCCCATGGAATCTGCTCACCCTGAGTGCTGGATCCTCCAGTCTCACGGACAGGGTGAGCTCCTCCTCCCCAAACCTCCCAGCCCACAGCTCAGAGCTCAGCAGACACCTCTGCTGTGCTCCAAACGCCTCCTGGGAAGGATGCCTTCATCTCCAAACCCTCATCCCCACCCCTTGGCATAAAAACAGCTTTCCAATTCGAGATGCTTCGTTCACTCTGCTTCTAAAAACTGCCTTCTTCAGACAAACAGCAGCCTCCTGTTTGAAGTGAGCTGACTGAGTAGTTGTCAGGCTGAAGGACAGCACATTTCAGCTATATCCCGGATGCCCAAAATCCTTTAAATGACTCCAGGTCTTACAGCAGGAGCTGGAAAAGCCCCCCTCTGAACAGACACCCAATGCAGCAGGAGAGCTGCACATAAAACAAGTTACCATAAAGCAGAGACAAAAGGCACTCGAGAGGGCTTTCAAAGGCAGCTGGGCTGCAGCAGTCCCTGATACTTCCCTGTCACCTGCCAGGACATCCCAAGTCCAGCCACTCCAGAAGGCATAACTAAAACCACCATGAGTAATTACAGAATCACAAACACTGCTTGCATTTTTTTTTAAAATCATCTAAATCATTTGATTGAAACCTCGCTCTGTGTTTTATGTATCCTGGATGCCACGCTCAGGGTCCCGTTCCCAGCCAATCCCTGGAGCTTCACACCTCGTTTGGATGGTGCTGGGCCCATCACACGGTTCTCCAGAAGAACCTACAAGCTCTGCACCCCCTTGGTGGCATTTCAGCCACCTCAGAGTGGCACAGCCAGTCCCACTGGGGCACAGCTCCCTGGGAACTCATCCCGCTCCCACGGCACAGCAGCCCGGCCGCTCGGGCAGGACCTGCAGGAGAGGGAGCAACGAGGAGCCTTGGGGTGCTCTGGGGTTGGAACTCCATCCCCTGTGGCCAGGCTGGCTCCTGCACGGCCTCCCCGGGAACAGCAGCCGGGTGAGAGGCACAAGGGCCCATTGAGGGAGCACAGAGGAGGCCCTTCTTCCCTGGCTGAGCAGGAACGGGACAGGCTGCCAGGGAAAGGGTGAGGCAGCCTCGGGAATCTGGGGACGGAGCAGTGGGATATGGAAAGACACAGGGAGGAAAGAGAACCGAGGGAAGGTGGAGGGGAAGCACTGTGGGACAGCGAGGGCACTGAGGGATTGGCTCTGCCACCTTATATCCCACCCTGGCTCCCTGTCCATGTCTCCAGCCTCCGCAGACAGCGGCGGGCAAGGGCTGGGAGGGAATGCTCTGGGATCAGGGGGATGAGGGTGGGAGGGAATGCTTTGGGATCAGGGGGATGAGGGTGGGAGGGAATGCTCTGGGATCAGGGGGATGAGGGTGGGAGGGAATGCTTTGGGATCAGGGGGATGAGGGTGGGAGGGAATGCTCTGGGATCAGGGGGATGAGGGTGGGAGGGAATGCTTTGGGATCAGGGGGATGAGGGTGGGAGGGAATGCTCTGGGATCAGGGGGATGAGGGTGGGAGGGAATGCTCCTGGGACTGTGGGATGGCAGGCACTGCCCCTGTAACACCACCAGGCACAAAACCCAACTCATTTCCAGGCCGTGATATCACATTTTAAATGAGGGTATTTTCCCTGGAAGCACAGGGGGGCCCAGGGTGTCACCCACACATCTGGAACTGGGAAACTGGGCACAGCCAGAGGGTGGGGACACCAGGGAAGGGGGACAGCACAGCTCCCAGCCCCACCAACATCACTGCACAGCACAGCAACCCCGGGCTGAGCCCCCTGAAACCAAACCCTCCTCCTGAAAACAGTCTCACTCCACAGACAGGCACAGTTTTTAGGCAGAAACTCACTTTCCTGTCATAAAATATTTTTTTTAAATGTGAATTGAACATTTTAGTCTCCATCCCGCTCCTGACACTTGGATTGCTACTTATTCTGAACCAAAAAAAAATGGCTTAAAAGCAGAACTGTCTCCCTGCAGGTAGGGCTGGACACTTTTGGTAAATCTGAACCCAAATCAGACAGTGGCTTGAGAAGTCGTTTTCTCTGCACATTTCAGCAAGTTCAGTCACACCTAAACTAAAAAAAAAACACCCAGCCAACAGCTCCAAACTTGACTCCTTGTCAGGGATCACAACTGCTGGCAGGGGAGGACAGAATGCCGTGCCCTCAGGAAGGGATGGCTCCTCTGGAACGAGAGGGAAAACCAAAGGGTTTACTCCTGCCTGTACTGCAAACAAACACAACACATCCATCCAGAAAGCAGCCAGCTTGGCACTTGTCTCAGGCACTGAAAACGTCTATTAATTACAGCACAATTAAGATTATTCAGGAGGCCTGTGAAAAAAATATGAACCTGAGACTAAGAATGCTACAAAAAAAAAAAAAACAAACAACCCCCAAAAAACCCAACCCAAGGAATTCAGTGCCTCTTATCAGAAAACACAGACTATGAAAAGTAAGGAAATCAGAAGAAATGCAAATACACTGTTAATGATGTGAAATATGCAGACACACTCCTCAAAAAAACACCAGACCCTGTAAACACTGGGAGATTCCATTTTGACTCAGTTCAGCTTTTAGACCCTGAGAGGAAAATAGCTGGAGTGATAATGGAGGTGCCCCTGGGAAAATCAAATTCTAAGAACTCACCTGTGAGCAACACATCTTACAGACAAAAATGAAAGTAAGACAAGGAGGTTTGAAATGCACCTTAGAGGAAACAGGAAAAAATGAAATAAAAATAGAATATGTAAAAATGATGCATAATTAAAGTAAAATATGGGACAATAAGGCTCCTGTAAAAGGACACAAGTCTTCCAAAACACGACTTACTAATCTGCAAGCTAGACTCCAGTATCTGAAGGCTTATCACCCATTTATGACACTTATCATGATGAATTATGTGTAAAGAAGTTTCATTTACTGGAAATATTTACAAATGCATTTCATTTTCTCCTTTTCAAACATCCTGTAATGAGGTGACTCGTCATAGCTGGGGAAAGTTTGAGTGCACATTTCAAAACCAGCATTTTTACTGACTATTGGGTTATTCAGGAATATCTGAGCAATCACACCTTGGAATCACTGCCACTTTTAAGCACAGTTCCACTGCCCTCAACAGAAAGACTGAAGAGGAAAGAAGTGCTTGATCTAGGAGCATTTTTGAAAAATATTCCTTTCTCCCAGCAGCCACAAGCTGGGCTGTGCAGAGAGAATTTTCCTCTGAAATCAGAGCTCAAGCATTGGGTCCCAACTGTGTCACTGTCAGAGGGCACCCAGGTGACACACAGCGTGACACACACGTCCCAGGGTGACACAGAGCCCAGGCCCTGCAAGGAAAACCCTCTTTTCACTCAACAGCTGAACAAAGGGTCACTTCATCCAGCCACAAAAGGCAGCCTGCCCCGAGGTGGGACACAGAACACCCAACCCTGCAGTTCAGCCTGGAAAGGACCTTTCCTCTCACACCAGCAGGAGCTGAGGAGACACAACTGCACAGCTCTTGGTCAGGAGCTGAGGAGACACAGCTGCACAGCTCTTGGTCAGGAGCTGAGGAGACACAACTGCACAGCTCTTGGTCAGGAGCTGAGGAGACACAACTGCACAGCTCTTGGTCAGGAGCTGAGGAGACACAACTGCACAGATCTCTGTCAGGAGATGAGGAGACACAACTGCACAGATCTCTGTCAGGAGCTGAGGAGACACAACTGCACAGATCTCTGTCAGGAGATGAGGAGACACAACTGCACAGATCTCTGTCAGGAGCTGAGGAGACACAACTGCACAGCTCTTGGTCAGGAGCTGAGGAGACACAACTGCACAGATCTCTGTCAGGAGATGAGGAGACACAGCTGCACAGCTCTCTGTCAGGACGGCTCTCAGAGAAGCACCAATCTCTCTGTCAAAGTGAAGTTTCTTGAAATCACAACTCTCAGTGGGAACACGCTGGTTTGGATGAAATTCCAAGGCAAATCCAAGGAGTTCCACCAGGGTCCCATCTGGTGCATCCCCAGCTTATCCCCCTTGCCAGCCCAGCTGTCAGGTGCTGAAAATGTACAAACCCAAACTCCGAGCAGAACCTCCCAGAACCATGAATTTCAGGTGCCCAGCAGACTCAAAAAGAGGAGTTTTGGTTTCAGCCCCTCCCACACAAGGGCTCTTCAGTAACAGCACCACACCTGCCCCCTGGAACTCACTGTGGAAATGAGCCAGCAGGAGGAAGTATTCCAGGAAACCAAGATATATGAGTGACATTTAATGACGTTTAATCACTCTATCTTGACAAGCCCTGAGCTGGCATTGTTCCAGCTGAAACACATGATATGTGAAGCAAAACACCAACCCTGTGAACTTCCCTCTCGTCCAGCACTGTTTGGAACTGGGAATTCCCAGCTGAAAGAAAACAGCAGCAAAGACACTCCAGGAATGTCTGTCTGCCAGGCTCAGGAAACACAACAGCCCTGGCTGGAGTACACTAATACACCTCAGGACTTGACACTAATACACTTGGGAATTAGAACAGCACTCCCACTTTACAACATAATGAAGCATTTCAACTTAATGACATATTTAAACTACTGACCTGACACAGGAGTTTGCACACGTGGACTGAAAAGGCTCGTTCAAAGCATGTCAGCTTATCAGACAACCCCTGAATCACACTGAAATCCACAGTAAGGAGTCCTGTCTGTATTTCTCTTCAGTGAAATATCTTGATCTATACACTCTAGAACATAAAACATCTCCTTTCTTGTGGGTTTGCCTTAAAAATCTTACCTGAGGAACCACGAGAACAGGTATTTGGCAGCTTGGGAAACCCAACTCTCTCTGAGAGCTGATTTTTAATATTCAAGCCCAAATCCTGGGCCTTCTTACTGTCAGCTACACAAAGAGCTCCCTATAAACAGATGGTACTTTTAACAGAATAGAACTTTTAACAAATGGATGTTCCTGATTTTTATAGTTGACAGTCACAATACTTTTCCTGAGAACTTCATTTTCCTGTGACCTTTTCGGAGCTCAGATTCCTTTATTTCATGGGAAGTTCACAGGCAAATGAAATTAATCACTACTTCCAGACAAATAATCTTCTCCAGGATCTTGAATAGGTGAAGTTACTCAGGAACAGCTTCTCCTAATCCTTTTCCTACAAAAGCAGAAAAGCCTTCAGGCTGGGTTTACTCACAAACTCCTTTGTAGCATACCCTTTACTGTTAAACCACTTCCACAGACGATGCTATCAGCACATCCCCCTGGCAATTCCAAGGAATCCTTCATCCCAGAAGGGATGCTCAGCCCCACTGGAGTGGGCTCCTGTCACCTGCAGTTCAGGGAGGTACCAAAACCTCCCTATTTCTGCCGGGTCTGAGGAGCACAAGGTCAGACCCACCCTGGCTGTGCTGTCAGAGCTGCACAGGGGAGAGGTTACACCCAACCCATCACCTCCAGGCTGAGCAAAAAGCAAAGCAGGAAAACATCCCCTCAGTGCAGATCCACATTTGTGCACGGGATGCTGCTCTGGCTGCCCACACACACACCTCTCCCTCCCCAGCTGAAAGGGGCAGGGTTTCTCCTGCCTCACTGAACAACCAGAGCATCAGTTCTGGGGGTTCCTCTGGGCGAGAACCACTGCTCCTGGTTCAGAGAAGGGCAGCCCCCAGGGACACCTCGGGGTGACAAATGGCAGCTCAGCAGGGGGACAGCAGCCCCCACTGCTGGACAGACAACCCCCAAACCTGAAACTCAAGTCTTTCTTATTCCCATTTTTATCTTCAGGAATCACTAGTAATACAAGACCTAAATTCTACAATCCCTTTTGTCATTAAAACCAGTCACAGCACACAACAGGTTTACTGATTTACAGAACAGTCCATTGAGCCTGGCTACCCTGAAAAA
This sequence comes from Pseudopipra pipra, assembly GCF_036250125.1. Classification (NCBI taxonomy): domain Eukaryota; kingdom Metazoa; phylum Chordata; class Aves; order Passeriformes; family Pipridae; genus Pseudopipra; species Pseudopipra pipra. The sequence goes on from NC_087576.1 coordinate 4,718,879, forward strand.
CCTGTTTCCTAAACTATTTCATAGATGCCATTGAACATTCATGCCATAGATGCCACTGAATGCACCATTTGGTGCATTCAGACCAAAGCACACCCAACTTACACTGGCCAGGTCTTCAAACTGCAAGTTTCTAATACACATCAAGAACAAATGCTATTTTTCACTAACACTATTAAAAGCAGAACCCCAGCACATCTCCATATTGCTGTCAGACACCAAGAACTGAACTTTGAGGTTCCTTTCCTTCCCCTGTCCAGCAGCAGGAGCCTGTCAGACCGTGAGACTTTGTAAGGTCACACATAAACCTGAACACCAGGGAAAACACTGTTGGTAATTCCAGTCTGGAAGCTGAAGCTGTTGATGGAGTGAACTGAAGCTCTCCCTTCAGTCTCTCTGATAAATGAAGGTATCTGAGAATTCAGACAACAACTGCAGCACTGTCACATTTCTTCTGTTAAAACTCATCATAATAACCACCTTTCTGTGTGAGATGAATTGGGTAAAACTCTGAAGGTGGCAGGGGACCCACCAGGCAAGACAAAGCAGTGTAAATCCCAACTTCCCATTCTATTCCAGAAACGTTGTCTGAGGATTCACCAGGCCTGTGCAGCTGCCACTACCCTGTGTAACTCAGCTGCTCAGACCTTGTGGAACCCACAGCACGAGAGATCAGGGCCCTCCACTGCAAGACATCCCCTGTCAGGAGAGACAAGTCAGATCTCCCCACAGGACACATCTCTCAGAACATCTCTCAGGACACATCTCCCCAGAACAAGACTCAACAGCAGAGTCAATAGTCACTAATGCTTTTCTCACTGTCTTCATAAAATGTTTCAATATCCAAAGAGAATTTTGCTTATATCATAAACAGGAGAAACACATCAAGTCTGAACACAACTAAGTAACTCCCCCCAGCATTTTCAGGGCTTATCACACACATAAAGACAAAAGAGCAGAAAGTTAATACTGCACATTTCAAAGGCTGGACCTCACATAAGGCAAGCACGAGGCACCCAAACCATCCCTATCCTTGCAGCAAGCTATTTATAATAATAATTATCCCTTCTATTCTTAGCTTTGCTCCACTTTGTACTTTTAACACAACTGAACATAGTGTTAAATGTAAGCTGGAGTTCCTTATGGCCTCTTCACAGTGCTCCACAACTTCCACAAGGGAAGCTCAGATCTTCCCTTCACTAAATTTATACTTGGTTTTTGCATGGAAACTATTGTGTCTTCGATGGCTTTACATCTTAGTATTTGTCGGTAGGCCAAAGACAAAGCTGGTGCCACTTGACTGCAAATTGGGATGTGCAGTTCTGACCTGCCTTACCTTCGTTTTTCTCTGCCAAGGGCAGATGTACAGTCAGAAACACAATTTACAGAAATACAACACGAGTTCTATTCAGAAGGAAGACTGACAAAGAGGATCGATTCCCAGCTCCCTGGTAAAGAGGCTCTGGAAAGAGGGCACGAAGCTGGACATGCTGGCCAGGTACTGGAGGAGTTTGAAGGTGATACCAGTTCGACCCCACAAAAACAATGAGAGAAATGGCAACTTGCACATTAGGTACAAACCCCATAATCTCGCTTAGGGCATCACTTTAATTTTGCACATAAAACTAACAAAAAAGAGAAGGAAATGTTGAATGACAACAGGAAGAACCAACAGATCACTGTTGCACAGATATCCATGGAAGAACATGAAGACGACGGGACAGAAAGATAAAGGATCAGTGATATTCCCGTGTCCAAAAGAAGAGGCGGAGTGGCTGCACTAGAAGAGCAAATGGAGTGGAAAGGACCTCGGTGAGAGGACCAGCCTCGCTGGCCCGAGCTGCTGCTCGCCCGGGGCATGAGCTGAGCTCGGGGAGGCTCCGCTGGCGTGTCCTGAGCTGGTCCCGGCCCCGGGCACTGCCGAGCCCCGGCCGGACCCCCGCCCGCTGCCTCAGCCCGCACCGACCGAGCCCGAACGGCCCCGTGAAACCCCCGTGTCACAATTGTGACGCCTCAAACCCCCACTGCTGTGCCCCCGGGTGGGAGCGGCTGTTTCCACAGAGCCGAGCCGGGGCCGGGCACGCCGGGGGCTCCCGCGTGTCCCCCGGGCAGCACCGGGGCTCCCACATCCCCGCCGTGCCGGCACCACACCCCGGTACCCCGGGCAGGGGCTCCCACATCCCACAGCCCGGCACCCCCGGGCAGGGGCTCCCACATCCCACAGCCCGGCACCCCCGCCCGAACCCGGGCGCTACCGGGGCCTTTTGTCCGCCGGGGCCACGTTCTGTCACCACCGGGGGACAATTCGCCTTTTCGGGGCATTAACACGAGCGAGCCGCCCCTCCCGGCGCGGCGGGGCGATGGCACCGGGATGGCACCCGGGATAACACCCGGGATAACACCCGGGATAACACCCGGGATAACACCCGGGATAACACCCGGGATAACGGGGCCGCGGCGCCGCTCGCCACCCCCGGGGCGGCGGCAGCGCCCGGAGCCTCCTTCCCCCGGCCGGCCGGAGCACTCGGGGCCCGGCCCGGCCCTGCCCGCCGCCCCCGGCCCGCCCGGCCCGTGCTCACCGCACATGGTGCTCCCGCCCGGCGGCCGCGCTGTCTGAGGCGCCGGGGCCGCGCCCCCCGCCCGGGCACCGCGCAGGCCCCGGGCCCGCCCCCCGCTCGCCCCGCCCGGCCCGGCCCGGCCCCCGGGACGTGGCAGCCGCAGCCGGGCCCGCGCCCGCCGGGAGGGCCCGCGGAGGGCCCGGGGAGGGCCCGGCGCGGACAAAGCGGCGCCCGCCTCCCCTCGGGGGCCGGGAACACCCCCGGGGCACGGGGAGGGCGAGGCCGCGCCCGGAACCCCCCCGGTAATTCCCAGCGCTGAGACAGGGGAAGGGAGGGCCCCTTCCTAGAGCCCCCCTCCCGTAATTCCCACCCTGAGGCACGGGCTGGGGGTCTGTCCATTCCCAGAGCCCCTCCCCCTGTAATTCCCAGCTCAGATACAGGGGATATGTGCTCGCTCCCTGATCCCCCCCGTAATTCCCAGCCCCGAAACACGGGTGCTGTCCCCCCATTCCCTGAGCCCCCCCGGTAATTCCCAGCCCTGGGATGCAGGGAGGGAGGTCTGCCCATTCCCTGAGACACCCCCCACCCCACCCCGTAATTCCCACCCTGAGACACGGGCTGGGGGTCTGTCCGTTCCCTGAGCCTCCCTGGTAATTCCCAGCCCTGAGATACAGGGGATATTCCCTGAGACCCCCGGTAATACCCAGCCCCAAGACATGGGCTGGGGGGTCTGTCCATTCCCAGAGCCCCCCCGGTAACACCCAGCCCTGAGATACAGGGGATATGTGCCCATTCCCAGAGCTCCCCCGGTAATTCCCAGCCCGGAGACAACGGGAGGTGAATGACCATTCCCTGAGCCCCCCGGTATTCCCTAGCCCCGAGATACAGGGGAGGTTGTGTCTGTCCCCTGAAGCCTCCCCCAGCAATTCCCAGCCCCAAGACACAGGAGGGTGTACCCGTTCCCAGAGCCCCCTCCCGCTAATTCCCACTGACACCAGTCAGGAGCAGCACCCTCGGGATCATCCCCAGGCCTTTCCTCAGCCGTCAGCACTCGCAGAGGGCCGAGTTAAGAACCCGAGAGCCAAAGGGCTTCTCCAAGGCTCGGGCAGGGAGCAAACAGCCCCTCCTGTACCCCCGTGACACAGCGCGAGTCCTCCCAGAGCCACGTGGCCTGGCCTCTCGTTTCCTACTCTGACTGTTCTACAACAGCACCTATTCAGAAGCAAGAGAAAGGAACCATCAAGATGAATCTGCAAAGCAAACCAGGGCCGGGCATGAGTGACAAAGGAGCGACATCCCTGCAGCTGGAGAGCTGTGACACTGTCTGCCTGCAACTACCACCATCAAACCCTGCTGGAAAACTTATTGAAAGCCTAAGGCTACAAAAGAGAGCAATGCCTTAAGAAAAATGCCATTCATTCAAGTTTATCTTACTCTAAATTAAAGTCAACAAAGAAATATTTCCTTAAAAAGCCCCCAAAACAAGGAGCAATGTGAGTGCACATCAAAGAACCAGCACAGGGCGGATTTTGAACTTGCTGCTGGAACCTGGCTGAACGGAGCAGCGAGAAGGTCACGGATCTAAGGAACATCAGAAGCTCAGAGCCAGCACAGAGCCACTTCCCAGCTTTTGTTCCAGCGAGGGCACACGGGAAGGAGCCAAGGCAGTGATCCTGCTCTGAGATGGCTCTGCAGAGCAGTGCTCTGCCATCCAAGCTGTTGGTGCTTTAACCCCTCGCTCAGTTGGGATGAGAAGGGCCGACTTCACATCCTCAGTTTTCTTCCACTTCCCTGTCTTCCCTTAGGAAGGGGAGTGTCTCATGGCACTGGAAACTGATTTCCCAGGTGAGAAGGGAACAGTGGAGCCCTGGGAAGGTGTGAGCACCAGGTATGCTCACCCTGCATGGCAGAGCTGCTCTCCCTGCTCAGCACTCACCCCCCGGGTTACTGATCCACAGGCACTCTCCATGCACCTCCTGCTCTGGTTCTGTGCTGGGAATTCCTTCCCTTCCCTGCAGCAGCTCCAGGACTTGGTATCACTATGGAATTTCCTAATGTATCCTACAAACCTGGAATAACTACAACATTGTCTCGATACAAACTGAAAGGTTACACGAGTGTAACCAGGGGTGCCCCACGCTCAGCTCTGTCAGCAGCACAGCAAAGACCTGACTGCACAACCTGAACCTGGGCCACACCTGAGGTTATAAAAACAAACCCCTCAAATGGAGAGTAACCCTCCACTTGCACTCGTCAGTTCCTCAGAACTCCACACACACAGAAATCCAGCTCCACGTGTTTAATCCTGAAGTGGCTATTGAATTTTTTGCCCATAAAAGCCAATATTTCCCACCATGTAACTCCTTATTCTGAGGTTTGCTGTACGTACAGGACATGCTGTTACTACTATGTAGTAGTTCATGTGGATGTAAAGTGCAACTTTACCACCAAACAGAGAAACACCAAACTCTCACCCATGAGCCTTTGAAAATTAACACTTGAAACAGAAGCTCTAGCTCAAGTCCTGAATTTTAGACAGATTGCAAACTACCACACCTTGGAAAAGAGTTATATCCCTGATATATAACCAGATTATATTATTATATCCCTGATAACCAGATTAATGTCAGGTAATGTGAGTGATTTCCTCCCACATAATGTGAGGGCAATTCCTTCTAGAAAACTTGGGATGAGCCACATCCTGACAAAAAAGATGTGTCCACCTGCAAACAGTTATAAGACAAGAGTTCAGATGGCTGTAATCAACTTTTCCTGTAAGGGAGGGCTAGAAGAGTGCGTAGAAAAAGTGAATGCATGTTGTGTTTCCTCTGACATGGGTGAAAACAAAATGCCTCCCTGGCAGACTGTAACTCTGCACTCAGCTACTGCACACCAAAGATATCACAGAACTTCTTTTGTCTTTAAAAACACACCAGAATAATTTCGAGCAGCCATTACTACTTTATTTAAAGTAGTCATTATATTTACAATGACTAACTGGAATTTATAGAAAGACTTCACAGCCAAAAACCCCTTGCTGACCTGAGAGGCTTCCCAGCCCCAGCTGAAGGGCCCTCTTCAAACACAGAGCTGAGAACAGCCCGTCCCTGCCCCAGAGGACGTGGCCACTCACCCCCTCCCAAGCTGAACAGTCAGGACTGTGTGCCCATGGAAGGGTTTTTGGGTGAGTGGAGGAGATGGGACGCCTCTCACCAACAGGGATTCTTTCCATGAGCTGAGCTGTTCAGGGCTTGGAAGTTCACACAGAAGCTCCTGCTGGTCTGGGCTGATGCTTTCACCCCACTGGTGCTCGTGGCTGTGGTCAGTGCTGGAACACACCTGGGTTTGTGCTGCTTCCCAAGGGAGAACTGGCACTTCCCACCCTCCCTCTGTGGTTTATCCCGAGCTGGAGCCCCCCCCCCATTGCCTCCTGCTGCCCTGAGGGCTCTGGGGTGGGGCAGAGCAGATGCAGGAGGGTGGGATGTGTTGTGACCTCCTCTCCCCAGGGCAGAGCTCGAGGAACCTGAGGACACACAGGATATAGGATGGACATGGAATCTTTTCAGGCTCAAGATCACAAGGTGCTTAATCTTCACCCTCTGTACACACAGGCTTAATTTGGTCCTCTCTGTACAAATCAAACAAGACTGGAAATGTCCCTACAGTACCTGGAGGAGATTAGTACTGCTTAACTGAAGAGTAACCACCACATCTTTCATAGATACATTTTATTTACCACACAAAACAGCTACTTTGCTGTTTGGGTTTTGGCTGATACAGTGCATTAAATTGAGAAATCAGTCCTAAAAAGGTCTCTTTTTGAGAAACCAGACCCATGACTGCCCTTCTACGGTTTGCTGATGGAGAACAGGGCACTGATGTTTGCACAAGCTCTCTTTTGGGCAGTCTGAGCCTGCCTTGAGGGGAATTTTGTCATCAATGCACTTGTAAGATCAGGCACTGTGTACTTCATCACTGGGTAAAGAAAATACGGTGATTTCAGACCAATTTCCAAATCCTGAGTGGATAATTTAAACTACTGTGGGTTATTACTCTCCATGAAAGCTGCAGAAATATTTAGCTAAAATATTTCTTTTCAGATTTCTAACAAGCAGTATGAAGTTTATGGCTGCCACATGCTGATGAGCTGCTATGTAAAAGATTCTCCACCGACTGAACTGATCCTGCTCAGGGACTCAGTGGAATAATTACCCTGGCAAGGAGTGAGAGAGGGGAACACAGCTTTGTCAAATCCTTGCACGCAGGGAGCACGAGCACAGGCCAAACAATGACCACCAACTCAGCCCGGTGGGGCAGCACAAAGCAGAAACAGTATTTCCACTCCCAAAGCCCTGCTGGAGCCAGGCACCAGGAAAAAATCCTTCCCACACACACGAGTAAACACAACTACTCCTCGCAAAGCCCCATTTATGTCTTTCAGTGTCAGAACAACAAATATTTCCCTTCCCCTGCTCTCTCAGATGGAAGGTGTTGGCTCTGCCACGTCCCCCTCCCGCAGCAGCCGGGGCAGCCAAGTTCCTCCCGGCCCTGCCGGAGAACAAACAGGATCCAGCAGGAGCAAACAGTCCTTCTCCTGCCATCCAAATGCAATCCGTGCCCTCAAGCACCCACTTTCCTCTGCAAGGTGGAGAATTACGGCCTCCAGAAGTTTTTGCATGTTTAAACAGACCGCTAATGGTGGCTGAACGATTCTACTTCTAAATAGGCTAATTAGCCTCTCTACTTCCTGAAGCTGACAGGATCATCTTCTTCTAACATTTACTTTAAAAGATATGATTTCTGTAACAAACAATTCACATCTTTTGTTGGGTTTTTTTGCTGTTTGCACAGTGGCAATGAGCAATCAGGTAACATGAAAAATTGACAGGAATCAAAAGCTTTTTAAAAAGACTTGATAAAATTAACATTCCTGATTCCCCAGTTACAGAGCAAGGGCAGAGTCCTGCCAGGCCCATGGAGGTTTAGGGGAATAAACATCTATTTCTATTGCACAGTCACAAAACTTGACTTCTGCCTTCTCTTTTTTCACTCTTGAATTATCTGTATGAACCAACAAAGAGAGACCTCACCGTTTTTCAAGCCCAACATTTCTTTCTTAAGACATAGCATAACAGAGAGCAAAAGGATTGTTTTTAATGGAGGGCATTTAATAAATTAGTGGACAAGCTGCTTACACTGATGACACACTTTCCCAGGGAAGTGCAACTATGTTTCTGAAAAGGCGGATTGGGTTGTTTCTCAGCACAAAGATGGTTTACACACACCAGGATGTAAAGGTGTGTTTGGCCACAGATGATGCAACTCAAGTAGAATTTGCTTCTTTCTCCACGTCATCGTCGTCGTCAACAACCTGAAATCAAATCCAGAAGTGGTTTAGGTAAACAGTTTAAACTCTCAGCCCTGCAGGATTTATTACATCAAAGCCCTGCTGGGCCTGAGAAGAACAGCAGTTATCCCACAGCCCAAACGACAACAGGCATGCGAAGCATGTGAGAAAAACCTGCAACCCAAAATGCCACAGGAAACGTGGCTGAAATAATGGAAGCTGGTCAAGTTACCACAAAAGCCAGGAAAGCAATCACTACAGGTATCAGATATTTCATGAGAAAGCAAAAGAATCTGAGTTCCAGGGGACAGAAGCCTGTTGCTTTTTATCACGTAAAGTCAGCAAAGCACACGGGTAACTGAAAACTGCCCAGGTCTGGGCTCCTCAGCAGAAGAGGGACATGGGCATTTTGGAGAGAGTCCAGCAAGGGCTCACCTCCCTCAGGCTGCTGCCAGCACCATCAACAGCTCTGCCATGAGGCACAGGCTGCTCAGGGGCAGCCTGGCACCCTCCAGCACCAGGTCCTTGGCTGCCACGCTGCTCCCCAGCCAGGCAGCCCAGCATGGGGGCTTGGACAGGATTTTGCAGTGTTCCATATCCTCTGCCAACATACAGGTCCTGACTTGGAAACCCTGACTTGGAAACCCACATCTCTCCATCCCGTTCTTTCCCTGACCTGCCAACCTGTGCAGGCTGGAAAGGGACAAAGCCCTCCTTTTGCACTGAAAAGAAACCAGCTCTGACCCCTGCCCAACCCACCTGCTCCACGCCTTCCACCTCGGGGATGTAGAACTGCAGCATGTTCTGGATCCCGTTCTTCAGGGTGATGATGGAGCTGGGACAGCTGGTGCACGAGCCCTGCAGCTTCAGCTGCACAATGCCATCCTCAAAGCCTTTATAAATCACATCACCACCATCCTCCTGCACCGTCGGCCTGGTGGGACACGAGACTCAATCCACAGCAAGTACACCTGAAATATGGATCCTTCCAGAAACCTTCAGGAAAGCCAAATTTAACACACACAAAATACAGAGTAACTGCAGCCCTCTTTCTCTACAACCACATGGTTCAAATTTCCAACACCTCCTACTTTGCTGGGCTCTCTCATGTTGACAGAAACTGTTTTTCCATAGGACATTGAGCAAAATACTTTTGCAATGAAAGCAGCAGTGTATGAAGGAATCACTGACATTTATGGGGAGAGGGTAAACAAACACCTTGGAGCAGAGCTGGATCCAACCTGCTCCGACACACGGGGCTGCCCGAAGGCCCTCCCCACGTGCAGGAACTGCCCAGTTATTGCCAGCACTGCTGGGGTGTGTCCTACCATGGGGTGCATGTGCAGCTGGCACCTGTGATAAGGAGTCCTGAAGTCCTTCCATAAATAAATATGCAGTTCTCCACAATTCACTGAGGACAGAAAATAACTGCAACTATAAAAGCTTAATCCTGCTCAGGGGTGAAGGAGCCAGCCCTGATAAGCTCCCCCCAGTGCCATTAGCATTTCTGCAGCCTGCTCTCCCTCTGCCAGCCACAAATGCCCAGCATTGTAGCTGGGTCCCCATAGCAACATTTTTCCAGACCAAGCTAAAACCATCAAGTTACTCTAACAGAAGCTCTTTATACTGATTTCCAAAATAACTCTTTGAGAACTACAGTCCTAAGAGAAAAATCCGTCAACCTGACACATTTATTAACTCACCACAGCAAATTATCTCCGTTCCAGAAAGCCAAAGACCACGATTAAAAATTCCATTTTTCTTATTTGAATTAACTTTAACACACTACAGGACCTTTCAGATTGACATTCCCTCCATCCTGCACCTTCTGACAACTTCTGTGCATGTATTTTTGATTGACTGAACAATAAATGCTCTGTGTGTACCCTGGTTTATATATAACCTCTGTCCACTACCCTGCTATGAAATGAAGGAAGATACTTCACTGCTGATATTCTCATCAACAGCTTCTTGGTCCACCAAGGGGTACAGGGGGAAGGAAATGAAAGAAAGAAAAAGGTAGGAAAACCAGAAATTTGGGCAGAAATTCTGTGCCTGTTGCAGAAGGGCACTGGGAAATCAGGGAGTGACATATCACAGGGAGCTCAACCCCCCAGGCACCCAGCACGGGCAGGGCCTCCTGGATGTCACTGTCACAGCTTTACACAACATCATCCTGCTTTCAGTGCTTGGGACATACGCTTGGGAAAAATGTTCCAGCTTTTTTCTATTTTTCTTCCTCTGTCAGGAAAACTAACCATTTGTCAGCTCTGAGATAACTGAATTTTTAAGTAAAGTGATATCACTTTAAATGCAGCATCTAAGAAAAAAAACAAAAAGGCCCAAGTTCATCATAATTTCCACAATTTTGACCCACAAACAAGTTTCTGGTTCCTGCAGTCTGTGAGCTGGGGAAGATGTCACCATCAGATACCACAGCTCCACAAACACATCTCCTCCTCTACGTAAAATGTCAAGTTGCTTATTCCTTTCAGTTCCTTTGGAAGGCAATTAATGAGCACAAAAATAGCCTTCAGGTAAACAACAAGATCCAGAGCCACTCTTGAGACTTCATTAGTTACCACCAGTTTGTAAATTCAAGCTGTGTTAAAGCACCAATAAAATCACAACAGAATGGAGGGACAAAATCCACTGAAGCCCAGAGAGAGAGGGAAACCCACTAGTAAATACTCCTTCAGATTATGATAGGAGAGTAGAAACTACTTTCGGATACTTGGAAGGGAAGGACGAGAAAAAAGTAAGAACAGATATTAAAACAGAGAAAAAAAGAAGTGCCTCTAACAGCAAATATTGTGTAGTTTTCATCATTTCAACTGCATCCTCAGCTGGGCCAGCTCTGCCCTTTAACCCCCCCAGGGGCTGAGCCAGGAAATCACACACCCCAAGGAAAATCCCACTGCTTCCTAAACAAATCCAACCCCAACACTGACTCACTGATCCAACAAGGTTCCCTGTTTACCTTATCCTTGTATCCAGCAGCTCCTTAATCATCAGCACAACTTCATCATCTTCTTCGGAAGCAGCTTGGGGAGAGAAAGATGTGCAAGTCAGGACCTGGAGAGAATTCCAGTGGGATTCTAACCCTGGATATCCACGGATTCCAGCAGGATTCTAACCCTGGATATCCACAGATTCCAGTAGGATTCTAACCCTGGATATCCATGGATTCCAGGAGGATGCTAACCCTGGATATCCATGGATTCCAGGAGGATGCTAACCCTGGATATCCATGGATTCCAGGAGGATGCTAACTCTGGATATCCATGGATTCCAGGAGGATGCTAACCCTGGATATCCACAGATTCCAGTAGGATTCTAACCCTGGATATCCATGGATTCCAGTAGGATTCTAACCCTGGATATCCACGGATTCCAGTAGGATGCTAACCCTGGATATCCACGGATTCCAGCAGGATGCTAACCCTGGATATCCACGGTGGCAGAATGAAGCAGCAGAAAACACTGCTGAGATGCCTGAGACTGAAAGGCAGAAATCTCATTTCAGAGTATCTTTTCCTGCATTATCCTTATTTGCATCCCAGGCTTTTGCTGGCAAAACCCAGCTGGTTCAGAGTTCTCAAGAGGCAAAGGTCTTGGCAGAGAGCAGCAGTTCCACTTTTTAAAGGAAGCAACAAGTAACATTCCATAGGGATGCAAGGGTTAAGGCAGGGTCCTCGGAAGGAAGGCTTTAGCAAGCTAAAAAATTCAGCAGGAGAATTATGCACATGTTAGGGTTTAGCAGCTCTGGATGCAATCTAAGCTCAGTGTTAGACTCATAGAAGCATTTCTGAGAGAACCTTTTCAATAAAATAAAGGCTATGTTAATATTAAAATTAAATTCAGATGTAACAGAGAGCAATTCAATTGCCATAATTTTCCTTAAAACACTGAAAAAAACTTTAAGTTGGTAAGCTGCAAATGAGAAAATAAAAGGCAGAATAGTACCCTTGAGTTAAATTGTCAGTTACTCTGTTACTTTCTATTACAGTTTGGAAAAGACCTCTTACTATTTTTCATTCATTTAAGACCACAAACCTATCATTAAGGCACTGTCATTAAGCCTGGGCACTCCTTTTTCTATTTAAGGTGCCCATATAAAAAGGACAGGCAGCAACCCCCCAGGGCTTTCTAAACTCTGCCTCAGGACTTGTAAACACATCTCCCCTCCTGGGGAGCACCAGCACAGGGCCCAGGTGCCAGGGCAGCCAGCTCAGCACAGCCCTGGGATGTCACACACAGCACAGTTGTGGTCCTGGCTGAACAGCTCCTTCACACAGGCTGCTAATTCCACTGGAGAGGGTTTAAATTTAAATTCCAATTCTCTTGCTTGCTCTCCTGAGGCTCTTCTGCACGTCACAGAAGCTGAACCCAAAGGCAGCCCCCGGCCTCTTGCCCAAGTTTCATTTACCTGTATCTGTCCTGGGTGCCTCATCAGTGACCACAGGCAAACCAGAGGCAAAGAAATCCATTATAGCTGCATAAATATCTGGTTTCAGTAAGTTCCAATCCAGGTCTTCACTCTCCTATGGGAATTAAAAGGAAAAAAAAAAAAAGGAACAGTAAAAAGAAAGTATGAATACCTGCCTCCTAATAGTAATAAGTTACACAAAGATTCTTCTTACATTACAAATACCCTCATGGGCTCACATGTTTACACATGGATTTGATTTCACGGTTTTGTTAAGCCCAGCTTTGCCAAAGAAGTTTAGTAAGAGTCGATTTATCACAGTCTACAGTCCCCTTGTTTGCAAGCCAAGTGCTATTAGAATATTAGCTAAAAAGGTGTGAAAGTCTCCTAAATACATTATTTGACAGATATTTCTACCAAACTGTTTCAGAGACCTAAGATTATCAAATTCTCACTCCCTGAATTGCCCTGTGTTCTTCACAGTCAGAGCCTGCCCAGTTCCTAAGGAACTCCTTATCTCTCTGACAGGAGCTCCACACCTTGAGCAAACACCCCAGGACCTGCAAGGTTCCCCTCCTGGTCCTGTGCCATCGGGAAGCATTCCACAGGTCAGCCAGCCAACTTCCACCAGGAAGCATTCCACAGGTCAGCCAGCCAACTTCCAAGCTGACCATGAGCACAGGGCCTCAGTCAGTCCAGTGCTGACCATTCCCAAGATCAAAGAATCCACAGCTTCCCTGGGAAGCCTGTCCCAGTGCTTAGCCACACGTTGCAATGATTTATCTTCTTTGCATCAAAGGCAATTCCCTTTAGTCACTTGTGGCCATTGCCTCTGGAACTTCCACTTGCCTGTCCCAGGGCCTGGCTGGATCAGCTCAGCTTTCAGCACAGCTGAGCCTCTGCTCTGCTTACCTTGGTGATTGTGATGAAGTCTGGTCCAAAGAAAACACTTTTAACTCCTTCAATCCTGAATAACTGTCTGTTCAGGAAACAACAACAACAAAAACATGGCAAAAATGCACCCACATTTCAGGCAAACTCAAGATTTATATAATCTGTCACAGAAGTTCTAGAATACACTTCTAGACAAAAATAAGCACTAAACCCAGAGCCATTAAGAGAAACTCCAGTTACCTCCCCCATGGCAGAGCCCAGAGTAAAACCCAGCACACCTTACAGGGCTTCCCACAAGACATGTGAGACTCTGGGGCAAAATTATATTCTGTGTATTACAAGCTATTTGTTCAGCATCAAAACCAGGAGGCACCTGTTGTTTCAGGCAGGACTAGTGCAAAGACAAGGGAAATTCCTTAAAGTGATCTGAAGTCACTGAGCTCAATAAAAACTGCCACTAAATACAAGGGTTAGTGCTGAGCAGCTTTAACACACCAGCTCACCTTGGGAGGCATCTTCAGTATTTTCAGTCATTACCAAGGCAAGGAAAAAGGGCATTTAATAAAGGCATAAGACTCATGGTAAACTGCCTGGGGTGGCCCCTATAGAACCCAACATCCAGGTGGTGAATGAGCACGCAAGAACTTACATGATAGGAAAGAGCATATTTTGGACAATGGTTTAAGTACAAAAATGAAAATGAGAATATATAACCCAATATTCATAAATGCTTAATGAAAACCCAACAAATTCATCCACAGAAAAAATAAAAAAAAATTAAAACCAGGATGCACTTGGAGGTCAATACAGCACAAGGCTGTATTTTTGCAATTATGGGGGAAAAAGATAAGATATTCTCCTGAAAGACTGCAAAACATCAAAAATGCAATAAATGAAGGAATTGGAAATCTTATCACAAAAGTACATGTGATGGAAAATGACAAAAGAGATTTCAGAATACCCCCCTGAAAGAATCTCTTCACATGGGACAGTTGCACTGGGTGTTTGCAGCACTAAACCAACTGCATTCTGAAGTTACTTAAACCATGAAATTGTGCAAGTGCACCAAACCATCTGAGATCAATTAGAGAATTCTCTCCCCTCCCTCCCCTTCAGGAAGTGTTTATTAATTATTTGGAAAATTAATATTCCCTTTTAAAATAAATGAGTATTCCCTTTACAAAAAACATAATCTGGGCTTTAACAATACACAGAGCAGACGATTCTTCCCATGAACCTGCACAATACCCACCCCCAAGCTGCCACAAGATGCATTCCAGCACATAAATAATCTCTGATTAAAATGTCTATTTGCAAATACACGACAACAAAAAGCCACTTTCTGACAGTTGATTACATTCTGCAACCTGATGCACTTTGGCACAGTGAGATCCTACAGCTGCAGCCCTCTGCAGACATGGGGATGTCCTCAGAAACCTTTCACACTGGATTTATGATTTTAAGTCACGGAGCTTTGCTTGCAAAGATCCTCCTTGCTCTCAAACAACCCTGCAAGAGACAGAGCTGCAGCTCCTGGAGGCAAAGCCACGTCCAACAGCTCCTGCTTTTGCCCACAATCCTTCCAATCTACAAAAAGATGCCTTAAACTGGTGACGTACTGTGGCATTTCTGGATCTCCCCCCCACACTGAAGCCCCTCCACCCAGAGAACAGAGTTTATTTTCAGAGACTGATGTGAAAGCATTGACACACATGCCCAGTCGATGCTTCCAAATATTCCCAGAGACTTGTGAGGGTGCTCCAAACCCCTTCTGTACCAAGGTGATATAAACAAAGTCTGTGCTCAGTGGTTCTTACTCCAGATTATGCATTTTGGTACTGAAAGTTGCACTCCCAGGAGCTGTTACAGACCCAGCCCAAAAGAGGGGGCAAACCTGGCCTTCCCTGAAGTGGAGCATAAACCTTCTGAAGTTCAGGGCAGCCCCAACACCTGCCAAGGGGAGCTACTGCATTTATTTCATGGTATCTGGGGACTGTTCACTGCCTGTTTCCCAGCTCTGAAAAGTTACATGATTTCCAAGTAACTCCTTGAATTCAGAGTGCTCTGATGAGAACGAATTTGTGAAACTGGGGCCAGAGGTCTCGCTGGTGATGCAGCAACTGCTCACAAACACTGATTTATAACATCTTTCAATCCAGTTGCATAAACTGGTGCCTTCTGCCATGACAGAGCTGAGGGGAGGACACACATACACAGAACTTCAGCAACACCAAGCCCCAGCTGCAATCTTAAGCACAAGTAAAGCAGCATTAAAAACTCAAATCCAACCAAGCTGCTTCTAAAGAGGAGCAGAATGATCAGCAGTTGTGCTTAAAAGCATCAGTTGTAGGCACAGAGCCCATACCAGCCCCCAAGCCCACCAGGATGTGTTCAGCAATACCTTGCTAAAGGTGAGCAAAACGCTGCAGCTGGTGTGGAAAACTCCATCGTCCTCGACTCCAGCACCTCCCTCCCTGGAATAAACTTCAGGCTATTTGGATTTGGTGTGTCCTGAGTCTGAATAAACATGCCTCTCACTGGAAATACAAAAACAAAGGAGAAAAATAATATCATCAAACCTAAGGAGCTTCAGTGAAAAGTCAAGGCCTGCTGGATCCCTCTGCTCCAGCAACAGCAGCCTGGGCAGCCACGGGGCTCCAACACCACCACGGGCTCCAGGGAAGCCTCCAGACCCACAGGAACACTGGAAAACACAGGCAGGTCATCTCACAGGAAAACCTGTGTTACATGGAACCTTGTCTTTGCATCGAGCTGCACGAGGCCAGGGCCAGCCTGACCTTCTGCTGAGGGCCCAGAGCTGCACCCTGCAGGTCTCTGCTGCCTTGGCTTTTTTTATTTTATGATCCTCAAACACCATTTAATCCCCTTTCCAGATTGAAGCAGAATCAGTTTTGCTAACTCTCTCTTGAAGATGCACATGAGTTATGGGGTTTGGGTTTTATCTCATTTTTCAGCACTATAGAAAAGAAAAACCAGTGTAACAAGAGTTACGGTGAAGTAGACCCAGCTTAGATTTTCCACAGGGTAAAAAATTACTGTGAGCCATCACTTACCCTCCCAAAACTGAACTGACCAAGCAATTTACAATAAACTATTTACCATTCACTGGCAAAGTTCTTTTAAAGATACATTTTTACTGAAGTTCCTTTTTCAACTGTCTGTCTCACTGGAAGAGTGTAAAAAACCCTGATTTTAACTAAAATTTAACACTCTACATTTGATGGTGTACATTTAATAGTATTTTTCTGTAGGCATGTCCATGTAGCACATGCCTGATGTCCCACTGAAGGTGAACATCAGTTAGGGAGTCTCTCTCTCATATTCTAGTTCTTCTCCCTACTCCCTGCACACCCAATAACACAGTGAGATACAAACATGCAGGAAAGAAAAAAAGTGCATTTTAAACCAAAAAAATCTTCAAGAGCTAATATTTATAAATCATATTTGAGAAACAACCTCACATAAATTTAAAAAACACACACTAGAAGGATTTAAAGCAGTAAAAAGAGCTGACATTTTCATTTTTCTAAAGTGCCATTTTGCTCATGACTCCCTGGCATTGAATGGCAAATCACACTGTTTATAAATTGCCAAATTGTTGCTTCATGTGTCTGTCATGGTGACAATCCCTGTGACTCAAACATACACAATGGTAAATACGCACACACTCCATTTTCTCTATTTTTTTAAAAGAAAAAAAAACAAACTTAGGAGGGAAACAGTTTTAAGATGAAAAGAATACTCCTGATAGAGCAAGCAACTAGATTATCCATGGGGACAGAAGAACTACCCATCTTCCAGATCCAGCTGGCATCCAAATCCCATCTGGCATAACCCAGACATGTAAATTTGAGTCCCCTCTCCCTGTGTTTTGGAAGCAGAGGGACACTGACAGCCACTGGACGCTGCTCATCCAGGTGTGGTCCAACACCCCAACCACAGCCAGCCGGATCAGCCCTCCCAGCAGGTGTCCAGGAGGGCAGGCTCTGTGTTCTAAGTGTGCTCTGCAGTGAAGAGCTGCTTTCCTAAGAGCAGCTTTGTCAATCATTACCCAGCCTGGGGAGCTCCTTGCCCAGCTGAGAGGAACTCCCTGGGATTTGTTACTCACAGGTTGGTAACTGGCTGGGTTTGCCTCTGACATCTGTTCTCTGGAGCCTCTGCAGAGCTCTGGGAGTACCTGCTTGTTATCCTGTTCTCCAGGTGAGGGAACAAACCAAGCTGAGACAGCCTTTACCAGGACACGGGCAGGAACAGGTCAAACACTAAGTCTACTTATGAGAAACAGGTAAAACACCAAGTGTACTCACCAATCTGCCTGTTGTTAGAACTGAAAGAGAGAAAACAGTGCTGCAGCAGCTAAGATTGGACTCTCTGAAACCAAAATTAAAGAGCCTTCTGCCTGAGCAGACTCATTTAAATAATATTTCCATCTGTGACTAATTCCATGCAACAGCACCTGCAGAATCTTTATGTCTCTAAACTCCTCAGGCAGCTGCAAAAACATAGTTTTTTGTGGCACAAGTTTCACAGGTATTTTATATTTTTCTTCCTTTCCTGAGCTTTGCAGCCTACCAAAAAAATGGCAGGTACAACAAACTCATCCTCAAACATGGCTTTTTCAGGGTAACACCAAATTGCAGATGTAATATTACTGGAGAATCCAGCTAATGCACCACAGATGGATGCACGGTCAAGAGGTGGAAATTAAAATAAAGAAAATATTGCAGCTCTGAGAATGAAAAGCTTTGCTTTCAGCCTTCCCACGTTCTGGGGGAAGGACAGTCAGCAACGTCACCTGGCAGAGTCAGCAGCTGCAGCAGGACAGAAGGCAGCACAAAGTCTTTCCCAACGGACACATTTACACCAATATAGAAAATAAATTCAGAAGTGCAGCAAAGCCCAAATAATGTTCTGCACTAACAAAGTCTTGGCAGCTGAATGGTATAGAAAAACACATATAACCAGCACACAGTGAGCCTCCACATCTCCCCGAGCCCCAGATGTCCAGATGCACCAGCACTGCCTTAAAACCCACCCAGGAGCTGTCACCACACTCGGGTTTCAGAATGAACAGCAAACTTCCAGCACTACCAAAAGACACAGAAACTCAGACCCTGCTCATCTGTTCCTTTTTAAGTGGCACTGACTTACCTGCACGATGCCACACTGCAGATGGAAGAGATGGTTTCTTTTGCAGAAGTTGGTGGAAAGGCTGTCGAGTTGTCCAATTATGATCTTTTAACAGCATCTGACAGAACCTAAAGAAAAATAACTTTACTAAGGATTTCCAAATCCCACGTCTGCACTGCCCCACTGAAAGGGTATTCCACATGCTTTTAGCAACCCCAGGGCTCTCCAAGACACACCTGCCTTAAACCTCTCAGGTAATGCAGCAAGTTTGAGGCTGGATCACAGAACATCCCTTTTTTCCCTTTTCAGTGCTGCCTCTCTCTCATAACAAAACAGACACAACTCTCTAATTTTAGCCACCAAAAAATTAACCCACACTCCTTCAGTCACTAAAACCAGGCAGATCACCTTACTTACCTATCACAGAAGGGGATAATCACCCAGAGGGGGCCTCTGGTCTTCCTTTTAACAGTCCTGAGCACCTGAAAATCTCCCTTGGACTAAAAACCTAAATTTCAGAAGATTCCAGATAGCTGAGATCAATCCAACCCCAAGCACCCTAGAATTTACTCCTGTGCTCTATGGGTTTAGCTGGTCACACCTAAGGGTCTTAGGCATGTAGAGAAGAGTCTGCATGACTCTTAGAAGGTACAAGACAGGCTAAAAAGGTAACTCAGTAGCTGGTCTTACACAAACAATTCTCATAAGGAAAAAATACCAAGACAGCACTTGGGTAAAAGATATAAAAACTCTACTAGGAACAAGCCATACCTCAACCCCTGTCCACCTCTCTGTATTTATTCCCTATGGGGAATAAATAAATTCAGTATATTCCTGTACAAATACTGTCCCAGAATTAAACCAGACCAGTTAAAATGAGGCCCTGCTCCCTACTGGCCACGTAACTTGTGCTAGCAGTGAGAACAGGGATGGATGAAGGTAAAAGGGGAAGAGCAGATAGGAAAAAACCTGAAAACATTAAGAGGAAAACAAGTGGAGTGGTGGAATAACAACAGGCCTCACTTTCACCTGCTTACACACCTGATTTCTGTAACTGTGTGCACAGCCAACAGCACCCAGGTGTCTGAGAGCAAACTGAATGTCAGAAAATGAAACCAAAACCCACCTCGTGTCACAGATGAATTACTACATACTGAGGAGCAATTATTACCTGGCTTCTCTCCCCCTCATCAGGCACAGATGAGGGGAAAGCAGGTAAACTACATAAACACCATCTGCAGGGGCTGTTGTCAGAGGAGGCTGGTTCTCTTGGGGGTCATAAACCCAAACACAAGCACTGCAAGAGGCCCAGATTCCTCAAACATGGAACAGGAAAGAAGCTCTGCCTCCTGACACTGCTGCAAGTGAGGGAGACATGAACACAGGAAAGGTCTAAATCGTGTTATTTGCTTATTTTTGTGCTCTTTGAAGCAGAGAGACCGCAACAGGGTGGGTGAGGAAGGTCGCTCAAGAGAAAAGTTCTCTTTTCTCCCTTTAGCTTTGGGCAATAATGATTACATCCCATTTCGGTGCTCAGCACAGGGCAGCTGTGCCCAGCACTACAGGGTCCTCTGAATTCCCCCTTATTGCTTGATCCCTAGCAACTCGGGAGGAATTCCCTCTCATTTCAAGGCCGGAAGGATACAGATGTGAGGGGGTTAAATGCTCTTCATTGCGTGATCCTGAGCACACGGGGGGGGGAGGAATTACTCCTTCTACCGTGGTCCTGAGCACATGTGTGGGAATTACCCCTCACTGCGGGGTTCTGAGCGGGTGTGTGTGGAATGGAATTACTCCTCACTGGAGGGTCCTGAGGTGGGAATGACCCCTCAGACACGGCGCCCCCGGGGGCGCAAGGCTGAGCCCCCTCAGCACCTAACCAACTAGTCAGGGGAACTAACGCCTTGCTGCTGGAAAGGACCTAGGGGAGAGAAACAGTCCCTCCCCGCCCATCTGGAGGAACAGGAACAAACTTCACCGCCGTCCGCCCGGCTGGGGCGGGGAAGGGAAGGGGAAGAGCGAGGAGCGCGGCACCGCTCGCTGCGACACGGCCCTAACCCTGACCCTGACCCGCGAGAGGGGACCCCTGCGGAAAACAGCTCCGTGAGAGAGCCGTGCCGGGGCAGCGGGAGCCCCGCGGCCAGCACCCACCGCTGGAACCCCGCGGCCAGCACCCACCGCTGGAACCCCGCGGCCAGCACCCACCGCCGGGGCCCCGCGGTCAGCGCCCACCGCTGGAACCCCGCGGTCAGCACCTACCGCCGGGCCGGCGCCGCCGCCGCGCTCAGCCGCCGCACCGCCGCCATCTTGGGCCGCTCCGGCCGCGCCCGCCATGGCCCGCACGCGGCGGCGCCCCCTGGCGGCGGCGGGCGGCAATGGCGGCGCCTGAGGGGCCGGGGCAGGGCCGGGAGCCCGGGAATGGCGGCGGCGTTCGGGGTGAGAGGAACCCGAGCCCACCGAGCCCGACCGCTCCCCCAGCACCGCCAAGGCCACCCTAACCCGTGTCCCAAGGTGCCACAGCCACACGCGTATTAAATCCTCCCAGAGACGGGGACTCCACCACTGCCCTGGGCAGCTGTGCCGGGGCTGGACCGCCCTTTCCATGAAGGAATGTTCCCAATGTCCAACCTGACCCTCCCCTGGCACAGCTTGAGGCCGTTTCCCCTCATCCCGTCCCTTGTTCCCTGCGAACAGAGCCCGACACCCCCATCCCCCCCCCCGGCTCCCCCTCCTGTCTCTCTTGCAGAGAGCAAGAATCATAGAA
The DNA here is from genome assembly GCF_036250125.1 of Pseudopipra pipra. NCBI lineage: Eukaryota > Metazoa > Chordata > Aves > Passeriformes > Pipridae > Pseudopipra > Pseudopipra pipra. The sequence continues at coordinate 4,740,019 of NC_087576.1, forward strand.
TCATAGAATCAACCGGGTTGGAAAAGACCTCTGAGATCAAGTGCAACCCTTGATCCAACCCCGCCGTGGTTACCACACCATGGCACTGATGCCACATCCAGTCTCACCTCCCTGGGCAGCCCATTCCAATGTCTGTTACCCTCTCTGTAAAAACTTTCTTCCTCATATCCAACCTAAACCTGCCCTGGGGCAGCTCCAGGCTGTGCCCTCTTGTCCCACTGCTGGTTCCTGGGAGCAGAGCCCGACCCCCCCCGGCTCCCCCCTCCTGGCAGGGAGTTGCAGAGAGTGAGAAGGTCTCCCTTGAGCCTCCTCCTCTCCAGGCTGAGCCCCCCCAGCTCCCTCAGCCTCTCCTCACAGCACTTGTGCTCCACACCCTTCCCCAGCCTCGTTGCCCTTCTCTGCCCCTGCTCCAGCCCCTCCACATCCTTCCCAAGCTGAGGGCCCAGAGCTGGGCACAGCACTCCAGGGGTGGCCTCCCCAGTGCCCAGGGCAGGGGCACAATCCCTGCCCTGCTCCTGCTGCCACACTATTCCTGAGCCAGGCCAGGCTCCATTGGCCTCTTGCCCCCCTGGGCCCCCCTGGCTCATGTTCAGCTCCCTGTCCATCCCCACTCCCAGCTCCCTTCCTGCCTGGCTGCTCTCCAGCCCCTCTGGCCCAGCCCGTGGGGCTGCCGGGGGTTGTTGTGGCCAAAAGGCAGGACCCGGCCCTTGGCCTGCTTGAACCTCATCCCCTTGGAATCAGCCCATCTCTCCAGCCTGTCCAGGTCCCTCTGCAGAGCTCTCCTGCCCTCCAGCAGATCAACACACCCCCCAACCTGGTGTCATCTGCAAATTTGCTAATGTCCCCCCGAGCCTCCTTTGCTCCAGGCTGAGCCCCCTCAGCTCCCTCAGCTGCTCCTGCTGCTCCAGCCCCTTCCCAGCTCCGTTCCCTTCCCTGGACACGCTCCAGCCCCTCAGTGTCTCTCTTGTTGAGGGCCCAGCCCTGGACACAGCCCTGGAGGTGCCCCAGCAGTGCCAGCACAGGGACGGGCCCTGCCCTGGGGCTGTGACACCCCATGGCTGGGACAGCCCAGGGGCCACTGACCTCCTGCCCCCTGGGCACACCCGGGCTCGTGTTCAGCCTACAGTTGTGTCCTGTCCACAGTCAGCATGTTTGCTAGAAATATAAATACAGAAATATAGACATATAAATAAAAATACGTAAACCCTCCCCCCCCCCAAAAAAACCTTAAAGAACCACCCCCAAGGGTAACAATTATTTCATTAATATTTACTTTTTTCTCAGCCCTGCATAATGTTCCAGGGGGATGAGGCCCCACGTCCTTGTCCCAGCCCTGAAGGAGCAGCACAGTTACCAACAGTGCTCAGAAACAGCCCCTCCAGCCCCCATTTCACCTCCGAGCCCGGTAACACACAAAAAGCCTTTCTTTCCTCCCTCCACTCCCCTCCAGTTCTCACAAGCCATCAAAAATTGCAAATTTTTCCCGGTAACATTCCAGACAGGGTGGCTGCAGAGGGAGTTAAGAGGTAACGCTTTTATTTTGATCCAAATGTATTTGAAGTGGAAGCTCTTGGTGCAGGGGCCAATGCTCTGGGCCCTTGAGCAAGAAGAAAGAAGAGTCTTCCCGGGGAGGAAGGAGACACCTCCACAATGTCAGCAAATTCAAGAGATCCTAGGTCATGTCTGGGCCATGGCTGCATGTCCCTCCCATTGGTCTGATTATAGTCCTGCCCATTTTGGACCAGAAAGTCACTTCCACCGATGATCGCTGCTGCTTCTTGTACAACTGAAACAGCCTAAAAACCCCACAAAGTTCCCTGAACAAAACCTCAGCCTGTTTCAGTCATTCCTCACTGGATCTGCTGTACCTTGGCAGGAGCTGCACTCACAGAACACACGTTTTCCTGGGCTTTGCCAAAACCTTTTCCTGGATCCTGTCATTCTTCCCCCCATGCCCGGCTCGGATGTGGCCGTGGAGCATTCCCCTCCCAGGTGCTCTCTGGGATGGGTTCACTGTGCCCCTCTTCTCCTGCAGCAGCAGCTCCAGGCTTTGCAGGGTTTAAAATCTCTGGGGTGCAAATTTCACAGCTACTTGTATTTATTTTCTTTCCTGAGCATCACAGGCTACCCAAAATGAACATTCAACAAATCAACCTCAAATGTGGCTTTTTCAGGGGAACACTAAATTACAGACAACGTTAATGGAGAATGACATTAATGTGTGTCCATGGATGCATGTTCAAGAGGGGAGAAAATTAAAAAAAGAAAATATGGCAGCTCTGAGAATGAAAAGGCTTCGTTTTCAGCCTTCCCAGGCTCTGCTGTTACCTGGGTGTTACCAGCAGCAGCTGCAGCAGGGCAGAAGGCAGCACAAAGTCTTTCCCAATGGACACATTTACCAAGATGGAAATTAAATTAAGCAAAGTCCACTCTGCAAAGCACTACCAAAGCCCCTTGTAGGTCTTGGCACCTGAATGATCTAGAAAAACCACACATCACCAGCACTCGGAGACTCAACATCTCCCAAGCCCTGGATGTCCAGAGGCACCAGCATTAAACCCTCTGAGGAGCAGCAGCTTTGCAGGGAGAGCTCAGTTGCTCTGTGCTGTTTGCAGCTGCAGCTCTGCCCTGGATGGGAAGGACTCTCTCTGGATATAAAAATTGGATATAAACTGGAATATCCACTGCTTAAAGCAACAAGATCAGTTTGACTTTACAGCTGCCAGATAAAACAGCAGGGCCAGACCCAGTTCAGCATCTTGGTAGAAAAAATTCATTAAAACCCAGATTCTCTGTATCCAGCAAAAATATTTTGCAAGGGGAGGGGATAAGGAATGCACAGAGGAGACAATGTAGTGTCATCAGATAGTATTTTAATAAAATGTACAGAAGTTTACAAGTCAAACATTTCTTCATGATTACCAGAAACAGATGATCCCACCTGGAGTGCAAAACTTGGCCCCACTGATGTGCCAGGCTGAGGTGGCTCCACGGCTGCTCAGGGACCACACAGAGGGGAAACTCTGCTCGTGGGACACGAGTCAGGTTGTGTGTCACAGTCAGGGGCCCACAGACACTCCCAGCTCCCCTTCCCGCTCCACGTGGGAACAAGGGAACTTCCTTCGCTCCTGGACTGGGTGAGGGTGCTCTACCCACTGCACCCTACACCCGAGTGAGTCCCCTGCCCTCCCACCCCATCCCTGGGAGGGATCGGGAACACTGGATCAACATTATCCCTCCAGCTTCACAGGGAGCATTTCTAGGTGTGTGTGAGGGTATTTACCCACCTACAACGGAAACTACAGGCCGTGGCCTATTTTTAGAAACACTAATGCAGCTGTGATCAGGCTTCAGGAATGTGTTTCCCAACTGGACCAAGATTTCACTGTCAGGACACCACTGTAAAAATGCTTTGGAGTCTGTCGGTGTGCTGAAAGGCCTTGATTTAACACCACGAGGAAAACAAACAAACAAACAAAAAACCAACAAAAATTCAACTCCCCAACAGAAGAGTCTTTGGTGGAAGCTGAGTTAAAGTAACCGATTACCACTTTGGAGTGACTGACAGTTCAGCAGCTGAGCAGATCCTGCCCAGTTTGCTGCTGTCCCGCAGAGGATGCTCCGGGATGCGTCACGATGCTCACAGGGGCTCAGCATCACCTCTGTGCTCCAGGCAGGGTGTGCACCCCAGGCTGGGTGTGTGCTGGCTTCAGGAGGCTGAACTGTAAACTTAACACCAGGTGTGACGATGCTGAGCTGGCTGGAGGGAGAGGAGACACGGGGAAAGCCCCTGAAATCCTGCAGAGCCGGGCAGGACACAGGTCCAGGTCCCCCCACGGCGCTGTACCAACGTCATGGCAGTGAGCACAGAGCCAAGCCAACTGCTTGCTCTATTCACACAGAAACTCTGATTAATCACTTTGAAAAGAGACTTGAAGTGCATTCAGGGAGTGAGAACCAAGAACCACTCCCTCTCCCAGCAGGAATCCCAGATTGTCCAAAGATCCCTGCGAAACCCTCCGACCGTGCAGGAGGGCTCAGGGCAGTGAACAGAATTTACTACAGCTTTACTAAAGAGATGAAACCAGTGCTCCTCTTCAGAAAACTGATTTCAAAACACTGCATTGAGGCTGTACTAGTCTTACTTCATTAGGATCACTGGTTGTGTGGCAAATAATTAGCATCATTCTTCCCTGTTTTAACATTACAACAGCAAGCTTCAGAGACTAGAGAAATGAAATTTCCATTTATAACTCATCACACTGAGGCTGCAGCAGTGGCAGTGCAGGATTAGGAGGAACACAGGCTGGAAATGAGAAGGATATCAGAGTAACAGGCCCTGAAATTGAGTCTTATGACCATAACCAAAAGTCCCATTACTTTATGAGCTACATGCAGAGATACAAACGAGCTGCCTCCGCCCTCAGAAGAGATTTAAAACCATTTAAGCACTGGATGTGTCTGGCAGGATTGTGAGCTCTAGGGCACAGTCAGCCTGCAATTTGTGTAAAGTGCTTGAAGGACAAAAAAGCTGCCAAAATGCCAGCTGGAAACTCAGCCTGACCCAACCTAACAGGGCTGGAAATGAGCCCAGACACCCCAGTGTACCTTCCCTTTGAGCACAGAGGGGACAGGCTAATACTCCTCCAGCACCAGCTCCGTGGCACCTGGACGTGGCAAGACCAGAAACTTCACAGAATTATCCAAAAGCAATTTTTCAAGTAAAAATGAAGGGCAGGAAGAACCTGAATGCAGTGAGCAGAGGGAACACCCTGAACCCACCTGGGGTTCAGCAAAGCATCTCCCTGTTCTGCAGGTTCATCCCACACTGCCAAGGCCTGGCCTCCCTTCCAGCAGCTTCTGAGTGAATTTAAGAGCTCGAGGCCAAGTGCAGCCTCCTGGCTCAGTGTGGCTGCGACACAGGTTGGTGTTGGGACAAATCTGGGCCCTCACACTCCCCCTCCTTGAATTCACAGTTTGCTGTCACAGTCGCTCTCAGGGCCTCTCACTGATCCTATCCAGCAACAACCAACTTGGGGATACAGAGATTTAAAACAAAAAAACAAAACCAACCACCTGTTGGGTGTATACTTAAACAGAAAACTAAAAAACAAAACAATAAACAGCCTCAGCTTTGCTGAATAAACATCTCAAGGGAAACCCAGAAACTTCTTTTACAGTACTTCTATTTTCAAGAGGTGGTGATGGAGGACAGAAAGCCCCTAAACCACCACTATGCACCAATATTTATTAGCTGTGAGTGCAGCAGAGCAGGGCAGAAGGTTCCCAGCTCCACACGCTCCAGCTGACCTGTTCACCAGGAACTTGTGCAAGCCAACGTGGCCTCCCTGCTTTCCAGTATTCTCCCTGCCCAGCCCAGGGCTCTCAGACCTCAGCCCAAGCACTTCCCTCTCCCTTCCAGGCAACCCCCGTGTCCAGCAGAACACCTGGCTCATCTCTTGCAACTGGAGATATTTTGGAGGGGATTCAAATTCAGGGAGGGGAAAGGGAACACTGAGCAGTCGGTGATTCCCACTTGCAGATGTTTTGCAGTCCCCTCCCAGCACTCAGGGATTTTCCATCCACCTGTCCATCCATCCCTCCATCCTCCCGCTGTGTGGCTGGGATGAAAGGTGAGCAGCGAGTCTGCCCCAGACTGTGCAATGTCCTCTTTTTTTCAGCCTTCACACACATCTTTTCTGTGCCTCCTGTGTTCCTTTAACACTTATTATTTGGACCTCGGACAGAGCCATGTGCTGGAGGTGGTCTCAGGGTTTTTTCTCTCCAAACTACACCAAAGTCTATTTTCAGCTGCAGCAGCTCCCCAGGGTGTGACTCCAGTGAGTCAGGAGGAGCTACAGCTGATCCTTCCCTCTCTCCAAGGGCCACTACTCGAGGGACACTACTCACAGGACTTGCTCTCTGAGTACAAACACGTCAGCAAGTGGACAGGGAGGAACCTGCTCTGCACACAGCCAGTCCTGACCTCAGAGACCAACCCACGGCTCCAACAATTCCCCTGCAAACGTCCAAAGACCACAAACCCACTCGTGGGAGACCCCCAAACACAAACTGTGTCCTTTACCCTCAGCACAAGGCTCCAGCTTGGACTGGGAGCTTGGACTGGGATCCCACAGAGCCCTGATAACCAGGTCTTTGAGAGCCAGTCCACTCTCACAAGCACCTTTGCAGGCCAGAAACAGCAGATCCAGGGCAACTTCTGCAACCAGGCATTTTGCAAAATAAACATGGGAGGTTCCACTCTCCTCTCTGTCCTCCACTAGTGAGCAGAGCAGGGAGCACAGTCTGCCCTGGGCCTGCCCAGTGCCTGCCCGGGGGATTCTGCCTCTGAACACTCTGGCTGCTCACACAGTAAGTACTTGTCCTTCTCTTTGGGACTGGGATAGAAAACATAATACTAGCGAATGGATTTTGTTGAAATTCATCCTTAATCAACAAGAAAACAAAAGGCAGAATTTACTCTGAGTCGAGCTCTGCCAGTACAAACCCATCTAACAGGACCAAGTCACACCACGTGAGGTACATCAGCACAGCTATGGAGCTGTTTGCATCATAAATTTCCCCCAAAGGTCTATTTTTAATACTGTAAATACACATCTCTCCTTCACCAAGAGCAGATTTCCGGGTCCTACACTTTGGCATAGACCAGACAGGAAATACATGTGTAAAAGTGAAAGCTTTGCCTGATTGTTTGCACAATAATTTGATTTTCCAGCAGCAGGAACAGCCTGATTGCCTCACTGGAGTTCCCAAGACTGAAGGCACTGTGAGTCCTTCCCTGACTGGTGTGGCCCCACCCCAGGCAGCACTGCCACGTGTCCCACCCCAGGGAGAGCAGAGCCACGGCTCTGCTCCCACCACCCTGCACAGCCTGGCCCCAGAGAGCACTGCAGGGTCTGCCTGGGTGGGCACATCACCCCCAACACCCACCCAGAGCCACAGCTGCCACGGCCACACCGCTGCTGAGCAGCAGGAATAGCACTGACGGCAAAGAAGTCACAATAAGCCTTTAACCTGTGAAATCACGTCCTTTCCAGAGCATTAGAAAGTCCTGCTTGACTTGCTCTGTAATTAATAAACCTTTTAATTCATCTTATAATGCATTTCTCTAGCCAGGACCAGAAAATATGGAATACTACTAGTTTGGAAAAGCATCTAAAAAAATAAATGGGGGGAAGACAGTGAGAGGAGGAAGGTGAGAAAGGCTCTGAGGATCCTGAGAGCCAGGCATTGGGACTAACATAACTTAGAACGGTTCCACTACCTATCACTGCAGAGAGAGTTCCGACCAAAAATAATAATTATTTTATACATATATATTGCTATGTCATTCCTTTCGACGCAGAGGTCCGAGGTGCTGTGCGAGGTGTCCCGCAGGAAGCGCAGCCCCAGCCCCCAGCACGTTAAGGCTTCTGCTTCCCCGCTTTGGAGGGGAAGGGCGCCGAGGAGAAGGGATCCGCGCCGGGCAGCTCCGTAGTCCTGGAGGACAGCGGGACCACAGAGACAGAGCCCGCTATGGCCTGCCTGTTGGTCTGAGACACCACTTTGTAAGCAGCTATGGGCTTGGCCTCGAGGCCTGGCCCGTCCTCGGGGCTGTAGTGCCGGGAATACTTGGACAGGGACTGCGGACGGAAAGGCTGGTTCCCCGCGGCGCCCAGCGCGGCGTCCGGGGGCAGCGCGGGGCCTTGGCTCCTCTCCCCAGCCACGTCCCCCTGCTCCGGCAGCCCTCCTTTAGCAGGGACGCTCTCCTGGGCCTCCACAGCTCTCCCGGAGCAGGGATGGAGGCTGCCTGGCTGAGGGAACCCGGCAGGAGGATACTGAGACCTCGCCGAGGCCGCGGCCCCGTGCGCCGCCGAATCCAGGCTGGGGAGCAGCGGGAGAGCTCGGCCATCGCCCCCTTGGCTGAGGAAAACAGGTGCTGGGAACGGCTCCTTATGGGAAGTCAACTCTTCCATGCTTTTCTTCTTAGTGAAAGGGGCTCTCAGAAACACATCTGCTTCTTCTGGATGTCGCAGAGCCACGTTGCCCTTGGAGAGAAAAGGAGCTTTGGTAAAGACATCCCCCTCATCCAGCACTTTCCTGGAGCTTCGGAAAGGAGCCGTGGCAAAAACATCCGGTTCGTTAAAAGCCTCCCCGGTGTGCGACTGGAAGGCTGGGAACAGCATCTCCCCTGCTCTGGACTGGGAGTGAGGATCTCCCTTGGAGGCCTCGTGCCTCTCCCTGGGCACAGGCTGCAGGAACCCTGGGCACAGCTTGCACGTCTCCTCTTCCTCTTCCGAATCCATCAGTAAAGGCCTGGACCCGCTGCAATCCAGAATATCTCCCTCATGGTCTGTGCCCTCTCCTTCACTGCTGTAGAAGGAGCTGTTGCTTGAAGGACCATCTCTGGCTAAATATTCTGACTCCGAGTTGTGCTGCACTTTCACCTCCAGCATCTTGGACTGACCCTTGTACAAAGCGAGTCCGTCACTGCCAGAATCTGCTTTACAGAGCTCAAGAGCTACAGCTGGGAACACGCCTGGATCCCTCTGCAGACCTACAAACACAAGAGAAGAGTGTTACTCAACCAGCTCCACGCCCTTGGTCATCAGTCAGCATGAGAGGTACTTATGACACAAGAACATCACACTGTTCAGATGGAAACCACCACCACGCATGGAAAATGGGCAGGAGAGGGAGGGAAACCAATGGAACTAAAAATGCCAGGAAGGTGTTTACGACACACGAGCTGACACACAACTAACCCAGCCTGGGGACACACAGGCACCACTGCTCAGAGGTGGAGGATGTCTGACACACGCAGGGGGCACACGCAGCACTCTCAGCACCACCCACAGGTCTCCCCTCCCTCCCACCCGCGACGACGACACCACGGCAGAGGGTTCACGTCCCAACGCTGCTGCCCAGAGTGAAGCTCCAGCAGACAGACAAGTTCTGTCACTGCCTGCTGCCCTGCTGGCTGCCCTCTGAGCACAGCCACCGCTTGGCACAGCCTCTGTTCCTGTGAGCCAGCCCACGGATACGTGGAATTACACTCAGGCTTGGAAAATACACAGGAGTGCCCCTCAATCTGCTAAAATAACATGGCCCTTTCAAAGACTGAAGGTCAGCCTACAGCTTTTAGTGAATCCTTGTAACTGCAGCAGCAGCATTTTTAACTACTGCCAGAGAAACCATTTTTAAACATCCATACCCTGACTTTAAATCAAGGATCATGACTACAATGACCTGGCTTGTTTCTGGATTTGATAACAAGACAGTGCAGGGAGAGGCTGCCCTGCCCTTCTCCAGGGTTGGTTTTGCCTCACGACTCACACAGACAGAACAGAAGATCTCTTACCTTCACAGAACTACTGGCAGGTTGGGAGTGTGTCATTGGACTCATGTTAGCAAGAGGACAGGAAAAAATCACATGAAAACTAAGCAGTAGGAATTGCAGGAAGAACGAGGAGGGTGAGGAGGCTGGTTGGTGCCCACGGACAGCAGGGCACTAACCCACACACCCTGCTGTGCCAGAGCAGCCTCCTCACCCAGGGGAAGCTCTGCCCAGGTCAGTCATTCATGTTTGCACACCCATCACAGCCCTCAGGGCACTGCTCCATGAGCCATGGACACACACGGGTTATCCCCTTCTCCAGCACCTCTCACAATTAAAGACACAGCAGGCGTTCATTAGGCATCAAAACTGGTATTTATTGGGAAACTCTTCACTTGGATACATGACACTGCTAAATAAAGACAGTGCAGATATGTGAACATTTGACCAGTTGCTCTACAAAAACACCCTCTGTCTTTCCTGAAGCCTCCGTTGTCGCAGTGGTTTCCCCTGAGATGCCACCCTTGGATCACAGGAACACACGGCCCCAGTGGAGGTGGGTACACACTGCCCAGGTGTTACTGGCACATTCTGGGCACACAGGCTGAGGCAGAGCAAGAGCAGTTGCCACATCACACAAATGCCTCCGAATTCCCCATGAACTACAGATTAAGGAACCAAGGGAAAAAGGCATTTACCATAGAGAACATGATGCCAGTGCAAACCAAGGCCCCCTCTGCACAAGAACAGCACAAACACCCCGCTTGGTCAGTGTTCCCTGCCTGGTTATGTGTGTCAGCAGGTGCCTGTGCCCACGTAAGCCAGGATGTGTGGGACAGAGTCAGAGAGGGTGGCAGGATCTCAGCTCTGCTCAGGGCAGGAGCAGCACAGCTCTGAACGGGAGGCACCGGACGAGAGGCAGAACACTCTAGTTCAGGAAAAATGGCTTTTTCCAATGCTCTCTCTGCCCATCCTAAGGGAGAAGGGCACTGAATGCCCAGAGGCTGTTTTCTCCCTTGCCAAGGCCAATGCAGGAGCTGTAAGTTACTCTGGGAGATAAAACCTAAGTGATGCCTCAGCAGGAGCCATTTCAGTCAGAGCTGCTGGGCAGTACCACAGGGGAAGGGCCCCGGTAATTTGAACACAACAACAATGGGCACAGAGATGGTCAAGTGTTGCCTGAGAGTTTGGGAATTCACTGGCAGGACTGGAGCACCAACTGCACTGCCAGGGTCTGTGTCTCTGATCCTGAACAAGGGAGACCTGGCACTTCCAGACCCCTCCCACTGTAACCCATCTCAGCAGCTTCCTTCCCACATTCCTTGGTTCCCTCAGCTTTTCCTTTGGCAGAAAGCAAAGGAATGGTCCCAGAGGGAGCTATAGCAGCATCCCTACAACAAGGAAGAAAGCACACCAGTGTTTTACCTCAGCAAACTGTGTGTGGCTCAGACACCTTTCACAGCTGCTGATGCCATCTGGTAAAAAAGGCTCTGAGCTAATGCTGGCACTGAGATCACCATCAAACCCAACCCTGCCGTGGGAAGGGCAGGGCAGGGCAGAGAGAACAAGACCAGGCCAGTGCTTCCCATAAGCAGCCACAACTATGGGTCTTGCAGACCATCATTACAGAGGCTCCTGTCCTTGGCTCTCAGGACAACAGGGAATTCCAGATGCTCCAGCAGGGCTGAGATCAGAGACCAGGGGGGCTGAGGTGCTCCAGGGACAGCTCCCCATGGAAAGGCCTGGATGGCCAAAACAGACACTGTTGTTCTGTTACAGGGCAGGACAGAAGGAGTCACTGCACGACCTGGTGACAGCAAGAGTGAACCCAAGTCTAAATCTCATCAGACTAAGGCAGTGCCTTTTGGTCCCTCCTCCACGGGGACTGGGCCCTGTTCACGCTGTACGAGGCGCCTGAAAAGAACCAGGCCTGGATCTCTTGGGCCAACACACAAAGCACCACAACCCCTCGTGCAGAGATGTCCCTTTGGCAGAGGCAGCATTTCCCAACATGTGCCTACCCTGAGCCAGGCTCCTTCACTGGGAGCTCCTTGTCTGTCCCCTCTTCCTGCAGACTCCTGAGGTCTGGGTGTTCCTCCAAGGGGAAGCATCCCTCAGGTTTTCCTTAGTGCTCAGGTTTAAGCACTGCACACTGCAAACAGCCACAAGCTTTACAGCAGCAAATCTTTACAGAAGCTGGAGCTTACAGATGAGGTTTCTCCCTGCCCCTGTACAACACTGGTGTTTAATATTTTATTCCAGGGTCAGATATAGGTACTAAAGAAAATTCCAAACTATACTCAAGCTCTCTTTCCACAGGGAGAACCTTAAAAATAAAACCACTTATCACTCAGTACTCCAGAAATACACCCTTTGTGTATCCAGACAGTAACCTGAAGAAAAGGCCATTTACCCCAGGTTACAGCCCTGACACCTGGACTTTCCCCAGCTTCCAAGGAAAACAGTGCCTTGAAGTGGGAGAGTACTGAAATAACCAAGAGCAAAATTAGAAAATATTTACTCCCTAAGGCAGAGCAGTCACCACAGTGATGAGGACCTCACTTCTAGAGCAGAGTCCAAAACAAAGTCAGGGGAGACAGAAAAGTCTCCTGATTTCAAGCCCAAGTCAGGAAGGTCTCAGCAGTAACTGTGGCTAAAGATCAGCAGAATTACCAGTGTGCAGGATTAGTAGTTTGGCACTTAAAAAGGGTCAAAAAGCTTCTCCTTCCTTTGTTCTTGCACAGTGGAGTCTTTTCTTGCATCCCAATTCCTAGAAGCAATCTCCTTAAAGGCAATACAGAACCACCCCCAGGCAGCAGTTCCACAGGAGGTGCCACAGCAGGGCACCAGAGGTCAGTGTCACCTGTGTCACTGCCCAGTGCAGACAGAACTCCGTGTTTCTGCCCAAAGCCACTGCACAGGAGGAGACCTGGAGGCAGGAATTTAATGCCCTGGTTTGGGCACTCATGTACAGCCACCTGCACCATGACAGTGAGACCAGGCAGGAGCTAAACCAAGCCCAAACCCCACATTCCAGCAGTTCCCAAACTAACACCCTGGACACCAAGAGCATCCTTGTGCTCCCCCCTCACTGGGCTGTGCCCAAACCGGGAGTTATGGACACGAGTCCTCTTTAAGGTACAGCCACTGACCCGCTAAGGAAAACACAAGGTGAGTCCCATGGGGTGAACGTCCCTCCTGAGCACGAGTCCCACAGCAGGGGTGTCCCTGGAGCAGCCCACCCTTCCTCCTGGGATCTGGAGCCTGGACCAGGGCTCCTCCCAGCACAGACAGGGACTGCACAGGAGCAACAAATAAATACAAGAAACCCTTTTTTAATTCCCCCCCAGGTCTGTGTTTCCTGCTGGAGGGCAGCAGCTGAGTGTGCAGTGCCCACACACCTCAGCACAGAGACAGGGCACCCACCTCGCCCGACTGCCACGACCCAGCTGAGCATCAGCTCCCTCATCACTCATTGCCCCTGTCCCAGCTCTGACTGATTCCCAGGGGAGCTCCTGAACTAGAGAAGTTGGGCTGAACTTCCACATGCCCCCACTTCAGCTGCTGCAGCTGCAGCACATGGGGCACCCGATGGCATTTCCTATAGTTCCCCTTCCACAAGCTCCACATTTCACCTTTGCTTGGATACCCCAAAAGCTGCTGAACTCTACCCCTGCTCTGAATCACACCTGAACTTTCACTGTAATAACAAATTTAAAAAAAAAATCAATTTTCAAAGCAGGTGTTTTTGGACAGCCACTGGAGGGAACACCCTGCAAGCTTTCAGGTCAAAGAACACCTTCGTTGTTCCTTTGTAAGAAGCCCCCACTAAAAATAACTTTGTTCTGCACAGATTGGCTCAAGCTGCCCTTCACCTGTGGTGAGTGGGCTGGGGGATGATGCAGGTTTGCCATAAAGCCAACGGTGCCAAGATTGTCCCCCCAGCCCAGACTGCCCCAGCTGCTCACAGCACCCGCTGCCCTGGCCAAGGAGGGCCCACGGGACCCCAGGAAGTTTGGACAGTCCAAACCACCTTCTGGTTTGGGATGGATGCTCCCAACACAGTGGGTATTGTCAGAAACAACACAATTGGCTGATCTCTCAACTGTGGGGTGACACTTGTGCCCATCTGTTGAAAGGTGAACCAGAAGGTTTCCAAAGGCAGGGGCATTTCTCAGCCCACATCCCCCCCGAACAACCGAGAACCAATATCGAAATTCCAGCTACTCTCTGAACATTTCCCACCCAATCCCAGTTTGTTCTTGCACCTACAGCACAGCCTTGATGGGAAGGGAAATGGCTCCATGTCCTGTGGTTGTGTTTGCAGTTCCCTGCCAGGAGGATCCACCAGAACAGTCAATGCCACCACTGCAAGCCCCAGAGCCCTCTGTCATCCCAACACTCAGGAACAGCACCGGGCAGAGAGGAGAACACTGCTGGGATTTCACTGACTGTAGGTTTGTGCTATGTTACCTAACACCTCCTGACCCCACAACCCTTCAAAGGGGACAGAAACATCTCCCTCAGCTTCAAACAAGGCTCCAACCAAGCTCCAACAGCCTCACTCTGACACCACCTGGGCAGCACCAGGTACCAGGCACGTCCCACAGGGACACGGGGGAGGTTCAGTCTGTCCCCCCCCAGCAGCAGCTGCCACTCAAACTCCCCAGCTCTGAGCAGCACCAACACCAGCCAGTGCCTGTAGGACAGTCACAGTTTCTGGAGTTTAAAATGAATCCCCAATCTCCACTCATCTCATCTCATCTCTCATCTCCCATTCGCTCTGCAAACACGTGGCGAGGATTTGTTGATGAAGGAGGTCTAAGAACAGACATCTCTAAAATATCATACTTCCACCCACACCCACGAACAGCTACTTGAAAAAGCAATAAAATAAACATTCACATCTGCTTATTTAATAGCATTATTAACAACCCAGTGCATTTGTCATTTTTTTCCAGAACCCTTGAACAAGCGCCATTAGATTTAAAATCTTAAACATTCTTTAAAAGTACTTTAATTCACAGAAATCTTTGTTTCTAATATACAGTAGATGGTTACTTTTTAAAATCCATTCTCTTTTCATATAATCTCAGTATCTGACTATACAATAACTTTCTATCTATAGCGTCTTCATGTTTTCCAGTCCAGCTTGCCTGTGCTTTAGGAATATAAAACAAAAAAATAATAAAGTTCTATCCACAATTTTACTAAGGTCATTTCCATAGTTCTCATGTAAAGCTTCTCTTGGAAAGTGCAGTATACACATGTAATGATACAACACACTTAAGCAATACTTTTATTATTAAGTGTAGGTTTTAAAAGAAGAGTAATGTAGAGACACAACCGATGGGAGATCTATGTACAGAACTGGTTAAACGGAGTGTTGGGGGGATGGAGAGAGGAAAAGGAGGAGTCACAAACTTGGGTCTCTTCCCTTCTCAGCGAGGTCAGCACAGACATTCAGTCGCTCGAACTTTCACACGTGGGAACTGCACTGTTACTAATACAGCTACAAACACAGACACGGGGAGAGCAGGAAGCTGGGAGAGTCCACTACAGAGGGAGGGACAGTCCTTCTGGGCAGAGAGAGCTCTCAAATACAAGATAGAAATTCCGCACTTCGGGATAAGCCAAGGAAAACGAGGTGAGCGTATCCAGCAAAGTTGACCAACTAAGCATGTGGAGGGAAAAGAAAAGGGAAACCCATCGAGCTGTAGCAGCACTGATTTCAAACCACCTGAACCAAGTGCATGCGTGTTCACAGAGACCGGGGAGCAGGGCCCACAGGAACCTCTGCTACTGAAACAAGGGGTCCAAACTGACCCGGGTGCACCACAGCAGTCACGGGAGGAAGGGGAACCCAGAACAGATACCAGAGGCTGGACCAAAACCGGGATTGAAAACGGACAGAACGACCGCAGGACAATTTGTTTCATACACAATTTACAGTAGGTCGGGGGGATTTTTTCTTTCCAGTCAAACACAGAAATCACAGAAAATACATCTGCTGCTGCCACAGTGCCCTTTTCACCCAAAAAAAAGGTCAACAAAATGCCAGTCACAACCATACTCACATGGATTTGGTTCAAAACCTTGTTACGTTTCACCTAGGGTCATGTCTGCAGCTTTAACAATCTGGTTTTTTCCTTTTTTTCTTTTCTCTTTTTTTCCTTTTTCCTGGTTTTCCCTCCCCCAGGAAGTGCAGTTCATTCCCGAGCAGGATTGTTAAACAGCAAACCATGGGCTGGGGGCAGCTGGAAAACTCTTCATCTGCACCATCACCAGAGTATGGGCTGGGCTGTTTCAGAGGAACTCGGGGCTTCCTCCTCCTCTGAAGCCAATTCAGACCCATGAGCTCTCCTGACCTGGATCCTGCAGGTGAGGGACGTCCCCACCACTGTCCCCCGGCCCCTTCCTCCTGCCCATCCAGGGAAAACAGGGACAAGCCCAGACCCAAAAGCACAAAGCAGAGGTTGACCCACACTGTGCCCCCCTGCTCTGGGCAGGGGAGGCTCTTGCAGGCAGGGGCCCAGAGCAGCTGCTGTTCCCTGCTCCCCACGGTGCTCCCTGCACACGGGCTACAGGGAGGAGCAGAGGAACCAGAGCAGGCGTTCAGAGCTTTAGGGAGGACAGGCTGCCTGGAGAACTGAGACAGAATCCTTCCCAGGCCATGGGAAGACACGAGAAAGGTGGGTGACTGTCTCCTGTTGGCAGATTTTTCTTTTAATTAAGAAAAAAAAAAAAGAGCAAAGCCCCAAAGAAGCACAACGGGAGGAAACTCTTCTGGCAACGGGACGGAGGGTTGGGTACGGGACAGAAACTGCGGCTGCTACTGTGCCACTGCTACAGGTCTATCAGCTGATCCACCAGCAGTAAAGACCTGGCTATGTTGGGAAGACTGGACTCAGAGCTTCCACTGTTGTTTCTAGAATGCCCACCTGAAAGTGTGAGAGATAGGAATTCAGTATTGAACAGGACACACACACACGACAGTTTCAGAAGTTCAAGATCAAGCAAGAAAGAAAAAAGTCAAAGCAAAACAGAAAATTTGCTCAAGCTCTTCTCATTACTATCACAACAGCAACAACAACCCCTCCTTGCTCTTCCACCCTCTCCCCCCAAACCAACCAGCACAGCAGCCAACAAATCCCTACAAACACCAGCTCCTTCCCCGAGGTTTATCCAGGCTGCAGAATCCTGTCCTTACTAAAGGGTCACTAAAGCAATTACAAGGACTCCCACAACCTAAAGACAGTTCAGAGGTTTAAATCTTGAAATTTAGTTGCTATTTTAAGAGCATCTTTGGTTTGCAGCTGCTTCCAGGAGAGCTGAGCTCTCGTGGGGCTTTCTGTAACTGGGACCTGGACACATAAGGAAAGGATCCCAGAACAGGCTGGGTTGGAAGAGACCTTAAAGACCATCTGGTTCCAACCCCTCAAGAATCTTCTCTGTACTCAAGGCAGCCTATCCTGGCCCAGATTTGGGAGAAATCTCCTCTGACTTCCAGCAGGGTTTGTAATGTCTGAACTATGTCTAATGAGTCTTTGAAAGCCAACACGGGTGCAGAGCAGGGGCACAGCACATTCCTGCTGGGACCAGAACTGGGAGCTAGGGAAGTCAAAAAGTTCTGTGATCAAACTGAGGGGGAAAAAAAAAAAAAAGAAGAGCCCTAAAGTTGTCTTTAAACCTCCACCAGTACACCAGAAGCTGTAATCAAAACTTTTCAACAGTGTGACTGCAGAGGCAGGACCCACTTCACTGAGCAGGCTGTGAAACGGTGCCTGATTCTGTCCCTGAAGAGCTAAAAACACAGCACTGTTGTGGCTTTAAGCCAAAAGTGCTGCTGCTCCTCCATAGCCCTGTGTGAGGCTGGAAGTGCTGGCCAAGAGCTCCTCAACTGAGGGGACACCACGGCCTGAAGTCCCACAGACTCTCCTGCTCAGAGCCCTTCAAAGGAGGTGGGGACCATAAACCAAACCTCACACTCAGTTCCCACAAGCACCTCTGAAAAAGCCCCAATTTCAGCAGGAGTTTTGGGATTATAAAGGATCATTAGCATCATCATCATCCCCGTTTGTTGTTCCTCATGCCAAGCTCACTCAGAAGCCAAAGGATCTCCTTTATTGGCCTGGACAGCAAATGGGAACGTGGGAGAGCAGAGTTCTCCCAGCACCTCAGCAAGAGGTGTCTGTGCTCTCCTGGCAGGCTGGGAGCAATGACCTCATGGGATCTGAAATCCCTGCACTTCTTATCTTTTTGGACATGGAATCCTCTCCCAAACAGAGAACCTACAGAAATTTCAAGGCCAGCGTATCTCAGAGACAGACTAAGCTCCCTAAATACCACACTGATGTATCTACAGTTTAGGGTTTGGACTAGTCACACCTGCTGCAGCAGCACTGCCCCAGAACTAATTTATATGTTCACTGTTTTCCTTTTCTCCTTCCCTTTTTCACCCCCACATCCTGGCTTACCTTGTGAATTTTTGGATATCAACACTGGAATTGGGTCAAACTCATCTTCTGTCACTTTTTCAGAGCCCTCAGGAGCATCAAAGCCTGATATCAGGTTAGTATCTTCTGCAGCATAGAAGAGAAAGAGAGTAAAGAAGCAAAGACAGCAGAGAGGCTGGTTAGCATTGCCAGGAAGGGTTAGAACATCTCTATGTTTTCAGAAACAGGGTTTAGAAGCAGGAGTTTCATTTAAAAGGTGAAATAAAGTTGGTAAGTCTGGGTAAGAAGGTGGAGAGCCAATTAAATACAGAAGTAGAGGGGATAAAACCAAACCAAACGAAGCCAAGTCACAAGAGCCAGAACAAAATGTGGCCAGTCTGAAGGCTCAGCTGGAGAGTTCAGAGCTGTGGCAGAGGCCTGGGGTTAAACTCCCAAGGACTGAAGGTGTTCTTTGCCATTAGCATGGCCTGAGAGCACAGTCTGGCTCTCTGGCTCCCAGCTCTCAAGCACAGGGAGAGGAAAAGGGCTGGGAAAAAAAGAACACAGAGAAGAAATTCCCATCATCTCTGAGACAAACCCATGAGCGTTCACCCACGGCACTAAAACAGCAAGTGAACATCCAGTCAGATTTCCAAGGAGTTTACACACCTGAAAATGTAACCAGATTTAAAGGCCCCTCAAGCAGCTCTGGGAGATAAATCCACTGATTTCAAAACACGTCAGCCACAGCTCCACACTTGGTGGGAGGCACTTTCGACCATCTCCAGAGGAGATGAAACATTTATCCACCTTATCAGGCAATTATGTACCTTCAGAGGCTCCCTCACTCACTGCATCACTGCTTGTCACTTCAGACACCTAAAATACCTTCCAAAATCTGCTCCTCAATTCCTATGTGAAAAGCCCAGCAAGGACACGCACAAGCTGATGGTTTTCACAGAACAGGAACATTCCTGTTGGACTCCTACTGGGGAAAAAAAGCTCTTTACCCAGAGCTGACAAAGATGTTAACAGGTTTGGGGTTGGCTAATGCAAGAAACCACTTGTGGAACTACACTGTGCCCTGGAGGATCAGACCCAGGAAGGACAAACCTCAGATCACAGATTGAGTTAGGCTGGAGAAGACCTCAAGTCCAACCTAGGACTGAACACCACATCCTAACCAGACCATGGCACGTCCAGCCCTTCCTTAAAATGTTCCAGGAGAGCAGTGCCAAGAGTCAAACACATAAAAAGGTGCTTCATCCAAACAGGAAGTCTCATCTTGTCATCAGTGTCCCTGGAGAGATTTGTTTGTGGCTCTTCCCAACCTACCCGGGAGCCTCTGCAAGCATCCCTTTTCCAGGGCATTTACACCCCCAGCTGCTCCCAGCCCCAGAGGTGCTGCACCAGGTGCTGAAGGAGCACAGCTCAGCTCTGCACTATCCTGAGGAGAGGGAAAGGCTGGAGAGTGTCCCTGCTTGGGCACAACCCCTCCGAAAGCACTGGAGCTCAGCTCAGTGTCACCGGCAGGGGACAAACCCTCCCCCTCACACACAGAGCTCAGGGCTGAACCAGCAAAGGCAAATTTAGGGACCCTGAGGGCTGAGCACAAATTCCAAGGCCAACAAACAGCCCAGTGATGGCCAAAGGAAGGATCCTGTGGAATGGCTGGAGCACCAGACCCTGCTGGGAGCAGGGCTGCTCTTCCAGCCCTCCTGGTCCCACTGGGAACAGGCAGAGCTGCAGCTCCACAGGCTGATGGTGCCCAGGGACAGCAGCTCCTGCCCCAGGGGGGTTTCACATCATCCCCACCAGGACTGGATAAACAAATCAGGGACTGAGACTGATGCACAGTTAATAACACACCCAGAGCTAGAGAATCAGGGGTTGAAAACAAGCCATAAATTAGTTCTGGAAGTTATTTTAATAACTTGCCCCCTCACCCCCTCTCCTGTGCTAACAGAGCCTCATGTTCTCATCAAACATGATCCTTTCCCATCCCAGAGGAAACAGCAGGACAGCCTGGGAGGGCCCCACAGGAGCCTGTTAATTCATTTTCTCATTAAGCCACACCAACAACGTTTGGGCTTTGCTGTGTTCCAGGAGGGAGCAGGAACTGCTCCACACACAGCTCAAGCCATTTACACAAAATAAAGTGGCCCAGAAGTGTATTACAGCACTGAGCAATTAGAACAACTGCTTGTTTAACCCAAAAGCTCTGTGGAACACACAAACTCATTCTGAAGTGCCATCAAGTGTAAAAATTGATTACAGACTGTTTTCACAGCAATTCCTCTGAGGACAGATCGTTTCTATTGCTATAGGGATACTCACCAAAGGAGCTGAGCACAACCCAGCACCAAGGGGCACCCAGAAATCAGCACTGCTGCTCTGGGCCTCTCTTTTCAAGGCAATAAATAGCCCAGAAGTCCAGGCCTTCCCTCCCACCCAGGTATTATCCAATATTCCCTGCAAGCCTGGCTTAGGTGAGTCAGCCCCCAGCCCCTGTCACTGTCCCCAGGGGACACAGGCCCTTCTCAGAGCTGCTCCAGCCCAGGACAGGGATGGGCCAGAGCAGAAGGTCCTGTGCACACCCCACTCCAGCTGACAGCTCCTCACAGCATTCCTGTGCCCCTGCTCCAGCCGTGGAGAGGGCCTGGATTTCAGCTTGGGAAAAAGAAAAGCCATGTGAGCTCTGCCCAGCTCCAGGGTCCCCCAAGTCTTGTTCAGCAATGGCCAGAGAGCAGAGCTGTGATCACTGCCCAGCACTGCTGCACTGCCAGGGCTGGCCTGAGCTCCTGGGATCACCACACACACGCTCTGCTTCTCCTCTTCCCTCTGCTTTGTGCTCCCAGGACACTGTTCCCTTTCTCAGCTGGACATTGCACCTGGGCTCTCCTGTGTGTCTGCTGGGACACTGCAGTCTGACTCCAGAACTTCTGATATCCTCTGGCAAGGAAAACATTCTCTAGAGCTGGAAGAGCTCAGTCTGCCTGGGATGGCAACTCCAACAAACCAAAAACCCCACCTTTTGATTCAAAACCCTGGGACAGATGATTATCAGGCTCCCTTCCAGATTTAGTCATTTAGCATGAAACCAGGACTTAAATCCCATGTGGAAAAGCAAAAGCAGAGTGCATTCCCTGAGGAAGGGCTGCACACAGAGCCCACCCTTCATGCCTGCTGGATCCCTTCTGCTGGGGAACTCCCTTCCCTCTTCCATGGGAAATGTCACCTACTTTGACAAACCCTGTCTTTACAGTCAAGCTGAACACTTTATGTTTTTTCCCTTAGTACTTCAGTGTACATTCTAAGTTTGGGAAGAAAACAAAACAATGGCTTGGGGGAAAGAAAAGAAAACACCACCAGAACACGGGTCAGAGCATCTGCCTGTGTAAACCAGTCCCTGCCTCTGCAAACCAGTACAAGCTTTGCTTTACATCAGCTCCAGCCCACACAGCAGGAGGGCTCAGGGCAGAGCAAGGGGCCACTTTACCTTTGTGAGGCTGAGCTGCAAAAGCTACAGGAGCAAACTCATCCAGGAGATCAGCAGCAGGGTTAGAGAGCAGAGAACAGTCAAGCAGAGAGTCTTCCCCAGTGAGAGAGTCTGGATCCAGGTGAGCATCCCAAGGAAGCATTGAACAGGACACAAAGAGTGTTAGGCTCACAGTCCCACATTCCCATTCACACACACTTAGAGCAGAGTTTCAATCCAAGCCATTTCTTGTGATGGAAAACATTCCCTTCAGTGAGGGCAGAGGGGCCCAACACCTCCAGAAACATTTCCCACCTCCTCTGGGATGCCCTGCCCTCTGAAGCTGAACAGACAAGGAAGTCCCACAGGGACAGGTTCAAGGGGGGGCTGTGCAGGGAGGGGAGAGCTGCAAACCAGACATAAACTGCCTGTTTTCAGAGACCTCTGAGAAGAGCTCAAGTCCATCTGCTGTGAAGAGTGGCCTGCTCAAGGCCTGTATGGTGAGAAAGGGGCAGGAATTGGCTGTGGCCATCCTCCCTGGGACAGCAATCAGTCCTAAAGCAGCTCGTGGGAGTGATGCTCCAGCACCTACAGGTCTGTGATGGGGGCTCAGGGAATATGCACCACGGAGCCATGGAATGTCCTGAGCGGGATGGGACCCACAAGGATCATCCAGTCCAACTCCTGGCCATGCACAAACACCCCAACAATCCCACCCCGTGCCTGAGGCGCTGTCCAAATGCTCCTGGAGCTCTGGCAGCCTTGGTGCTGTGCCCAAACCCTGGGGAGCCAGTTCAGTGCCCAGCCACCCTCTGGGGGAAGAGCCCTTCCCTGAGATCCAACCATTCCTCACAGGCAGACCAGTGACATGGACCTTGGAGGAACCACCCAGAACCCCTCACGGGACACAGGGCAGACCCAGCTCCTGCTGGTGGGCAGAGCAGTGAGAGGGAGACACTTCCCTGGGCACAGCCAGTGCTCCCTGGCTGCCAGCCCCCCCTGGCCCCAGCCCATCCTGCCCCACCAACCTGTCCTGGTGGAGGCGACCGACTCGCTGTGGGACACGAGGCGCTGGGGCAGCGGCGCCTCCAGCCCCGGGATCAGGCTCTCCACTGCCACGTCGGGCTTGCCTATCCAGGGGGCACAGCAGGGGAGAAGCCAGAGGTTAGTTTGCAAGGACAGGCAAGTAGGAGCTGAGGCAGCAGCTGTCTGAAGCCCTTAGTGACCCTGTAATTTGTGTCAGCACAGGAGGCTGGAGTCCAACGTTAATTTAATCAATTTAATCACAAGGGAAGACTGTAACTCATCAGTGTTTGCTGGGGGTGAGTCTTTATTTGAGTTTATTCATTTGTTTTAATTTATGCAACCCCAATTTGAAACACCCAGAGCACAGAACAGCAGGTTAATAACACCTGCCCTGCAGCCAAGCAGGAGACTTGGGGCTGGGCAAATATCCACAAGATCCTTGTCCAGGAAAAGGAGAACCCTGACCATGACAGAGTCCCCTTGCAACAGGAGTAACAGGGCATTAAAATACCTGCTTTGGAGCCCTTAGCATGGTCCCAGTTAAGCCTGTAAAAAGCCAAGATGTGGGATCTTTGTTCCCATTTAAGGGGCCAATGGAGCAAGGATTGCAGAGCCAACAGGGAGGTGACAAAGTTTTGGAACTTGACATCTCACTGGAAGGCCCAATCCCCAGTATCCATCTCACCCATCATGTGGAGACAACAGGAGATGTTTACAAAGGCTGGATGCAAAGATTTGGTTTATAGAAACCCCAAAGGGAGGGGAGAGCCATGGCAGGTACCTGCCACAGCAGCCACATGCAGTGACTGTCTGGGTCTCCTCAGTGACCAACAGCAAGGCAATGATCACATTAAATTAAAGGACAAGGATGCACCCAAATGCTAGAAGCAGAAATGGCCTAACTGGTCAACCTAAGAGAGATTAATGACCATTTCTGTTTTCACAGCAGTGTGTGTGTCTGTGATTTGCAGGATCATTATCTAAGAGCATTCAGACAACTGCCAAAAATTGCAAAAGGGAGCAGAAGTTTTACTGTTACAGTGACTCATTTCCTTCCTCTCTATTCCAAGCCACAGGTTGCAGCCAGCTGGCCAAGGGACCCCGGCTGGGACCCCAACCCACACCATCAGCTGATGGCAGCCACTGAGCCTGCAATTATCTGGCAAGTAGATGAAAATAGGATTCTGCAACACTCCAGAATCTTAGTCCTGCCTGATGCCTCCTGCATCCAGGCTCACAGCCGCCTAGCATATTATCCCCAGCATTCCCCAGGCCTAGGGAATGCTGTCCTTCCTCCTCCTGCTGCTGAGGGTCTGTGGAGAGACAGACCAGCTCAGTGCCTGGGCTGTGCTTGAACACAAAGTCTTGACCAGAAGGGGAGGGATTTTTGGCATTTCCCCTTCAATCAACAATTAACTTTCTTCTACCAAGAGAACACACAAGGCACAGCTGTGCCACGTTGCTGTGCCAGATCAGTACCCCTGGATTCCAGACACAGACACCAAACCTTCACTCCTCAGGTGTTCACCTCATGGAGAAAAGGCAGATCTGTCTCAGCACAACCCCCAAGTTCCTGCACGTGTTCCACCAGCAGCAGGGGCTGGTTTGGGAGCTGGGGGGTGCCTGTGGAGTTACCATGCAGGCCAGGCCAGGCCAGGCCAGGCCCAGGGGAGGCCCTGGGTGTGTGGTTACCATTGCCAGCGTCGGCCGTGCTGCCGAAGGGGTCAGCGAGGGGCAGCAGGTCGGGGAGCAGCAGTGCAGGCTCAGGAGATTTGAGTCCCTCAATCAGTTTTTCTGGGTTAAGCAGGAAAAGGAGCAAGGGAGGCAACAGAGAGAAAAAGCAAAAAACAGAAAAAGAAAAGACAACATTAATGAGGTGCTCAGTCCAGGGCTCACGTGGCAGCCTCAGGAGCACCTGAACCACACTGGGTGCAAATGGCTCCAGCACAGGATCCCAGGATGGGCTGGGAGGGACCTTAAAGCTCATCCAGTCCAGTTCCTGCTATGGGCAGGGACACCTTCCACTAGCCCAGGGTGCTCCAACCTGGCCTTGGACACTTCCAGGGATGGGGCAGCCACAGCTTCTCTGGGAGCCTGTGCCAGGGCCTCCCCACCCTCATTGTAAAAAAATTCTCTCTTTTATCTAATCAAAATCAACCGTCCTTCAGTTTAACACCATCATCTCTTGTCCTTTCACAACAGGCCCCGCTGAAAAGTTTGTCCCCAGTATGAGACACACAGAGGGCAGCTGCTCTCCAGTGGCCAGGTCACCTAAGGCAGGTGAGAATGTCCTCCCCCTCTGGGTGCTGCTCTCCCCAAGGAGCTTAACCCCATACCCAGAACCTTAACACAACCCACTGAAGCCCAAATTTAAACAATTCTCCCCCCTCTCCCCTTCCTATGCTGGGGATTCCTTTGTTAGTCTTCATCTAATGAGGAGAAACAGCAGGTGACCAGCTCAGGCATGAGAGCCACAACTCTGCTCAGGAAGGGAACCTCAGAGCCCTTCAGAGCTGGAGCAAAACCAGAGATGGAGACCCTCCAGCTCCAGCCCTCAGCACCTGCCCTGGGGTCACAGAGCTGCCCAGTCACCAGGCAGTTACTTCACTCTCAGATTTAAATCAGACACTCTCAGCAGCACAACTCCTGAGGTTCCCATTATCCCTCACACAGAGACACTCAGATCACCTGGGCAAGAAGTTAATCTCAGTTATTCATCTGGTGGATGAGTGATTTCCCAATCACTAACCAGGTTTGCAATAACCAGATTAATTACTCAGCTTTCACAAGGGGTGCTGCACAGAACAAGAGGATAAAGAACAATGTCAGGACTTACTAGAAATAATCACCTGCAGTAGAACAGCTCTGATAACATTTGCTCCACATGGACAAATCTGGCCATTTCAACTTGTTGAAATTACTCCCATTTATAATCTAACATTAGAAAGTTACAAAACTGTTACATGTATATTTTAATTTTTGAGTTCAAAGGCTGGTGTAATTATTTATTATCCAAAGAAAACATGCTCACAACTGCACAAAAGCACAGGAATCCTGCTCTATAAAAGACTTACCATGCTGAGAACACCAAAGGAAAGCTGAAGTTGCACCGTTATATATATGGTAATAATACCCATGGCTTTTATTGCCCTATAGAAATAATAAAATAACCTGGAGGCTTTGGAACTGCTTATTCAAAGCAGGACAAATTCTACTCCCCATGAAAACCTTCACAAGCCAACACACTAAAGCAACCAGGAGGGGAGGGAAACCTAAAAATCAGCCCAAGAGGCAGCTGTTGGATCATGAAAGGCCTGAAAAAGGTCAGCTGAAAGGAAAAGCCTGATGGGAACAGCAGCCTTAATGTGTCTGAACCCCTCCCACCTCTGTGAGGAACACTCCATTTTAAAAGGTGGAGTTGCCAAACAAAGTCCCTCCAAGTGCAGAGGAACCAGCCCTGGCTTCTGTGGCACCAAGAGGGGCTTTTCCCTGGGATGAGGGGAGAGGCTTGGGAGCAGGGGCTTGGTGACAGGGAGGTGTTAATGCTGTCCAAGGGGGGCCAGGAAGGGTGGAATGGTCACGGTGTGCTGGGAAAACAACCCGGGAAGGAGCCGTGGGGACAGGGGAAGGGAACAGCCCAGCTCAGAGCAGACCCTGCCCAAGGCTGTCAGTGCCCAGCTCCTCCCAGGGCACTGCACCAACCTGCATCTTCAAACCCACACAGCCAGCACTCATTCCTTCCTCATCCCATTCCCAAGGGTCCTGCTCCTGGAATTCTCCCTCCTCCCCTCCCCTCTCAGCAGTGTCCTCCTGTCTCACAGCACAGACTGTCCCTGTGGCACAGTGGCACAGTGGCACTGCCCCTGGGCAGGCACTGGAGCTGCCTGGTGAGCTCAGCCACGCTTCTAACCACACACAAATCACAAGAACAAACATGCTCTTCTCCCTACAGGTTCACCTTCCCTCCTGTCCCCCAGGCCCAGCTGGTTTTAAGCAAAGCTTTAGGCTGTCAGTGGTTCTTTGTCTGATTTTGTTACTTGTCTCATGAGATCTCCTTCTCTGCTTCCTGCACTGCTGGTGCTGGGCTGTCCATGCTGCTTCAGGCAGCCACTGCAGTCCTCAGTGCACAATTAAAAGGAACTTTTATCCCTTTTGAGTGAGGCTGAGGAGTCCAACAAAAACAAGAAGGGGGCAGGAGAGATGGGAAAGGAGGTAAAGTAACAAAAACCAAGTGCCTCAGCCTATCTTGAGGCCCAGCAGTTCACTCCCTGGTTTCTGGGCTGTGTTGCATCTTGTACTAACCTGTAGGAGTAAGAGATGAAGTAAAGGAACAGTTTTGTTGAGTGGTATGAACTTCACCTTCAACAAGGAGCAAAGGAAAGGTTAGAGAATTCCCAGTGAAATCCATCTGTGTTAATCAGCAGGAATTCCTTCTCCACAGGAGTGAGGGCTGCTCTCCTCAGCACAACATGCTTATAAAGAACACCCTTGCTAAAGCAAGGTTTTCTGAACCCACAGCAGATGCCCAAGCCCAGAACACCTCGTGCCTCTGCAGTGCCAAACAAGCCCAGCTCCAGCTCTGCTTCCCCACAGCTCCAGCATGGGAGGGATCTCCTGCTCCTTCCCTGGGCACAAACACGGGCAGCTGCAGTTTAACCACAGCCAGATCTGGATAGATTGTCACAATCCCTTGTGACAATGAACTGCAGCTTGGGTCCTGCCACCCAGGGAATTCCCTTTAGTTTCCAAGGGAAAAGCTGCTCCACCTGCACGTGGAGTCCTGGCTGAGATGGGGAGAAGCCAGCAGGGACCAGAGTGAGTAAAGAAAGAAAACTGGGATAATTACTCTCGTTCCTGTGACCTGTGCAAAGACAGCAGTGCCAGTCACATGTGCACAAAGTGCCCACCAGCTGCAGAACAGACTCCATGGGCAGAGCCCCAGCACGGGGCACATTCCTGCCTTGGCAGAGAGATGTGGGTGACAGCCTGGGCAGGGACTGCTCTGGAACATCCCCTCCCTCCTGCCATCCTCACACACACCTTGGGCAGGAACATCCCCTCCCTCCTGCCATCCTCACACACACCTTCTGCTGGGGGAACCAGCACTCCTGGGGGGGAAACCAGCACTGGGGGGAAAGAAACCAAGAGAGATGTTCTGCCACTACAGCCCCAGTTTCTGGTGACTCCTCAGGTGTGTGGGCACAACCCCAGGCTGGTTTTAGGAGAGGTCACGATGGCAAAGATGCAGCAAACAGCAATGGAACAAGAAATAAGAGTAATTCCCTCTGCTGCAGTTTCAGGACTCATCACAACCAGTTCTGTGCATGGATGAAGCTCAGAGTGGAGGGTGACAGGACAACACCATCTGTATCAATCACCATGCAGGGAAACTCAGGGGTTTGGAGTATCACAGGTGCCTCTGCCTCAAATCCAAGAGACAAATGCAGATCATTCCCACGCAGACACATGAACAAGCCCGAGGATAAACAAGGTTAAGACAATGTAACCCCACACAAAGGTGTTTGATCTCATACAGCTCCTGGGGAGCTCCCAGGATGGGCTTTCATCAGACTCCAGCTGGGAAAGGTGAGCTTTAACCTACAACTGTGTTCCCACATGGAGCTGCCTCTTGGAGACATCCTCAGTCAGCCTCCCAAAAACCTGCCAGATGCTTCCCAGGTCACAGGAACCGACCCTGTCCCAGGTTCAGGAGAAGCTGGCCAGGGGTGTTTCCCTTGCTGTTGGATTTTCTGCCGTGCCCATTTCCAGCCCTGCCAGGGCTGTGCAGCCCCAGTGAGGAGCAGGGCTGGGCAAGCAGGGCATTAGCAAGCCTTGAGAAGGTGTCTGAGCTTAGAAGCACACAGGGGGATTAGAAAGTGCCCCATCAACCCTCTCCAGTGGTAAAGCCCAGCCACACACTGCAGCCTTTGGATGAATATTTCACGTTCTTCCCAAGTTCCATGCTCCTCACAGTAAGAAGTGCCAGATTGTTTCCTGTCAGAGCAAGGAGAACTCTCTGCAGACAAAGCAAAGCAAGATTTTACAGCTAAGGGGGTGTGGAGGACCCCCAAATGCCTCATGCTGGTGGCTTCAGAGACTGGAAAATTAAATCACTTCCTCCAGGAATGAAAGCAAGAGCCTTTCCTTTGATTTGTACCAACATAAGAAGGAAATGAAGCCACTGAATTAACTATGGATTCGTATCTTGGAACAAGCAAACACGTTCAAACGCCATGCAGTGGTTGAGAAGCACAGCTTTGGACTATCCACTGAGAAAATGCTGCCCTGTGTCTTCAGATCCCTGTTCTACCACATGCACAGGTCTGACTGAGGGTCACCATCAGTCAGTTTGCACAGACTTTGCATCTGCAACACCACCACTCCAGACTCTCCACTGACATGCTGCAGTTATTGGGGGCCACACACCCCTGAAGCAACAAAGAAAATGCAAAAAGCACTTTAAGAAGGACTAGAGTTAGGAAAAAATATAAATCAAGAGAAGAGGGAGGCAAATGGGCTTATAGTCAGAGCAGGCTATTAGAGAGAAAAAAGATTCCTGAGAAACTTGCAAGTTAAAAAGGGAAGGGAGGCAAAAATGTGCCCCGAGCTGAGAACACACTGAACAAGATGCACCATCTCCAAGGCAAGGAGGGGCAGCAGCACCACACACAGCAAGGCTGTTACTCACTGCAGGATGGAGGGAGAGCAAAGGGAAAGACAACTCAAGAGAGGACACAGCAGAGTCCTTTTCTTCGGGTGGCAACTGGGAAAGAAAGACAAGGTTGTAAAACTGCTGCTGGGTGAGCTGTGCTGGGAGCAGGAGGGCAATCACCCCGCGGGCAGGGATCAGACACTGGGGACGGTTCTGCCTCCTGACTGAGCCAGTGCTACAGATTAGAGGAGGCCCTGAATGTTATTCAGCAACAGAGGACTTGGGCTGACCAAGGAAGGCACTGGAGTTTAATTTTCCTAATGGGCTTGCTGTGAAATGGGATTGTTTCTTACAGAGCACAAACAGGAAGAGAAGCTGAATAAAGGCAACTGGAATGCTCCAAATACACAGGACTTTGTAAGCACCATGGAGGATAACTGGACAACATTTAACAGTGGCTCCTTAAGAAATCAAAATCAAGTCATTTTAGTTTCACACTCAGGATCTCAAATATTTGTAAAATAATAGATTATACCCCCTCAGATCAAGCTCAAAGCCCTGGCAGAACAACACTAGATGCTGTTTACACCCATTTAGTTGTGATTCCCAAGGTCTGTTGGCCCCAAATCACCACAACACCATATTGTCCTCTCAGTTAATGCAGCAATTAATCCATCAAGTTCCCAGATGAGTAACTGCCCTTTTGCATCTTCCCAACTCAAGATGCAAACTCAGATCATTAGTACACACCAATATGTGGCTGTGCATGTCTGTAATTACTTTATCTCAACGTGTCATCTTGGGACAAATAAATTCTCATTGGAAATACAGTTTTTGTTACAGTTGTTGTGAACACTCTGACATAGATGGGCACCCAGTTATCAGAATTTATGGGCCTGGGGCAGAGTTATGCTGATTAAAAACATCTCATCAGTATTTTGTGCCACGAAATAAAAGACCCTCCTGCATTAGTAACAGTGGCCCTGTCACAGCAGCTGAACTCGTGTGTTTTGACAAGGCTGTCGGTGCTTTCAGTCCCAGCTTGTGCTTCCAGGTGCCACAAACTGCCACTTCCAGCACCCTCATCTCAACACTTCACAATTCTGTCCCACTTCCAGCTCTTCAACCATTGCAAAAGCCCGACCCTCCCCCCAGCTCTCTGGGCTGCCCTGGGACAAAGCTGGGGCCCAGCTCCTGAAGCTCCTGAAGGCCACACATTCAACACAGTGAGAAGAGTCATTTCTTTGCTTAAAACTCTGCTTTTTGAAGCCAATTCCATTTTGAGCAGGAATGGTTACCAGGGCCCCACATTGCTGACCAAATCTTTAGATCAGGCCAGGGGTGTGGGCATGTTTTG
Source organism: Pseudopipra pipra (assembly GCF_036250125.1). Taxonomy (NCBI): domain Eukaryota; kingdom Metazoa; phylum Chordata; class Aves; order Passeriformes; family Pipridae; genus Pseudopipra; species Pseudopipra pipra. The sequence goes on from NC_087576.1 coordinate 4,770,304, forward strand.
TTTGGAGGTTGCACTGCAGGACATCTACTTCCTTACCCTGATGAGCATCCTCAGGGTAATGTGGAAACACAGCAGTCCATGAGCATTTGTAAGGAATACGAAGGCAAACATCATCCCTAAAGTGCTGTTTAAAGGCTTTGGAGAACCCCAACGTGATACTAAGCAACAGTGTTTGCCTTTCCATGAAAACCAAGAGTTCAGTGTGTGCCCAGTTGGCACAGACGTCCTTCCCTGGCCTGGGCATCCTCCCCCAGCTATCCCTGCATGGTTTCTGAGCTGTGCTGGATGTGGAATTCCTCTCAGCTTGTATTTTTTACAAGACAATGTGGCAGAGGCTGGTTGGTGCTGCTGCTCCTCAAACAAGTCAGTCCCTCCACCACAGACATGTCTGTCTCTCAGCTGCAGCTGATGCTGAATTACTGCAGGGAGGAAAGGGTTGGGTGAATTCACAAAGAATGATCAAAGCTCTGTTAAAAAAGGGGTGAAAAAGATTGACTCCTGGTGCCACAGTGGCATTGAACTCAGTACTGACACGGAGTTTATCTGGAAATAAGACAAGGAGGAGAACGCCCCTTCACCCCAAACCAACCAACCCCAAACAACGGAAAGGGACAGTTTTGGCAGTATCTCAGAGGGCATTTCCCTGGGCCCAGCCAGCACTTATCAAAATCTTGATGTGAGCAGATGCTTCTGAAGTCAAAAGGATGTGTGTGAAACCTCATCTAATGGATGGCTGACGTGGGGAACCACATCAGGACAACATTTAACACTCCAACTGCAGTGGGAAATAAGGGACATGGGCCAGAGCAGCAGCACCAGGGGCTCTGGGTCAAACCTCTCAGTCACAGCTCTGCAAAGCAGGTTTAGAAATCCCAGACTTGGGATCACTCAGGGAGCGAAACCTCAAGGACAGAGACTTGTCCTGAACTGAGTTTAATTTCAGGTGCATAACTCAGTTTAATTCCTCCAGAACACCTTCTGCAAAGAGCAGCCCCCTGAGCTCCAGGAGCTCAATTCCTGGGCACAGACACTCAGTGGCCCCATGCAGTCACCACTGATCAACACTCCATTAGGATTAGTCAGTGCTGACTCCTGCAATAAGCTCATTAAGAACAACTTGGCTCATTTTCCTGCACATACACAAGGAAAAATGTTTTCAGCATGAATATTTAATTCCTCCTTATTTTAACAGATGTTTTGCCATATTTTCACATCCCCCTTGCCAGCTCCTCTCACTAGTTACAATTCCATTAAGAATTGCAGCCAGTCCACACTGGAGGAGGAGGAACACACTGAAAACCATCCCACTGCCCCCTGATGACATCTGTCCTGAGCATGCAGAGGGAAGGGGAGAGGCCCAGGAGGGCTCTGGCCAACACCCAAGTGATGCCACCCACACCTCCAGGTGCCACAGGGAGCAGGGCTGTGCTTTAGGCAGAAAAAGCAGCTGAGCCTTAGCCAGTCCTTCAGCTGCTGCAGGTCTGGAGGGCAGAGAACTCCCAGAACTGGCTCTGTGTGACAAACAGGGAAAACACCCAATAAAACCTCACCTGGGTACTGAAAGCCCTCCTCAACAACACTGCCCTTGCCAGCACAGGGTGAGGGCTCACACTGGAACTTCTGCAAGGGCTGTCCATCCTCCCAGGCTATAAAGACTAAGGTAAAATGTTTTCAAAGCAAGGACATTCACTATTATCAAGGTTTTCTCAGGAATAAAAATACTCCAAATGAAAGGAAATATTCAGTAAGCATTCCAAGAAATTCAGCTGCTCCTGCAAAGAACTGAGGCAGCTTGGTGAGGTGCAACTGGAGATGTTGTGCAACTGGAGGTGAGGTGCAACTGGGAGACTGGAGTCACTCCCAGCTCTGCTGACTCCCAGGGCACCACTAAAACTCCTGTTCACCTGCAGTCAGCACACCCCTCTCTGTGCTGGGGGATGGTTCTGCACAGGTAACACAGAAGAACAAAGAGGACTCTGTTCTACGTGACAGACACAGACTCAAAACCTGAGTCCAATCCCAGGATTTTTATCTTTTCTGTTGAATTTACAAGTGCAGGCAAAACCCTCTTGGTTTTGAAAGCTAAGGGTAAGTCCACAGACCTGGCCCTTGAAAACACTTATGAGCTCCTGGCCTCACGTTTTATGTTAAAAGGTGAAAAATAAACAAGAGATGCCTTGGCAGGAACCTGCAGGAAGCCAACACAGCCACATCTCCTGCGTCCCCTTGGCCCCAGGGAAGGGGATCCACTGAGCTCAACGGGACCAGACACGGGGAGAGCAGCAAGAGAGCACAAGCACATCCAGGCAGGGCCAGCCCTGTGGGCTGAGCAGCCTGGCACCACAGGAACTGCACCAACTGCTGCTCTGATGAGCTGCCCCCAAGGGCAGGGCTGGCAGGCAACTCCTCCACAGGGTTCCTCTGCCACAGAGAATTCCAGAGCTCCCCCAGCTGGAGCTCACCTGCTGCTCCCTGGGGCTGTGCTCTGTGGAAACGCAACAGGCAGCAAGGAAAACGTCCTGGGGTGCAACTGTGAGAGCTGGGAATGATGCTGGCAGGGAATTACACGGTCTGGGTGACAGACTTCAACCAGGAAAAACAACACTTCCAATAGCATTTGAGAGGGGAAGGAAAATGTGCAGTCAGGTGCCTCCTGTGGGCTCTTTTCAAGTCACAGCTGGGCAGGTCACTCCTGGCACGTGCCCACACAGGGGACAAAGCCTCCAAGTTCCTTCTACCCTCAAACTGCAGCATTTGTGTAAAATCCCTTTTGGACCAAACCACACTCCTCATGCTCTTTGAGCATCCACCAGAAGGAAGCAAGTTCCTCAGACTTATGGAGAAAAAGGGATTTATTTTTCTCCTGAATTGCTCAGCTCTCCATGAAGAGATGCCACCTTCACAAGCATGTTTTGGTTTGGGTCCTCTACTGTCACGGCCCCAGTGATCCCCAGCCTGGGCTAAGGACAAGGGTGGGAGCTGCCACGAGCACTTGTCTGGGGCTCACTGACAAGGGACCTGTCACACACAGTCACTGGAGGGCTTAGAGAGACTCCAAGATAAAAACATTCCCATTTTCCAAATCCCACCAATTTGCAAATAAGCTCCTAAGCACTTACATAATCTTGTGCTAAAAAGTGTTGGCTGCTGCAGGCAGAAATGTGCACAGAGGAAAGACAGAAGCAGCACTGCAAAGGAAATGGAAATAGCACCAACTGCACCAGAAAACTTTGCCAAATCAGAAAAGGTCACATGTAACTTGTGCTTCACATGATGCACGAATTGGCAGCAGACTGTGGAAGCCAAAGAAACATGGACTCTTCCAGGAAAGAAGGATTAACAACAATAAAACCTACAATTTCAAAGCTGGAGACCAATTTGAAAAGAGCTTAGGTCAGAGGAGGTGATTAATTACCTGATGGTTATTTTTCACAGAATCATGGAATGGTTTGGGTTGGAAGGGATTGTAAACCCCATCCGGTGCCACCCCCTGCCATGGCAGGGACACCTTCCACTAGCCCAGGTTGCTCCAAGCCCCATCCAACCTGGCCTTGGACACTTCCAGGGATGGGGCAGCCACAGCTTCTTTGGGCACCCTGTGCCAGGCCCTCCCCATCCTCAGAGGGAGGAATTCCTTCCCAATATCCCATCTAACCCTGCCCTCTGTCAGTGGGAAGCCATTCCCTGTGTCCTGTCCCTCCAGGCCCTTGTCTCAAGTCCCTCTCCAGCTCTCTTGGAGCCCCTTTAGGCCCTGGAAAGGGCTCTCAGGTCTCCCCAGAGCCTTCTCTTCTCTTCCCCCAGCTCTCAGTTTTTCCTCCTAGGAGAGGTGCTCCAGCCTTTGAATACTGAACCTTTAAAGACACCAACACTGCTGGCACCAGGAACAAGGAGACAACCCTGGGGTCTGCCAGGAAAACCAAGCACACACATCAGCACTGCCCCCAGCTCAGCTGAGCCTGTCAGTGCCCAGCCCCACTGGCTGAGCCCAGGATCTCAGGGTGCCTGGAAACAGAACCAGAACATTAGGAGGACAAAACCAAGCCCAAGACTCTGCCCCCCTCCACAAACTCTGCTCTGTTACCTGGCGTGTCGGATAACGGGAGAGGAATGAAAGGATCAGGCACAGTCAGAAGAGGAGGGCTAGAGTCCAAACTCAGAATGTCTTTCGTTTTTTCAGCTGGGAGAGAAAAGGAAGAGAAAAGGCAGAGTGAAACAGAGAAGAGGAAAGCAGAAGGCATCGAGCAGTCTCAGCACAGGCACAGCTCAGTGTCAGAGCCCAACAACAGCCTGACAGAACAACACACACACACTCAAATCCAGTTTATGTTGCCAGTGAAAAGACTAAAAAACCAAACAACAAAACCAAACAGCTATTACCATGTAGCTCTCCAACACACTTTAACCGACAGATCTCAAACCACTCCCTGGCAGGGAAGGCCTGTTATCTCCCTTCACAGCAGCACAAGAGGTGAAAAGCCTCAGCAGAGGATACACAGCCCACGTCAGGCCTCTGTGTCTGGAATAAAAGACGCAGCATCTTGTACCAGACAGGCCTGGAAAGACTCCTGTGTTTGAGGAAAGAAAGAGGAGGGCTGGAAGGGTCCAGCCCAGCACCAAGACACCTTCCTGTGCAAAGCCCAGGACAGGAGAGTCGAGGGCACATTTCAAAGACAGCCACTGAAAGAACCGAACACAGAACAGTGACTGGAAAGCCCAGAACGTGCAGAGGCTCCTCAGGCTTTCAGAAGGTACATTACAGCTGAGTCTGGGGCTGCTGCTGCTCAACACCCCTCCACAAAGGCTGATGGAACACCATAAATTGCTCACAGCTGGACAAATGCAGAAAGCAACTCCCCAGAGCGCTCCTGTTCCACGGACTTAACTCCTTAACTCTCAGGTAAGAGCCGACAGTACCAAGCTCAGTTACAAGCTCCTCTGAAGCTCCTTTTATAAACAGAAATAAGTGTAAATGGATCTGTCACTTCTTGCCCCACAAAGGATTCTTCAGTCTCTTCCCAGACTCCTCTCACCAAGGGCTGTTTTGCTCTCATGGGGAGGCATCAAACATTTGTCACCAGTAACAAGGACTGCCCAAGGCAGGGAGAGGATCACTGGCATTTGGAGCTCCTGAAGCAGCTTTCCTACACTGTGCTTGGCAGGTCTGGGCTGCACTCAGTGAGAGCTGATGCTGAACAACTACTAACAAGCAGCAGCACTCACTGAGGTTTTTGGGCTGCTCAGGGCAAAACCTTGGGACCCAAAGACCAAAGGAGACCCCAGACAAGGTCCCACACGCAGAGGCCTCTGCAGAGCAACCCCTCAGACCAGCCAAGGACTCGGGGCCTCTGGACCCACACAGCACAGCCAGTGCAGAACTCACTGCCTTCATCATTTCACATGTCAATTATGAGACTGTGCTGTCCTCTGAGGACTTTCCTTGCTCACTCATCCCTGCCAGCCTCCTTCTGCAGCAGAGACATTCCTATCCCTGCTCCTCTCCTCCTTCCAACAGCTTGACAGCTCCAGCGTGTCCGACCAACGTCTCCGAGGCCAATTCCCTCAGTGCACAAAACATGTTTTACCTCTAATTATGAGCTCCATGGAACTCAAACACACTAAGGAGCTTTCTTGTGAACTTAAGGGGCTCACTTAGTTTCTTTCCTCACCTCTGTCTACAGGCAGTGCCTCCTGCCTCTGCCACCCAACTGTGACAAGGACACGCACTCTTCTACCTTTCCTTTCTACTGCAGTGTCAACCTGTTCCCTACAGCTCTTGGTGCCAAGGCCCAGCTCAGTTGATATCAGTTTTACTTCCCTTTCAAAGGGATCATGACCAAGAGCTGCTGTTTTCCTGCAGTTCACGTTCACTCACTCACCTGACCCGGCGGTGAAGGAGGAGCCCCCGAACGCGTCTGCCTGGGCTGCAGACGAAGCCGGCTGGAAACCTGGAATCAGGTTCTCTGTGGAACTGCCCACCTTTTCTGGAGCTTTCCCTGAAATGCCAGACACTGAGTTAGGGGAAAAACTTCCATTCTGAAAGCAGGCTGCTTATCTATATTGGTTAGGACACTATTTCAGTGTGTGACTTAAGCCCCTTCCTGCAAATTCCAACTTGCAGATGAAGCAAAGTTTAAGCTACAGCTTCTACAGACAACTGAGCAGGGCCAGTGTAAAAGCAGCTGGTACCTCTGCCTTTGAGGTACCACTGAACTGCTGAGCAAACAGAAGGGAAGTGGGAAGGAGGATCACAGTAATAAGGAGCACCTAAGGAACACTGGACCAAAGCATCACCATTCCCTTCCCAGAGCAGGCAGGTGTTAAACCATCCCCACAGACCTACCATCACCCAGCTTTGCAAAGTCCTTGTTCAGCAGCTCCTCAGCTGTGAGCTTGGAGAAGTTATCATCATCAAACGGGTTCCACGTGGACACGTCGGGTGGGTTGTAGACATTCTGCTGAGAGGTCCTTGGGGAGCCCGAGGGTGTGGTGGAAGCAGATCTGGATGTGATCACCCCAACCAAACAAGTCATTAATAACCCATCTGAAATCCTCTGGCCAGCACTACCAGCTGCTCCAAGCTACTGCATTGTAGTTACTTCCTAACTGAAACACTCAGCACCAGTTGCTGCACTTGCATGCCCAGAAATCCGGGAACAGTTCAGCCTGAGCTGCTCCTCAGCTGGATGAGCATCCTGGTCTCAGGGGTTAAAACAAGCATCCCCTTAGAAACAATCACCTGCAGTGCTCAGGTGAAGGTTTCTTGCCTGCAGATACTACAAAAGTGACCTGGCAAGTACTCCTGGGGAATTACAGAATCATTAAGGTTGGAAAAGACCTCCATGATCATCAAGTCCAACTCCCAGGAAGCACTGATGCCAAGCAGGAAGCGTGAGGAGTGCACCAGGGCTACTGGTGAACAGCTGAAATGACACCATGATCCATGGGAAGGCCCTGGGCTTTGGAAGGGTGTGGAACCCCCCAGAAGGACTTCTTGGCAAGTTTTTCAGCAACGTTCTGCCAAGCCCTGAGCTGGTTTCTTGGGAAGGCAAAGACTCATTCAGCCCTCAGAGGTTTGTGCCCGCCTCCATCTCAGAGACAACCAGAGGCTCCCCAGCCCCCTCCCTGCCCTCTGAGGCCACATCCCCAGCACCTACTTGGACTTGTTGAGGCTGGCCTCGGCGGCCGCTGCCTGCAGGAGCTGGGTGGACTTGCTGGCGGGGACGCCGAACACGGCGCTGTGGGTGACGTCGCTGAGGATGCGGCGGTGCCCCGCGCGCTGCGCCTTGGGCGACGACGGCGGGGTCAGGGAGCCCAGCTTCTGCCCCTGGGCCGTGGGAGACGGGCTGCTCTGAGCCTGCTGCTGCTGCCTCAGCTGGGCCTGGGCCTGGGGAGAGAGCAGAGCAGAGCGGCCTTGCTGGGGAGGGGAAAGCAGGGCCGTGCTGGAGGACCCGACCTTGGGGTCACGGGCTGGGGACGGGCTGGAGGGGACAAACAGACACGCAGGAGAGTCGTGGCGGGGGGATTTGCTGCTTTGCACTCTTTCAGGATTACCACAGTTCCACAGGCAGAGACTTTCTCCCCTTGCTGTGGTGCAGCTCTGGAGGCAAAGCCTCCATCAGCATCTGTTAAAGGCTGGCTGGGCTCAAACTCGCTCACAGGCAAAGGGGCAGAGATCCAGAGCAGAGGTAAAACAAGAAATCAGACCACAGCGCACAGGAGTCTTGTCATGGGGACACAGGGAATGGGGATTTGGTGAAGGGCAGCACTGCCTTCAGCAGGTAATGTATGACTGGGACCAAATCCCTGAGGGGGGGAAAATTTGTGCAGAAATCTTGTGCAAAAAACTTTCTCTTAAGGGGAAGGAAAAAAAAAAAAGAAAACAAAAGACCACAGGAGCACCATTTATCATTAAAATCTGGAGGAGAAAACCAGGCATGTTTGGTTTAGGTGTGAGCCAAGACAGCCCACCTACAAACCCCTTGGAAACTGAAAGGGGTTTCCTCACATTGATCTTATTTTTCCATTGCCTCAGTCTTTGTGTTACACTCATAAATACTTCAAATATGGTTTTGTAGTGATAAACAACAGCATCACTTCTGATTGTGTGGTTTTTCAGTCTGTCTGTCAGTGAGGTATCATGGCTGGATTTAAAGCAGGAAAACTGGAATGCAAGGAGCAGCAAGCTGTGCATGTCACCTCCCCTGCCTGGCTCCCTGTTCCCAGCCCATTTCCAACCAAGATGAAGCACTTGGAAAGACCTAAGAGGGCAACAGGAAAGTTACACCCCCAGGGTGGTGCTGAACCTCAGCGGGACAAGGCAAACAATGGTGAACTCTCCTGCTTTTCCTCTGCATTCCTGGCAGATCCAGTCCCTGACCTGCCTCTCCTGGTCACCCACCTCATCCCACTATGTAGGTCACTGCAGAACAGGACATTTGGTGCTGAGAGATAAAAAGGCATCACTGAAATCACAGAGAAGGGAAGGCAGAGTTTATTAAGCTGAAATCACCCAACGTGAAAAGGTTTTGACAGGTCCTGGCTTGGTATCTTCTGCTCAGAGACTCTGCTCTGCAGAGACCAGGCCTCACTATCATTTTTCAGATGAGCCAACCACTGTTTTTCCCTCCTGACTGCAGGAGTGGAAGTGTCCAGATGTGTCCATTCTGATCAGCCTACCAGGGGAACAAGGCTCATTTTCAAGCCAGCTGATTTAATAAAATTAAGGCTGTTCTCGTGCTAGCAAATCACAGCAAAGCTCCTGATTCAATGCTCCATTTCAGGCACTTCTGCTCTAAAAGGAACAGGGTAATAATGGGCCTCACTCAAAACCTGTCTGCACATGCTGAAAATCTCCCACCAACTTCAATAAACTGACCTGCCCTGGGTCATTCAGCAGAACAGGAACAAGAGCAGGAACACAACAGCTCCAAGTGTCCCCCACCCACAGCACCAGCTTAGGGCTGAAAATGCAACAGCAAGGGGGGGACATGGCAGAGCCCTGAGGCACATCAGGGAGCAGAGCAAACTGCTCCCCCAGCACTGCCCAGGTCAGGGCTGATGGAGCTGATTAGTCAAATGAATTCCTGGTGTCACTTCAAAGGAACCACTGGAGAGATGAATTCACTGGCAACTCATGAACAGCAAGCACAGAGTGACCCTCAGCCTGGGCTCCAACAGTGTGGAACAGAGTCATAGAATAGTTTGGGCTGAAAAAGACCTTAAAGATCATCTTGTTCCAACCCCCTGCCACGGGTAGGGATGCCACTCACTAGCCCAGGTTGCTCCAAGCCCTGTCCAGCCTGGCCCTGAGCACTTTCAGGGATAAGTACCCGAAGCAGGTTGTTATCAGACACTGTTTTTTGTACCCCTGCAGCCTGGCACAGCACAGTAACAGGGCTGCTCCCTCCTGCCTGCTGGCCATGCTTTCCTCCCAACACACCCCTAGAGTTAGGGACACTCCTCTGAGCTCCCCAAACCAGAAAGAGTGGATCAGATTGCACAGGAATGGAAACAAAAGGCACAGGTTTCCCCCACAAGCTCTGCAGAGCACTTTGGCTCCAGGCTCCTGCCCCTCCCTGTGGGCAGCTGCTGGTTCCTCCTGCACAAGGCCATATTTTCCATCAAGTAAAGAGCATTTATTTTGGATGCACTTTCAGATGATTAGTAAAGTGGATGATTGATCTATTTATTTTTAGATACGGTGCTTTCAAAAGTCTCCTTTGAAAGGTCTCCTTCCCATAGCATTCATTAAAAAGTTATCCCAATGCTGGAAACAGCCAGGAAGCTGTTTTGTGCCTTCCTCTGAACATCAGACAGAACTTTTCCAAACAAGGAGTTACCTAAAGTAACTCCTTGTGCCTGGTGCCCATCCTGATGTGTTAAGTACAACTAATTTTTAAGAGAGTTTCTCACATGCCTTCTGTGGCAACGTGACAGGGTAGGGATGGAGAGAAGCTGCATTAAGCAGCCACTTAGATCTTCTCATTTGCTTTTACTCATCCATTACTCATCTTCTTTCTGTGGACCCAGAGCACAACTCTGGAGTCCAGCATCCCACTGGAAAAAGAAATCCAAGCAACTGCACATCTCTGAGGCAGCAAGGTCAGTGCTGACACGTCAGTATGAACACACTGGGGCCAGCAGGCTCCTGAATCATGGAATGGTTTGGGTTGGAAAAGCTCTCTAAGGTCATCAAATCCAACCACTCCCCAGCACTGCCAAGGTCACCACTAACCCACGTCCCCAGGTGCCACATCCACGTGTCTCTTAAATCCCTCCAGGGATGGGGACTCCACCACTGCCCTGGGCAGCTGTGCCAGGGCTGGACAACCCTTTGGGTGAAGCAATTCTCCCAATATCCAATGTAATTCTCCCCTGGCACTTACTGCCTGGGCTCTGTGGGTCCAAAAAGAGCTGGATGTGGCACATACCCAGCATACAGGACCTGGCAGAGGAGCACTTGCTAGTGCCCCAAATCCCACTGCCCCGTTCCTTCCCCCAGGGCTCTCCCCAGATCCCACTGCCCTGTTCCTTCCCCCAGGGCTCTCCCCAGATCCCAGTGCCCCATCCCTTCCCCCAGGCTCTCCCACCTGCTCCTGTGGCTGTGCAGGCTGGGCCGTGCTGGGCTGGGCCTGGGGCTGGGCCGGGCTCTGTTGTTTCTGCTGAGCTGCTGCCACTGTCTTCTGCTGCATGGCTGCCTGCTGGGCCATCAGCTGCTGCTGCTGCTGCTGCTGGTAGTAGTTCTGCATGAGCTGCTGCTGTGCAGGGGCTCCTTGCTGCATCCCTGGGAACTGGGAAACAACCGGCGGTTGAGGTGCCTGAGGTGTGCCTGGGAACTGGGAACCACCAGCAGGACTGGGGGCCAGCACAGCACTGCTTACAGGCACTGCAAGTGGCTGCAGACCCCCTGCAGAGGGGTGGTGGGACACGGCCTCCTGCTCTGAAATCAGATCCTGTCCCTGCTACCCCTGCCCAGATGGAGCTCCCCCAGCACAGACTGTCCTGTGCTCCCAAACTCATGGAGCTCCCCCAGCACAGACTGTCCTGTGCTCCCAAACTCCCTCCTCCACATTTATCGACTCTAAACCTTTCACAGAATCATGGAATGGTTTGGGTTGGAAGGGATTGTAAACCCCATCCAGTCCCACCCCCTGCCATGGCAGGGACACCTTCCACCAGCCCAGGTTGCTCCAAGCCCCGTCCAACCTGGCCTTGGACACTTCCAGGGATGGGGCAGCCACAGCTTCTCTGGGCAACCTGTGCCAGGGCCCCTCCACCCTCACAGCCAAGAGTTTCTTCCTAACATCCAGTCTAACCCCATCCTCTGTCAGTTTAAAACCATTTTCCCTGTCACACTCTGCCTGTATAGAAACTCCCTCTCCCTCCTTTTCATAAGCTGCCTTTAGGCCCTGGAAGGGGCTCTAAGGTCTTTCCAGAGCCTTCTCTTCTCCAGGTGAACAGTCCCAGCTCTCCCAGCCTGGCTCCAGAGCAGAGGGGCTCCAGTCCCCAGATCATCTCCATGGCCTCCTCTGCACCTGCTCTAACAGGTCCACATCCTTTCCCCAGGATAGGAAGATTCAGACTTTGCTTCCACTGTTAAACATCCTTTAGCAGAGATCTGTGCTGCTATGAACACCTCAGATAAGCATGTGAGTGTCATCTCTGTGTAATACATCATGTGTTCACAGACCTTCTTATCACCACAGTCTACCAAAAACCAGACCAAATCTTACCCTTGAAAAGGCACCTCAGGCTTCTGGAAGCACAAAAAGGACATAAATTGTACCCTCTGCTCATCAGCTGAGCACTGAAGTGTTTCAAGACCCTGAAACACTTGGAGCTGTAACATCTCAACCAGCACCGCTGATTTTATGTTTGTACATGACAAAACTATCCCAAGGCCTTCCACACTGACAGCTAAAAATGCCAGTCTTGTGTAGCACAGGATCATCAAGTCTGGAAGAGACCTTCAAGATCATTCAGTCCAACTGTGAACACATTCCACGACCTGACCACTCATTCAGTGAAAAACCTTTCTTCTCATATCTAATCTGAACCTCCCCTGGCACAACTTGAGGCTGTTTCCTCTTGTCCTTTCACTGGAGACGCGGCAGAGGAGACCTACACCCACCTCACTGCAACCTCCTTTCAGGGAGCTGTAGAGAGTAAATATTACTGGAGAACTGGGGATGCACTGGAAAATGCCTAAAACCTGCCCCTATTCCCCCCCCAACATAATATACCTCTGTAAAATGCCATAAATACACGGACTCAGCCCTGCAGACGCCGCAGGCACACACCGAGCCGGCCGCGCTCACCCACCTGCTGCGCCTGCATCATCTGCTGCTGCTGCTGGTAGTAGGCAGCTTGTTGCTGCTGCTGCTGCTGCTGCAGGAGCTGCTGCTTCAGGAAAAGCTGCTGCTGATGCTGAGGGGTGGCCTGGGGCTGTGTTGAGGGGACCTGGGGCTGTGCCTGCGGGGCCGGGGCCGGCGCTGCCTTGGCCTGGGGCTGGGCCGGGGGCTGCTGGGGGGCTGCTTTGGGCTGGGGGGTGCTGGCAGGGAGCGAAGGCTGGGCACTGCCCAGGGCAGCCGGGCCTGCAGCTGGGACAGAAAACCCAAAAGGGTGTTAGATCGAGGTGCAGCACAGCCCTGGGGGGCACAGGGCCCACAGGAAGCACAGGGGGAGAGAGCGGCCTCACCTTGGGGCTGAAGGGCTGCCGGGGCCGTGGGTCTCTTCCTGGGCGTCAGGGCTGGCTGGATGGGCAGTATCCCAGGGTTGGGCTGGGTCTGCCCTGCTTTAGGTCTCTGCCGGGGGGCTATGGATGTTTCTGTCGTGGGGATGGGATCTGTGAGCCTGGGAGGAAGAAAAGGAGAGCACTGAGAGCACAGCCAGTGCATGGAATACACAGCAGGTTAAACACTCCTCCACACTCCAGCTGGGTGTGCCCAGGAAAGGGGAAACACTCGTGGGCATCTGGACACACCACACACAACAAAACCTCCCGGATGCACTCACAACAATTAACCCAACACTGTCGCTCTGACTTCTCTGCCAATTGTGGCATCTTCTCCTGTTGGACAGCTGGGACTTGTCAAAAGCACTCAGTTCATTCAAATATTTGATACAACATATTGTTAAATCCACTCAGAGTTCTGAGGGAGCAGATGAAGGACACAAATCAGCTCAGGAGCAGCTGGTACCTTTGGGCAGGGTTGTCTAAATTGCCATCTTTAGATGCACCTTAACTTTGGTACATTTACCCCAGAATCGGGTCATTGGACTCCTCTGAGTTTACTGAGCTCCAAAAATGCAGAGCAGGAGAGAGAAGCAGCCCCTGCCCTTCTGTGGATACAGTGGCTATGATAGGAGATTGTTCCTGACACCTCACTGACCTGACCAAAGTGAGAGTAACTGCACTCAGTTATGAACCCAAACACACCGTGCTGGGACTGGCAGATGGGAGACATCCCATTTCAGAGTCTGAGGAGAGCAGCTGGGTTTGGAGTGCCCACTGTGCACTGCTCTCTGCACCAAAATCACACCCAAGCTTTGTCCAACACAATTTACAAGTCTCAATCACAGAACCACAAGCAGAGCAAGCAGCAGCAGGAGAGGATAAAACCCACAGAGCACAGTGGTTTGTTTCCCCACTAACTGAGCGCTTCAGATGGAAGCAATTGGGCTTTTGTGTTTTCCCCCAAAGGAGTTCCAGGACTCTTGCAGAAATCCCAGTCATTTCGTGCAGTAACTCCTGGCTCAGGTTATGGTCTGTCGAGGGGCAGACTCAGCCACAGTCCCTGCTGAGTCTCTCAGCAGATCTGGGTTCTCCGGGGCCATTCCAGGCCCGCTGCAGTCTCTGCCCTGACTCTGCTCTCAGGTGTTCCCGTGCCTCTGGAAGGATGGCATGCTGGATCCATCCAGGTGCAGGAGCTCCAGGAGCTGCTGTGGAGCAGTGCCTGGGGCACAGAGAGCTGCTGAGTCCTGCTGAACATCCCCCAAATCCCACCCCCTGCAGACAAACCCCCCCTTATCTGCATCTGCTGCCCTCAGCTCAGAGAGCCCGGGGTCGTTCCTGCTCTCAGGACCGTGGTGTTTGTCCCCAGGGGAGCAGCAAACACACCCCTGCTGATCAACAGAGAGACACGACAGGCACAACACAGAGGGGAGCACAAAGCAGGGGGTACCTGGCCTTGGGCTGACTCTTCTTTGCAGCAGCTTCACTTGCTCTAACCGGGTCTGGGAGTTTAGCAGGGATTGGAGAGTTCTGCAGATCCCAAAAACACCCAATTTGGTATTGTGAGGGCAGAAAACAGAGTCAGAAATAATTTGCAAAAGCATCATAATAAAACAGGGAGATTGGGGGATCCCCAAAGCAATTTTTCCTCATGCTGGACACACGACAAACTCCTCAAAGTTCATGTCATGGGAAGACAGTAGATTGGGAGAGTCTTTACAAGGGGGAAAAGAAAAGGCTCATCTTTTTGACCATTTACTACACAGGGAACACGAACACAAAGGTTCATAGCACAACCTGGGCATTTTTAAAAGAAAACCTGGGGGACAACAGCAACAATTTTTATTAATAATGCTATAAAACACGGGCATAATAGTACCAAAACCATCTCTTATTCATAAAGACCATAAATAACCATCTGAACATGGGGAGAAAAAAGCAGGTTTCTATTTACCTGGAAACAACAAAATAAAATGTCTGTCACAGGTGTCCACAACATCGTAAGAAAATAACTGTCAAATATTTTTCAGTTAAGCCTCTAAGAACACACTGAGAAGGGGCAGATGGCTGTGCAAGGACTGATGCAACTGAAATACAAGTCCCAGCCAGCCAACAGACCCCAAACTGCTGTGTTTAAACCCAACTGCACCCAAACTACACACGCTGTGACGAGTGTGCCTGGAAATCAAATTGGTTTCCCAAGCATGGCCTAATTTTCCATGTTCACATGCACAAGATCTCTTGGTTGGCCTCACACTTGGTGACTGGGTGAGGAGGTAAATCAGGGACAAACAGGAATAAGTAACATATGAAAAACCCTGATTCCTGCCCTCATCCTCCCAAAAATCTAAATCAAACAGCACTGATAATTACAAACACAAAAAAAACTACTCTCCTAATTACAGAACTGGGGAACAACCTACAGAATACAGCAAAATGTTCAGCATTGGGCAGTTGCCCCCCAGCCTCCTCCCACAGAGGCCTCCCTCAGTCCCCCCCTCTGCTCACCTGGACGTTCTGCACTGGGCACTCCTTCTTTGCCAGTTTGAATGCAAAGTAGGAGACCTGATAAATGTCAGGTCTCTTATCAGGGTCTGGCTCAAGCATATACCCTGGAAGAGGCAGAGATGTGACATCAGAAACAGAGCAGACAGATGCACATGAGCCAGCTGTGGCAGCTCCTCAGACTGCACAGAATGAAGGAATTTCTCGGGATTGGGGTGGGGAGGCCCTGGCACAGGATCCCAGAGGAGCTGTGGCTGCCCCATCCCTGGGAGGGTCCAAGGCCAGGCTGGACAGGGCTTGGAGCAACTTGGGACAGTGGAAGGTGTCCCTGCCCGTGGCAGGGGGTGGGACTGGATGGTTTTAAGGTCCCTTCCAACCCAAACCATTCCATGATCGTACATTTGGTACAAGCAGGGCTAACAGGGTGCTCTGCCTCCTTCAGAGCACCTGGTCAGGTCAGGGCTCAGCAGGGCTGAGCTGCTCGTGGGCTCAGCTGGGAACGGGGCAGGACAGACAGCCAGGATGGACCAGGACACGTTTTCCAACACAGCTATGACCAATCTGCCTCCAGGGCAAGGAGGGGAAATGCTGCCTGCTCAGGGAATAGCAACTGGGTTTGACTTTGTACTTCCCAGTAAACCCACGGGAGAAGAGCTTGATCCAGCCCCGGTGTGTCAGGGGGGCAGGAGGACAAGGCAGCCACAGACACCACTGCACAAATACCCCACATGAGCAAAGAAAATACCAGGGTGCTCTGCAAACACATCCAACTCTGCGTGAGTCAAGATTGTGGCTAGGAAGAGAAAAAATCAAATGCTGTGCTGGAAACAAGAGAGCTGCCCCAGCTTTGCCAAGAGTAGTGCATTGTACACTTAATTACACATTCACTCTAGTCAGTGGGTTATTTATAAATCATTTCAGTTCTGCTTCCCAGTTCACAGAAGATGAATTCTTATCACCAGTCTAAGTCACTGTGGTTCTTTTCAGTTCCTTATCCAAACAGATTTATTACTGGAGAAATACGTTTCTGCATAAATAGGCTTATTGTGCAAGTTCCTGTAGGACTCAAACCAAACGGTTGTCTGTGTTCCTGCCCTTCCCCAGAGCTCACCCCAGCCTGGCCAAACAGAAACCCCTTTGTCACAGCTGGCCCTCCAAGAGTGATCTCCTAAGCTTCTAAAAGATCACTTTAACCAACCCCTGGGCAAGCAAGTCTCCTAGAAGGAGAGGAGAACTGCTGGTTTTCCTGTGGGAGCAGGGAACACGAGAACAGAACACCTGTGCTGGGTTTTGCCCCGTGGGAGCTGCCTGTCCCTGTCGGACACTCACGGATGAGGCAGTGCATGTCCTGCGAGTGCCGCGAGTTGTCCGGGATGGTGAAGGTGCCGTCACAAATGGCCACCTGGCTCTCCCCAAAGGGCAGGGTGAAGTAGCACAGCTTGTACAGCAAACAGCCAAGGGCCTGGGGAGAGAGAACAGAGCAGGGACTGAGCAAACAGCCAAGCACAGCTCAAACACCACGGCACAGACAGGGAGGGGGCTCCAGCCTGGGTATCCAGGTCCTGTGTGATGTCAGGCCTGCACCCAGCACCCCTGGGATGGACCTGGAACACGGGTCCAGGGTAGGACACACCCATGGAGAGCTCAGCTCTCCCCTGTTAGGGAGACACTGCTCTGGGGGACTGTGTATCATCAGCCCCGCACGGCTCCGCAGAGCACAGCCCTTCATGTCACTGAGCAGGCAAAGCCTCTTTCTGCCACACACCGAGAGGAAAAAGCAAAGGAACAGCACAAATAAATGGCAACCATCATCATTAATACATTTATTCTGACAAAGAGAAGCCCAAACTGTTTCCAAGCTTAAGTTCAAACAACCTTTCAGCTGTTCTAAATAAATGCCTGGGAAATACAGCTCATTCTGCAGCCTGCCAGGCTGTACCACCCTTCCCTCCACTGCCGTGCTGCTTTTGGCAGCAAGAACCACCACCTATTGCAAAAGAAAACACAATTTCTGCACAAAGGGCTAATTATGAAACACTCCCACCACCTCAGAGGGGAGAATAGGAAACATTTCCTAATCCTAAACTACTCATCATCAGCTCATCTCCTCTGTCACAGGGTTTCTCAATTAAACTGCTCTCTGGTTTACAATCACCTCAGCAGGTTTGAAGGGAAGGAAGGTTTGCAGCAGGACAAGCACTGGAACAGGACTGGAAACTGAGGCTCCCTATGCCCACCAACACACACACTGGTCTGGACACTCCAAGGGTCACAGGAACAGAATTCCTGCCATGCCAGGAAGAGCAGAGCCCCTGGATCTCCACCTTTCCCATTATCAGAGGAAGGAGTGCAAATCCTGGCTCTCCTCAGGCTGCCTCTGAGGCCCAGACTGTCCTTTCACAGCTGGACCTTCCCTCTCCACTCCCACCCAGTGCTGTGCCTGATCCCACAGATTCCTGCTGAAATGTGCTCCCACAGGAGCTGCTGCTCCCAACTCCAGCTGAGCTCCCTGAGAGCAGGGGACTCTTCCCAGCAGGTGTCACACCAGCAATTTTCCCTCTTGTACGTGCACAGCTATTGTACATCAAAACCCTTTTTCTGCTTCTGCTGTGTTACTTCCTAGCTCAGGGCTCCAGAAACCACACAAACACGCTCCCAGTTACCACTTTAAACACTTCCAAACACATCTGCTGAACTGCCTCTACGCTCCAAACAGCACAGACTCTTTTCCACCACTGTCCCACCCGAAGGGAAGCCTTCCACCCTGGATTAGGTGAGCCAGGAATGGATTCCACTCCAGCTGGATTCTGCTCTCACCATGAAGAGCACGGCAGGATTGCCCTGATCAGCAGGAATAGCAGTGCAGGAGTTTGGCCTTTGGCCAGTTTGCCAACTCAGCCCTGTGTTACACAGGATCACCCACTCCTGCTGCAGGGAGCAGGTCCATTTGCTCAGGTTTCTATTCAGTTCTGAACAGTAACCTCTATCTCACATGCCTACACCCCAACCCAGGCACGAGAAACTAAAATATTCCAAATTTTCTGCTTTAACTCTTCAGATATGAAATCAGGTTTGCCCTGTTCAATCTTGGAGCTTCATACATAAATTCAAACCCCACGAGAGGAGCACACACATTTCATCCATCAGCCCCCCTGCTCAGCAGGAACTCAGACACATCAGCAGAGGAACTCTTCATTCAGAAATGCCCAGGCTCTTCAGGAAAGCAGGTTAGCCCGGTTTCCCTGCCCTCATGGCAGTGAAGCAGCTGCAGCCTGGCTGGGGGTGTCAGTGGTTTCCATACATACCCATATGTCTGCTTTTGTGGTGATGAGTTTGCCACTGTACAGGTTGACCATCTCTGGTGCTCTGTAGGATAACGTAGTGTACCTGCAGAGAAACATCCATCAGGGAGCTCAAAAGGGGTATCAGAGGCATTTTCACTGTGTCACAGTTCCAAATACATCCAAATTCTCTCTTTCCCTATTCATTTTAGGGAAAAAGATACTAAAGATATCTATTTAAAAAAATCTTTAACAGCATCATGTGCTACATACCTCAAACACTACCTCTACCTCTAACAGTAAAACACCCCTGCAAACTGCCCTGGAAAGCCAAAACAGTAACCACAATACATTCTAAAACAAGGAATTCACTCACAAAAATGCACAGTCATTTTAAGAACTACAACAGAAATATTCAAGGATGCAAAGTATTAACAAGGTCAGTAATCAACTGTCCTCTGCAGTGTCCTCACTGCAGGGCTGTGGCCAACTGTATCACAGATTGTAACTGAATATGTGGCTCCTAAAAAACAGATTTCACACCAGGACTCCTTCTTAGAGCCACTGTAAGCAAGGGAAGGGCCATTGTGTACCTCAAACCAGAGCTGGAATCTGCCTCATTTGATCAGATCCCCACAAACAGTACAGCTGGAAACTGCACCAGAGTTTAAGAGACTCTGCTGATGAGATTTCCTATCAGCAAGTCTGTAATTTCTGCTGTGGCACTTTGCCTGCTGCTTACCTTGATCACAGGAAAGCATCACTAAAGGCAGAGGTTTTGTAGGCTTAAGGGTACAAACAGGGCACTCCAAAGGGACTGCAACACTGGATTAGGAGAGCTCTGATGACTCCAAACAAACAAATCTAGGAAATCCAAGCAGGTGTAGCTGCATTCTAACAAAAAGGAGGCTCTGCACACATCTCTAACCAGCCAGGATGTTGTACTGACAGAGGTGGCAAGTTGGCAGCAGTGATGTTGTTAAAACTAAAGCAAGACCAAGGACCAGGAGTGTGCTCCATCCCTGATCCAGGTCCTGCTGAACTGCAAGGGAAGTCCCCTTTGCAGAAGCACCCAGGAGCACCAGGATGCTGCCAGGACAGCTGGCTGTGGATGGGACAGGAGAAGGAGCTGGATTAAATCCCTTCCAGGGCTTGACACTTCCCATGCAGAGCCGAGATGGGGCCCTGAGTCACTGCACGGGTTTGTGAGGAAGGACAGGGATTGTGTCATCCCTGCCTGGCAGCTCAAAGGAACCAAGAGAGATGAAGGACAGAGACAGAGTGACCCCACACAGAACAGAACAGGTCACTGCCTGCAAGGTGGGGCAGCTCCTCTGCATTACACGCTCAGTCCTTCAGCTCCAAAGCAATTACATCAAACTCAATTTACTGTTCCACCTTCCCCCGGGCACTCATTTACCTGCAGCACACACTGCCATGCAGCACGGCCAAGCTGCTGCAGCAGGCCTGAGCAGAATTAATCCCAGCACAAGACAAAATTATCCTTCAAACACAAACTAGGCCCGAGCTGAAAAGGCAAAGCACACTTACTTTTTGATCTCCTCCTCGACCGCGTTCACCCCCTCCGTCTGGGGGTTCTGGAATTTGTTGGTGGCACTCCCGAAGTCACACAGGACATAGTGGCCACGGTCGTGCAGCAGGATGTTTTCAACCTACAAGCGTCACAGACAGACACAGAGTCACTCAGACACAAAAAATATTCCGGGTTTTTTTTCCACAAGCCAAGGTTTTCAGTGCCTGAAGACATCTCAGACACATCTGACATGAAGGCGTAACACGACAGCAAAGCAAACAGGCATCGAGCCTCTGTCACAGCCCCTAAAATAGAAGTCAAATGATGGAAGCACAGTTGTAACACTGCCTTCTATTCTGCCACCCCTCCCTTCTCCTCCTGCAAGCACACTTCTGCCTCTGCCAGGACTACCAGGACAAGAGCAGTGGCCTGGCATCTCTGGTGCTCAGTGTCCTTGTGCTGCTGTGCCCCTGCTCTGGCATCTGAACAGGGCACAGCAAATCCAACTGTCCCCAGCTGTGCAAAGGGCTGTCCACGGGACAGAGAGGAGGCAAACACATGACAACACACACACTTCTGTACTGTGTGAAATTCAAACACATCTCTAGGCCTTTGCCTGCACTCCCCCTGTCCCTGAGGGTCTCGTTCCAAAATGCTCACACTTTAGGTGCCCCTTCTCAGAAGGTGTTGGGTACAGTCCCTGAACAGGGGCTGGAACAGCCAAGGTTCCTCCAGGCTGCTGAGATGATCCCTTTCCCTTCAAATATTATATGGTACCTTGAATCAGGCAACTGAAACAACTACTGAAACAAACACCTGGGACAGTTGAAAAAATAAATAAACTCAGCAGAAACACTGCCTTTCCCTCAATACTCACACTTAATCATGCATTAAAAAAACCTAGCAAACTGCCTGAATGTTTCAACACAGACTTGAAACGTGTAAAACCCTGGGTTCAGATCTCTGCTTCGGCAGAGCAGCCCTGTGTTCCCACTCCTCATCTGTACAGAGGCATTAACAGCATGTTCTCTGGAGGGAACACACAATTTTTCATGTCTTTATCTTCAATCAGTGTCAAATGCTCAGATACAACAGCGAAATAAGACACACTGCTCACACAGTTCAGAAAAAACCCCACATAAGCGTTTGCTAACAAAACTCTTTGGAAGTGGAGCTCCCCATCAAGGATGAGCCTTACAAGAAGGAAAGAAAAAGGAGGAGTCAGCATTTTAAGCATCAGAAAACGCAGCCAAATTAGAGCAGCTGAGGGGGAGAAGGCTGGCTTGGAACCAAGGGTTAAACACCCCCCTTCTCCCCCTGCCATCCATCTGCTTTGAATAAAGCACTGCACACAGATGTTCTCCCCAGCACATCCACACTGACTGTTATTCCCTCTTCGCTGCAAATACTCCTCAAGCATTGCCAGAAGAGTCCTCCCTCTTTATCTGGTTGAGAAGTCTGAGGTGATTTTTCACTGAAACATCCTGCAAGGTTTGTTAAACGTCAGCACTGGACTATCCAGCAACCAGGTTTGGTCAGTAACTGCCACCAAAAGGAAAAAATAAATACAGCAAAACAAAGCTCCTGAATCACTGCTACTGCCTGCCAGGCCAGAGAAAAGCGTCTTTAAAAGGAGTATGGAGGTGTCTTCTTCTGGTCAAACTCCCAAAAAGCTGCACTCCAGCTCCCAGCACTGCTGAGCATTTACAACTCTGGGTGCAACCTTCGACATAAAGTCAGACTTAGACCCCAAACAAAAACCTTTAAGGGAAACAATGAGTTGCTTTAAGTTTTGTTGGTTACAGAGCGTAGCTTCAGTCTTTCCAAACTAAATGCTTCTTTGCTAAAACAGAACTAAAGTATAAAACCCCCTGCACAGACATGCTGGGAAGGGATAAGGACTGGGGCTTTAAGTAGTAAATTCAACACCCATTACCCTCTCCTGAGAGCAAGGGCTTTAAGGCGAGTATTCCTAAGCTCAGGAGGTGATTTGGGAGGGATGCATGACCAGGGCACACTTCCTGACTGCTTTCCAGCACCTTCAGATCTCTTCAGAGATGTTTCAACTGCCCTTTCTCCCCTGGCACTGCTCACTGTTCCCCTCTGACAGCTCATGGAGCATTTCCTGGCACGGAGCGAAAGCCACGTGGCACCTCAGAGCACTGACTGATTTTGGCACAGGAACACTCCAAACATGGCCAACAGGAGGGTTTTACCATTACAGGACTGAACAATTCTACATATCACACTCAACAGATCCAGCCAAAGAAATCCCAGGCTTGTTGGTGGCATCAGGGCAAGACTTGGCATTCCAAAGAGTGATGGAAGGCAGAGAGGTGAGAGCAGCACAGTGGGACTGTCTGATCACACCACATAAGGGCTAAGAGGAAAGCAGGTGAAACTAAAGCCTTATCCTGAGAGCACAATCCCCTGGGCACTGCAGAAAGTAGGGGAAGGAAAGGAGAAAGAGGTTTGCATCAACAGCATCCTCTGGGCTGCCTGACGCAGTTTTTGGTGCATCCTGCTGTGTAGCTGCTACAAGGGAAATCATCTGCTCATCTGCCATCCAGTCACCTGCTCCTGGAACCAGGGCGTTCAGACCACCAGAAGCACCACAGGTAGAAATGGGAGACCTCTCCCTGCAGAAATCCAAGCTGGTTCTAAGTTGGTGCTCTGAACAACAGGAGTTATGAGATGTGAGACTGGAAAGACGAGGTTAAATATAAAACAAGCCACGCAAACAACTGCCCCAGGTACGGGGTAGTTGTGTAAATCAGGATCATCAGCCCTAGGCAGATTTTGCCCTTCCTCCACCTCACTAAACCCTGCTCCTCTGGGGTCTGACAGGTCTAGTTTCTTATCGAGATTCCAACACAGCAGCAGAGACTTCCCAGCCAGGGTGATATAACAGATTGCCATAAGGTCTGGCCATTTGTTCTGCACTGTCAGAAGGCCTAAACTAAAGATACAGGAATTGATCTTACCCCAGAAAGGAGAACAAAAATAAACTTTTTAGGACTGGCCTGCAGCAGCAGTGGCCCATGAACCCTAAGGGTGAGGAAAGTCCCTGCAGGAACCAGTAAAGATTATACTGCCAGTGAATCCTCCTCAGAGGGGTCTGGACTGGGGCACCAGCAGCACACAAGAGGCTTCTGCATTTTAGGGAAAAAGTTGCATCAATATACACCTGGTTTTGTGGCAACCAAAGCAGAAGAAATGAAACATCCCAGCCTGAACTGGCAGCTGGCACAGCACCTGAGTTACTCAGACCAGGCAGGAAAACCTTAACACACAGGGGTGACACGGGATCCTCTCGTGGTCCTCACTCGCAGTGAGATGGCCCCTTTTGCCTACAGAAACTCTGGGGAAAGGTGCTGTTGTCCCTCGGTCACTTCCCACCAGGGAGACTGTGCCAACAGGAGGTGGTTCTGCTTCAGGCAAAGGCTGTTGGGTTAATTCAAAACCAGAGCCACAGGCCACTGAGACTCCTCCAGCTGCGCTTGTCTGAAAGGGCTGAGAGCTCATTCACAGGATCCCTGCTGCTGGCAGGAACCTCCAGCACCAGAGACACATCAAAGAGCTGCAAGGCAACAAAAGGCCTCCAAGCCCCAGGCGGCTGCCTCCAAAATCAACATCTGCCCCCTCTTCAGCAGGGTTATGTTCACCCCAAGAAAACACCTAAGGATGGACACCCTCCTTACACCCAGAGCCTGTACAGATCTTCTTTGGTCCTTAGTCTCTCTTGGCTTTGCAACTCCCCCTTGACAGTTTTAACTCAAATGAAGTCAAAATATATATAAATCATTAATTCTGCATTCGTGCCTAGATCCCCAGAGGTCCCCACGACAGAAATAATACACTATTCAACCAGAAAATGATTCCAAGCAGAGAAGAGCCAACTCTGACTCTGGGCACAGCTTACCAAGAGCCAGGCCTTGCAAAACCTCCCTGATCTAGGCAGTGGGAGCTGACTATCAGACCCCAACAGCCCATTTCAACTGCAACTCAGGGCAGAAAGTAACACTCAACTCACTAACCCAGCACAGATGTCCCAGATTCATTCCCAGGCCACACAATGAGTTTGTTCTTTGTGAAAAACCCCAGGGATTCACTAGAAAGGTAACGGCAGGGGTTGATGTCAGCTGGAGAGGTTCCTGTTCCTCAGAGGATGAGGTTCCTCATCCTCTCATCCCAGTTTTCCTGGCCTACACAAACTTCTGCAAGATGCCCACAGACTTTACCAGCTCTAAACCCAGGCCTCAAACTGATAGGAGACCACCTGTTTCCCTCTGGAAAAACACACACAGGAGTTATTTCTCTGTCCAAACCGACTGAGCAGTGGAGTCCCCATCACTTCAAACGTGCCAACCCACCCCAGACCCCGCCGATTCCTGCCCCTGCCCCACCTGGCTCTCCCTGGTACGGGGGCATCTTTGGCTCCCAAAAAACAATGCAGCACAAACAAACATCTGTGAGGGCTCTGAAAATAGAACCTGCCCCACAAAGCACATCTGAATTTCAAATCTGCTCAGCAGCCTCCTTCCTTCTTGGCTGAATATTTTATTCCGGCATTTTACGAGCTCGTTGAGAGGAAAGGGAACATCTTTTTGTTTGCTTGATTACAGGCATGGGATTTTTCCCAAGCTCTCCTTGCAGGCCCAGCCCTGTTCCCAGCTAAGCATGCACAGTTTTACAACACACTTTCATGGTCAGAGCTCTAGAGGCCAGTTCCAAAAGCTCCTAACAACTCCTGCCCCACGGCCAACACCTCCTTTTAATGTGGGTCCAGGTAACAACCTCATAGCATATTTTTTGTGAACAACCTTAAATCATCCAGGGCGTTTCAGGGGGTAGAAAGTCACTGTGAATAATTCATCAAGTACACTCTGGCACGTGTGCAAACCAGAATTATTCACAAACATTTGTGTTTAAAGAGATCTATAGATGGTAAACATATGGTGAGCAGCAATGAGAGGCTCATTTCTTTTTTTATCTTCCAATAGAGAGGTGTATTCATGCCCACTTTTCCTCATTACTAACGAGGGAAGCACGGCACTGGCGTAGGCAGCAGGCAGACAGTGAGGATCACAGAATCACAGAATGTGCTGAGTTGGAAGGGACCCACGAGGATCATCCAGTCCAACCCTCAGCCCTGCACAGGCCCATCCCCAAGAGTCCCACCCTGTGCCCCAGAGGATCATCCAAACCCTCCCTGAGCTCTGGCAGCCTTGGGGCTGTGCCCACTGCCCTGGGGAGCCTGGGCAGTGCCCAACCAGCCTCTGGGGGAAGAACCTTTCCCTGAGATCCAACCTGACCCTGCCCTGGCACAGCTCCAGCCGTTCCCTGGGTGCTGTCACTGGTCCCCCAGAGCAGAGCTCAGTCCCTGCCCCTCCTCTGCCCCTGCCCAGGCAGTTGGAACTGCAGTGAGGTCTCCCCTCAGTCCCCTCTTCTCCAGTTGAACACACCAAGTCCCCTCAGTGTCCTCACAGGGCTTCCAATCAAGGCCCTTCCCCATCCTCATTGCCTCCTTTGGACACTCTCTAAGGGCTTAACATCTTCCTTATATCCCAAACTGCCCCCACATCCTGGGTTATTCCGACACTCCCTGCTGGCCCCTGGAGCACAGAGCTCACCTTCAGGTCCCTGTGGATGATGGGGGTCTTGCACTGGTGCAGCCTGGCCACGGCCTCGCAGGTGTCACAGAAGATCTGCAGGACCTCGCTCTCGGAGAAGCCGGTCTGCAGGCGCTGGTTCATCAGGTTCACCACCTGCCCTCCTGCACAAACAGCACACAGGGTGAGCTGGGACAAACAGCACACAGGGTGAGCTGGGACAAACAGGCACACAGGGTGAGCTCAGACAAACAGCACACAGGGTGAGCTCAGACAAACAGCACACAGGGTGAGCTGGGACAAACAGGCACACAGGGTGAGCTCAGACAAACAGCACACAGGGTGAGCTGGGACAAACAGGCACACAGGGTGAGCTCCCATCAAACAGGCACACAGGGTGAGCTCAGACAAAACAGGCACACAGGGTGAGCTCAGACAAACAGGCACACAGGGTGAGCTGGGACAAACAGGCACACAGGGTGAGCTCCCATCAAACAGCACACAGGGTGAGCTCCCATCAAACAGGCACACGGGGTGAGCTCCCATCAAACAGGCACACGGGGTGAGCTCAGACAAACAGGCACACAGGGTGAGCTCAGACAAACAGGCACACGGGGTGAGCTGGGACAAACAGGCACACAGGGTGAGCTCCCATCAAACAGGCACACGGGGTGAGCTCCCATCAAACACCACACGGGGTGAGCTCCCATCAAACAGGCACACAGGGTGAGCTCCCATCAAACAGGCACACAGGGTGAGCTCAGACAAAACAGGCACACAGGGTGAGCTCCCATCAAACAGGCACACAGGGTGAGCTCCCATCAAACAGGCACACAGGGTGAGCTGGGACAAACAGGCACACAGGGTGAGCTGGGACAAACAGGCACACAGGGTGAGCTGGGACAAACAGGCACACAGGGTGAGCTCCCATCAAACAGGCACACAGGGTGAGCTGGGACAAACAGGCACACAGGGTGAGCTCCCATCAAACAGGCACACAGGGTGAGCTCCCATCAAACAGGCACACAGGGTGAGCTCCCATCAAACAGGCACACAGGGTGAGCTCCCATCAAACAGGCACACAGGGTGAGCTCCCATCAAACAGGCACACAGGGTGAGCTCAGACAAACAGGCACACAGGGTGAGCTGGGACAAACAGGCACACAGGGTGAGCCCCAGTGCCCCAGACACCCTTGTCCTACTCTGCTCCCCACACTGGGGCTCTGCAGGTGGCACATGAGGAGCTCACGAGTTCAAATTAAGCTCATAACAAACCTTCCCCAGTGGCTTTTTGCAGTCTGCTTACTCAGCTTGTTTTGTTCTCATCTCCTCCCCTAAATCCCAGGGTTTGCATAACCTGGGCAGGTGTTACAGCTCACCTGGGCTCCAGGCAGAGCTTCCAGAGCATCACACCAGCTCCCACAGCCCACCCTCCCCTGGCTGTGTCAGCACTCAAGTTATACTGACTAAGCCACATAATTTTCTCTTTTTCTTCCGAGTAAGACTTATTTTGTCCAACTAGAGGAATAAAAGGTTGAATCTGGGGCACCCACAGTCCACAGATTAGCTTGCCACATGTAAGCAAGAGGAGGGAGGGAGGGAGACACTCAGAAAACCCACACACTCAGTGGCTTGGCTGAAGTTGTCAACTGGCAAAGAAATTAAAAATCCATCTGTAACAAGGGAAACTCCAGACAAACAAAACCAAGTTTTCATGAACGAGTCCTGAATTGGCCTCAGCTTTGAGGTTTTGTTGCTGTCAAGGCCTTTCCAAAACAATCCAGAGGTTCTTTCCCCCTCAAAATGCCCCGTATAGACAAATTCCCTTCTGAGGCTTTGGCCAAGCAGAACTGTATCACTCCACATCACAAGTGTCGGAAAACTTCCACGGTAGGAAAGAAAAACTCAGTTTAATAAATAGTACAGCTGTGAACATTTTACACTCAAAGTGAGTGTGGTTCTGCACACAAAGACACTGATTTGGTTTGGAAACCGTTTGCCACAAAAGGAAAATCCATGTGTAACAACCATTCCAGTCTGAGTGCTGCAGACAGAGGCAGGCCTGTGCTCAGCAGAGCATCTGGCAAGAGCAAGCCACGTCAGAAATGCCATCTTGCAGCTCTCCTCCTTTCAGATGGAAGGAAACTCCTTAGAAAGATGGATTTTACTTATCAGCCCCAGCCTTGGCCAATGCAGCTGGAGGAAGTGCCTGTGGTCGCTCAGTTTGCAGTTCCCCCCATGGTGGGCTCTGCACATGGAGCTGGGCAGGGATCCCCTGGCACTGCCAGGCCCACTGACCACACTATTCCTTGGGAGAGTTAGGTTTGAGCTTACAAAGAGCTTACTGAATGATTCCTTCAGCCAAACTACACAGCAGGGTCTTCCTTTCAGCACCAAACAAACCCAGTGCAAGGCACTCAAGATTCCTGCATGACCCAAAGCAGCAAAGAGGACATGGCAGAACAGAAACCTGCACTGCTCATGTTTAAAGGCATTTTAACATCTAGATGCCCTTGCTGCAATGCACTCAGCTTCAGTCAAAAGCCAGACAGGCCCAAAAATACTTATTTGCATTGACTGCCACCATCCAAACCAGCCACAGACTTCTGAGGTCACCTGGCCAGAACATTATTTTTGCTAAACACTCTTCCTGAGAGAGGCACCTGAGCCCAGCACACGCATCATGTTCCAAGCACCACATCCCAGCCACAAAGATCAAAGCTTTGGGACGGCTGGAAGAGCCTGTCTGGCTACAGACAGCCAAGCAAAAAGGTCAGAGGTAAGAGGAATGCTTTTTGGCTTCACATTATCCATGTCACACTTCTTCCAGAACAACCCTCAGTCAGGCTGAAATGGAACAAAGCTTGCAATGCAACATAAAGAGAAGAAAAATTTCATTCCACAGTCTGGGAGCTTTAGAAGAGCCACTTCTTGTGTGGACCAGCCTACAGACAACAGCAACATGTACTTTAGGGTTCTCCTTCACAATGGAAAGGATCCAGGCCTACCCTGGGCAGGAGTAAAGGTGGTACCAATCCCACGAGTAGAGTCCCCACAGCCTCACGTCAGTCCACTTCTCCACCCCCAGTTCTGGCTTTGCTTTGTTCAGAACAGCTTCCTGGCAGCCAAGAAAGGGCCAGGCCTAGGAACAGCTTTCTTTTTTTAAAGGAAGATGCTGTGCAAGTTCCCTGCAGGCACTGAAGGAGCGGCCCACCCATGGCCAACACGCCAAGCCCACACTCACCCCGACAGAAGTCCATGAGGATCAGCACCTCCCACACGTCCCCACTGCTCACGGAGTTGATGCTGGAGTCGATGTACCCGACGATGTTCTTGTGGCCAGACAGGTCCCGCTGCAAGGCACAGAAATTCCAGCCATGAGCCAGCCATGCAGGGCAGCAACCTCCTGCTCTGGTTCCTCCACGCTGCACAGGCTCCTGTCACTCTGGGTTAATCACAACGCAGAGCCTGAACAAACCTGAGCTCTGTCTCTACCTGTTTTCCTTCCAGAAAGATTTGAGACAAACAGGAGAGAAACAGCCAGCCTGGTGCATTAACCTGTTCAGGACTGGTCCAGATTTTGGCACATTCCCAGGCTAAGCCCCCAGAGCTCCTCCTCTGCACAGGGCAGATGGTGATGGTGGCCATGCAGGACATGTTGTACTTATTTGTCTCGTCTGACAAAAAATATCCCGAATCTTCACTATAAAAATCCACTAAACCAACAAAATAAATCTTAACCTTGCTTTTCAAAGTGCCTTATTTTAAGTAACCCGATGGGTTAAAGCACAGGTTCTCGTATCAATGACTTTTCATAGAATCACAGCCTGGTTTGGGTTGGAAGGGACCTTAAACATCATCCAGTTCCACCCCCCTTGCCATGGGGACAACATGCTAAACCTGCAGGGAGAAGTCATTTCTTTGGGATTCCAGCTTCACACACAGGCCAGTCTGATGCTCAGCTTCACCAATAAAGGAAATCAAGGTTCTGCTGGACACATCCTGCTCTGACACTGTAGGGCT
Organism: Pseudopipra pipra; assembly: GCF_036250125.1. Lineage (NCBI taxonomy): Eukaryota > Metazoa > Chordata > Aves > Passeriformes > Pipridae > Pseudopipra > Pseudopipra pipra. The sequence continues at coordinate 4,799,992 of NC_087576.1, forward strand.
GCAAAAACCGAAGTTTAAAATAATTCCTTATTGAAGAAAAGCTGGGAAAGAAGGAATTGTTTCCCTTTAGGACAAAGATGAGTGCCTAGGATCCAGTCCAGGAGCAAGAGGACCTGCTGAGTAAGAAGGGTCCTCCTCACCCTCCACCTTCCAGGTGAGCCACACATTCCAAAGGCACCAAAGACACAGAGACAACAGAAAGCACCAGCAAGTAAAACCCAAGTGAACAAGGTCTGTGAGCACAGCTAAAACCTTTGATGTGAGATCTGATCTCAACTTTTCCCACGGAGCCATGGGGATGACAAACCATGCCCAAAGTTTCAATGTGCTATCACAAACACCAGCACTTCACTTTAAGGGTATTAACCTCATTAAAGCTACTTCAAAAATCACACCCAGAATTGCCACAGGTAAGAGTTTCTGATATGATCATCTACCCCAAACCTGTACCTTATGTGGTAAATTCACAGAACAAGGATTTTATGTATTTTATATTTCCTTCCCCACCTGCAGCTGCTCTAAACGTTTATCAATATCTTTGGATACAACTTCAGAAGTGGCACTTCCCATGTTTACCAGGCTGCAAATCTATTTGGATCATCTCCATTTTGTCTTTGTTCAGAGATGCAAAGTTTAAAACAGCTACCCTATCATATAAGTCCTGTATATATATAATCTAGAGAAATATCCCAGAGCTCATTACAGATACTTTCCCATTTCAAAAGCCCTGACAGTAACCACCCCACAAACACTGTTTAAATCTCCCAACCCCATCGATGCCAAGATAACCTTCATCCTGCCCCAAAGGAGGAGAAGCTGCTGTGATATAGATTTATCTCAGTATGGGGGTCTGCCATTCCTGCACTGATTGCAGTTCAGACACAGCTACATCAGAACCATCAGCCTTTTCTAATGAGGTCTAACAGGTTGAAGACTTTAGCTCTCAACTGAAGACTGTCGGACTGAATTCCAGCATCCCCAGCCATGCTTGCCTCTTCAGCTCTTCCTTTTCCCATTAAGCCTGTTGACACAGGAGCTTTTTTTCTCCCCCCATTTTCCTGAAACTCCCTGGGTTTTTTAGCTACCAGGTTTTGCTTGTCCACTGGAACATTTGAAATAATTCAATATTAGACTTTCCTGGTCACATAACTCCAGGACTCAGGTTTTGCTAAGAAGTCAGTTTTGTTAAGAAAATGCAGTTTGTGACCCGATGTTACAGAGATCAGAGGCAGAAGGTGACCAGGCTCTCCCAGCACTCCACTGCAGTGTGGTGTCCCAGCACAGCCCAGTGACTCACCATGATCTGGATTTCCCTCTTGCAGACCTGCAGGTCGTATTCGTTATTGACGTACATCCTCTTCAGGGCACACTTCACCCCATTGCTCGTCCTCACCAGAAACACTATTGCAAAGCCACCTGTGGGAGACACAAAATCACCCTGTTCATTAACAAAGAAACCTCTTGGTCTTCGCTTCCAACCCCATCCCTGCCTTGGAACAGTCAGGAGAGGGAGGGCACTGAGCAGCTGCCACCACTCCATGGTGGGAGTGCTCCCATGTGCTTGGCTCCAGAGCCTCCAGCTCTGCCCAGACAGTTATTTCTGGGAACTAACAGGGATCCAAGGGGGTAAATCTTCAATCAATGGCAGCAAAGTTAACATTTAACACCTCCATAAAAACACACAGTTACACCGGTTCCTTATCCTGCCACACACTGCTCCATTAACTCCATTATGAGAAGAAAGCTGAAGGACAGCAACGCTGCCTTGGACAGAAATCACAGCTACAGATCACCCACTGAACCACCACAGCCCTAAACTTAAAAGGCTCCCCGACTTTGAAGCATCCAAGTTACATTACAAAGCTGATTTGTGCAGAAGAAACATCTCCCACACATGGTTTGATGTTTGTGCTCTTAAAACAGGACAGAAGAACAAGGGATGAAAAGCCACAATTCATTCTGTGGTCATTGCTATTAGTAAAGCCAGGACTCCCAGGATAAATTGACTTGTTTAGGATGAAAGCCTTTCATCTCTGTCAGCACTGCACCCAAACACAGGGTTTGTATTTGTGGTTCTGGCAGACACAGGAAGGTGACTGAGGATGGGGAATAAAGGCATCAAAGTTTCACACGTGGCTCCGGAGATCAGAATGAATCAGGACAAAGAGGCCCAGGGATCCAAGGAGCCAGAGGTGCTGCAAGGTGGTAAAAAGGGAGGCACGATGACACTGCTGGTGCCACCACTCAACAGCACCTCATTTGCTCTCTGGCACCTCACACTGCACCACACACTCCAGTTAAGCTGCAGCACTTCTAAAGCATCAGCTCACCGGTGAGTTGTGTGTCGGGGCTGCCGTGGCCTTCAGAAGTCCCACAGCAACGAGGGCAGCAGTTGCACACCACAGAAGGCAACTCACACCCCAAAGAATTCCCTTGTCAAAGTCTGAGCCCTTCGGTGAATCTCGTTCTTCACCAGCTGCCAGAAACCAGCAGACCAACCCCACACACAGTTCCACCAGACATGTTTGTACCTGGTGGTTACTCAGCACCTACAGGAGTTGCCTCCACCATGTGACATGTCACATGTGACAAACAGAAACTAAATCTGAGTAAAACTCAGCGTTAAAACAGGCTGCACTTGACGACTCCACTCTTGCAACCACCAGTGCTTACAAGCTGTTAACCAACCAACCACCACAGCCAGAAAGCCCACTGAAGCTTTCACTAAAACTGGGCTTTATTTTCACTAAGAAAAGACTGAAGAAGAGCAAATGGCCAGATCACACTGCTGTGATCCATGCATGACCCTCTCTGTTATCAAATGGCTCTTCTGACATTACAGCCCATCTGCCAAAACAACACAGGAGGTACAGATGCAAACAACACACCTGTCGGCTCCAGAGCTGCCGAACAGAAACCTCTCTTGGCATGCAACCCCCTTGGTTTTATACACCACAGTTTGCCACAGGAACTAGAGCAGCATTGGAAGGAAGCCCCACTGACTTTTAGGAGCAGCCCCAGAGATGTTGCAAAAATATGCAACAGAAGGAGGAGAGGAAAAAAAAGGGGAGGGAAGGAAAAAAAGCATAAAGCATCCAGACTTCAACTAAAAGTCTTAAAAACTACACCCCAGCTGCAAAATGGACATTCCCATGGAGAAAACTGGGACAAGGCCCTGGGATACAACGTCCCACAGCTGCTTCCAAGCCCTCGGAGCCCTGCGGGCCTCCCTCCACACTGCTCACATTCAGACCCCAAAATAACCCCGACTCTCTCCCTGAAGCTGCTGCAAGTTGAGGATCTCAAATTACAACTCATTTCTAAGAGCTCCTGAACCCGCAGCAGTAGCTTTATTGTTCTCCCCAGCCACATTTGCCTCGTTTTTGGAAGAACAAATCCCCACATCCCACTGGGGATCTTTAGCCCAAAGGGTGGCTGCTGAAAAAAGTAACACAGCACTACTGATTTTAATTCCCCCTCTTATAACCCACAGTGGAGCCAGTAAGAGATAAGGGACTCATAACCAACACAGCTTCCCCAATCCCTACTGTCTTAACATTTTACATTTTCCAAAATCACTGGAGAGATCAGGTTTGGATTCTTTTCAATTTCTGTACAATACTTCCATCAATCTCAGACACAATCTAGAGAAAACATTAAGAAAAAAAAAGGAGTTTTTTCCAATTTATTACAGTTCAGTCATCATCAAAACTTTTTTGTAATCACAAGACTTTTTTGGGAGGCCTTTTTCCCCAAAAATGAGAAATCAGCAGTGACCCATGAGAAGTCCCCCCTCCTTCCCAGGGGTTCAGTTCTCTTCTCCCAGCTCCTGGCCAGGCCTGCAGGATCCAGGACCTCTGTTTACAGTGCTGTGCTCAGCAAAAGGAAACACGAGCTGAGCAGCAAAAATAGAGCAATTAAACTTTAGGGGAAAAAAAAAGCAGCTCCACTAACCCCAAGAACCTCCTCCTAAATCCTTGCTTCAGCTGGGTGGGACTGGTGCCTCTTCAGACCAACTGCTAATGCCTCATTAGCACAGGTCCTTTTCCTCTATCTGGATCCTGGGCTAATTAACAAAGTCACCTCCAGAGCACCCTCGTTAGAATATGCACATCATGGTATTTGCTTACAAGCCAACTGGCACAGAAAACTACATTCTGTGCAAGGGAAAGCACAGCTAAAGCATCCCGAGAGCTCAGAGGAGAGAGACATTCAGAATATAAAATATATATATATATTCAGAATATAAAAAATAAATAAAGTGATAAAAATTAAACTAATGCTTTCTGATACAGGAGTGAAACATCAACACAGACACACGGCCTGGAGCATCTTCCAAATGCAGCAGTGACACAAATACAACAGGAGAGGCCACATTCAAGAGGATCTTGCAACATCTGCACTTCTACAAGTCACCCTCGTGCCCTCCTCCCCCTCACCTTTGACTCCTGCAGCTTCAGCTGAGGACACCTCACACCAGCTGTGCACAACCACTGAACCTAGTTGGTTACTTTATTATTAAACTCCCTCTGGCTGCACATTAAAGCAGGACAATTTTGCCCCTGGGAAAAGCAGCAGAGCTCCACCGAGAAACAAGGGCTGATTCCATCAGGGACACAGAGCTTTCCACACAGCAACCCAGAGAAAGGGGCTGTGCTGGCAGAGAAGCAGAATCTGATGATCCACATCCATTGGGGAGTTTTACTTTCAAACAACTCAAACATCCCCTGGCCCACCTGCCTCAGCTAAAGCAGACCACAACATTCCTTCCCAGGTTTTGATGGTACCCAGGATTTAGTCCAGAAAGGCACAACAGAATCAAGGATGTCTAACTCCCCTCAGGTGGTCACTCCACATTTAAACCAGAAGGTGTGAAAAATACCACCCAAATTTGAATTTCTCTGCATTTATTACACCTTCCACTGCTAATTGGCTTCAGCACTCCCAGTCTGACATGCAGAGAACGGGGCTGCAAAGAGTAAAACTGCAGGAGGATGAGGGAAGGGAAGAGGGTAGAGACAGTCCTCACACACAAATGGCTCCAGAAATCCAAGTCCATTGGCAGGACACAGGTCAGTCTGAAGGTTACTGAGAACCTTCCCCCCAGCCTGCCCTCCAAAGGAGCATGGGCAGGCACAGCATTCAGGCTGTCACACATCACACACGTTCACAGGAACAGGGCAGGCACAGCCACGTGCCAGAGCACAGCGGGGCCACAGCAGGAATCCTGCTCCCTCCAGGAGTGCTGGGGCCTGCCAGGCCAAGGGCAGAGCTGAAGGTACATCTGCTCACGGGCTGCTCCTGCCACAACCACTGTGTACCTGAGGGTCTGAAATGGCAGGGATGTCCTTGGCACTCCGTGCCCAGACCTGGACAGATTTCCTGTCAAGTTTTCTGTGCACAGAAGATGATTTGGGAGCTTTGGTCTATCCTTCACCTCCCAAATCCCCCAAATGTTTATTACCAACTGTGCAAAGCAAATGGCACTGGCCCCAAACTATTGCACTGCAGATAAAAGTCGAACACATTAAGGTTGGAGTGAAGGTGCACATGCAGGTTATCTGAAGCATTTGAAACCTTTTTATGGCAAACTGGAGCCAATACTTCAGATTCAGGCCCAAAGAGCAGCTCAGAAGGAGCTGTGCCCCTGCAGGGAGCTCAGGAGCAGCACTGTTGGGGTCAAGCAGCTGGCATCAAACACAGCTCAGGTTTCCCAGCAAGGTGTGACAGGAGAGGGGCAGCAGGACCCACCAGATGCCTGAAACATTCCCTCAGCAGCATCAGCCAGCCCAGCACAGCCCAGGGAGGGACAGAGCTGTCAAGCACCTGGACTGCAGCCAGCGCTGACTAACCAAGACTTTCTAATGGATTTAAGAGTTCTGCTTCCCCCACCAGCAGCATCACCCAGCAGAGGAGGGGCTGTTCCCCAAAGCTGGTGGATGTATCCCAGGGGTTGCAGGGTAAGGGTGGGAGCACCTGCCTGGTCACTGCCCAGCCCACAGCCAGGCTTTGCTCAGACAAGCACCCAGCACCCTCTGAACTCTGAAAGTCTCTCACAGCACAAGGCTGAAATGAATACCCTCACCTTGGCTTTTAACTTCCTAACAGCTGGGTCACCCTTCCTCCTTGCCCATAACAGATCTACAAACCACCACCTCCTCAGCCTCAAGGACCTTCAGCTTCCAGAGCCTCAGACCACAACCAGTTTCTCCCTCCTTACTCCAGTCCAACCCCCAACTTTGCTAAATCTGGGCAAAGCTGAAAGGCAGTAGATGAAAGACAAATGGACAAGCAACGATGCTGAAGCCCTGCCAGATGCACATTACAGGACCATTTACTGGTATTCTCAGAGAAGGCAGGAGCAGGCCAGGAACAGCCAGCTCCAAGGGAACAGACATCCTGGGATCTGTGTGACTCCCAGCCTGCCAAGGTCAGCACAGGAGCCTGAGCTGCCTGGAGTGAAGGCAGATCTTTGTGCCACATGGGCCCAGCAAGGGTGGGTCCCACACAGGCAGAGCTCAGAGGCAAAGTATTCCAGGCACCGGGAACATCCCGGGTCTTTGCTGGTAGAGCCTCTTTTCCAGTGAACATATGGAAAGCAAAAAGCAAGAGATCAGTCCAGGCTTCAGCTGCGAATAAATCCAGAGATTTGCAAGCACCAGAAGGCACAAAAGCAAGAACTAAGCCTGAGTGTCAGCTCAGAGGACAGTTTTCCCCTGCACAAGTGCCTGTGAGTTAAAAGTTCTGAAGGAAATTCAACAGAAGCTGTATTTTAATATCATTCTCATTCTAAGATACAAAAAGATATTTATATGCTCGTTCTTAAGACACATTAACACTGTTGAGCAGGCAGCACACGGTCAGTGTTGGGATCACCATCAGCTCAGAGCCAGCACCAGCCACAGGTCTCTGGGGAAACATTTTTTGTGCCTCTTTGGCACTTTAGGCCTGTGTCAACAGCAGGGAAACATGGTTATCATGCTACACACTGCTGGCCTGACTGCTGTTCTTGCTAAAAGGTTTTAGGATAAGCTGAAAAAATACTGGCAAGTTCCAATTATCTCCAGTCAATACAGATGCCAAAGCAATTTTCCATGCAGGTTTGTGTCAGGGCACTGGCCCGTTGCCAGCACTGGTAGTTATGTTTTCAGCCCTTCTGTAATTTCAGCAGGATGCAGAGCTGTTCACAGCCAGACAAGCACTGCTAAACTAGGTAAGAGCAGCTGCCCAGGGCTGCACGTGATCCCCCCGAGCTGCTCCAAGGTAAGGAGATAGCACTGGGCTCAGTTGAAGGGATTCACGTGGATTGCACGTCTGGAATCCTCCTGCACCCAGCAATGCTGACCTGCAATCACCCACAGCATTGCTGTTCAACGGAATTTGCACTAAGTGGTGTTATGGTGAGGAAGAGCACAGACAAATGGGTTGCTTCTTCCATCACCCTGTTGTGACAAGCTCCTCTAGAGGTGCCTTTCACCAGGGATCCCATAAATCAACCAAGCCCAGTAAGTGCTGCCACTGCAACTGTAGTGTGAACAGCACAAACCTCATCCTCCTTGGACACCCCTCATCCTCCATGGACACCCCTCATCCTCCATGGACACATCCCATCCTCCACGGACACCCCTCATCCTCCATGGACACCCCTCATCCTCCATGGACACATCCCATCCTCCACGGACACCCCTCATCCTCCATGGACACATCCCATCCTCCGTGGACACCCCTCACCCTCCATGGACACATCCCATCCTCCACGGACACCCCTCATCCTCCATGGACACCCCTCATCCTCCATGGACACATCCCATCCTCCATGGACACCCCTCATCCTCCATGGACACATCCCATCCTCCATGGACACCCCTCACCCTCCATGGATACCCCTCATCCTCCATGGATACCCCTCATCCTCCATGGATACCCCTCATCCTCCATGGATACCCCTCACCCTTCATGGACACCCCTCATCCTCCATGGACACACGGACACACCTGCTCCTTCTGGGATGGCATGCTGGGGGTGGTAAGGGAACCACCTGAGAACCCCCTTCCTACCACCACAAATGTGCCACCACCATCACCTCCTCAGCCCCGCTCCACATCTTCACCCCCTCAGGTAACTCAAACACAGCATTCCTGCAGGCATGTGTTGTGCCTGCCAGACAGGCCCTGTTTGCAGAGAATCACAGAATATCCTGAGTTGGAAGGGACCCACAAGGACCCAAGTCCAACCCCCAGCCCTGCCCAGGACAGCACAAGAATCCCACCACGCTTTGTCCACACTGGGCCAAAATAAAGCAAGTTCAGCTGGAGCCAGGCAGTGTTTGAAGCCCCAGCTCAAGAGACCACTTCACCTGAGTTAATCATAGTCCAGGAGCAGGGCTGGACTCTGCCCTGTGCACACAGAGAAAAGGAGGTTGGACTTCACAGGCTCTGCAGGAGCAAAGGCCACCAGTGCTCCCAGAACACATTCCTGTGTTCCCCAGCTCTGCTGGTCCCCTGCCAGAGACAGCAGGTACGCCAACAAACAGGAACAGCCTCATCCAAACGCAATTAGGCAAAGCTCCCTCTAAAATCCTGCTCAGTGTACCTCCAGAGACACCAAGTGCTGTTTGCACAGGGCAAAGGAGACACAGCACGATGATCTCCCAGCTGCACGTCTGAGCTCGGCAAGAGCAGCTACAAAAACATCTCCATGGATGTGTCTTCCCTCTGCAAACATTTTCAAGGTTTGTCTCCAATCACATCCCTCATTTTTTTCCAAGGCTGTGCTGAATAACCCAAAAGCTGTTGGGTTTGAGGAGGAATTGCTCCCGTTTTCAGTTAAGTCAGTCAGATCATCGGCCTTGAAACTGTCAAATCATCAATTCCCACTTTCAAAATTAAATAAGGAATCAGTGTTTCATTTTGAATTTTCTCCATCATCCTTCTACAAACAAATTAACAATACCTGGAATTACCATAGCTGCTGATAAACACTGTGGATGCCACTAAAAACTTTATTCTTCAGGGGTGAAATTCTTTTCTGAGCTGGACAAACAGTGCATGTGGTTTTCCACGGAATTGGTCCCAGTTTGCTGTGTTTTAGCTCCATCTCATCCCCCTCCAGACTCTTGTGCAGAGAGCCCACTGTGCCCCAGCCCTGCAGCTGAGGGGACAAGCCAAGTGCTGTTCAGATGTCCCCAGAAGAGCCCGGGAACGTTCAGCCTCCAGGGAGGGCCGGTGAGGCACTCTGAGCTCTGGCTGTGCTGGCAGGCACTTCAAATTAAGTGTTCTGCTGAGCCAGGCACAAAGCCACTCCTCAGCTGCACAGTTCCAATACTCACTGATCCTTATCCACCAAGAATTATGTCATGTTTTGCTTTATCTCACAAGCCAGAAGAACTTCCTTAGCATTTACCTTCCTAAGTACAAGGGGCAGGCTCACTCAGGTTTGTTTGTTCCCCCCACAACCAGGATGCTGTGAGCCAGTTACAGGAAAACCACAGTGACTCTCTTGCATGGGGTGTTTCCAGCTCACCATTCCCAAAGCTTTACTAAAACACAGTAATTCATTTTCCCCCACAGACATGGCCACAGCCAGCTGAGACACCGACCCTGCCTGTTCCCCATCACTGGACACCATCCTCTCACAACACCAGCACCATTTGCTCTCTGCTGCTGTCCCGAGGAAGCCCATCCTGCACCTCTGACACCTCTAACTGGACTAACACACAGTCATTTAACAAAAGTAGGAGTTTTTTCCTAGTTCTGTATATAGTCACTCCTTCCAACCCAAACCATGTTATGATGCAATTCTTGATCCTAAAGCACCAACATTTTGGGGCATCTTTAGCAGGGACACAGATGGCTACAGCAAACCTTAGCTCTGGAGTCACTCACAAAGCAGAGTCACCACAAAGAAGAAAGGCCAAGGAAAACACTTTGGCCCAAGCTGAGCAATGCAATCATCTGTAATTACTTCAGCCAGCGTTCACAGAGCTCTGCAGGCACACCAGGGAAAAGCACTTCATGTGCCAGTGCTGTTCTCCCACAGCTCTCCAGGCCAGCTTTCAACAGGGGTGAAGGAATAACCCAGGCTTGGCTCCCCCAGCTGTAAACCCAGGCTGGAGGTGGACAAGTGACTCATCTGTAGGACAGGGGAGAGCACCGAGGTGCCCTGGGATCCTGTCCTGGAGCAACTGGGGCTGCTGAGCTGCAGAGACCTCCAAACAACCTTCCTGGGACTGCTGGGAAGTGTTACTGGGCACCACACCACGAGTCTGGAGAGACTCACCCAGCAGCTCCTAAAAAAGCACCAGACTGTCCCAAAACCAGCAGTAACAGGAAGGAAAGCAAAGGGCCACAGTCATGTACTGATCACGTCTCTGGGATGAGCTGGTGTGACCCCCCCCAGGTCTGCTGGTTAGTTTTGATATGGACCTTTGATTTTCCCTACAGCTCCCCCAGTCAGCTAAAATGGCAGTAGGATGCCAGGGCTATTTTTGTGGCTATTCATCTGCACCAATATATTCTTTCTGCTGTCTTTTATTCCACTCTTCCACTGCCCAGCAGGAGGGTATTGCTGCACACCATCTCAAATCCCATCAAAACACACCATCTCAAATCCCATTTTCCCCCTTTGGATGCCACTTCTCCATCACTGCTGAGCTATTTGTTTTCAGGACAGCATATTTCACTCCAAATTAAGTTTTCTGTTCCAGCATTATTCCTTTTTATTACCAAGTGTGCCCACAAACTGGGAGCAGCACTGTGAGGTGTTCTGCTGTGATACATGACAAGGAATTGGAAGGATCAGGATCACTGCACATTGCTTTTTCTGCTTTATGAAGCATCTACAACACCTTTAAAGTCACAGAGCGTCAGCATTAACACCTTTAAAGAAAAATACAACTCGTTTTGTTTTTAAAGTGGTTTGAGGTGTAATTAAGAAGCCACAGTAAGAGGCAAGGCTGTAATAGCCAGGGTCATAAAAATATCAAAGGAAGCAAAGACAACACTGGTACAATCTATGATTTACTGAGCTCAACCTGGAACGTTATCTCTGCTCCCACTTCCTTCAGATGGAGACAGCCAGAAACACCAGCAATTTGCAAATTAATTTCTCTGTTCTTCAAGTCATGGTCTTAAAATGGTGCTACTAGGGTGGGAAAACCTGTGATTAACAAACAAGGCAAAAAACTGAGAACCTGACTAAAGAACACGTGGGTCAGTGTGACAGCACAGCACTCACTGACAGCAGCAGCACAAGCACAGGCCCTGCTCACACAGCTCAGTCAGAGAGCTGCCATGCTCCCAGGAGCTCTGCAGCCCGTCCCCAGGAAGCAAATCCATGCTGGAAGGGCACCTTGGGGTGTCCAAGTGCAGAACAGACCCTCAAACCACAACATCTCATAGTAAGAGAGAGGAGCAAGTCACCCCACCAGGATGGGACTGAAAGTTCACCTCTCATTCCACTTTGGGTACAGCACAACAGGTTACCCAGAGGAAGCAGCACTTTGTAGAGGTTTTCCAGCACTGTCAGGTGTCACAAAGGGCCCTCCCTGTGGCCACGAATCCAGTCTGGAAATGAACATTAGATCTGCTGTTCCCAAGCTTGCTGTGGTCAGGTGAGGGATTAATCACTGACACAGCCAGAGAGCATTTCCTACCCCTCTGTTTCTGGCAGGCAGGAGGAGGTTGGCTGCTCCTCTGACCCTGCAGGTCAAGGGGCACTGCAGTGCTCCCAGAGAGAAGATACCAGCCCCACTGCTGTCCAACAGACCCTGCAGGATCACCAGCAGGACCTCTGGTACTGAACTCCTTTCTCATGCTCATCTTCCCCCAAGCAGCATCCCAAAGGTGAGCACTCAGGGCCTTCAACCTTCCCTCCCTCTCTCCAGTGGTTGTACAACTTTATGACTAACACACAATCTGCATAAAAAAGCAGATTCTATTCCTGCCCCGGTGGATTGAAAGGAGGTAAGTTGAGTATGCCAGGAGGAGAGGACAGAGGGAGGCTTTCCCCAGCCTCATTTCACCCTCTCCAGGCTCTCTGAGCCACACAGGCCACGCTGGAAGTGTCACCACGTCATCTTGGCACAGGATTTCACCTGACTCGGCCTCTCGCTTACAGGCACGACTGACACCGCCCCAGTCACTCCCAGCACATCTTTCACCCTCTGCTCACACTCTCTACATGCTCTTGGGCAGTTTATTCCTGGGGTGTTGTCACCCTGTCACCACCACAGTGTCACCAAACTCTCCACTGACTTGATTTCAACCCCAAATTCTTACCCTACACGCCACAGACATCAACAAGCTAAAACCAGTCCCTTCTCCACCCCTCTTCTGGGTATCTGGAGGGATGCTATCCAGTCTTTTCCAGATCACCCAGCACAAAGACTAGAGGGACTCGGAGCAGTGGTGGTTGTACTGATGTTCTCCTTTGTGTGTGCATTTTGCTGGTTTAGTACTACGCGTTGGAATGACACGACACTTGGGGTTTGGGATTTAATTAGTGCCTATGACTCACTCTCCCACCCAGTTCCATAATCCTCTGGTTGCATTTGGGTACTGGTATGTTATTTTATATCCATATAAGTGAAGATTATTCACCCTCAAGTTGCACGCACAGAGAACACTGAGCCTGTCCTGGAGGCTGCATCGTGTCTCAGGAACACACGGACATCACCAGGGCTTGCTTCCCATGATCCAGGCCCCAAAATTGGGCTGTTCTTCACCCAGGCTGTGCCAACAGCCTGCAGGCTGATGCGCAAAGCAGTGACAGGGGAGCTCAGCCACAGGCTCACACACAGACCCACAGGTGCCACTGGGACCTGCAGGACTCGGCAGGTGGCAATGGGGACAGAGGTGACACAGGACACACCACACAGACAACAGCAGCAGGCTCTGCACAGCCAGGAGGGCCTGACCGTGCATCTCCCGCTCTTACTACACCCAGATGTCTCTAAACAGTGTGTGTGTTTGTGTACATGTGTGTTATAAACCAGAGGCCAGCTCTGAACAAGAACAAAACAAACCCTGGTCCCCCGCCAGCAGCTGAGAGCAGCAGATAATAACACTCAACTAAACAGGGCCTCCCTCAGCCCAGATCTTCTACCTCAAAAGAAATAACAAGCTTTACTTCCTTGGTTTTTGCTGTATTTTTTTAAGTCACTTGACTTATCTAAAGCATAACAGTGCCAAGTTTAAGGGACTGCTTCAATCTAAAGGCCTGTCCCAGCACCTCCCAGAGCAGGATTTGAAGCAACTCTCCATGTCAGGAACACAACCCACTCATCTCTGCAGGTACACAGAGGGGTCCTCTGGGCAGTCCTGAAGAGGGTCTCCTTCAGCTCAGGGCTCTAAACTACCAAGACATAAGTCCTTACAGTCCGTACAGGCCTAAAAACTACAAAACAAACGAGATTACAGAAAACAAAGTACCACAAACCACCCTTCATGCACAGGAGCAGTCCCTGGGAAGCTCCCTGTGCTCATTTCCAAGAGGAAAGGTCCAGCTCTCAGTGTCTGACCTCCCCATATTCACCTGTGCAGGGAGAAATCAGTGCAGCTCCTGGGTGGTTCACTGAGCTTTTGGTTGTGGGTTCATCTGTTCCTCTAGGCTGTTTCCACTGCCCCTATACAGCACTTTAACAGGCTGCATCCTGGAGTGGAGATAAAACTGCTCTGGGAAACTTATCAAATCAGATCTTGAAACATCAACCACCATTTAAATAGTCTGAACATTTAAGAGTTATCTTGAGGGCAAAGAAAAAAGGCAAATCACTAAGTCCAGCTGGAAGAGCTTTGTCTGTGTAAGGAGCAATGGTCACAGTCACTCATGTTGCAACCCTGTCCTGCCCATTTAAAGTGGCTGTAGGAGGGAATCAGAGCTCCAGAGCTGCAGGGAAGTAGATGGCAGCTGGATAAAGCATAAAGGACACCCAGTATTTCATGACAGGAAACCTGAAATGGGCACAGTATCAGGAGAATCAGCTGAAACCTGCATCTCCCCAGATGGAAAAATAGCTAAGAAGGTACTTTTGCAACCAGATCAGGAATTTCACAGTGATCATACTCAAAGGAAGATTATAACAGTGACAACTGTAAAAAGTCAGGAGAGCTCAGAGCTAAACTGAATTTACAGGAAATGCAGCTCCTATTTTATAAATGTTTCTAATGATATTTTACTTCAAGAAACTATACAAGGGATACAGGTACAGGTTGTGTGTCAAGTCAGCCAAGGAGAGCATCCCTCTGGCATAGGACAAACTCTTGAAGAATATTCAAGCTTTGCTGGGCAAACCACCAGCTCCCCTTCCCTCCTTGCAGAGCATGTTCACAGCTCACTTCCTCCTAGCAAAGGCTGGGGCTTCCCAGGCTTCATCCCTGTCAGAGGAAAGCAGTGCTGGGGAATCAGGGTGGAGTCTGTGCTCACCTGGTCCATATTCATATCAACTCTGAGCAGAGGAGGTCATAAACTCACTGTTCAACACAGTCTGTGGCAGGGAAACACACGTGCAGCCCTTCAGCCCCAGAGGTCTCAAAGTTTAGGCAAGAGGCTCCACACTGTCCCCCAGTAATAACCATTTTAAGCAGCAAGTTCTCCATGGAGCTCACATCAGAGCTGGAAAGAATGTGATCTCCACAAAGTGAATTTGCACACTAGCAATGCAGTTTCCCTGTTCTCTTGGCTCAGAAGCAGAGCACAGAGGAGTCTCCCTGGCTGGCCAGCAGCAGTCCCTCAGCAGCCCCATGCCGAGTGAGCTCCCCGGGCACCGGGAGCCTGGCATCTGCGCCAGCCTGGTGCCCCACACAAAAGGCAACTGGGATTTAATGGGAGGGGGTAAGAAAAAGGGGAAAAAAACAAGCAACCAGCTACAAAGATTCCTCCAGAGTGCATTGGACAACACACACCATAAGGGCAAAGATCTACTTCCAACAGCGCAAAACAGCTCAGGCAAAGCCCTGCTTTTCACAAACCCCTCTCGCTCCTGACTCCAGCAAGCAGCAGCTGAAGCACTGCCTAAGCTTCAGGCTTTAAACACCACCAGGCAAACTTAACATCCAGCACATCTAACAGAGCAAAGGACCTCTCTCCAGGTTCAAGCTTACGTGGAGGTCGTGGGTCAGACTCTCAGCCAGGGGAAAGCAGGGCCACAGTCAGCCCTACACAGATTTACCATAGCTGAGAATCCTAATGTGATTATCCAATATTACCAACACAATTATAGGGCCTTTGCTTAGTGTCACTGCTGCCATATCTAGGCCACGACAGGACGGATTTAGATTTACAGGCTCCACCCTCTCCCTTTAAACAGGCAGAGCGTCATCGGTGATGTTGGTGTGGCAGCCCCGGCCACGAGGGCCTGAGCTGTGCAAAATAACACAACCAGGAGCCTCCTCCAACACAGAACACAAGCAGGGCCTCCACCTCTCCTCATTTTCAGAGAGCAAGACTGGCTGTCAAGGGACTGTGGCAGTTCTGGGAGTTGGTGTTTAGTTCATTAGCTATGACGTTCTCAATAACGAACAGACACAAAATATTTACACAGTCAGGCATTTTCACAGCATGGATAACATGGGAAAAGCTTAACTGCCTCTCCTCACTGCTCTTTTATTTTGATAGAGCTGATTTTGAGCCATTCAGCTTCATTTCTTTCCACGTTCCAGGACCCCATCTCATCACAGAGCTCTACGAGCCGCTCCTCTCCCCTCCACGATCCCCCTGCAACTCCCAGCCCGTGCCAGGGGAAAGACAAAGGGGAAGCTGGAAATCATAATATAGCAGGGAAAGGAGGGGAGAAGGGGTGTGAGGGGGCAGGAAATTAATCTCTGCCATTCGGTGAAACAATCAGTGGGCAAGATTCAGTCTGTGCATTAACTCTGCATTTCCCTTTCCAGAAGCTCCAGTCCAAGGGCAGCAATAGCCTGGCACTGCCCACCCCCGAGAACACCAGCAGAGCACAGCCCAGACACCCCAATTTAGGGGTATTAAAGTCTCCAGTGTTTGCAGTATCTGTGACAGCAATTTCATAACAAACAGCAGCTCACTGGAGGCGATGGAGCTGTCCTGGCTGTCACAGCAGGAAGCACGTTTAGGTGTTCACGTGGGGAGATTTGCTGGGCATGTGCTCTGCTTTCCAGCCATGTGCATCCACTCCACTCCCCCCTGACAGGCTGACTCGGAAACCCAAAGCTGATGGAACAGTGTTTTATTACTCTGCAGCAAGACACGCTGCCTCCAAACACATTATTTGGCAAGGCAGACTCAGTCCCTCTCTATTGTGACAATTTTAGTCCTCGAACTTCCACTGTAAGCCTGAAAAAAAATAAAAATTAATGGGTCATGAATAACTCACAGCTTAAAAAAACCTGAAAAAGAATCATTTGTTCAGTTATCAGTCAGCCCTTTAAAAAGCACATTTCAGCTGCTATTATTCCAAGCAGCTGCTAATAGCATCTGAGCCCTTGTTCATCTCCAAGTGAAATTAGCACTGGCATCAACATGCTGCGGAGCATGATGGGCTCGGAGTGAGCACGGCTGAACTGCAAAGCCAGCAAGAAGCTGCAGCAACTGCAGGCAGCTGAAAAGCTTCCCTGGAAAGGCAAGGAAGCGGTGAATCACGTCAGGAGAGGAGAGGAAAAGCCAAATTAGTGGAGCAGAGAGCAGGTTGTAGCTGGAGGTGCAGGGGAAGGAGAAAGCAAGATGAAGGCCAGGGCTGGGGCTGGTTTTGAACAGGACTCACAAGGGGCAGGCAGAGCAGGCTCCTGGACACCTGGAGTGCCATGGTAACAACACACTCCATTTGGGAAGCAATCATGCAGGGATCCATGCTCGTGGCAACAGGGAAGTTCGACATTTAGGAATTTTGATTACTATGGCAGCACCCAGACATCCCTCCTGCGCAGCACGAAAACCACAGGAGACACCCAAACACATACATTCTAGCAAGAGCCCAAGCTTCCAGCTCACAGGATACTGGAAGAGCTTCACAGCAGTGGACAGAGGTTTGTTTCAAACCAGTTTCTTCTGCTTAAACCCAGGAACTCAGATTCCAGCCTTTCCAGGTCTCCCATGTAACTACAGGTATAATACCCGTGAGCCACAGAAGTGCCATCTCCCTGAGTAACAGGAAAACACAGCTTAAGGACCACATCACATTCCTCTGGAAGAGCGTATGCAAATCGACCCCTGAAGACAGCAGTGAACTTTTCAACTCCTCAGTACATGCCAAGTAGGAGAGAGGTATCTACTATCCCACCAGACAGCTCTCTGGGAATTTAAACCCCCAGGTACAGCCAGGAGCAGTCAGTATCCATCACTCAGCATTTAAAGAAATAAAAATCAGCCCTACATGAAGCAGGGCTTTGAATTTCCCGTAGGTGAGGAAGGAGGGATGTGAACATTTGTCTATTCATCTGTCAGATGTCCAGGAACAGGAAAAGGTTGCAGGGGTCCAGAACCTGCAGTCTTGTGACTGTTACTCACCAACCCCGTAACCGTCAGGGATTTAATTCATCAGCTTGAATGAATTTAAATAATTGCTAACGAATCCCAACTTACATGCAATATATCAATCAATGCATTTCCAGCCTGCTCAGCAGTAGAAAAAGTTTCAAAGGTACAATGTCAGGGCTTCTCACGCTGTTAAGTTTAAAATAAAAGCAAAAGGTAGAAAACCACCATCTGTCCCCCTCCAAAAATAGCATCATTTTAATTTTTACAAAAATCCAATACATTTAATCCTGTCACGTGTTCTGCTGAACACTGGGTGAGCAAGGTTGAGTTGGTGTGTTTGCTGTGGTCTCTGAACAACACCAGACCTTCAGCAGATCCCGTGTGTCAGCCCTCCTGCCGTGCTCAGCTGTGTGGTCACAGCTGCTGGCACCTCTTGGCTCTCTCTGAGCAGCTCCACGGCAGCAGCACTCAAGTGGATTTTGGTACCAAACACAGAGCTGAGCCTCAGCAGGCACAGGGAAGGGCCAGGAATCTCCCAGGAGCATGGACAGGCTTTGTTCTCTGCCTTTGCATTCTGTGACACAGGGCCCTGGTCCCTGACACAAGTTCCTGGATACTATGGTGACATGAATATTAATGACCCTGTGGTTAAACACCAATCAGTTACATTTGCATTTAATACAAGGCTCTGTCACTGCTCTCCTACACCGCCCTTATCAAATCACTACATCTTCATGGCTTCTCATCCTTACAATAATCTGGTGAGGCTCCCTCCCCCCTGCTCTGCAGAGAGGGGACAGGAACAGCCACACACAGAACCACAGGTTGTGACACCTCGTCCACAGGGTCCTCCTGTTCTCCAGGGAGCAGACACAGCTCAACAGACTGAACCACGACTGGTAACCAGGCACAGACACAGAAGGGTAAACTCACATTCTCATACCCAAGTACATCTTCTAACTCAAAAGCAACAGGTAAAGACCAAAGCAAAGGCTCTGACTTTCAGCAGATTTTTTTTTTCTTGCCAAAAACATGCACTCAAGGATGCCAGGGCAGAATCTGACCTGTGTACTGCCCCTTCCCTCTGCCACTGTCCCTCCTTCATCCTTTGCCACCCCACAATCCCCACATCAGTGCTCTGCCAGGCATTTCTTTATTGCCTTACAAACACGACCAATAAAAACCAAACAACATAAGAACCAGCAGGATCTCACCAGCTGACAGCTGGGGCTGGCCTCCTGTGTCATCCCACCCCGACTGGCCTGTGTAAGGGCTGTGACAAATACACAGCCACCAAAGAGCTCCAGTGGGAACACACTGCCCTGGGCAGCAGCACTGGCTGGAATTCCCAGGGAATACCCAGTGCACACCAGCTGAGGCCACATCAGCTGCTCCCAGCGAGGCCAGGGACATCATCCTGCTGACAGCACCTCACTGCAAGGGTGGAGCAAGGCACAGAGACATCCCAGGTTAGCAGCTCCTCTCAAGTGTGTACTTGCCTAATGGGACATTGGCAGAACTCACCACAGCAACAGGGATCCTACAGAGAGAACCTTTCCATCCCTGCCCCTGAGCCATCCTTGGTGTATCCAGCCCCTACCCAAAGAGCCATGGCACTGCCTCTTCCCTCCACCCAACACCTCCTGCCAGGTTGTGCTGTTATTCAGGGCTGGTTATTCATCTTATTATTCATCTGCTCCCTCCCCACCACCTGAATGCCTATCCAAGGAGAGCTGCTACAAAACCTGGGTAAAAAGGCAGGTGTGTCAGCACCTGAGTATCTGCACTCACACAGGAGCTTCCACAGATCCCTCTCCTAGCTCCAAAGGATGTTTCTTTAACAATCTCCCTGTATTGTTCATGCTGCCAGCCATTTGCATACCCCTGGCATTAGACACTTCTTGCCAAAGGTCATTAAGAGTTATTAGACCAGAGCCAGGGTCAACAGCAGCCACAAATAACCTTCCTGTGGACACACTGCAGCCACAAGTGAGGATTTCCCATCGATCCAGCTCCCTCCTCCCAAGCAGCAGCTCAATGCCAGAGAAAAGGTCCTTACGGCTGAAGCACTTCCCAAGTCAGAAGCAATTAATCCTTCACAGGTTCAGGACAGGTAACTAAAGCAGCACTGACTTAGCAGGGAGGTCGAGCACATAAGGCAACAGATCTGCACTTCTGTGCTTCTCACATCAGCACTGATGGTTTGTGTTCATTTTAGGTATTTCAGACCTAAAGTCTGAGTTTTGATCACAACTCCCACATATAACCCAGGATAGCAGTGAAATCACAAAACAGGTATTCAACACCAAACCAAGGGTTCCTCCTGCTTGTTCTGGTGCTTCCAACAGACCAGTGTTCAGGGACAGCCCACAGGAAGCAGCCACATAGTGTCCTCATGGAGCACTCAGTGCTGCTTTGAGACAAGCCTGAGTTTATTTTACTGCTGCCACTTGTGCAGCAAAGCACATGTCAGCCTTGCAAGCCTCAATTCCCTTACAGAAGGAGATACAAGCTAAGATATCATCTGAACAACAGCTGGGCTATTAGAGATCTTCAGAAGGTCTTGCATTTTGCAATCACACCCTTGAGAACAGCATGCCAGATTGCTTTTGAAGTTCACACAGGCACACTTTGGGGTCACCAATACAGCTCTGTGATCACCAAAGTAAAGCTAGAATGTTTCTAACAGGTAATGGAGATCAGCTGTACCTGTCCCTGTCCTCACCACAGCACAGCCAGCTCCCAGCTCAGCTGGAGGGGATGCACACACAGTCTCTGCTCAGGGAACTCAGCTGCTGATGGCTTTATTTTTAATCTATGAGATCACCCGTCACTGGTACGTAATTTGTTTCTGCAAAATCATGAAGCAAACCAGATGTTATGAGCATCCTGTCCCAAAAAAAGTCTTTAATCCAATGCTGTGACACATGGCCCGGGGTCCTGGTGTCAGCAGAGCTTCTGCCACAGAGTAGGAGCAAATTTACACCCAAATCACAAGTGTGCCAAGAGCATGTCCACTGAAATCACAGAGAGGCAGCACTTGAGAGGAAACACAGACTGCAATTAAAGCACCCAATCTGAAAGGCCAGAGATCAACTCCTGACTTGGCCACACATGCTCTGCATTGCTTCACCTTCCTATCTCAGTTCCCAGCAGCCCTACAAGGGATGGAAGGACACATGCACAGGCTGTGCCAGGGCTCAGACACTCTGGGCAGAGAGAGCTCCTCACCTTGGAGGAGCTGCAGCAGCTCCCCTGTGCCTCCACTCTGCTGCATCACCCTGGAGGCAGCCAACAATAACCTTCACTGCGCTCCGTGGCAATTCCTGGACCTCCTACAAAAGGAGAAAGTTTCCATAATGATAAAAAGCCACAAGTGAGAGACAATTACCTTGCAGTGCCTCACTTAAGCCTTTCCAGATCTTTTCCCTGTGCTTGTAAATCACTGTCAGTGTTGTTCCCACACTCCCCAAGTACAGCAGTCAGTATGTGATCCAAGGAGGTACACTTCCAGCACAGTACCACCACAAGGACATCCTGTGCTTCCCCCATCCAAGAAGGCAGGCAGGCAGCCTTTCCTGGGAAACTTATCTATCCAGTTACCTCTCGTTATCAAGAGACAACTCCTCCATAAACTGAGTTTGCTTATGGCATGTTCTCCTCAGAGACTTCCTGTCTCCTTCCACATGTGGAACACAAGTAAACACTTCATCCAAGTGAGGGCAAATTGGTTGTGACTTTTCAGAGAAGCAGCACAAACCCTGCAGTTGGCATGCTGCCCTTCCAGCGGGCACAGCCTCAGCTTGGCCAAAAACCACTGTTTTCACTGAAAAAAAGTCACCTTCAAAGGAAGCAGCTCCCAGTGCCAGTGTGCAGCACCTAGTCAGTCCTGATGCCTTATTAGTCATGATTAATGCAGGTGGGTGAGCTTGGAAGGCAGCAAGTGCTAAATCCAAAGTGGATTCCAGCTTGTCTTCAGCACATTTGTAACTTCCCACCTGCTCTCCTCAGCTGCTGACAAGCTCCTGCACAAAGGGGAGAAGGCCGAAGACACAATAAAAACATCATGGCAGTACCTGTTCTCCTGAGACCCACAATGCCAGTGCTGGTGTTGCAACCAGACAACAGCAACCTGTTTCTAACCTCTAGGACACTTCTGCAAGATCAGAGTTGGAGAGTTAAACCCTGTGCTTCCCCCAGCCCCCCAACTTTTGGAATGGCAGTGTTGGGATTTCCCTCTCTCTGTCAGAGCTGTGCCTGGTCACCCAATCCCAAAACTAAGCTTTCTGATACCGACAACTTCATAAGGCTGTTGCAGGACTGCTTGAATTACAAACTGGTTTATCAGGGAAGGTTCCTTCCTGGGTTGCTGACTGCAGAGGACTCACCCTCCCATGACTGCACTGGGCTGACACTGCCCTTAAATGTGCTCTTAGCTACCCCAGCTCTCATGGAAGGAACCAGCCACCCCAGGTACGACCCCAGATGTCCTCTCTGACACGCTGCACAAAGCCCACAGGCCAGGCCAGGCCATGTGAGTCTCTGGGCTACACACCTCCTTACACACTTAAATCCACTAACACCTGCTTTTCCTCCCTGATTACATCTCAGGCCACGGTACACGCTGTCCCAGCAGAAGCTGTGCTGCTGAAAGCACCAAAACACCTGGGAGACCTCGACATTTACCAAATAACTCCCTTGGGACTCTTCACAAATTTGCCTTGAGGGCTTGTACCCTCAGAAAACCAGACTGCAGGAACGCAGAGGATCCCACATCCCACCCAGCAGTGCAGAGCACAGGGTACATGTGCTGCCTCACACGGAACACAGGAAAAGCAACGGGGAAAAAAATAAAAAAATAAAAATCACATGGCCCATTCCAAGAGGAGAAACAGTTTAATTCCTAATCCAAATGTCACTGGTCAGCTGATTAGCAGCTGGCCCTCGGCTGAAGCTAGAAAGCAAAAACTCGCAAAATGCACTTCAAAGCGACGTGTTGAACCCAACTACACTGGAATCGGGCTGAGGGCCACGAAAATCTGCACAACTTACCTCAGATGGGGTTTCTTTTAAAGTGTGATTATTTCAGAAGAAGGTCAGGTGTAATTTTAGTGACTTCAGGTCACAGCAGTGCAGGGGGAGGAAGCCCTAAGGGTGAGCTGGGCAGAGCCCCCTGCAAACAGCCCAACCACACAGTTAGGCAGCCAGGGGACCCCCTTCCCCACCAGGCACAGGTTGGGCACTCACAGCCTTTGCTGGCCTGCAGCTCTGCCAAGGGAAGTCAGGATGAAATATTCCCACCATGTCCTTCTTTTCAATACAGAGGAAAAAACACAGCTGGCAAATGTAAGCTGACTTTGCACTGGTTTATAATGTCTGCCATTAAAAGCTTTCAAATCTACACTAGCAGGCAGCACATGGGCATGAACGTGAAAAGCTTCAGTGAGATATTTGACAATCATTAAACCTGAATCCCCTACTTACTCACTTTCAGGGGAAAAGACCTTCAGAAAAGATACTACTAATTTTAAAAGTGACTTTTCACAGACGTGAAGAAACTCAGCCTGCACCTTTTGCTAGAAGCAGAGCAAGACAACCAAAATCCTGCTCACACATGTGCCCCAACAGCACTTACACACCTTGGGTCAGCTCAGCACTCTCTTACAATACTGTGAGTACACAGAGTCACACAAAACACAGCCTCCCCTCAAAAATGGGACACTGGGGCAATCCCCACCTTGCTTTAGCTCAGGAGTACCCATGGCTTGTGGTACTTTGCCACACATGCACATCCCTCAAACTCCTTAGCAAATTCCTGATTTATGGCAACATCCCTCTCAGTGTTTCTTTGATCCTTCTCAGACAGACACTGACCTCCTTACAACTCCAGTGTGGGGTTTGGGGGTGGGTTTTTGTTGTTTTGGTTTTTTTCTCCCTACACACAGGCGGAAACAAAGAGCAGCATCTGATTTGATCACACTGTTTTGGTTTCTTTTCATAACAAAACAGCAAGACAGCAGCCCGACTCACCCACACACTCCAGCAGCTCCTGGGTATTCACCTCAGCTCAGTGAACACCCCAAAACCAGTAACAACACCCCCCTCACTGTGTGGCTTTAACCCTGCCCCCGCAGACCCCAAGGCCAGCAGCACTGACCTCCCACAGCAGTTAATCCCTGTGCAAACTTTGAGGGGAATTTTAAGAGATTATTCGTGCTAACATAGAGCAAGACAGCTACAAAGACTCAACTGCGAGTCACCTATTGCAACACACTGTAAAAAACCCCACTGATTCACGGGTACCTCACCACCACAGCCAATCACTCAAATTCCTTCTATGTTATTCCCATCTACTTCCTTCCCCAAGGAAGGAATGATCCTCCCTGCTCAGGAAAGCAGTAACCAGACACAACTATTTTTCAGGGGTGGGGGTGCACTCACAGCAGATATTCTGGGGAATCTATGCAGAGCCAACGAGCACGTGGAGCCATTTGCCACCTGGCACACGCTGGTGCTGCATCCAGGCCTCCACCCCAGGCAGGGCACACCCCTGGCAGCAGGGTTGCTCAGCAGAATTCAGGGTGACCAGGCACAGCTCTGACAGAGAGAGGGAAATCCCAACACTGCCATTCCAAAAGTTCTGGTTCAACCAGTTCCTCAGTCATGCAACTCAAGTCTCCCCCACACCATCATCTCAGAGATTCCTTCTTTGAAGCCACTTTGCACCTCGTTTATTTTCTAGGCTTCACATGCACCAAAACACAGACCTCCCATCTGCCTCCTAAAGCAACTGGACCAGAGGTGTTCCGTCCCAGACAGGATACTCCTCCTACAAAGTGCTTCCCAGGGGACTTTTCCTTTTAGCAGAAATAGCCAAGAGCTCACAAGTTGCCTTTTCAAAACTGCTGAAGCACCACTGCAGATACAAAGAGGTTTTCCAGCCGCGGATTCAGACGTCAGGAGTGCAGAGACCAGGCCGCCCTCGAGCTCCCCAGGCCTCCAGCTGAGTCAGGGAGAAAATGCTGTTCACCAGCTCTCAGGCACACGTATGCAGAGCTGCGGCACTTCTGCCCCACGCTGCCTCCCCAGATGACCTCCCTTTCCTACAGAGGAAATGGCATTTTCACCTCTCTGTTCCCATGAAAAGGTGACAAGCTGCAAACCCACAAAGCCACCTCGCTCTTGTCCCCTTGGAGGCTTCACTCAGCAGGCAGAAGGATTTCAGACTGCCCACAGCAGTGTCTAAATGTGAGGACAACACCTGTGTAGCCCATTTCACCACAAAAACTTCCTCTGCCTCGCAGGAACAGATCTCAGCACCTGTATTACAGGCCTTGCTCAGCCCGTGTGGATCCAGGAGCTGCAGCCAAGCCTAGGCCGTGCTCCATCCCAGAGGCCAGCCAAGAAAACAGGAGTGGCAGGGAAAAGCCCCCCCAGGGAGCAGCTCCTTTTGGACAGCGAGGAGGGAGGGGAGGAACCTCTTCCAGGCAATCTGTGCTTCCACCTCTGCCGAGCAGGAGGGCCCGGTGACACACGGGCTCCGCTCCCCGGTGCTGTCAGCACGGGGCAGAACCTGCCAGCAGATTACTCATCAGCACAAACAGCCTCTGCCTTCCTATGTTACCAGGATGAGGCCACCCCGCATTAAAAAAAAGACTCTGACACCTCCTCAGGTTTAGCTCGTGTAGTTCCTGAGCTTCCAGGACCAAAAGGGCCTTGGAAATACCAGCCGAGGCAAACCTACAATGCAAATTTCAGGAAAAAAAAATAAAATCACTATAGTTACTAGTTAAAAGCCTGGTTTCAGTGCTCCTCTCAGCAGAACGCATCAGAAATCACGCCTGAAAGATGGTCACAGACCTATTTTTTCGCACGCTGTGGTGACTTCTTACAAACCTGAACATTGGCAGCGTACACAGAGTCCCTTTTCCATTTTAGGGCTCTTTCTGTAGAAGCCAACACAGGTCCTCCCACTCAGCTCTCTCACAGCAGCTCCCCTCTCCTTCGCAATCACCAGATCAAAACAAAACACTGTTTTGACTGAAATGGCCCAGGATGCTGCAGGAGGGACCAGGAGCAGGGCTAAGGAGGCCAGCATCTCTCTGAAGGTCGAGGCTAAGGTTACCAGCCAGAGCCAGCCAGGAGGCTCCTCACAGCTCCAACAAATGAAATGTAAAATGATAGTTGAAGCAGCAGAGCTGGTTACAATTAAACAAATGCCACCAGCAGCTTTGCTGCACTGCAAGGGCTGCACACGTCATGAGTTCTGTAATCCCCACGGCTCATTTTTAGTTCTTCCACCGTTTTATTTGGGGGGGAAAATACAGCAATTGGGATCAGCACTTCCCCTTGCAGAAACCCCCCCCCCCGCACAGAAATCCCTCATCCCAGGTCACAGCCTACCTATGTGCATGACAGAGCTATCAGGAATTGACTCCAGCCTATAATCCTCCCTGCTTAAGATAGGAGAGGAGGTAACAACTGAAAAAAGTTAAAGAGTGAAGGCCACTGCTTTCATTATTTACAGCACCTTGTTCTGCACCAAAGCATTTGATGGTTTTGGGATCTGCTTGGGTTTTTCAGCTCCCACTTTAGGAGAGGTGGGAAACGATTAACTTTGAAATCCCCTCGATTTCTAAAGCATTAAAAAAAATCAAATCTAGCAAACTCGCACTGTATTTACACATGAAAAGACCAGAAACGTCAGCTCGGAGATGCCACTGGACTGCAATTCCACCAAGGACAATGAAATACTCGGGGACCCGGGAATCGAGGGGGAGGCGGGGTGGCCGGGAGAGGCCAAGGCCTCCCTTCCCAGCCCGGGGAGGCAAAGGGGCAGGGAAGAGCAGCGCAGGCAGAGCGCTCCGAGAGGCGCCCGGCTCACCTTCCGCCAGCACCTCGTCCACCGTGACCTGGTGCCGGCCGATGCTGAAGACCCGGCCGATGTAGCCGCTGCCCGGGCCGCTGCTGCCGCCGCCGCCGCCGCTGGTGCCCGACCCGGGCCCGGAGCCGCCCTGCTCCCGGCGCGAGTCGAAGAACTTCTTCATGTCTCAGAGGCGGCGGCTCCGGCGCTGGGGGCGATGCCGGTGTCAGTGCCGAGCCCCTCCCGGCTCTGCTGAGGGGCCCCGGGGCCGCTCTCCTGGCGGGGCCGCGCCGCGCTGTCCTCGGAGGACTCACACCTGCAAAAGCACAGCGGGTGACGGGGGGCGGCGACACCCCCGCGGGGACCCCCGACCCGCGGGAGCCGCGACCCGCAGCGCCCGTGCCCGGTACCTCGCAGCGGGCGGCGGGAGCCTCCATGCGCCCCGCGGGGCCGGCGTGCGCAGCCCCACCGGCTGGCTCACGGCGGGGGCCGGCTGCCGGCAGGGCCCGGGGCCCGCATCGCTGCCTGGCGGCGTCACCGACGGCCACCGAGCCCGTCAGGGAGCAGGACGCGGGCAGGGACCGACCCCGCCGCCGCCGCCGCCCCCCGCCGGCCCCATCCGACCACGAAACGGGCCGTCACAGGAAGTCCCGGCTGCCGGCGGGAGCGCCGCCCCCGCGCCTCCGCCAGCCGCAGGGCCGGGCCCCGCCGCCGCGGGCTGTGCCGCTGCCCGGGGTGTCCCGTCCCGGGGCGCCCCGTCCCGGGATGTCCCGCCCGGCCCGGCCGCAGCCCCCCAGCGCGGGGCACCCCCGCCCCACAGCGAGGCGCGGGGGGAACGGGGGCTCGGCGGGATGGCGGCCCCGCGCAAGGCACGCTGGGAGCGGTAGTTCTCCGGCGCCGGCGGTGGTGGCGCTCTAAGCGCAGCGCGGACTACAGCTCCCGGCGTGCCCCGCGGCCGGCAGGGGGCGCTGTGTGGCGGGGCCGTGGCGGAGCCCCCGGGCCGGGGTCGCCCCTCAGAGCGGCCGGGCCGGGCCCGACGGCGGCCCCAGGGACAGCGGAGGGGCCCCGCGGGACGGGTGTCCCCCTCGCCGCGAGGGACGGGTGCAGGAGTCCTGTCCGTGAGCATCCACGGCCCGCGCTGGCGCTTTGCCTGGTGGCGGCTGTTTTATGTTTGGTTTTGAAATAATGTGCTAAACTCGGTGGTTTTGTGATATAATAATAGAAGGCCATTGCTGTGACATCTTGGTTTTTGACCTGAAGCACGAGGCTTATCCTCGCACAGGCCCTGCTGCCTCGTTTGAGATCCCCAAAAACTCTATAAAAGAGAAGTTTTCCAAACTCTCAAAACGTGTTTAGTGTTTTAAACCTGGCAGCTGGTTTTGCAAAGCCTGCGCCTTGGATTGACTGTTAGATGACATGTCCTCCCCACCCCAGTACCTCCCACAGCTCATCCACAGAGCCCAAAGCCCCTGGGTTAAGCTTTGGAGAGGTATAGATTAGCTCAAATCTTGTGAAATGTCCTTTAAATTTAACCACTTTGGGGGTTTCTCAGCCTTTTTTCCTTCAGAACCCATGAGATTTTCCCAGCCCATGACATCCACAGCAGCTGACTCCTCTCCACCAGCATCAGAGACGACCAAAGCTGGGATTTGAAACAAAAGAGGGAAACATTGAAGTGGCAAAAATTGGTTTTCCCAGAAGGAGGACCCAGATTAACAAAGCCCGAGGAGCTCGTGGCTCCAGAGGAATTCCTCCATGACACACCTCTCTCCTTCCTCCCTCTGGCTGGGACACAAGAGGAAACAAAAGCACGCTCCCATTTTCCCGGTGACTATTATTTCCTGTATTATGGCAATAACTACAGCCATCCTGCTGACAGCCCCTGTCCCCAGGCCAGGCCTGCTTACTGTGGGATGACAAAAATGTTTCCACACACACGGCCCTTTTTCTTCATCCTGCCTCTCTTTTGGGCACAGGCTTCCAGCAATGCCAACAAGATTGGCTCAGCATGTTGTAAATGGATCTAATTGGTTTTGTCCCCTGGTGTTTGATGACTTTTAAGATGGGTATGGCTCTCAGAACAGGCAAGTAGAATTTGTTACCACCGGCTGGGGGTGCTGTTTAGCACCTGGATCTAACAGCAGGTCACTGTACAGTTGTTTCTCTGCTGAGCCACTGAGCCTCTTCACTGTGGGTAAATGCTACACCTCTTCATCATCCTTGTTCTCAGCAGCTCTGGTAGGTAAGGGCCCACCAGCCCACCCTGCAGACCTCGGAGTCCTCCTTGACCACCTTTAGCCACCCATAACTCGTAGGGTGCTTCAGAGTGGCTCCTGGCTGCACCTCATTTCCAAGTGTCATGTACAAGACACCCCAAATGCACAGAGCTGGAACTGCAGTCATTTCAGCCAGGCAGCCAACACATGTGTGAAAACAGTCCTTTTTCATCTGACAGGCTTTAATCTTCATCAAACCTGCTCGGCTTTAATCTTCATGAAACCTGCTTGTGGTTTGGGGCTCTGTGATGGATTTCTAGTGGTCAATACAGAGGGTTCACTTGCCCTTCAGAATAAATATGAACTGGGTGAAGTCTTGGCTGCTTCTATCCATGGTTTTTTATTATTTTTTTAATTCTTCTACCCTGTGAAAGATCCCCAGGTATCTCTCAAGACTGAGGTAAAACACCCAGTGCAAAAAACTGAGTCCTATCATTGGGGATTTCTGGGGACTCTGCAGAACTGAACAATTTCCAAGGAAATTGGGCATCTCTGTACAGTACAGGGAAATGACTCATTTCCAACCGAAGCAGATAAAAGCCTCTGCGTGCAGAGAGCTGCAGATGCAGTGCTGAGCCTCCTCCCTGGCTCCAAGAGGCTTTTTTTAACTGTACCTGCAGTGCAATGCAGTGTCAGCCCCACGCACAGCTGGGGCTCTGGGGCTCAGCCCACGGCCCCCAGCCCCACCCGGGACCACTGTGGGGAGCAGGAGCACGGCAGGAGCCCACCCCCGGCTGCAGATGCTGAGGAGATTCGTTATTCCAGAAGGCACGAGGCTTGGCTGCACTGCTGGAATCCCAGTGACCTTCACAGGGATCAGAGGGAACTGAGCCTGAAAGCTCTTAGTGAAAAAGCTGATCAGGGGCTGCCAGCACAAGACATGGCCTGTGCTCCTCCCATGTGAGCCTGGAATGACTCGAGAGTGCTCCCAGAATTGTCCCACTGCAGAGAGGAGCCTCATTCTGACTAACACAGTCCATTCTAAACACCAAACTTCAGCTGCTAAAATCCCTTGACACGAGGTTTAAAATACCCAAGCCCCAGTGGTGTGGTCAGCAGAACTGCTTCCCTGCACATTGTCCCCCTGATCCCTGCTTCTCCTGCGCTGCACGGAAAATGCATTCAAATCCCCAGGAAGAAGCACATTAATACAGCTGCATCCCTCTCCATCAAACTTTCCAGACAGCTCAGCGTTTTCTAAATAAAAACACGCGCTTGGAAAGGTTTCCTGCAGCCCCCGAAAGGCGAGGGCAACACTGGCCTCTTCTGGAGAGCTCGAGAAGCGGCAGCGAGGTAGAAAAGAGCCGGCACAGCTTCCTGTGCTTGGTGACACTTAACTGTCCAGGGGAAACAAAGTAATGGTCGCATTTTCCTGAATTCAGCGCATAATAATTAAGCCTTATCACCTGGTTATTTTTACCGTGATAAAGACGTTGGGAGAGCGACTTTTCACACGGGCAGCCAGTGATAGGACAAGGGATATCAGTTTTAAACTGAAAGAGGGGAGATTTAGGTTAGATATTTAAGAAGAGATTCTTTCCTGGGAGGGTGGGGAGGCCCTGGCACAGGTTGCCCAGAGAAGCTGTGGCTGCCCCATCCCTGGAAGTGTCCAAGGCCAGGTTGGACAGGGCTTGGAGCAATCTGGGCTAGTGGAAGGTGTCCCTGCCCGTGGCAGGGGGTGGGACTGGATGGGCTTTAAGGTCCCTTCCAGCCAAAACCATTCAATGAGTCTGTGATTCTCTGTCCCCTTAAACACACACATTTACTGCAAAGAAATCTGTTGAGCTTCTCACCAGCTAAAGAGCAGAGCCACTGTTCTATCCATCTCTCTTTCTTCCCATGATTTTCTGGAATCCAAGCATTTCTTTCCAAGTCCAAGTGACCCCTAAACACTACCAGTCTGACCAGAGAAATGGCTCTTCTTCATCACTCTCAAGGAAAGGTCAGTTCTCAAGCATGCTGTCACAGAGATAGGGATTTGGCTGGGTTCAGATTTGTGCAGAGGAACAAAAAGACTCCAAAACTCACAGCTGTATTTTCCTGTGTAAAAAACTGAAGTTTCCTCCTCTTTGGTGCTCCTGTTTGCCCTTGTGGGAGATACTCACTGGTTCCAGCAATGGGTGCACTTCCTGCAGCTGGAAGCCAGCACCTTCCATCCAGTGGTAATGGCAGTGCTGGCCTGTAAATGAATATGGAGTAGGCACACATGGAAATAATGGAGCTGACTGAGCCCTGCAGGCTCGTGCCTGTCAGATGCAATAGCCTGGATTGACATCCATAGGATGGACCACTGGGTCACAAAGAGCCTTGTTTCCCAAGGAGCATCCCTTTGCACCACAACTCCACACTCTTCTTGAAAGCAGCTGTTGTTATGCTAAGAGAAACATGGAGGTTGGCTCTCCCTGAGAAGGGATTTATCAGCTGTGTTTCAAGTGTCTGGGTCCTGAGTGGCCCCTCAGGCTCCCCTTGCCCCAGGCAGCCTCACCTGGCTCTGCTCACACCCTTTGCCCACCGACCATGACCTTTGTTTAAATGCAGGGCCAGGGGAGCCCCTTTTTTTTAGGGAACTGCAGGGTAGGCCTGGCTGTTGCTCTGAGATTAGCTCAGCTGGTTGGAGCTAATAATGCCAAGGCTGGGGGTTTGATCTCTGTATGGGAAGTGAATGCACTTAAGAGTTGGACTCGATGATCCTGTGGGTTCCTTCCAGCTCAGAGTGTTCTGTGAATTTTGACTTTGCTGGGTGAGCCCTGGTGCCCTGTTGTAAGTCCCCCTGGTTTCTCAGTGTGTCTGCCTTGGTTTTTTGGGTAGGCTCTGGCCTTGCTGCCTGGCTTTGCCTCCTGATCCCTGTGTGGCTGATGAGGCTGGTTGCTGCCCCGACTATGGGAGAACTAAGTCCTATATGCAAGCTTAACTGGCAGCATCCCGTGCTCCTGGTTTGTGTGCTCCTGTGCAGCAGCTCTGCTCGTGTTGCTTTTTAGCCCTAGATCCATCATGTTAAGATCATAGAATCCCAGAATGGTTTGGATTGGAAGGGACATTAAATATGATCTAATTCCAACCCCCGCCATGGGCAGGGACACCTTCCCCTAGACCAGGTTGCTCCAAGCCCTGTGCTTAACATTTTTTTCCTTGCTCCAAGCACTGCATCGGCCAGTGTTTCTGTCCCTTTTACCTGAAGGAATGACTGTGTGTGTGCCTTAGAAGCCACCCTGAGCTGTTTCCATCCCCTGGAGCTGGGTTACAGCCACGTTGCAGAGCAGTAAGACAGAACTACACAGAGGCAGATATTAATTAAGAAGAAAAAAGTGAAAGCTACTTGTTTCCTCTTCAGAACTATATGTATGCTAATTAAAGTAAACATTCATTAAGCCCATTAAATGAAATTTTGGTTTGATAACACATTTAAGGCTGCAGGAAGCAGTGGTGTAGCAGTTCATAGCCTGCAGCTTTGGGGAAGGGGGGTCAGGTTGGACCACAAATAATATCCAGCCTCCACAGGGCACTGGGAGTTTCCCTGACTGAGCATCTCCAGGGAGCTGGCAAATGCCCTGAGGTCTGGGCCTTACATGATATCAGTTAGTCTTGGTAGAGAGGATGTTGAACATACATTACAGTTTGTACAAATAATTATAAGTGCAACTGCAGTGGTCTAGCCTGTCTCTTGTCCTTGATGTAATCAGGCTATACCACAACATGCAGTGTAATTCATAAAATCATGGAATGGTTTGGGTTGGGAGGAGCCTTAAAGTTCATCCAGTTCCACCCCCTGCCATGGGCAGGGACACCTTCCACTAGTCCAGGTTGCTCCAAGCCCTGTCCAACCTGGCCTTGGACACTTCCAGGGATGGGGCAGCCACAGCTTCTCTGGGCAACCTGTGCCAGGGCCTCACCATCCCCACAGCCAAGAATTCCTTCCCAGTATCCCATGTAACCCTGCCTGCTGTCAGTTTAAAGCCATTCCCCCTTGTCTTGTCACTCCAGGCCCTTGTCCAAAGCCCTCCACAGCTCTCTTGGAGCCCCTTTAGGCCCTGGAAGGGGCTCTCTGGTCTCCACAGAACCTTCACTTTTCCAGGGTGAACAACTCCAGCTCAGCCTGTCTCCATAAGGGAGGCACTCCAGCCCTCCCAGTGAGTAATGGCAGTGGCTCATCAGGCAGCCCTAGATCCTGTGGTGATTCCTGTGTGCCTTTTGCCACAGCCTGTGCCTCAGGCTCTGCTGGGGACATTACAGCAGTCCTGATTTCCCCAGCTCACTTTGAACAGTGGAAGGTGGGACAACACATAGATCAAAAGCAAAGGACAACTTCTATGACTGCAGGGGGCTTTTTTGAAGGTAAAAGTGTCACCCCACAAGCGCCTGATCGTGCTCCTCACCCCACTCTGAAGGTGTTTGCTGACTGCCCTCCCCCTTTGGATGGATCCAGGGACACAGGCAGCCCACCACGCAGTCAGACCGTGATGGCCCTGGGCTGTTTGCCTTCCCTGCTGTTTATAGCTTCAGGGCATGAAAGAAAACAGCAGACTGGGCTGGTGGCCACGTGCAGCCTGGAGTTCCTCTGTGGGAGGAAGGCAGAGCGTGTGGCACCTCGGCCAGTGTGAGCACAGTGTGTGCTGGGGGACAGCGTGGGGACAGCGCCCAGAGCAGCAGCATCCAAGGTGCTGTGGGAGCTGTCAGTGTGAGGAACTGTGAGAGCAGCCAGGATCCCCTCCTGTGTGCTGCACAGCACCCCCAGATCACACCCCTGTCATTGAAGCACACCTGAAACAGGGAGTTTGACTCCTGGCTCTCTCACACGCTGCTCACTCCTGTCTCCCCTTACATTGTCCAAGGCTTGTGGGCCACCAAGTCCAAATGGGCTCTTGTTTTACAGGCACTTTGGGTTACAGGGACTTCCTCAAATCACTTCTGCTCCCCAGTCCCTTCCTGGCCTTGTGTGACATGTATGTTTATGTAATCTACCCAGAGAGCCTTTGACTGGCACAGCAGTGCTGGTAGGCTGTGCTCAGGGCTCTAAATCTGCCTGGATTGCTGAAGGGGGGAGTGCTGCACATTCCCCTGGTAATACTGACTGTAAAAACAGTGTTTCTAATGGTTGTGGTGAGTAATGAAGAGCTAAGAACTTTCATTTCTTACATGAACTGGAATAGTTCAGTCTTCCCACCTCACATAAGCACTGCTTACCTACTTCTGGGAGTGTGTTTCATCTCCCTTCTCTCGTGTTAAAAGGGCTTTGCTCCAATCATAGAACAAAAGCTTCAGGCTGGCTCTTCCTAAGGTCTTCCCCAAAACACCTCTGCTTCTCCCTCTGACTTATGGAAATGGACGTTTCACTTTGCATGGTGCTGAACTGGAGACACCCTTGCTCTAAGGGTCAGAAGTGCCCCTGCACCTCTGCAGTGAGCCCTAACAGCTGGATTCACTTTGGGGTTATTATGATATTCATACACAGAACATGAGAATTCTTTACCCTCTTACCACCACACGAAAGTCAGTGCTTTAGAAAAGCAAGGCTGGTTTTCAGCCTCCACCCCACCCTCGGGTGCTGCTGCTATGGAGACAACACTGCCTTGAGCTGCAGCATCCAACACAGCTCCCACAGCACTTGTGCAACCCTTAAATAGCCCCATTGTAGGGGCTGCTGCTTGCAAACTGCTGGTGCTCCTGTATAAAAACGAGCACCTTCCTTATGAGCTCCTAAAAGTGCCTGCTTGATCCCCAAAGGCCCAAATTCTGGCCCCCACTTGGTGAATGACTTGGAGCTCAGTGAGTGGGTGAGGCTGTTCCTCTAAAGCTAAAGGCAGGTACTTGGTAATCATAGGACACACTGAAAATCTCTCCTTCCAGCACAAGGCTCCTCTGCTCTCTGAGGTGCAAATTTAAAGGCCAGGTCCTTTGGGCAAAAACAAATGCTGCCATTTTCAAGAGGCTCAGCTCTGTTGTCATTGTGGGACTTTGAATAAACACCCCCTTCCTGATGGGCTGCTGCTTGAGCTCAATTTATTTACAAAATACACACTGCCCCGCCTTTCTGTGACCTGTAATTTTTATTAGGTGTTTTGTAGAGGGGAGAACAGCAGGATGGAGTGGGAACAGAGAGCAGGTGTGTAACCACATAGAGTCTGGGGCTTTGAGAGCTTTATTACAGAGGGGCAAACAGGAAATGTCCATGAACAGAAAAGACACGTGCTCTGTCACTGCACTGAGAGGAACTGTGGGCTTGTCCTTTGCTGTCCCTCTTGATGCAAGGACAGCAGAGCTGTGCCAGACAGTCTTCAGCTGGAGACACTGAAGGATAACCACAGCTTCTCCATCCTTTCAGAGATGAAAACACATGGAAAGCTAAGCAGACTCCACACAAAGGGCTCCTGGAGAGACAAAGCTTTGTCACCTGAGCCTCAGGTAGGAAAATACAGCAACAACCCTTCGCCTTCCTGAAGGGAACAGCTCCTGTAGCAAGGTACAAATCCCCTGTCCTTCCATCCACCTTCCACAGAAGCTCAGCCAACTCTCAGCATGCTCAGAAGCTTTTGTACTTTTGTTTTCCTTTCTGGTCCAAATAATCGTGACTGTCTGAATCAGATGGCTCCAGAGCCAGCATCCACAACCAGCCAAGATTACAGGGAACTCAGCTGTGTGTTGCATCAGGATCAGGCTTCTGAATGGACTACACTTACATGACTGATTCTGGGTGGCCAAAAACATCCACACAAACACTATGTATCGGCAAGTATTCCTCCTCTCCCAGGGGGAAAGAAAAGGTTAAATTATGCAAATGATGAATGGCAGGATTGGTGCAATACTTAAAGGATAAATAACTTGCAAAGAAAATTAACAACTCATGGTCTTAAATAATTACTCTTGCACATCCCAATGACTGCAGTGTCAGTGCCTTCCAGTCCTCGGGGCTGAAGAGGCTGGGAAGCAAACAGAAGGATGAAGCTTTTTAAAATACACAGGCTAAAAATATCCCAGGCAACATAAAATGGAGAAACACAGCAGTTCTGCTGGTGGATTAAAACAGGCCCAGAGCAGGGAATGCTGACGTGAGAGGAAGGGATGAGAATGGAAACTTTCGTAGACGTAGGAAAGAGAAGTTTCTCCTTGGCGACAGTTGGCGATATGTACCATCCCCCTGAATCCTGCTCAGGGGAAAGTGCCAGATTTTGCAAGGAAAGAGGCTCTGCAGTGGAAAAAGAGAGGGCTGGAGGCTTGAACCTGCTTTTGCTGTCACCCTGGTCCATGTCCCCCTGGTGCTGGGCTCCACGGGGCAGTTCTGGGACACTGAGCTGTAATAAATAAACCACACAGCTGCATCCCAGCTGCTAAATTTAGGTCCCTTCCAGCAAAAGAGCATGTGCAAAGAGGCACAGGGGTGAGATAGAGCTGTCCTATGAGCTGGAAAAAAGAACCTGAGAGGGCTGATTTACCCATTTTAATCATGGTACTTTTGGCATCAGAGGAGACCAAAATCCCTGAGGATAAACACTTGAAGACAAGCTATGTATTATTCAAGGCTGATTTCCCTCTGTCAGCCCCATGAGCATGGCCATGGCTGACCCTGGCAGGGTCACATCGGGGTAAGACTGAAGTCCCTTTGCCTGAAGGGTTTTGACTTGAGGGCAGTGCCACATATCAGGGCAAAATTAATAATCTTTATGCAGATAATCATTCCTACAGAAATCGTGGCCGTTTGTGACACAGAGCTCTTAGACAAGGGGGAATGATGCCGCAGCCCCCGAGAGATGAAGTGGGAGCAAAGGAGACACGACACAGGTAAGAAAAACAACACGGGGGAGGAACAGGACTTCTTGCTCGAGGCTGCTCTGCCCGTGTGCTCCACACCGTCGTCCCCCTCGCTCCCCCCTCGGGTGTGCCCTGCTCCAGACAGCACAGAATGTGGCTGCAGCCACAGCCCCTCTCTGTTCCCGAGATTTTTACAGGGAACGCCGGGGAGCGTGGAAGCCATTCCAGCCTGTCAGTCCTCCGAGTAACCCCAAAAGTGCAGTTCCTGCCTGGAGTGAGGCTCCCCGGGGAACCTCCCCTGCCCTGGTTTACAGCCCACTGCTCGGGAAGGGCAGCGAGGGCTGGATCGCCCTCCCGTCACTGCCGTGCGGGTCCCACCCCGCTCCAGGGCGGGGACTTTGCCAGCCAGGGCAGCCCCAGAGCTCTCCCCATCCGCGCCAGGGCACGGGCTGGGACAGCGGGTGAGTGCCAGCGAACCGGGGGTGTCCCCCGGCCGGCGGGGCCGGGACGGTGCCCGCGCTGTGCCCGGAGCGCAGCGGCCGTGCCAGCCCCGGGCCGGGCCGGGCCAGGGAGCTGGGGCAGCCCCGGCGCTCGGCCCGGGCTCGGGACCGACGGGCAGGCGGGTTGTGGGGAGGGGGAAGGTTCCTGACCCTTCCTGGACAGGGGGAGCTCAGGGTCGGGTTCCTCCTCCTGCCGTGCCCGGGCTGGCGCGTCCTCCCCGCGGGATGCTGGAGGGCGGGGGGCACGGCGGGGGTGGGCGACGGGCTAAATGAGGAGTACAAGGCCATAAACGTTATCTTCTTGTTCGTTTTGCGGGCAGTGGCCAGCTAAAGGTCGTGGTGTGGGAGGCGCGGGGATGTTTCGGCTGGCTCGGGGCAGAGGGGAGATCCTCTCCTGAGCCGCAGGTGGGGCCGGGATCAGAGCCCGGAGCCCCTGGAGTCCCCGGAGCTGCCCGGGACACCCCTGGAGCACATCCAGCACATCGGCGGCAGTGCCGGGGCAGTGGAAAAGCCGAGCCGTGCAGGGTGTGGGTGTGTTTGGGTGAACGTGCCCGGAACGGGAGAACTCGTCAGACGAGTCCAGCGTTGGCCTCCGCGGGAATGGGTGACAAAGCAACGGCTTTCACTCCAGAGCCGAGGTGTGGGACTGGCAACACACTGTGAGCTCAAACGGGGCAAAATACCCCGTGTTTATATCCTGTTGAGCTGTTGGGAGCTTTGCTTGCTGGTACCTGGGTGTGCTCTGAGCAGAGTCAGGAAAATCTGATTCAGAGCAAGCCTAGGCTTGATTTTGCAGAACACGGGATAGTCTCAGCAATTTTCTGATAAATTAAGTTTATTCTGGATTCAGCTTTTAGAGGATATTGATATGGACTTATAACTGCCTGCCAGGAAAAGATCATCCAAGGAAAAAAAATGAGTAATGGGATGGATGCTTGCACTCTGTCTTCTGGGCACAGTGTTTTGAGCCTGTTCTAAGCCAGGTTTACTGTGTCAGGCCTTTATTCTGGGGTGAAGCAAATAACATAAGGGCACCATAGGACTGGCTGGCTGACCCTCTGCATGCATAGTTTAATTCTTCAA
Organism: Pseudopipra pipra; assembly: GCF_036250125.1. Classification (NCBI taxonomy): domain Eukaryota; kingdom Metazoa; phylum Chordata; class Aves; order Passeriformes; family Pipridae; genus Pseudopipra; species Pseudopipra pipra. The sequence continues at coordinate 4,837,905 of NC_087576.1, forward strand.
ACCATGGAGTGAGGTGTTGCTCCTATCTTGAAGCTGGTTTTCCCTGATGGAGCTGCAGGCCAGGAACTGTGTTAAGCTGCTGAGCACTGGCAAATCTGCTGAGCAATTCCTTTCTCTCTCTGCTAACCAAGGGGTGAGTTAGGAGGGCTTTATTCACCTAAAGCCCTGGCCTGAGCAGTCTGGGCAGACGCCTTTGGCTCTGAAAGGGTCACAGGGGCAGGGGCCAGTGCTGGACTGCTGAGCTCCCCCCCTGTAACTTCAGTGGCTCGTTCACAGAAATACTTCCAGAACAAACCAGCATCTGCAGCTTGAGCAGTGGGGTTTGCAGTGCTGCCTTTTGCAGTGCTCTGCTCTTTAGACTCTCAGTGATGTTCACTGGATGAGGAAATAAGAATCTTGCAGTCAGTAGTCAATGTGATATTTCTGCTGTAAATGGATATTGTGAGAGCATTTGCCCCCAGTCCGGTCCATGCAGCCTCTCCTCGTGGTCTGTCTCCTTCCTGCCAGTTCACTTGCACTCAGAGTTTCTCTGCCTCCCACCCCCTTTCCCTTGTTTCTGACCTTTCTTTTGCCCTTTAATTGACTTGCTGAACCAGCCTGTCTGATGTTCCTGCTGCTGTGTGCAAAGCAGCTGGATGGTAGAACTGCATCATAAAAACATCAGTGAAACCTGAAGCCTGTATTTAGTATCTGACAAAAGCAAATAAAATTGGCTTTTTGCTTCTGTAAAAGATTAAAGAAGAGCAAACATGACTTTTCTGAGGCCTAGGTCATAATCTGAACACTGAAATTTATGACCAGATGAAAGAAAGCAAACACAATATTAATAATTTCCATATGTTGCCTGATTGCACAGGGTGTAGTGACGTAGAGATGACCTGGGGAACACTGGGGAGTGCCCCTGAGTAACATCCCTGGCGGGTGTCACCCTGTGAGTTAACTGGCCTGCACAGCACTGCCTGTGCATCCCAGATGTGCAGGAGTCATGTGGAGCATGAGCAAACACACTCCTGCTCTTGCACAACTGCCTGGCCTCATGGAGAGCAGCTACTGAGCACCACGAGGAGAGATGTCATCCACTGCTGGCACCTCTGCCTCTGCTCCAGGGCTTTAGTGTGAGACCTCACTCCATCCTGGAGTAAAACCACCCAGGGCTGGTGGGTGGCCTTTACTTGCTGTCCCTGTGTTTGCATCTCTTTATTTAATTCCACTCCTCTGTGTGTATGTATTGCCTGCCTTTCCTAACTCCTCTCCTGTGATGCTGGGATAACTTGAGTTGCAGGGAGGTGAACCTTGTCCTAGTACTTGACATCCTGTCAGATGATCAGAGATATGGGAAAATAATTTGGGTGTGTTGATGTATGAGCTGTACACATGAAAACAAAATTATGAGCAGAAATAAGAACCATGGCCAGACAGCAAATAATCTTTGGTGGTTTGAGGGCTTTGCCAGCTAAAACTGCAGCTCTACGAGGAAGAACACACTGCACCAAACTGAGGTGTTGAATACAAAATGTTTCATTAAAATATAAAGAGGGAAAGTAATTCTCCTGCCCCAGTGCTCGAGTGAGGTTATCCTTTGTTTGCTCATCTACACCACGACTTGTCTCTGCCTCCCAGGCAGGATCCATGAAGGCTTTTAGGGCTGCGTGGGCACCCTCACCCTCTTCACCCTCACCCTTCTTCACCCTCAGGCTCTCACCCGCCAAGGTGAGACCCGTGTGTTTTAGAGGACACGGGAATCCAGCCTGTTCTCTTTGCTCCCAGGGTGACACTGTCTGCTTCTCCTTGTAGCCTCAGGCAGGCTGTCACAAATGTGGCAATAGTAAAGAATCCTATTAAATTACCAGTGCTAATCACCTGTCTGCCCAGCAGGTCCCTGCCAGCCTGGCCTTGGCCCTGTGCTGTCCTCATCCAGCCTTTGCTCAGTGCAGAGCAGGGCTGCAAAGGAGGCTGCTCGGGGCGTTCACTTCAGTGTTGCTTTTAGTCCTCAAAGAATTAGAGGGTTACTTCACCAGCCCCACTAACCTGCAAGGGTAGGTGTATTCTATTAATTATTTGCTGGAAAACTAACACTCCCTGTGTTTTTTATTGCAGCTGTCTGAGTGCCTGGGACACAGACAATACCAGATTGACCAGACCCCAGCACGATGGTGAGTGTGTGTGTTTGCTGTGCCACCCTGTGCCAGGCCTTTGCTCCCACCACATACACGTGGGCAGTGGAGCTCAGATAAGGACCCAGCAGGAAGAATGCTGTCACTGTCTGTCTCTTCATGGGGGGGAATTTATCACCTCTCTCTGCTTCCTCATACTAAATAATGACCCACACATACGGGCTTTTCCGTTTGGGGAGTTAATGGAAAACCAGTCGGATATCAGGTAGTTCAAAGAGCAGGAATTTCTCTAGATGAACTTCCTGGGTTTATTCTTTCCAGGTTGAATCCAGTTCCACCCTGCTGCCATGGACAGGGACACCTTCCACTAGAGCAGGTTGCTCCAAGCCCCAACCTGGCCTTGAACGCTTCCAGGGATGGGGGAACACTTCCAGAGATGGGGGAACACTTCCAGGGATGGGGGAACACTTCCAGAGATGGGGGAACACTTCCAGGGATGGGGGAACACTTCCAGAGATGGGGGAACACTTCCCTGTCCCTGTTTCAGAAAGCCCCACCCATGTGAATGTTAAGTGATGTTTTGCTGAGGATTTTCCTGAGAACATGAGAGCTTCGTAAGAGACAGTGTATTCCCCCAGAAATGGCACTGGACAGGAGGCAGGAGGAAGCTATTTGTGAATCTCCATTTTGGGTAAAACACTGCACTTCCTGGTGCGTTTATTTAACAGAATGATGGTCCTTGGCTGCTCTTGGAGAATTCAGAAATAGGGCTTTATGGGAACATTTCTTCTATGATTTACATGGAAAACTGCTGGGAAGAAGCTGTGTGCCATTCTTTGACTGGAAACTAGATACTCCAGGGGCATCCACATTAAGATATTTTCTTCTGTGTCCCTGTGGCTTATTTCTTATGTGGCTGGGATATCCCTCTAGAGCAAACCATTTCTGTTTAGGATGGAACCCTGGTATAAAATCACTCATGTTTGGTGAGTGGACTTTACACTGTCACTGTGTTTGCATCTTTTGAATATTCTTTGTTTTTAGTTCACCTCTGTGTATGTATGACTTTGTGTCTGCCTTTCATAACTCCTCTCCTGTGGGTTTAGGCAACAATCAAGGGAGTCTCGAGCTTCAGTGCTGAGCAAGAGGCACAGGCACTAAGGAAGGCCATGAAGGGGCTTGGTAAGTTGCTTTCCCTCCTCTGTTAAACCCTCCTTCATACCCCTGGAGATTGGGAATGTTTTTATGGTGTTTGTTGGAGGGGAAATCCAGCCCTTGGAATCACCCCACTGCCCTGTGAGAGAGCACTGGAAGGAATTGAGTGACTTGAACCTCACTGGAAATCCAAGTCTTGGCCATAGTGCGGCTCTTGTTTTCCCTCCCCTGTGGGGTGGTCCTGCCCTGCTGGGGCTGTGCTGAGGCACTGCTGCCCAGCTGAGAGCCAGCTGGTGTGCTGGGGTGTGAGGGCTGGGTGGGTAATGGCACAGCCTGAACACGACCAGAGCATGGGGCTGCTTCTTGAACAAGCAGCTTGACTGGTTTCCATTGGTTTCTTCAGGCACAGATGAAGATGCCATCATTGACACCTTGACCAAACTGAACGTTTCCCAACGCCAGCAAGTTCTGATCACCTATAAAAGCACTATTGGCAGGGTAGGTGTTCTTCAGAGACTGGTGACTGTGGCTTGAATTGGAAGTTGCAGACATTTTTTGGGCTGTGTCACTGGGGTGAAATGTGAACAACATCCCAGTCTCCATGGCAGCGTGATCAGCACAAGCTTTCCTTGGCCAGGTTTATTTTGGTCTTGTTCACTTCTGAGTAACTGTTTACCCAAGGAGGACTGGAGCATGAAGAAAATTGTGAACAAGTTCTTCCTGTTCTCAAAAGCTGTATTTTCTCTCACCTCCTTTCCTCTCTCTCTCTGTCTTCTAGGATTTGATTGATGACTTGAAGTCTGAGTTGAGTGGGAATTTTGAAAAGGTGATTGTTGGTTTGATGACTCCAACCACCATGTACGACGTGCATGAGCTGAGGAGGGCTCTAAAGGTTTGGAAATCTTCTGTGTTTCTTAAGTTGCGGTCAATTCTGTATGATATGGCATAATTGTACATTTATTATTAATTTCTTATTATTAACTTAAATATAACAAACAGTCATAGTTGCCCATCCAAACAGTTGTCATAGTCTTGGATCTTGTCTTTGCCACCCCCAGGGAGCAGGAACAGATGAAGGCTGCCTGATTGAAATCCTGGCCTCTCGCACCAACGGGGAGATTCGGCACATCGTCGAGAACTACAAACTGCGTATGTGGAGCACTCTACAGCCACACTAACTGGGCACTGGGGGTGTGCAGGGGGGTGCAGAGGAAGGAGAAGGGTCTGTCAGCCTCAAGGACTAGAATTTCACCCAGAAATGGAGTGGGTGTAAGTAAAGCAGGGTGGGGTGGTTGGGTCTGTCATCTGGACATCTGTCCCTGGGTGGATCTTCTGCCAGTTACATCCTGGCTGTGCTTCTTAACGTTGCCCTGTGCCACTCCATATGGAATGCTGTGATGAAAGCCAGGAAGGCCAAGGGTAATCCTGGCTTGTACCAGCCCTGGTGTGGCAGCAGGACCAGGGCAGTGACCATCCCCCTGTGCTGGCACAGCTGAGGTCAGTTTTGGATTCCTCAGGACAAGAGAGACACTGAGGGGCTGAAGTGTGACCAGGGAAGGGAACGGAGCTGGAAAGGGGCTGGAGCAGCAGGAGCAGCTGAGGGAGCTGGGGGGGCTCAGCCTGGAGCAAAGGAGGCTCAGGGGGGACCTTCTGGCTCTGCAACCCCCTGACAGGAGGGGGAGCCGGGGGGGGGTCGGGCTCTGCTCCCAGGGAACAAGGGACGGGATGAGGGGAAACGGCCTCAAGCTGTGCCAGGGGAGGGTCAGGTTGGACATTGGGAACATTCCTTCCTGGAAAGGGCGGTCCAGCCCCGGCACAGCTGCCCAGGGCAGCAGTGGAGTCCCCATCCCTGGAGGGATTGAACAGCCCTGTGGCTGTGGCACTTGGGGACATGGTTGTTGGTGGCCTTGGCAGTGCCAGGGGAGAGGTTGGACTCGATGACCTTGGAGGGCTTTTCCAACCCAAACCATTCCATAGTCTGTGGGGTACAGGGCCCTGAGCACAGTGACACCTCACCCAGCCTAGGGCTGGCCCGTGCTGTGGACAAGCCCTGCAGGGCTGGATCTGCTCCTCACAGCTGTGCTCTGTGTGTGCCCTGCCAGAGTACGGCTCCAGCCTGGAGGACGACATCGTGTCCGACACATCCTCCATGTTCCGCAGGGTCCTCGTGTCCCTCGCCACAGTGAGTCCGGCTGGGGCAGACGGGGGGAACCTCTGCTGAGGGTTCAGGCTGTCACTGCGAGTCCACCAGCAGCAAATTCACAGATGACAAGCTGGGGGGGAGTGTGGGTCTGCTGGAAGGCAGGAGGGCTCTGCAGAGGGACCTGGACAGACTGGATCCATGGGCTGATTCCAACAGGATGATGTTGAACAAGATCAAGTGCCGGGTCCTGCCCTTTGGCCACAACAACCCCCGGCAGCCCCACGGGCTGGGCCAGAGTGGGGGGACAGAAAGGGCCCTGGGGGGACTGACTGACAGCAGCTGAACAGGAGCCAGGGGGGCCCAGGGGGGCAAGAGGCCAATGGAGCCTGGCCTGGCTCAGGAATAGTGTGGCAGCAGGAGCTGGGGGGGTCGGGCTCTGCTCCCAGGAACCAGCAGTGGGACAAGAGGGCACAGCCTGCAGCTGCCCCAGGGCAGGTTTAGGTTGGCCATGGGGAAGAAGTTCTTCCCAGAGAGAGGGATCAGCCCTTGGAATGGGCTGCCCAGGGAGGGGGGGGAGTCCCCGTCCCTGGAGGGGTTTGAGCAGAGCCTGGATGTGGCATCGGTGCCATGATCTAGGTGACAAGCTGGGGTTGGATCAAGAGTTGGACTAAATTATCTTAGAGGTCTTTTCCAACCCAATTGATTCCATGATTGTGATTCTCTTGCATTTCACCTCATTGGCATTTCACAGCAGCTTCTGCAGAGAGAGGAGCCTCACTCTGAGCATTAATGCCATGTGCTCTTTCTAAATGGCCCCATTAAAGTGGATGGTTGCTCATCTCAAAAGCAAGAACAAATCACATCCAAGCCATGTTTTGCTGTATTTGTAACCCATTATTCAATATTAACAATCCCATTATGCATCTCCAGTGACTGGTTTTAATGGAGAATTTGCAGGTCTTCTATGAGTTGCTCTGGTGAAATGAGCTTTTCCTGCTTGTCTTTCCCCAGGGTAACAGAGATGAGGGAACATTTGTGGATGAGGCCCTTGCTCAACAGGATGCTCAGGTGTGTAGCAATGTGCTGCCTTGCAGGAGCTGTCGGGTTTGTCTGTGTGAGCCAGGGGGAAGCTCTGCTTTTTCGGGACCTCAGGTTTTTTGAAGGGAGATGAGTAAGCCTGAAGCTGTGCTGGACAGCAGCCCCAGGTGGAGACTAGATGGGATATTAGGAAAAATGGGCTGTCCATCCTGTGGGGATTTAACAGCCATGTGCATGTGGCACTTGGGGACGTGGGTCAGTGCTGGGGGAATGGTTGGACTCAGTGATCTCACAGGGCCTTTCCAACCCAATGATTCCATGGAGTAAAAATCACGTTATGTACCCGTGGTCTTCTCAATTAGCCTCATTTTGTCTGTTCCTAATGTCTTCAAGAGCCTGTATGAAGCTGGGGAGAAGAGATGGGGAACAGATGAGGTGCAGTTCATGTCCATCCTCTGCACACGGAACAGGTGCCACCTGCTGAGAGGTAGGACCCCTGGGATGTCCTGGACTCTGTGCCTTGTGTGAGGACAGTACTTTTGTAGGAACTTTGTACTTGTTCAGTAACTGATTGTGAGCCTTTCCTAAAACGACAGGTATCATCAGGGCCAATTCCATTCAATTCTTTTAGACTGCTTTAGTCCCTCCTGAGACAGAAAGGGAGTTGAGAAAAACATCCCTGCAACTTGCTCCAACCTGTAAATTTGAGATAATGAAGAATGACTCCCATGGGCAGAGCCAGGCATGGACACTGCCTTCATTAACTAGAAAAGCCTTGCAGCAGTGCTGGGGCAATTAGCAAGACAGCTGCTAATTAAAATGAATTATTTCTGAGGGGCAGCCCTGATTTAACTTACAATGTCACGATAATGGTGCAATGTTCACACAGAGCATGAGGAGCTTGATCTTGCAAAGTGATCCCCGGGGTTTACACTCTGTTCCCTGCAGCAGCTCACTGGCTCTTTTTACCCCCGACTCTCCCTCCTAGTTTTTGATGTGTACAGAGGGATTGCTAATAAGGACATCACAGAGAGCATCAAATCTGAGATGTCAGGAGACCTCGAGGATGCTTTGTTAGCTGTGGGTGAGTTCCCTGCTTTTAAACTTTGTCTACAAACTGATTAAATAATTAAAGAGCCTGCCTCTTGCCCTGGCTGTTTACACAGCTTCAGGAGGCAGATACTGTCTGTCTTTTTTGCAAGCCACATCTTTTAATCTTTGCAGATAAAACCTGGGGAGAAAGCTCTGTGCTTTATATTTCTTTCCCAATGGATGCTTTGGGAGCTGACATTTGCTGTCAGGAAGCTTTAAAGCCTTAAAAATATTTTATTACTGCGCACTGGGCATGGAGACATCAAGTGACAGCAGGTCACTGACTCTGGATGTCTGTGCTGTGCTTGCTGACTTGCATCTTTACAGAATAAACACTTGCACTGAGAAAGTGCTGGAAGGGTTTGGAAGACCTTGTCCTTCAGTGTTTATTTGCCTTACTTCTCTTGTTCTTGTCTCCCTTCCAGTGAAGTGCATGAGGAATAAACCTGCGTATTTTGCTGAAAGATTGTACAAATCCATGAAGGTAAAGAGCTTTTGCTGGGAGATTGGTATTTCCCCCCCGCCTTTCCATGCTTGAATCAGTAGCACGACAGAAATCATTAAAGAAAGAGAAACTTTGTGTTAACTGGGGGGGGGAAAGAAGTCTGAGCTTTTCTATGGACCTCCTTTCCCTCAGGAAGCCCAGAGCTCGTAGTGGATCACTGCCTTAATCCAAAAATGCTCTAATTAGGAACAGATCCTGCAGAAAGCCAAGTGATCAAACCTTTGTGTCTGCCAGTGACCTGCCCCAAACGCTTTGCAGCTGCAGCTGTGGTTGTGTTTCCCAGGGCCTGGGCACAGATGACAGCACCCTGATCCGGGTGATGGTGTCCCGCTCCGAGGTGGACATGCTCCACATCCGCAGGGAGTTCCTGGCCATGTATGGGAAATCCCTCCACTCCTTCATCAAGGTGAGCCCTGCAGTGTCAGAAACACAGGAGACAGGTCCCCTCTCAGCACCTCTGGGGTGTTTTAGAGAGAGTGGAATTAAGGAGACTTCACATTTATGTACTGAAAACGTCCCTGAATGTTCTTGGTTATTAAATTGTCGAAGAGGATTCAAACCCTGTGACAAATCGTGTGTGCTGGAAGGAGTCCAGCCTTGTATGGAGCTGTGAAATTAATTGTGTTCCTTTTTTCTGCTCTCTCTAGGGAGATTGCTCAGGAGACTACAGGAAAGTTCTGCTCAGACTCTGTGGTGGGGAGGATTAAAGGAGGCCTAGGGGACTGTCTGGGTGATGGGAAGCAGCTGATCATAGAATTGTTTAGGTTGGAAAAGATCTTTAAGATCATCCAGCCCAATAATTATTTCTTTCATGTAATTTTTTTCCCAAATATCTTATTAATTGCTCTGATTTTTGCCTTAGGTTAGTTCATGCTCTGGTTGATAATGGCCATTCTGGTTGGCCATGGCCAATCTGCTTTTATGCTTGGCACACCCATTTGCCTACTGATTGGGCTGGTAAAGCCCAGCTTAAACAGAATGCTGTAACCAAAGATATAAAAGTTAAATTGTTTCCTGACCAGATGCCCCTTTGCTGTTGTGTTCACCAGCAACACTTGTCAACTGAAGCAAACCTGGATGCAGAGTGTGAGAGGCTGCCCTGGGAAAATCTAACCCATCAGTACCTGGAGAGTGCAGAACACAGGCTTGCTTCAGTTTTTCGAGATAATTAGGACACAAAGAACCCAAATATCTAAAATACAAGCATGTTTACATCTTAACTGGCCCTCTGTTAGTGTGGAGCATTAACAGCCTGGCTGCAGGGTATGTATATGTTGCCTAGAGATCTGTTCATGGGGAAGATGTCACTGGTGACATCAGAAAAGCCTCTTGCTGCCCTGGTTAGAGCAGCCCCGTGTTCTTGGTCTGCCTTCTTCACTCATGGGAGTATAAATAATAATGGTTATGTTACAAACCCTCCTCTGGATAAAGTGATACCATTGGAATGGTGCCTTTTAGGGAATGACCTGTCCCCAAAATCCCACCTCATGGCCTGGTGCTGGGGCAGCTCCTCAGACCTCCCTGGGGCAGCTCTCTCCAAATCTCCCTGAGGCTGCTCCCCAGATGTCCCAGGGGCAGCTCCCCAGTGTCCCTGGGACATCCCCCCAGACTCCCCCACGTGCCAGCCCCATGTCACAGGATCATGGAGGTGTTTGTGCCTGGGTCTCTCCTGGGTTTCCACACCAACCTCTGGCAAAGCTATTTTCCCCAGACCCTCCACACCTGCCTGTTCACCTGAGTGCTGTTTTACTACAAAGATGGGGTTCTTCTTTGGCTTAGCAACTTATTTTTTACTGCTGGTGAATAATCCTGTTCTGAAGGATCAGACTGAGGCTGGAATGTCACAGCTGAAACACTGAGGTGGCTGCACCCAATTCCATCACTCATTTTCCTCTGAAATAGGCTGCTGCTGGCTGGAATAGGAGATGCCTCTGTGGCCTTCAATAAAATAATTTTCTTTCTCACTCCTTGGGCTGCCAGTGGAGACACATTCCTGACTTTTGCTGGGAGAGGAGGCAGAGCTTTATCCAGTTCTCCCAAGGCCTCTGCTCAGGACAGGGAAAGGTCTGTGCCCAGCACAGGGGCTGCCAGAGCTGCTCGGGCGGGGGGTGGGTTCCAGTGCCTTGTGTCAGGTTGCTGAGCTTTGAAAAATGAATAAAGAATTTGTTTCTGTACTTCCTGCCCTGGACTCCTGCGCTCCTCAGGTGCCTGTTTCCCTCCACAGGACCCTGCAGGGCGGGGTGGGGGGCCCGGGGCACTGTCCCTTGGGTGGGGACGGTTTATAAACCCCCACTGGGGGATCCCTGGTGTGGGGGGTGGGTTTGAGGGGGCAACCCAACACCCCCAGCTCGGGCTGGTGCTCCTGCTGCTCCCCTCGGGAGCCCTCCTGCTTTGGGGGCACCACATCCCCTCCATGTGCTCCTCATGCAGGTCCATTCTCAACACGCTGCCAATGATTCCACCCAATCAGCACGAGGAGAGGCTCAAATCTACCCTAATCATTTATACAGAATCTGCTCAGGGGATTTTAATGGTGACCCTTTCACTTCTGCCTGTTCCAAAGTTCCCAGGGGAATCCACCCAGTGCTGGCAGCTGAATGTTTGGAGACGGGAGGCTCCGGACGTGGTGGCCCAGGGTCCCATCTGTTAAGGAAACTTCCCAGTCTGACTATTCCTGAGGCTCTCTGGCCATCACACTCCCAGCACCAGAGACTTCCACTGCTGGGACTTCCACTGCCCAGGGCCTGATTTTACCCTTTGGAAGATGATGTATTTCCAAGGTCTCTACTGAAGTGCAGGAATGCAGAGAAGCTGCTGGAAGGTGACCTTGACAGACTCTCTAAAAGAGGGTGATGTCAGTGGAGCAGGTAGATGGTTCTCTGCAGGACCGATGTTCAGTTCCATGGTGGGCACCCAGAGCTGTGGGAGTGGGAATGGCACAGAGGTTTTGGAAGTACCAGTAGAGAAACGCCCTCGGTCTGTAGAGTGATCACAGAGCAGCTGCAGGAGGTTCCTTGTGTTCAGCTCACTGCCCCTGCTGATACCGGGTGACCTCCTGCTCTGGCTTCCACCCCCTTCCCACAGGAGGTCAGAAACCCCAGGATATCGATAGTGTTGCTCAGGGCCCGAGGATGAGACTGTAACCTCGGCACTCCAGGGGATGGGTCCCTGTTCTGTTGTTGCAGGAATAGGGACTGGACTTGCTGGAGCCCAAGAGGCCCCTGGTTTGCCATGAAACGAGGGAGTTTAGTGAGAAGATGCAGACTTGAATACTTGCAAAATGTGGAATACGTAAAAATTTTCTTAAGAAAGGATGGTCTTTGATGTTTGACCCTTGTGCACATTCCAGCCTAATCAACAAGGGAGATTTAATCCATTAAACAGCAGCCAACAAACAAGCTCTAAGTGCTGTGCAGGTGTTAGAAAAACAAATTACTTGCTGGTAGAATTGCCTCATTAAGGTTTAGGGCTGGACATGCTCCAGTGATCCCAGGCCGAGGGGGAGTCTAACTGAGCTTGGGAAGAAGAGTGTACCTCTGACAGTGGGCACAAGGAATGCAGAATTTACAGGCCACAGAGACATCTGGCAGGACTCCTAAGGTAAGGAAGAAACTGATAAACCCAACTCAGCAACTGGGCTGAAATCAGCTCCAGCTGCTCAAAGGTGATTCCAGCAGGGGCAGATCACAACCACCAAGCCAAGAAACCCCCCGACCCAAAGGAAGAGAAGGTCGGGCATGCAGACTAACTAGTGTGAGAAGCAAATTGTTAACAGACAGAAGACAGAATACTAATTAATAAGAAAACTATGTAACTGGTAGCCAATGAACACTAGTTCCTTTGTTTGCTAAAATGTATAAATAATAAAGTTTCAATAGTTGGTGTCCTTGATTTGTGGAACTCCAGTGATCACCCAGGCTTGTGCAGCTCTGACATGAATAAACGTCCCTCTCGAGTGTGTCATTCCTGGAGCGTTGCAAAGGCGGTGGAGAATCCCATTCTTTGCAGACACCGGGACCCCGCAGTGCTCTGAGCTCTGGCAGCTGCAGACACGCAGTGCTGGGGCACTGCAGGGCTGAACAAACCCACACAGTGGGAAGGGTCTGATCCCTAGAAAACCCCCCAGGATGGGCCATTCACGGAGCAGGAAAATTCCCATTCAAGGGGCAGGAAAAGGCCTGTTCCCAGGTCAGGAAAGACCCACTCATGGAGCAAGAAGGGCCTGTTTGTGGGGCAGGAAAAGGCCCCTTCTCGGGGTGGGAAAAGGCCCGTTCAGAGTCAGGAAAAGGCCCGCTCAGGGGCAGGAAAAGCCCCATTCCCGGGGCACAGAAAGGCCCGTTCCTGGCTCGGGAACAGGCCCGCTCAGAGGCAGGAAAAGGCCCGTTCCCGGGGCACAGAAAGGCCCGTTCCTGGGGCGGGAAAAGGCCCGTTCCTGGGGCGGGAAAAGGCCCGTTCCTGGGGCGGGAAAAGGCCCGTTCCTGGCTGGGGAACAGCCCCGCTCAGGGGCAGGAAAAGGCCCGTTCCTGGCTCGGGAACAGCCCCGCTCAGGGGCAGGGAAAGGCCCGTTCCTGGCTGGGGAACAGCCCCGCTCAGGGGCAGGGAAAGGCCCGTTCCCGGGGCACAGAAAGGCCCGTTCCTGGATGGGGAACAGCCCCGCTCAGGGGCAGGGAAAGGCCCGTTCCCGGGGCACAGAAAGGCCCGTTCCTGGCTGGGGAACAGCCCCGCTCAGGGGCAGGGAAAGGCCCGTTCCCGGGGCACAGAAAGGCCCGTTCCTGGGGCGGGAAAAGGCCCGTTCCTGGGGCGGGAAAAGGCCCGTTCCTGGCTGGGGAACAGCCCCGCTCAGGGGCAGGGAAAGGCCCGTTCCCGGGGCACAGAAAGGCCCGTTCCTGGGGCGGGAAAAGGCCCGTTCCTGGGGCGGGAAAAGGCCCGTTCCTGGCTGGGGAACAGCCCCGCTCAGGGGCAGGGAAAGGCCCGTTCCCGGGGCAGGAAATGTTCCCCGCTCCCCGGAAGCCCGTCCGGGGCGGTCCCGCCGCGCAGGCGCAGAGGCCGCGGCCGCCGCCGGCCGGGGCTGAGGCGCCGCTCCCGCTCCGGCCCCGCTCGGCGCGGCCTCATGAGGCGGCGGGGCCGGGCCGGCCATGGGCGCCCTGGGCAGCCGCGTCCTGCGGCGGAGGGGCCCCGTCCCGCGGGGCGAGGCGGCGGCGGGCAGGGCCGGCAGGAACGGCAAGAGGAAGCGCGGCGGGGCCGCCGAGGGGCCCGGGGACAGCGACAGCGACGGCGACACCGAGCGGGACGAGCGGCTGCTGCACCCCCGGGGCCGCAGGTCTGGGGGCCGCGGTCACCCCGGGCGGGACGGGGCAGAGGGCGCGGGGGGGCAGCTCGGGCCCCCCTCGGGAGGGGTTATTGAGGTTTTCAGGTTTAGGTTTTGAATTTATCGTGTCCAGAATTGGCTTTTTTGAGGGTTTGGGGGTTTTTTGTTTGTTTGTTTTGCCGAGCTGGGGGTGCTCCGGGCCCCGCTGCCCCCAGAGACCGGGGCTGGTCCCCGCTGAGTGTCCGGGCTGACACACTCCGTGAATGATTTATCTCAGTTGTGCTGCCCCGGCTGCTCGCTGGAGTCCCACAAAGCACAACGGCTATGGATCTTCTTACTGTTTATACGTTCTAGCAAAAAGAGGAATTAGAGCTCGTTGGCTACGAGTTACACGGTTTTCTTATTAATTAGTATTCCAGTAATCTGCTGGTTAACGATATTTTCTTTTCCAATACATCCACATGATTTACATTAAAAAAAAAAAAAGATGTTTACATGTAGGGGTTCTGCGATTGAGTCAGTATAATTTAAACACTGTGCATCAAGACAGGCAGCTCTGTCGTGGTAAATTAAGTTGTGACTAATTATCCCAAGGCTGGCAGTGAGAGTTTTGGGGGTCAGGCCACTCTTTGGGGTCAGGGGAGCTCTGGGGTGCTCGGGGGATGTCCCAGCACCAGCAGTTTTCCCAGATTTTCCTGGTTTCCTCGTTTTGACTCTTATTTCTCTATTTCCCTTCAAATTTCCCCAAAATGTTCCCCCATTTTTGCCTCAAATTTCCCCAAATTTCATCGATTTTCCAAATTTTCTCAGATTTATTTATATTACTCTAATTGTTCCCAAATTTCCCAACATTTCCCCGAAATTTCACCAATTCCCCCAAATTCTCCAAATTTTCCCCCAAAGTTTACCAAAACTTCCACATTTTTATCCAGAATTCCTATAATTTCCCCCAAATGTATCCAATTTTATGAATTTCCCCAAGCTTCCCCATTTTCCAAATGTGCCCCAAACTTCCCCATCTTTGGCCCAATTTTCCCCATTTTTGCTCAAAATTTTCCATTTTCCCCTAAATTCCTCTGATTTTTCCTCAAATTGCCCCATTTTCTCAGAATTTTCCCCGGGTGTTCCCATTTTCACCAAAATCTCCTCATTTCTGCTTCTAATTCCCCTAAATTTCATCACTTTTCCTAATTTGATGAAATTTGGAGAATATTTTGAGAATACCTTGGAATTCTGGGAGACTCTGGATTTCCAGGGGGATTTAGGGCCAATTTTATCTCCTTTTGGAGCCGATTTGGTTCAATTTCACACTATTTCAGCAAATTTTGGGCAAATAGTGGCACAGGCAGGGAGTGGGGAAGTGGTGCCAGCCTGGGGAGGACGTGGCAGGGAAAATCCTGGGCTTGAGACCCACTGCAGCTGCTGTAATGGGACAACTGGAGGAGTGTCTCACTGTTTGTTTGGTTTGTTTTTTTTACTAGGAAAAAATTGAAAAGCACATCAAAATACATTTATCAGACTCTGTTTTTGAATGGGGAGAACAGTGATGTCAAAATCTGTGCTCTGGGAGAGGAGTGGAACTTGCACAAGATTTATTTGTGTCAGGTAAGTGGCTCCTTTCTAAATCCCAGTAGGAACTGTGCTTTTAGTAAAATAATGTCTGGGAACTGTGAGGTGTGACTGGAGATTTATCCTTTTTTTTTTTCCTCTTTTATTTGGGACTTTCACTCTTTTTGTAGATGCAAACAGTTAACCAGCTCCTGTTAGCAGTGTTGGGAAGCAGAGCTGCATCTTTGTGTTTGAAAAGCTTCTCTCTCTTCCTGTGTAATTTTTTTTATTCTATTTAATTTATTTCATTCTTAGTCTCGGTGCATTCTCTGTGAAAACAGTCCTGAAATTTGTCTTTGATGTCCTGAGAACATGTTCCTGTTTGCTGAACAGGTGGCTGAGTGGCTCTTGTGGTGTGAACACTCTGTCAGGGCACAGGAGGCACTTCCAGGCGGGATTTGTAGAGCCCATGGTGCCCCAGTTCAGTGTTCCTGGGCTCGGGGGCAGGGACCTGCAGGGACATTGGTGGTGCTGGCTCTCTGTGCTTGGTATTGGTTGGTAGGAGCCCTCAGGAAGGATTTCTTGCAGCTGCCTGGGAAGGTTTGCACAGAAGCTCTAGGAAGGAGTAAATCTCAGTGAGAACCTGCCCAACACCCTCTGTGTGTACAGACCTTTCCTTTGGGCCTGGTTCAGGTGCAGTGCTCTGTGCTTGTGCCTCAAACACCCTCTGTGTGTACAGACCTTTCCTTTGGGCCTGGTTCAGGTGCAGTGCTCTGTGCTTGTGCCTCAAACACCCTCTGTGTGTACAGACCTTTCCTTTGGGCCTGGTTCAGGTGCAGTGCTCTGTGCTTGTGCCTCAAACACACTCTGTGTGTACAGACCTTTCCTTTGGGGCTGGTTCAGGTGCAGTGCTCTGTGCTTGTGCCTCAAACACACTCTGTGTGTACAGACCTTTCCTTTGGGGCTGGTTCAGGTGCAGTGCTCTGTGCTTGTGCCTCAAACACACTCTGTGTGTACAGACCTTTCCTTTGGGGCTGGTTCAGGTGCAGTGCTCTGTGCTCGTGCTTGGGGAGCACAGAGGTTGGCTTTGCTGTGTCCTCTGTGTCACAGCTCCTGTGTCACAGGCTGTGGCAGGAGCAGAGCTGGCAGGCACAGCCCCCTCTGCCCCGTGGATGGGCACAGCACTGGTGTGGCTCAGGCTGCTGGTGCTGCTGGTGTGTTCTGTCACTGTGACTGTGAGTGCTGCCTGTCAAGTTTGCTCCTGAAACCTTTGCCTGGGTTGGTGACTGAAGTTGGGTGTTAAATCCTCCTGTGGATGCAGCTGTATGGCAGGGTTTGAAAACTGTGACTTTGCTCTGCAGAGGCCTCGCTGTAGGAGTGATGTTTTTTGGGAGAGGAGCCTCAGGGGAGTTCAGTGTTCTCATCAGGCAGGTCCTGTTTTAGGTCACACTCCAGCGTTGGAATTATGTTACTGTGGGT
This sequence comes from Pseudopipra pipra, assembly GCF_036250125.1. Lineage (NCBI taxonomy): Eukaryota > Metazoa > Chordata > Aves > Passeriformes > Pipridae > Pseudopipra > Pseudopipra pipra. The sequence goes on from NC_087576.1 coordinate 4,854,287, forward strand.
AAAGTAGTTTTGGAGGTTAGAAATAACTGCATGTAAACGACTCTTTTAATGCCATTGTGACTCTGAACTGCTGAGCAGCCTTTCTGAGCCTGTTTCAGCTCCCCTGGTCCCTCAGTCACTGCCTTGAGCTGAATAAAGGACAGTCAGGTGCTGCTCTGACTGTTCACAGCAGCTCTGAGAAATGGGGGATTTCTGTTCTCTGATGCTGTTACTAAAATTATAAATTCTTATGCAAATGGGGAGTGATCTCCATGGCAAAGCTGAGGCAGCCTCGTGAGGAGGGTGTGGTTAGTGAGGTCCTGGGTTTGAGAGGAGTGTGTTGTGTGCCATGGTTAGGGATGCACTGAGGGTACAGAAATACTGACCTCATCAAAATAAATCAAAACTGGGGCTTGTGTTATTTGCTGCCTTGGGCTGAAATGCTGAGTGAAGAGGTCAGGGAATGTGGTACAAATAGACTTTATTTTTTTGATCTCTCAGGTAAACTTCATTGATAGCATCTCATAATGGGCACATCTGCTGCTGGGAAGGAAAATCAGGAACCCTAGTAGAGCATTATCTTTCCCTTCATTTGGATGGAAACCTCTCAAATTCTAGTTTTATGTGCCTTACACTTAATAATAAAAGGTATATTGCTGTAAATGGTGTATGTGTCTGTGTCCTTGGTATGAGACTACAGCCTTGTACAGTAATTTGTATGTCTTGCATGCCTTTCTTTTATTTTTCCCCAGTCCCCAAACTGGCATTCCCTAATGCCTGCAGGATTTGTTGTCTGCTGGTAACATCAAGGACTTAGTTCTTGGACTAATTCTGCCCCCACTGGTGGTGTGGTTTGTAGGAAAAGAGCTTCTGTGGCTTTTCTGGCCTTTTAAAGCTCTTTTCTTCGGTCACACACATGTAGCCCAAATTTCCTGTAGGCGTTTTCAGTGTCAGAAACAGCAAATACAGTTGGCCCCTTTTGAATCTGTCAGAATGTTTAAGCTTGTGAAAGTTCCCTTAACACAGTTTGTTCTGCATAAAGGTAAATATTAACCATGTTTTGTTCCATGTGCTGCTTTTGGCACTTCTGTTTGGGATGAAATCTCTTAGTCGAGTTCTTTTTCTCTCCTCTTCCCTCCTACAGTCAGGCTACTTTTCCAGTATGTTCAGTGGCTCTTGGAAAGAATCCAGCATGAACGTCATAGAGTTGGAGATTCCTGACCAAAATATTGATGTAGAAGGTAAGTGGGAACCTCTTATTTTAACAAAGCCCTGAGGGCAGGGGTTAAGTTAAACCTCGTGATCCTCAGAGGTGGCACTTGTACTTCTCTGTTTCACAGCTCTCAGGGTGTGCTGCAGGGTTTGTTTAACTGGTGGAAGCTCAGTGCTGGGCTGGGCACTGTGTTCTGTTGGGGGCTCTGGGCTGGTCAGCACTGGCTGTTTGTCCAGAGCAGCCGAGATCACAGAGAAGGTGTGCAGGGAAGAGGTTTGGTTATAGTTCAGGACTCTTTTGATGCCCTGTGCTCACTGCTCTGTCTCTGTTTGGCTCCTGTTCCCCGTGCAGCCCTGCAGGTGGCCTTTGGCTCCCTGTACAGAGACGACGTGCTGATCAACCCCAGCCGCGTGGTGGCCCTGCTGGCAGCAGCCTGCATGCTGCAGCTGGTAAGTCAGGAGTGCCAGGATCTCTGTCTCTGCCTGAAGAGAGGCACAACAGTTCATAAAATCCTCGCCAGCATGTCCTGTTTCACCCAGAGAAATGAATCAGCTTTTCAGGCTTAGTGGGAAGAAACCTAAACACAACGCAGAGGGTTTGTTGGAAAGTGCTGTGGCTGAGATTCAGGTGTAAGATTAAGTGCTGCTTTGAGTCATATCTAAAAGTAGATTAAAATAGGTTTTGTGGCTCGTTTGCTCTACCCTGAAGACATTCATCACGCTTCTCTTTCGTGGGAAATATTCTTCAGGCAAGTCTGTGTTTCTGGGGAGCAATGGTTGAAATGTTTTGGGCAGCGTAGCACAGGTCACTGCAGCCTGGGAGACTCTGGGGGTGGCTCAGGCAGGAAAATCCGCATGAACTGCACAGTGCCTGACATTTCCTGTTGGGAAATAAACACTCGGAATGCCTGTGGGTTTTTTGCCTCCCTGCAGGATGGCTTAATCCAGCAGTGTGGTGAAACAATGAAGGAAACCATCACCTCCCAGACCGTGTGTGGGTACTACAACTCCGCGGGGACGTACGGGCTGGACTCCGTGAAGAAAAAGTAAGAATTCCTGTCTCTGAGCTGCTTTGGACATGGCTAATGATCAGTGAGTTTATACACAGTACAATAATGCCCAGGTTAATTGTTTTATTAGAATAGAATCATAGAATCATGAAGGTTGGAAGGGACCTTTAAGATCATCCAGTCCAGCTGTCCAACCAGCACTGCCACTTTAACCCCTAAAACCTTATCACCCAGTGCCAGATCCATACACCTCTTAATTCCAGTGATGGTGACTCCACCACCTGCTCGGGCAGCACATTCCAGTGCCTGACCACCCAAACAGTGGAAAAATCTGATCTGAATCTCTTCTGTCTCAGCTTGAGGCCATTTCCTCTGGCCCTCTCACTGCAGGCAGAGCAGACAAGAGCAGTCCCCACCTCTCTACAACCTCCTGTCAGGGAGTTGTGAGCGATGAGGTTACCCCAAGTCTCCTCTTCCTGAGACTAAGCAAGCCCAGCTCCCTCAGCTGCTCCCCAGCAGACGTGTTTCCTGGATCCCTCAGAGCCCTGGTGCCCATTGCTGCCCATGCTGCAGCACCTCAGTGTTCCTTTGGAAGTGGGGCCAGACCTGCAGGCAGCACTCAAGGTGTGCCTGCCGGGCACAGGGGACAATCACTGCCCTGCTCCTGCTCCACACTGTTCCTGATACAGGCCAGGATCCATTGGCCTTCTTGGCCACTTGGCCTCACTGTTGGCTCATACTGAGCTGGCTGTCAAGCAGCACCCCCAAGTCCCTTCCTGCTGAGCAGCTCTCGAGCCACTCCTCCCCCAGCCTGGAGCTGCAGGGGTTGCTGTGACCCAAGTGCAGGACGTGGCACTTGGCCTTGTTGAACCTCATGCCATTGTTGTCCTCGGCCCATTGATGGGGTCTGCCCAGGCCTGTCTGCAGAGCCCTCCTGCCCTCCAGCAGATCCACACTGCCACCCACCCTGATGCTGTCTGCAGATGTCCTGAGAGCACAGGTGACCCCCTCATCCAGATCCATAAAGGTGGGAAACAGGACTGGCCCCCAGCCAGCCCTGGGGACACTGCTGCTGATGGGCCCCATCTGGATTTATGTCCCTTCCCCACAGCTCTCTGGGCCTGGCCATCAGCCGGTTTGTTGCCCATCCAAGAGTCCACCCATCCCAGCCATGAGCAGCCAGTTTGTCTGGGAGATGCTGTGGGAGATGGTGTCAGACACTCCACTGAAGTCTGGACAGACACATCCACAGCCTTCCCCTCATCTGCTGGGCGGGTCACTCTGTCAGAGAAGGAGATCAGGTTGGTCAGGCAGGACCTGCCTTTCGTGAATCCACGTTGGCTGGGCCAGGCTGTCCTTCCTGCCTGTGCCATGTGATGGCACTCTGGATCCCATCCACAACCTTGCCTGGAACCAAGGTCAGGCTGACAGGCCTGGAGTTCCCTGCATCGTTCTCCTGACCCTTCTCGTAGATGGGTGTTACATTTGCTGCTTTCCAGTCAGCTGGAACTTCTCCAGTTCACCAGGACTGCTGATAGATGGTTGAGAGTGGTATGGCAAGTTCTTCTGCCAGTCCCCTCAATGCTCTGGGGTGCATCCCATCAGGGCCCATGGACTGGTCACTGCCCATCTCCTCCTGGATTACAGGGCCTTCACTCAGCTCCCCATCCCTCACTTCCAGCTCTGGAGGCTGAATATCCTCAGGACAACTGATCTTGATATTAAAGACCAAGGCAAAGAAGACATTGAGTACCTCAGCCTATTCCTTGTCCCCTGTCACTGCATCACCCTCTGCACTGAACAAATGATGGAGACACTCCTTGACCTTCCTTTTGCAGTGTATTTGTAGAAACTTTTGTGTTGTCTTTAACTGTAGTGGCTAAATCAAGTCTTGTTGGGCTTTGGCCCTCCTAATCCTTTGACAGCTGCCCAATTTTGGCTTTGCTCATCCTATTGTTGAGGTTCTACTGTCATCAACTCCCTTAAAATCCGTGCAGATTGTGGCAGGTTGATTGGCCTGTGCTGTGACTGAGAGAATTACAGTAGTAAGGACAGTATGTTTGGTCTTGAGTGTGACAGTGAAGTAACACATGATCACAGACTGTTTCATCAAAAAATGGCTTTAATATGCAGAGTTCAAGCTGAACTTGAAATGAGGAGGGCTGATGCCACATTTGGGAGCAGAATGCTGAGAGCTCTCACCAGCTTCCTTGTGCTGGGACTCAGTGTGTTCTCAGAGCTCTGCATGGCATTGACAGTCCTTGGAATTCTGCTTGTGTTGTGCCCTTGGAGAAACTCAATGCACCTTTAATAAGAACTTCAGAAAATTTCCTGGCAAACTCCCAGTGTTTGAAAGAACTCTTTTTTATATTTTTATGCATTTCTGGCTTGGGTTAAGGCAACATTTCCCAGTCCTGTGGGGCAGCATCAGGCTTTGTGAGCCTGAGCACCTGTTGCAGGAGTGTTGACATAGAGGAAAAACAAGCAAAGGTCTTAATTCCTTGCTTTCCATACAGGTGCCTTGAGTGGCTCTTGAACAACCTGATGACCCACCAGAGCATTGGACTCTTCAAAGAACTCAGGTACTGGGGCTGCACTTCCCCCACAGGGATGAAGGACAATCCCTGCCCAAGTCTAGAGCTCACTGCAAATCGTTTTCTGGGCTGTCGCTGGTTGGTTGTTCCCTGTCTGCCCTTCTTCCTTTTCTCTCTTCTGTCTCACTGACCTGTTATGGTTGATTTTTTTCAGCATAAACCTTATGAAGCAGCTGATCAGCTCCTCCAACCTGTTCGTGCTGCAGGTGGAAATGGACGTGTACACTGCTCTCAAAAAGGTACTTCCCAAGGGGCTGCTGGGGCTTGAGGCAGTGGAACCTTTGTGGGATTGAGTGAAAGTATTTAACAGAGTATCAGAACCTCTATAGGAATGAATGCACTATGGAAATATCTCTTATTGATGCATGGATCACTTATTTAAAACCTTCTTCCACTGACTCACTAGAATTTATTTGTTTTTCCCAGTGGATGTTCCTTCAGCTCGTGCCTTCTTGGAATGGGTCTTTCAAGCAGGTGTTGACTGAAGCTGACGCCTGGTTTGCCGAGCGCAGGAGAGGTAGGAGGAGCTGCCTGGCCTTGGTTTAGGGTTTGAATGCAAGTAATTTCTTAATTTTAGTGGCAGTGCTGACTCACCTGCCCATAATATCGATCTCTGATCAACAAGTAAAAACTTATAAAATAAGTAAAAAATATAAATAGGGGCTGGCAAATATCGGGGAGAACAAGTTGTGATGCAGGTGCTCTGTGTTGCAGAGTTTGGGGGTGATGTTGCTTTCCTGGAATCAGCCCAGGGAAGTGCATTCCTGCCCGTGTTCTCCCACCTGAGGCTGCAGTACATCATCAGTGACCTGGCCTCGGCCAGGATCGTGGAGAGAGATGCCCTGCTGCCCTCAGGTGAGTGAGTGCTGGGCACAGCCTGAGGCCTCTCCTCGGCTCCTGGGGTGGGCTTGGGACACCTCACCCCCAGAAGGACATTGAGGGGCTGGAGGTGTGCAGGGAAGGTAGCGGAGCTGGGAAGGGGCTGGAGCAGCAGGAGCAGCTGAGGGAGCTGGGGGGGCTCAGCCTGGAGCAAAGGAGGCTCAGGGGGGACCTTCTGGCTCTGCAACCCCCTGACAGGAGGGGGGAGCCGGGGGGGGGGGTCGGGCTCTGCTCCCAGGGAACAAGGGACAGGAGGAGAGGGAACGGCCTCCAGCTGTGCCAGGGGAGAGTCAGGCTGGATATTGGAGAAATTCCTTCCTGGAAAGGCTGCCCAGCCCTGGCTTAGCTGCCCAGGGCAGCAGTGGAGTCCCCATCCCTGGAGGGATTTAAAAGCCGTGTGGATGTGACACTTGGGGACATGGTCAGTGGTGGCCATGGCAGTGCTGGGGAATGGTTGGACTCAGTGACCTCAGAGGGCTTTTCCAACCCAAACCATTCCATGATTCTACTGAGCTGATCCCATTCTGTGTGCCTTCCCCAGCCTGTCCTGCCCTGGAGTCACTGGGAAGGGCTCAGGGTGTTTTTTTGTCTTACTGCTCACGTGTTTCCTTCCAACATCTGTTTGTGGCTGGAGATTCAGCAGAAGATGAGTATGAAGATTATAGGCATAAAAGCATTCTGCTGATCAGTCAGATTATCACAGTACTCTGCAGTCAATACATTATCAAAGTTTAAATGATCTCAGAGTCCCAGAGATGCAAAAAAGGTCTTTTGCTTTTGAGAGAGCAAAACTTCCTGAGACTCGACTGTTTTCTAGCCATTACTTTCTAAGAAGAGCTGAGTAGGTTTTGATAGGATTTGGAACAATACCTGAAAATGAAGACCAAAAGCACAAGTTGCTCTGAACTCTTCTCTCTTCCAGGACAAGTGATGTTTACTGACAGATTTAGGATAATTTGGGGCAGAGAGGATATTCAAAATATTGCTCTTGACGTTTTATTTACACTTTGACTTGTATAAAATACACCCCCCTTCTAGGGCCGTGTGCTTTTCGAAGCCCAGAGAGGGAAATGCTCATGTTATTGGAAATTGCTGCTGTTACATCACAGTATCACTGGAAAATGAAAAGCCCCTTCTCATCTTGCTGCTGAAATCTGAGTGCCCAGATCTCTGTTCCCTGCTCAGCAGCTGTATGAACCTGGCTGCTCTTGGATGAATAAGGCTGGAAATGGGTTATCAAGCTGGGCTCTCACTTGAAAATGTTTTCCCACTATCATTCTTCTCTCTTATCATGGGAAACACGTGCCCCTCCTTCTTCCCTTTTCTTTTTTTCTCCCTTCTCTCAGCCAGGTCAGTTGTGCTCCTTGTAAGTGTTTGGAACTCTTGTGTTCCCCCTTTGAATTTGGCTCCTGGTGTCCTTGTTCACATTTCCCTCTGGTCAGCGTTCCCTTGTCAGAGTTGAATCCTTGCAATGATTTTTGCATCTTAACTCTGCCAGTTTTCTCCTGGCTGTCGCATACAGAGTTTGACATGGCTTTAAAAAAATATAACTCCATTCCTGTGTGTCTGTGATGTCTGTGTGTGGGTGTAATAACCATATGCCAATTAAAACTGAATTTATTGAGCTGTTCATCACTTTTATTTGTAATTTCTTGACATTGTGTTCTTGTCATCTCTCCATATTTGAGATATGAAGTAGATAAGTCCACTCCTGCAGCATTGGGGGTCACAGTGGAGCCCTGCCTTATGTAAAAGTTTAACCTGTCTTTGAATTATGCTGCTATAAAGTTAATTTTTTTCATCTCATGTTGGCTTTTCCCTTCATGCTGCTGTAGATGTCATCATGATGCTGTGATGCCGAGTTGGGATGTTTCCTTTGAAGCCTGATGGAATTGTTAGATCCTCCTGAGAGGCTTTCCTTGCCACTGAGCTGGTGTAGGGTCACTTCAGTTTGCCTTTCCTGTGCTGCCATGTCCTGTCTCTGCCAGCAACAATGCCTTAACCACTCTTTGTGGCTGAATGTCTGAACAACCCTGAGCTCCTCTCTCTGCCCCTTTGAAATGTTGGAAAGATGTTCTCAGAAGCTGGATTAGGGCTCTCTGTGCCTGTGGGGAGGGAGCAGGGCCTTTCCTCCCCGGAAATCTGCCCATCTCTTGAGTGAAAATGAAGTTACTGCTCAGAGGGACTGGCTTTCCCTCCTTCCAGTTCTGCTTAAATTAGTGCCTTAATAGCTGGAGAAGAGACTGTTTTCTGCACTGGGTCTTATGAAGTAGAAGAGGAAGGAACTCTGTTGTCCTGTGCTCAAAATGCCCCTCTCAGGGTGTTCTTTGAGCATCAGGGGGAGGCAGCACTTCCACACAGGTGGGAGTGGTCTGCTCTGGTGTGCCCAGAGCACACTTGCTTGACCTCCAGCATAACATTTTGTTATGCATAAAAATCCCCAAAGAACAGCTCTGATCTTTGATATGTGATATTTTACATGATCAAGTGATGTATAAAGTAAATAGAATCCATCTTACTTCAGAGTGATATTGGTAAAGGTTATAGGCACAGTGCAAAAGTCATTATAAAGAATAACTTTGGGTTAATGACCCTTTAGATCCTTAATTTAATGATGATAGAGGAGAACAACGCACTGTTATGAAGTGCCTTTGTCAGCATGTAAATAAAATGTTGCAAACCAGCAATTTGCAGGAGCTACACTTGATTGCCCTCTCTTACCGTTTCTGTGGTTCTCACTGCCCAACTCTGGGATGGGCTGGCATGGGCAGCCTTCCCTTGCTGTTCTTCAGGGAGTAAATGTTGTGTCAGTTCTCAAACCCAGAAGCCTTTACCTGTGTGTGTCAGAGGAAGGATTCTGGCAGGACTGACTGCAGCTCTGGGGCTGATTTGCTGGTGCTGGCTGAAGCAGCAGGAGGAGTTGTGTCCCGGCTCCCAGGGTGTGCAGAGCAGTGCTGGTGCAGTGCCCTGCCGTGGCTGGGTGGCACTGTGGCACAGGGGAAGGAGGAACAGCTCCTGTGCCAGGAGGATCCCAGAGCTTTGGACTCACCAGCCCTTGTAATCTCTTCATTCCAGTGTGCAGCCAAAAGCTGTGTTCAATCAAAACTGTTGCTCTTCCTTTGCAAGGAGGTTTAGATAAATCCTGGGGCTCACTTTGGGACAGGCTGCCAGCATCCAGCATTTGAGGGGATGCTTCATAGCTGAGAGTCTGCAGAAGGGGGACTTTGCTGGGGACCTTGTGTTCTGGTGGAAGCCTTTTAGATAATTCTGGATGAAATTCCTCTCGAGGTAAAGGAGGAAATCACACTGAGTAGTTGAAAGTAATGCTGTGATTATTTATTTATTCACTTTTATACCCTCTGTGTGTGTAGGGCCTGCAGGAGAAAACTGAAATTCTGTGTTAGGAGTTCACAAGACTGTTCTTTGGGCAGGAAAGGTGCAAGAGGCAGAAGTACATAATGTGTCTGTGTGAGCACAGTGTTCATTGTTCTGTTTTACTTGGTGACTTCTGAACATTTCCTAAGCTGTACTTTCCTTCTTAATGTCTAGAAATTAACAGATGAACTGCAGTTGAAATATGAGGTATGAATAGATACATACACATAAACAAATAGAGAAGATGCTCTCCCTCCTGATTTGCTTTTATTCCTTCCCTTCTGACACATCCATTCTATGGCCCTTCCCTGCACAATTTTCCTTAATTCATTTGTACACTTTGTTGTACTTCGATGAATTCCCAGTTTGCTCCTGTCACAGTCTGAATTCTCACTCTAGAGTCAGTAGGACAAGGGCTGGTTTTAATTTTTCCTTCTGGGAGCTGTAAGTCGATCTCAGCCATGTGATCTCACCCCTCCTCCCTTCTGTCCCCTCCATCAGCTCCTGCTTTGGTTGTAGTCCCAGTGGTTCTTCTTCCTCTCACCCAGCCCATTCCCCCAGTGCTGGTTCTCATCCATGACCTTGCCCCTGTTCATTATCTCCACTGAGAACTTCTTGCACCCTGTGCTTTTGGTGCCTGGGATCCCCTCTGTGTAACTGCCTGACAAACTGTTTGGGTTTGTTCTGTTTTATCTCTCGTTGCAACATTAAATTAACAGAACTGATAAAATCTTTGTGTGTTCTCCAAGGAAGACATGAGTTGTGTTTATTCCTAGCAGGGCACAATTTCTATTTGTTTTACTATATCTGTGCTAAGTCACTGTTTCCTTTATCCTTGATTCTGTTTTCTTCTTGTGTAACTTGTGTAAAATTCCACTGGGGATTCAGAAAGCAGCATCTTCTCCCAAGGGGTTGTTAACAAGCTCCTTGGCTGAACAGAGCTTTGTGTCCTGAGAAAACGTGTTGAGTTGCATCACTTTTTGAAGCGGTGAATGTTTGAGGAGATGAGCATAGTCTGGAGTTTCTGCCTGTTGGTTGTGGATGTTTCTCTGTATCCCTTCTCCTGTGGTTGAGGTTGGAGCTGGAGAACACAGGGAGCTATCAGGGGGTTGGTTGCTTAGGCCATCCAGCTAACAAGTGTAACTTCATTATTTTAATGTCATTTTATTCCTCTATTTCAAATGTTTATGACCATCCCCACTCCCAGCAGCAAAGACAACAAGCTTATTTATTTTTTTTCAATTTTAGAATGGCTGTCCTCTGTTTACAAACAACAGTGGTTTGCCATGCTCAGAGCAGAACAAGACAATGATATTGGGTAGGTATATTACAGGCTTTCTTTTCTTTCTTTCCTAAATTAGAAACCTTCCTCATATAAATTCTGACATGATTAATTTGGGAGTTTACATTAAGGGGGGGAGGAAGCATATTTCAGTGGTTTTTGGGGGAGTAAGGATACTTTAATGGTTTTAAACTGTTGCTCTCTGTGGGGCTGCCTGTTCCCTTGGGCTCCCATCCTTTAACCAGCAGAACTCTGGAAAACTGGTAGAGTGGAACCAGAGGGCAATGCTGGGTGGGGGACACACATTCTGTATTTTCTGTTATGTTGGTTAATGCTTCTCACCATCACTTTGCTTTGCAGTGAGTGTCAAGCTGCGAAAGGGTCATTTCTGAGCCTTCCAATTCCAGGATACTTTGGGAACAGTGCTGCAGATGGAGAGGCCTGTTCTGTCCTGGGCTGGGTGGGCAGGAGGCTGGGGGGCAGTGGAACTGTGTTGGTGCAGGAGGCAATCCATCCTTTTTTGTTTGTGCAGGGATAACTTCACAGTAACCTTTGTTCCTGCCCCTCCCGTCCTGGCCCCCCAGGCAGTGAGCAAGGGCCCAGCACCCAGCAGGGCCCAGCATCCTGTCACCTGTTCCCCCATTCCCCTCTCCTTTCACAGCCTTTCCCCCTCAGGGTTGTGTTTGACATCTCTCCTCTGCCAGCTCTCCAGCTTTCCTCAGGCAGGGCATCCTTCTCCACTGCTGAGACCCCATTCTCTGCATAATCCTGCAGTTTTATATCCCATCTTTTCTCCTTCCTAGACCACATGCTGCACAGTGTTGGCATTGCCTTGGCAGTGAGGAAGTGCAGCTGAGCTGGGGAGGTTTGGGTTGGATCTCAGGAAAAGGTTCTTCCCCCAGAGGGTGGTTGGGCACTGACCAGGCTCCCCAGGGTTTGGTCACGGCCCCAAGGCTGCCAGAGCTCCAGGAGGGTTTGGACAACACTCTCAGGGACAGGGTGGGATTGTTGGGGTGTCTGTGCAAGGCCAGGAGCTGGACTCGATGATGCTGGTGGGTCTCTTCCAGCTCAGCATATTCCATGATTCTCTGACTGTGGAATTCCCTGCCAGCTCCCATGTGTAGGGGGTGTTTCCATGCCCTCCCCAGGGCTGGGCTGGGCTGGGCTGTCCTGTGTGTAAGCCCTGAGTGGTGTCTGGGATGCTGAGCCTGTGCCTGGCAGTGGGCTGTGTGTGATTAGTGTGTGTTACACGTGTGTGTGTTCCCCCAGCTGTTCCCCTGCCTCCTGCTTGCTCTTTGCCACGTTGCCATGAGCCAAGTCCCCTGAGCTCTTTCCAAACACCAGAACTGTTGCAAAATGCAGCTGGGGGAGTTGTCCCTGTCTTTCTCTTCTCTCCTGGTTCCTAAAGTGCTTTGTGGAGAATAAATCCAGGTCAGGCAGCTGCAAAATGTCTGTAACCTTCCAAAAACCAGCAAACCCAGTGGTTTATTTCTCCCAAAGCTGTGTCAGCCCAGCGTGTGGAGATGGATGGGTTGGGTTGTGATGGGAGAGTTCACTGACTGATCACAGGCTGGAAGGTGTGAGAACCACTGACCTGATCTGAACCAGGGGCCATGTGGGTTGGGGCAGTGTTCAGTTCAATCATCATCATGGCTGGGCTTTGTGAACGAAGATTTGGGAAGGGCTCTCCCCACGTTTGTTGCAAGCACGCTGGTGGCTAATGAGGCCAGTACAAGGTAGACATGTCCGGTTGCAAAAGGCACAGCAGAAAGACTCCTTAGGTGGTAAATTCTGCCAGACACGATTCTTTCTGCGTTGTCTTTTCTCCTCCAGGGTGACCCTGCTGCGTTCTCAAAGGCATCAGCAGCGTTATAGATGGGGTGTCTCCAGACCTCCCCATTGGAGGCCAGAGCAGACCAGTGATGAAGGTCAATATGGCCAAGGCTGAGATGTTGTTTCAGGCAGTCCTTGTATCTCCTCTTTGGGGCTCCTCTCTTGCAGCAGCCGGTGGCAAGTTCCCCATAAAGCAGGATCTTAGGGAGGGAGTGGTTGGTCCTTCATCCTGGAAACGTGCCCTGCCCAGCCCAGCTGTGTTCTCAGCAACATGGCCTCAATACTTGTGCCTGCTGCCTGTTCTAGAACAGATGTGTTGGTCACATCATCTGACCAGGGGATGTTCAGGATTGTGCGGAGGCAGCGTTGATGGAAGTGTTCCAGGAGTCGCAGGTGGTGGCTGTAGATGACCCATGATTTGGACCCATATAAAAGAGTAGACAGCACAATGGCTCTGTAAACACTGATCTTTGTACTTTTCTTCAAGTGTTTATTACACCATACACCTGTTATCTATCTCCCCATCAATCTCACCATCTGAGGAGATGAGGCTACCAAGGTAGTTAAACTGTTGGACTGATTTGAGCTCTGACTGGCCAATGGTGATGTGGGGATGATGGGGGACTTCCTGAGGTGCAGGTTGATAGAGAACCTCTGTCTTCTTTAAGCTGACTTCCAGCCCAAAGAGCTCAGCAGCCTCAGCAAGGCAGGATGTTAAACGCTGCAGAGCTGCTTCTGTGTGGGCAACAAGGGCGGCGTCATCAGCATAAAGCAGCTCCCGGACAAGATGGTTGAAGGTCTTGGTGTGGGCCTTCAGCTGCCTTAGGTTGAAAAGGCTTCATCAGTATGATATCAAATGTAGATACTGTCCTGATCATCGAGGTCTGCTGTGGCCCTTTGGAGCATCCTGCTGGAAAAGACTGTGAAAAGGGTTGGAGCAAGAACACTTTGTATAAGAAGAAAGGTATTAAATCAGATTGCTCAAATTACCATGGTATTACTCTGCTCTCCATTGCTGGCAAAATCCTGGCAAGAATACTCTTGAACAGACTAATACCCACTATAGCAGAAGGAATTCTACCTGAAAGTCAGTGTGGTTTGAGAGCCAACAGAAGCACCACAGACATGGTATTTGTTCTCAGACAACTGCAAGAGAAGTGTAGGGAACAGAACAAAGGTCTCTATGGAACCTTTGTCGACCTCACCAAGGCTTTTGACACTGTGAGCAGAAAAGGTCTGTGGCAGATTTTGGAACGTTTAGGTTGTCCCCCTAAATTCCTTAAAATGATCATCTCACTCCATGAGGATCAACACAACCAAGTCAGATATGACAATGCACTTTCTGAGCCCTTTCTAATAAATAATGGTGTGAAACAAGGCTGTGTTCTTGCTCCAACCCTTTTCACAGTCTTTTTCAGCAGTGCTCAGTTACAGATCTCCCATCCTCCCTGAAGGTGAAAGTCTTCCCTGTTCTCTTGCTGTACTTCCATGGCAGTAGCAGTTCAGGATTATTCAGGTGGAGGGTTTGGCTGGATCATTACTGACCAACCAACAGCCAGTGGAACTGTTCTTAAATACATACAGTTCTGTTCTGAAACAGCTTGTGCTTTAGCCCCAACACCCTGTGGTGTGGCTCCATAGCTCAGTTATGTGTTACATAGGAAATATTTCCCTAATTGCTTCCTTTTGATGTTATCATGTAATAGTGTAAAAAATCCCCCAAACTGTGATCTGAAGAATAGTCAAGATCTTTAAGAAGTGGTTCTCTTCAGCAGCAGTGCTCTGGGAAACAGCAGAGGTGAAATACAGAGTTGTGACTCTCATATTCAACTCCTAAAGATTAGTCTTGGGTGCCATAGCTTGTTTCTGATGTGGTGTTTTCTTGGGAAGACTTTTGCACTGCTGCTGTGGCTGCATCTGGGAGCAGACAAACATACCCTCCTGGCTCGTGGGGAACCACAGTTCCTGGGGAAGTGAGCATTAAGTCACCAAAATTCTGACACCAGGTAGGACCCTGTATTTGCTGATTTGGGTGTGTTTTGGTAGTTCACTGAAGTGCAGTGGGAGCATTAGAATTGTCAGCCAGAGGATATATGAGCTGCTGGTAAAGTGAGTTCCCACAGCCTGCAGTGGGGATGATGGGGATCATCCAGCTTGGGAAAGAGCAGCTTTCATGTTCAGCTGCAGCTGAGGGTTTCAGTGGCTCTTGGAAGGAGTAGAGTGTTTTTCTTGTCTAGTTTTCCCTTTTGCAGCCTGGGATTTTTTCAGATGTTTTTAAAGACAGTGGAACCCAGAAATGTCAGCACAGGCAGCTCAGCTGCAATGAACCTCGTGCACAGCACACAGTCTCTGAGGAGATCCGTGGGGTTTGGGGGCCTGGGAGCTCTCCTGTGCTGCCACCCTGCATCAGAGGCCTGGGGCTGGCAACTTGTGCCTTAGAAGGGAACCTGTGCAACTGTTCCTTTGTGTTAACACAGATGTCTTGGCCGTTTGTCCAACCTGTAGCTGGAAGAAAAGAATTAAGGTTTTATAAGCCCATCCTTTACCCAGCTCTGCCACTCCTCCTCCCACACCTGCTGCCTGTGTTGATATCCCAGCACATTTTTTCCCTCAGAGATAAGGAAACAGCCTTGGGAATCAGAACAAGATGTGACTCTGACTCCCCTGAGCTGAACTAGGGCTCTATTTCCACACCCCCCCAGAGCAGAGTGTCACTGCACCTGCTCGTCCCAACACTGCATGGAAATGGCACTGCTTGGACACGTGGCATGTGTTTGCTCTTGGTAACTTCAGGGACGGGGAGAAGAAAGTATTTCTCTTCTACTTGACAAGTTTGCATTTAAAAGGACTAAACATTTTATTTGCTCTTCAGGATTGGTGAATGTTTTAATGTAACACTGGAGTTTGTGGCTTGGAACTGGAGCTGCTCAAGGTCTACTTGTGCTAAAGTGGATCATTTTTAATTAAACGTGTTCTGTGGCAGAAGCCAGACAGATCTTTCGAGCCCAGGGCTGGATAGTTTCTACTCTAACAGTCTCTTTGGCAGTGTTTGAGGAGGAAATAGGATAACTTGACTGTTCACTGTGTGGCAGCTGATGGAAGTGGTTAAAGCTGAAGTTTTGCATCATCTGAGGCTGCTCCAGGGGTGGGGAGGGGGATGCCATGTCTGTCTGAGCATTATGGACTAATGTTTGTGGAATTTGTCACTATTTAAACAGAAATAAATCCTTTATCACCACTGCTGCATTTAGGTCAGCCACAGAACCAGTTCAGCTGGAAGATGTGGAAAAGCACACGGGAGGTTCTTGGGTGAATTTGGTTACTGTGATGAGTTTATGTGCTTAACCTGTTCATAAAACACTTCATCTCCCAGGGTTGGTTTTTGCAGAAATGGAGAGAAAAGACCCAGGCTCTGTTCATAAAAGCTTTAGCTGCCAGTTCCTGGGGGGTGTGAGCAGTAGAAGAGAACAGATGCTGCATTTCTTGTGGCTTGTGGAGCTTGGAGGATGTTGTTGGATCTTGCAGGTGTATAGTTTGACCTGTGGGGGGTTGATGTCTCTGGGGTTTATACAGCTTGGCCTGGTGTCACTTCAAGACTGTCTGGCAGTGGAGGTTGGTTGGCTGATGAAGTCACTGTGTGTGAAGTGAGTACCACACCTCTGGAAAGCTGGGGCTGCTCTCCCTCCTGTGGCTCTGCAGGGCTGCTGGATGTGTGGAAGCACCAGAGGAGACTTGGGTGGAAGGAGCTGCTGCTGGTGTGGGATGGCAGAACAGAGAGGCTCTGGCACGTCAGGAGCACTGAGGGAAGAGGGTTTTTTAGGCAAGTTGTGTAACCAGCCCCTTGAGAAACCTCTCAGTGTCTCGTGGCTGCTGCTTCACTGCACTGCTGCTCTGCAGGGCCCTGCAGCTGTGCCCCAGCACCACTTTCTGCTTGGGCCTGGGAGATGGGACTGATGTGTTTAAAAAGGACTTGGGTCTTTATGAGGCTTGGAGATAACAGCTATAGCTTTGTTATCTGGAAAAGTTCTGTTATAAAAGTCCTGCCTAACTGAGGTCTCACAACCTGGTTTGTGTGGCAGTTTTATAGAGTAGTTGGATGTTTATGGGACAATTCAGGATGGAAGGGACCCTGAGAGCTCATCTGGTCACACCTCTGCTAGAGAAGTGTTGGCTGTGGGCCCTTTCCAACTCAGGGTATTCCGTGATTGTGTGGTCAGACCAGTTTACTCCAGTCTGTTCATCTTTCCCACATTAAGGTATCATACAAAGCTGTTGAAGTGTCCTTAAAGATGCTCTTTTATTTTTTTCAGGCCCCAAGAAATAAATAAAGAGGAACTGGAAGGGAACAGTATGAGGTGTGGTCGCAAACTCGCCAAGGACGGTGATGTAAGTGGGGCAAAGGCTGAGGTGTGTCAGGCATTCCCAAAACACTCAGGCCCCCACTGTCAAACTGCATCCAAAAGATGTCATGGAGAAAGAAATCATTTTGTTCTCCCCAGAAGGATGGAAACGTGCTGTCTCTGCAAAGGAGTGAGGGGTTGGTGTTTCATGGTGCTCTTGTGCTGCAACTGAGACAGTGTTTGGGAAAACTGTTTTTGTGTGAGACTGTCATCTGAGACTTGAAAAATACAGGCAGTAAATAGAGCTCTGATCATTTTCCTTTTAGCTGGAAAAGGAACTTCTCTAGATAAAATGTGTAATAATCACAGCCAGAACCTCTGTGTTCCACGCACACATCTGTGTCTTTAGGTAATAGATCTTGTGAAAAAACAAGAAACATGAATTTTCCCCTCTGAAGTCACTTAACCTCGGGAAGTTGTGCTCCAAGGAGTGCTTTGGGCATGGCTGGGGCCTGCAGTGAGTGCTGCTCACAGAGCAGCCCCTTCCCAGTGCAGAGTGTTTTATCAGCACTTGTGCCGTGTATTTTTGTCTGTCAGGGAGGCAGCTGACACTCAGCTGCTCTCACAGTCCTCTGGCTGCCAGCCAGTTCCCTACCAAGTATCTTGTGTTTCAGGCAGATGTTGGCAGGGCCCCTTGAATCCCCCCATCTCTGCAGCCTGGGGTCACATTCCCAGGGTGGACTGTTGGGGCAATGGCTGTCACTGTTCCTGTGACACTCACCATCCATTGTTGGGGCAGTGGCTGTCACCGTTCCTGTGACACTCACTATCCATTGTTGGGGCAGTGGCTGTCACTGTTCCTGTGACACTCACCATCCATTGTTGGGGCAGTGGCTGTCACTGTTCTGGTGACACTCACCATCCATTGTTGGGGCAGTGGCTGTCATCGTTCCTGTGACACTCACCATCCATTGTTGGGGCAGTGGCTGTCACTGTTCTGGTGACACTCACCATCCATTGTTGGGGCAGTGGCTGTCACCATTCCTGTGACACTCACCATCCATTGTTGGGGCAGTGGCTGTCACTGTTCCTGTGACACTCACTATCCATTGTTGGGGCAGTGGCTGTCACTGTTCTGGTGACACTCACCATCCATTGTTGGGGCAGTGGCTGTCACCATTCCTGTGACACTCACCATCCATTGTTGGGGCAGTGGCTGTCACCGTTCCTGTGACACTCACCATCCATTGTTGGGGCAGTGGCTGTCACCGTTCCTGTGACACTCACTATCCATTGTTGGGGCAGTGGCTGTCACCGTTCCTGTGACACTCACTATCCATTGTTGGGGCAGTGGCTGTCACCGTTCCTGTGACACTCACTATCCATTGTTGGGGCAGTGGCTGTCACTGCTCTGGTGACACTCACCATCCCTGTCACAGCCACTGCTCAGGCTGGTTCCTTTGGCTCTCCCTCCTGTCCTGCAGTACTGCTGGCGCTGGACTGGCTTCAACTTCGGCTTTGACCTGCTGGTCACCTACACCAACCGCTACATCATCTTCAAGCGCAACACGCTGAACCAGCCGTGCAGCGGCTCCGTCAGCCTGCAGCCCCGGCGCAGCATCGCCTTCAGGTACGGCCAGGCCCTGCCCAGCTGGGCTCACTGCAGCTCACTGCTTACCTTCAAACATGGGCTGTCCCCTCTGAGGAACTCCCCGTGCTGGGAACACGGGCTGTTCTGGAGCCAGGTCCCTGCCCTTGTCCCCCAGGTTACGCCTGGCCTCCTTCGACAGCAGCGGGAAGATGGTTTGCAGCAGGACCACGGGCTATCAGATCCTCACCCTCGAGAAGGACCAGGTGTGTCTCTGGGTTTTTGAGCTGTCGAACTTGAATTGTGGAGTCCAAGGCATGAAAAAAATGCAGAGAAGCCACCAGTGCCCTTGAAGGGGAGTTGCTGTTCTTGTTGTTGCTTGTGTGGAATCTCAAGTGTTCCTGTCAGAGGCAGTGGGTGATTAAGGCTAATTTGTGGAATGGAACTAGAGTGGGGTAGTGTGGGCTTCACTAGTGTTGATAATATGAAATGAGTTCCCATATGAGTGAAATGAGTGCCCGTGGTGCTGCTGTGTGCTGCCAGTGCCCTGGTCTGGACCTGCTGCTCTCCCAGCCTTCCAGCACTGCTGACATCACCCCTCTGGGTGATCTGTCCAGCAGAATTCTTACTTAGAGGCAAATTTGGAGTTCGTTCAAAGACTCCCTTGTAAGCTGAGGAGTTAAAAGAATGTCTACATGTTGTTCAAGGGTTGGATTTATTACTGCATTAAATAAATCAGTACAAGCCCCAGAGAGGAGCAGAGCTCCCTTAGAGCACGTGCCCTTTCCCACCCATTGCTGACAGCAGAATTTACTGAGGCAAGTGCAAGACTTGTAAATCAAGTTTCCGAGATCCCAGCCAGCAGTGATATGGAGGTGGTGAGAACACACAAACCCTTTCCCTGGCAGTGCCATCTTCACTGTAGGGTAAAGTTTCAATTTTGCTACCCCAAAACCAGTTCCCGAAGTGAAACCCAAAAATTCCTACCCACAAACTGAAGTTTACTTTAAAACACAGACTGTTGGGTGTTGCCTGGTTGGTGAAATCTCACGAAACTGAAAACTGCCCTTTTCTCCCCGGAGTGCTGGAGGGTAAATTTGCTTTCCTGTGGTTGTTCCCTGTGCTGCAGAGGCCTGGGAGCTCTGGAGCTGTGGGCAGCCTGAGAGTGTCTCATCAGTACCAATGCTATAAACCATCTGCTGGAGGTGAAGGGGAATTGCTGTCTTGGGTTTATTTTTATATTCTGACTTTAATCCACAGTCATTAACTACAGAGTGAGTGTTGTCTCAACCCTGTGCTCTTGGTCCCCCTGCCCCACGTCCCATGTGCTTGCAGGAGCAGATTGTGATGAATTTGGACAGCAGGCTCCTGACCTTCCCCCTCTACATCTGCTGCAACTTCCTGTACACGACCCCGGAGAAGAGGGCGGACGGCGAGGCCCTGCTGGAGAATTTGGAAGCCTGAGGCCCCCCAGGGCCCTAGCAGCCCCTCTGGAGGCCCCTGGCAGCCCCTCTGGAGGCCCCTGGCAGCCCCTCTGGAGGCCCCTGGCAGCCCCTCTGGAGGCCCCTGGCAGCCCCTCTGCCCCCCTGGAGCTGCTTCCCCACCCCAGTGCCACCCTGAGCTGGGACAGCCAGGCCTCAGACCCAAAAACATCCCCGGCCTCGGGGTGTCCTCTGCAGCTCTGGAGACAAGAGCAGCAACCAGACAGGCCAGGCCCAGGCATCCTTCTGGTTCTAACCTTAGTTCTGCTCTGCAGCTTCGGGCAGCAGCTGGTCCATGTTTGGGAAGTGTGACTCTTGGGTTCTTCTGGGTGAAAACTGAGCCAAATGGGACATGGGGAGTTTGTGTGGATCAACTTGGGAACTTCACTGTTGGATTCTGAGCACACGCTGTAGGATGTGTGGGTTTGGGTTGTTTTATTTGTTGTTTTGGGGTTTTTTTAATAACTGATCTGTAAATACCAGATCCATATTCTGCTTATTTTTCTGGTCCTTTTCTGTTAGGGCCAAATAATCTGTGTAAATGTGGCCTCTCGACTTTGGTTATTTAACTGCACAGCCTTTCCCACCTGCTTGGTTTTGAGCCTTTTTGGCAGCTCACAAACAGACATTTCATTCTTAGTCTTGTTTCAACGCAGCCAATTTTTCTCTCTTTTTTAGCACATTAATTTGCTAATAAGGATGTTCTTAAGTGAATTTTTTTTTCCATGTACTGCAAATACTCCTCACCATCATTTGAGTCCCAGCAGCAGCAACTCTCAGCTGGGGTTCTGACTACTTACACAAACCAAATACCAGTTCTTAAACATTTTCTGTGGCTTGTTTTAGCTGTTACCTTGGGAATACATCCCGTGTTAGCTCAGGAACTTGTGACCTTTGAGTGCCTTTTATGTGGAACACCAACTTCACACCAGTTCACAAGGTCACAGGATCCAAAGGCAGAGCTGGGAACAAGGGATTCCTCTCCAGTGGGTTTGATGAGTCGTGTCATGGCACACTCTCTTTGGTCTTTGTTGGGTTTTATGTTTGTCTCTTGCAATTTTGAATTCTTACAGCAGGATTTTTGGATTTCAACTGGGAATTTTTGCCTCTTTAGCCTATTTTTTTAATGTCAGAAAAATATAAAACCATTTGTACTATATAACAAGGATAAAAATGTGTTGGGCAAGATGGAAAAACATGACAACTTGTCAATAAATGATTTCAAGTGGAATACTGCCCTTGTCTGTCCTTTCCTGCTGGGAATAGCTTTCTGTGTTGGATTCAGCCTGTGGATTCAGCACCTCTGTGTGATCTCGTGTCACATGGCTTTGGCAGCAGGGCAGAAGCATTTTAAGGTGTTCAGCTGCTACAGCATCAAATTTATTGTATTTAGACCCTTAATTCTGGCTTTAACTGGACGTACCAACTCTTTGAAGCCATCCTGGACTCAGTGGACAGCAGCAGGGGCTGCTGGTTAATGGCAGAGGGGAACAGGGACATCAACCCCAGGTTGTTTTCAGCAGCAGGGCTGCAGTCTGAGCTGTGGGGGTGGGTTGAGCTCTGCAGGGCTCTGCACCCCCCTTCAGGGCCTGATCCTGCTCTGCCCTCACCCCCCTGGATCCCAGGATTCCCCTGGATCCCAGGGCCCCCCTGCCCTGCTCACCCTGGGCAGGAGTCCTGTGCTGGACGCCCACCACCCTCCAGTGTGATGAGGGCATGAGACTGTGGAGCAGGAAACTCCTCTTGGAATCCTTTTCCAGACAGGAAGGACCCCTTCCCTTATCCCTGAGTGTCCTGTGCCCTCCCTTGCCCTCCTGGCTGTGGGGGGACTGTCAGTGCAAGGAAACAACCCCCTTCCCAGCTTCCTCCCTCTTCCCAGGGACCAGGATTGGGGATTTGGGACAGGGTGGGGACCCTTCCTCAGGGGTTGCAGAGGGGGTGAGGGGAGCCCAGGAAGCGAAGCACACACAATTCCCGCAGTGGGTGGTGGTTTTTCTCTCTTTATTGTCACTGACAGGAGCAGCAGTGGTGGCCGGGGGACATGGGCAGTACAAACACCACACTCGGGGGAACGGTATGAAAAGTACAAAAATAAGGAAGCCTATATATAATATCATTGCAGTCAATTGCTAAAAATAAATATTGTAAACACGAAAGAACAACATCAGGTGAATCTACAGCACTCGTTTCTGCAGCCACACAGTCTTTGGCTTTATGACTCCCCTGCCCGCGGAGCCAGCGCCCACATCCAGATGCATTTTCTTTGCTTCAGGCCAGAAAGGTTTCAGACTGCTCAGGATGTCACAAGGGAGAGAATTTCCCTCTCTCCAGATTTCCCTTGTGAGCAGGAATTGCCTCTTTTTGCCTTCGTTGTTTTACCAGAGCAAGCCAATGATGTGCCAGGAGCGGGTTTGTCCCTCGCCTGCTAGAGGGGAGGGGGCTGTGCTGGGCTGGGGGCTCAGGGCTCCCCCAGCCCAGTTGAGTTTGTTGTTACCTGGTATCACCCTTGCATGGTGGTTGTTGCCACAGTTTTACACCTCTCCCCTCCCGTGCACTCGGACCTTTCACCCCCTTGTCTCTGCCAGCTGGTTTGGATAGTCTGATAAGGGAGAGCAGGCACCGCTTATCTGGGGTCAAACTGCACCCGGGGCCAGAGGTCTGTGCCCACAGATAGGAACTGCACACCCTGGGTGACAGAACATGAGCTTCTCCCTAAGCAGCCTTGGACTGCGGGAAGAGGTAAATTCCACTTGCCAGGCTCGATAATTTGCTGGTTGTGTTTATATATATATTTGTGTATATGCTGATTGTGTTTATATATAACTATATATATATTAAAACTCCCATAAAATCCTGGCCAAAGTACCAATGAGGAGAGAATTGCTAGGGAGGAAAGGCCAGAGACTCTGCTGCCTGCCTGCCTGCCTGCCTGGGAACGTGCTGGAACACCAGGAGTGCAAAGAAAATGCATCCAAATGGGAACAACCAAGTAAAACAAAGCCATCCTAAATCCACAAAGCAGCGCTTCTTCCTGGAGGGAAGACACAGACTGGGCAAGTCTGAGCAGTCTGTCCGTCTGTCCCTACAGATTTGATCTTCCCTTCATATCAATAATTAGGATTTAATCTTCCCTTCTTCATTTTAACACATTCACAGAACATCCCATGGCGTGAGGTCCCAGCCACTACAGTCAGACTGAACAGGAAACACCCGGTGCTCGTCCCCGGGGGCACAACAAGGAGCACAGATCCCACAGGATCTGTGGGAGCACAGATCCCTGCAGTCGTCCCACAGCCCCTCCTGCCAGCCCTGGAGGGCAGATCTGCTCCCAGGGGACACAGGGGTCTTCTAGCGCTTCAAGTATTGCTTTGAACTGGGAACATTCCAGGCCCTGCTTCCTTCTGACTCAAAGCAAAAGCTTCCTAGCCTTAAGGGATTCTCCTGGATATCCAGGTGGGTATCCAGGGATGTGTCCCTCTGACCAAACCCAGCCAAAAACCCACCCCCCTGCCCCGTGAGCTCGGGGCTGATCCTTCCTGCCCCTCTCCAGCCCATCCTTCACCCCACACAGGTGAGGGGACTGTGGTGACCCTGCTCCAAACTCAGCTCCCCACCTTTCCCTCTCACCCTGTCAGTCACCTGCTCCAGTGATCGGAGCCTGAATCAAAAGCAGGGCTACTCAGATCCCAATCTTTCCCATTCTGCCCCAAAACTACTGTTGTATAGAATTCCTCTCACTAACCAATGAAAACACTACAGATTTCAGAAGGGGAACGACTGGCTAAGAGTAAAAACAGCCACTAATGCAACTCTGCACAGTTCAGCAGCTAAAAACATCTCTGTTTCCATTTTTCAGTAGGCAAAATGCTGGTTTTCTGAGAAAAAAATCACACAAAACTGCTTGGTACCAGATTAGAGGATTTCTGTATCATCCTTCAAGAATTTATTTGACACCTTCTAAAACTTCCACTAAACTTGGTTTCTTACATCATTTCTATACACAGGTTTTATTTGTTATTATTGCCTCGAGGCTTATAAAAAAATAAGCATTTAAAATGCCCAAAAGAGTAATTTTGCTTTAAAATTGTGCTACTGAACTTGACCCCCAACACAGAAGAGAGACTTTTGGTAATGAGGTTACCCCAAGCAGTATAAAAATATACATAAAAATAGACAAAAACTCTATCCTCCAATCTGAAGGGCTGTTTGTGGGGATTATTAGTTATTATCTTTTTTTGTACATCACTGGAATTTCATTATCTTCTGCTAAATATTTACAGGAACCCCCCCTCTGTTGGCCTCTGCTCCCCGGGGCAGAGACCCTGCAGGGTTTAGTTCATCCAGACTTTTATGTTGGCAAAAATTAATCTCTGTGTTTTGCTGTGGCACACAAGTGATGCTGTGTCCCTGGGGACACTCAGACAGCCCTGAGGATGCCAAATGGGAATGAAGTGACACCAATTCCTGTCACCTCCCCGAGGAGGTGGGGTTGGCTTCGTGGTGCCTCACTGAGATCCCACGGGCACCGTCGGTGCTCAGCCAGGACGGTGACAGGAGGTCGAGAGCCCTGCAGAGCCCTGGGGTCATCTCACCCACTCACATGACCTTCCAGAGCACAGC
The DNA here is from genome assembly GCF_036250125.1 of Pseudopipra pipra. Lineage (NCBI taxonomy): Eukaryota > Metazoa > Chordata > Aves > Passeriformes > Pipridae > Pseudopipra > Pseudopipra pipra. The sequence continues at coordinate 4,878,480 of NC_087576.1, forward strand.
TGGGGAGGGCAGGGGACAAAATAAAACCTCTCTTAGGGTTAAACAAAGCCTAAACCCGGCAGCGTCACCATTACCGCAGGGCCCCGCTGCTCCCTGGCTTTCTGCTTTCCCTTTTGTCCTGGTGATAAAGTCAGAATGCCCAAACCTTTTGTACAGCCATCCTCAGGAATTTGGGTCTCTTCCTCCAGTTCTACCCCAAGAAAATTTTAAATTAAAAAAAAAAAAAATTACACAAGAAAAAAAAAAGAAAATAATTACTCTGTACCATTCTTCAATGACATGAAAAGGTGACGTTAAAACTAAGCCATACAACCCCCCCAGACTATGTACATAAAAAGACGTCAGATCTCTTAAAACATAAATATACAGTGTATAAATCCAGGTGCCACCTAAAGGCTGCAGCCGCAGAACTATTTCACAGACACAAAGCAAACCGGACTCACCGCGCCGGGGGCAGACACACGGCCACGAGTGGGGGGTTCCGGGGGGGACACTGACCCGTGGCAGCCCCTCGTGCCCACACGTGCACCGGGGAAGGAAGGGGCAGTGGTGTCAGGGGTGTAACGCGACCCTACGTACATGCCACGCTCCTACACTCTACTTGGGGCGTGGGGGAGAGGTCAGGAAATGGGATTAGACCCTGAGTCCCCAATTATTTCCAGGCACGTGCTCTGCTGGAGCAGGTCGAGGGGCCCCTCTGAGCCGGCTCCAGCAGGTTCTCTAATATTGCTCACCAAGGGAGGTACGTGGTACCTCCAGTGCAGCCTCGGCCCACACCGTTGGAATTCTGCACCCTGTGCTTTAAGAGTTACCATGACTTTCATGGAAATAATACAGCCTTGATCAGGGTAAAAGACTAGTGGAGGTCTTTAGCCCAATCTTAGAGGTTTGCTTCTACAGCACGGACACCTACGACTCGACAAACATAAATAGGTACCATTAAAGTGACAATGCAGTGTCTTAATTATCTGAGCATTATCCCTACGAGGGGAGGGGCAGGAGGGTGGGGGGGTGGGAGGAGAGCTGGGGTGTGATGGAGGAGGCTGCGGGTGGGACAGCTCCAGCTCTGCCTGGGAATGCAGGGAGAAGCCAAAAGACACTGTGAGCTTTACTCGACAGGTGGTTTTATGGCATGCAAGGAAACTCCTACGACAACACTTTGTACAGAGCCCACGGCATCTCCAGTCCCACCGCGGCGTCTCGGAGAACAAGTAAAGCTACAAGTCTGCTCGGAGGGGAGGGGTGTGTGAGTGTGTGCACCGAGGGAGGGAGGGGTCGGGGAGGAACCGTCCTGTTCTGCTGAAACCAAGCTGTGGGCAGAGCTCCCCCTCTACCGCTGCCCGGCCTCGCGGATGCGACAGGCCACGGCCGTGATGAGCGCGGCGCCTTTGCCGCTGCCGTCCTCCGACTGCAGGAAGGTCACTTCGCACTTGGGGGACAACTCCTTCACTGTCTGGTGCATGACGGTGGAGAAGCTGCAGGACAGGCAGAGGTGCTGGTTGGACTGGCTGTGGGGGGAAGGGGACAGCCCCCAACCCCTCACTGCCTTCCCCAGAGCCTCGAGGAGCACCGAGACCCCCAGGGCAGGGACGGGGGTGGGTGGTGAGTGATGGATGGATGGATGAGGGGATGGATGGATGGATGGATGGATGAGGGGATGGATGGATGGATGGATGGATGGATGGATGGATGGATGGATGGATGGATGGATGGATGGATGGATGGATGAGGGGATGGATGGATGGATGGATGGATGGATGGATGGATGAGGGGATGGATGAATGGATGGATGGATGGATGGATGGATGAGGGGATGGATGGATGGATGGATGGATGAGGAGATGGATGGCTGGATGATGGATGGATGGGTGGGTGGGTGGGTAGGTGGATGGATGAATAGTTGGCTGGATGGACAGATGGATGGAGACGGAGCTGCCAGGGATGAGGCTTGGAAAGCCCAAGTCTCCATGCTTCAGCCCAAGCCCATAGTTACAACACAGCCATGCTGTGCCTCCACTCAGGACTAAACCCGGCCCCTTCTCAAGTCCCACTGAGCCCTGAGAGCACTAATAAACCTCAACAGCCTCACCTGGGGGGGTTTTCAGAGCCTCCCTCTGCCCATGGGCCCCTGAGACCTATTTAAACTCAGTCCAGTGTTTTAGTCCCTGTCTGAGCCCCACTGTCCAGCAGCACCACCCTTCACCTCTGGCATGGCCACATTTCTGTGTTGCCATGGACCTTTGTGGTCCAGCTCACGGCCTCACCTCTTGGTTCAGACCTGCTCCATCCCCCTGACTTGGAGTCCTGGTTGAACCTGGTCACCACCAGCTCTGGTGGGCCTGGAGGGAGATCCCTGCTGCATTACCTGTCTTGGTGCCCCCTCCTTTAGGGAGCAGCTGGCTCTTGCTGTGCCTCGAGTTCAGGTCAGTGAGCTGCTGGCAGCCCTTGCATCCCAAAACCACCTCAAATCCTCTCCCATTAACCCCTGAACCTTCCCCTCTGCTCCGTGACCGCCCCGGGTGGGCAGGTGGAGCCCCCCAGGAACACAACCCCAGCCCCCTGAGCCACTCACTGAGGGTGCAGCTTGTAGAGCGTCCCGTCCACGCCGACCGTGACCTTGAGGAAGTCGAGGCCGCGGTTCTCGCGGATCTTGTCCACCACGGCGGCCATGCCGGCCCCGCAGAGCTGCGCCGCCCGCCGCGCCACCACCGTGCACACCTCCTTCACGATGATGCTGTCATCGCACGTGGACTCCAGCCCCAGGTGCTGCAGGATGGAGCGCACCTGGAGCAGGGCCAGGCAGTCGCTGGAGGACACGGGGCAGTGTTAGGAGGGGGGGCGGGTGGGAGGTGCAGCTTCCCCTTCCCTGTCTGCGTCCCACAGAGCCCAGAGACTCAGGGCTTGGGTCACGGCGGCTCTGCAGCCCCCCTCCAACCTCAGCTTTCAGACCTGGGTGTGGCCCTGGTGTCACATCCTAATCAGGGAGGCTATTTCAGGACAAAGCCACGGAATTGGAGCGTGACACCCATGGAACCCATGGCCCCCTCTGCCCAGGGTAGAGGATAAAGAGACATCTGTTCTGCCAACCCCAGACAGTCTCCTAGCCTCTCCACACTGGCGCTGCCAGAACCACGTGGATTCTGCTGATTTATCTGCGTGGCACCACCCTGGGGCATCCTGGCTCCAGACTGAGTGTTGGGACTTCTCCTGCCAGCCCTGGGAATGCTTCCCCCAAACTCTACCCCTGCTCTGACTGACAGCTGGTGCTCACCCGCCTGCTGGGCCTCACCTCTCTATCTGGGACAGGAACTTGGTCTCAAAGATCCCTCTGGTCTTCAGCCTCTCCGAGATCCGTCCCCGGAAGAGGAGCCCTCGCTTGGTGAAATCCATCAGGATGTTGCGGACGATCTCCCCCAGGTACATCCCACTGATCATCTTCTCAAACCTGGGAAGGAGAGCATGAGGCTGGACATCAGGATGAGAGGGGACACTGGGTCTGGATGGGGATTTCAGTTCTACCAGGTGCCTTTGGCACAACTCCCTGGAGCAAGCCCAGCAGCACAGCCCCCACCCCGCGGGTAGGGACAGGGGACACATCGGCGTGTCCCAAAGCCAACCTCTGCCCTGCTCATCATCCCCGGGATCCACTAAGGGGCAGAACTGTTCCTGGACTCTTCCAGCTCCCCAAAACCACCACCCACCTCTGCTTCCCAGGGTTGAGGGACAGCTCATCCACCGCCACGTCGAATTCCGTCCGTACGTCGTCCAAGCACCCGCTGTCCCCGAAGGCCCCCCACTCCATGTTGACACACATCCTGCCCTCGTCCCCTTCCACCAGCTCCACGTTCCTCATCTCCTCCATGTAGCAGGCGTTGCTGCCCGTGCCTGTGGAGAGGAGCAGGATAAGAGCCCTGAGACACCTCCTGCACCCCCGGGGCAGCCGAGCTCCCAAAGGCAGTTGAGTCCTCACCGACGATCAGCCCAACTTCACAGAGGGGATCCTCGTACCCACAGGTCATCATGGTGCCAACCGTGTCATTCACCACTGCCACCACGTCCAGGTCGAACTCCTGCAGAGGATGGGATTGCACGGGTTATTCCTGGAGGACTTGGAATTCCAGCTACCTCTGCTCCCATGGCTGGAAAGGACTTGACTGTGAGTGTGGGAGTCATAGAATCCCAGAATGGTTTGGGCTGGAAGGGATTGTAAAGCTCATCTCATTCTACCCCTTGCCATGGGCAGGGACACCTTCCACTAGCCCAGGTTGCTCCAAGCCCTGTCCAGCCTGGCCTTGGACACTTCCAGGGATGGAACAGCCACAGCTTCTCTGGGCAGCCTGTGCCAGGGCCTCGCCACCCTTACAGGAAGGAATTTCTTTCTAACATCCAATCTAAATCTCTCTTCTTTTAGTTTAAAACTGTTTTCCCTTGTCCTATCACCACCTGTCCTCCATGACCACCCACCTCCACGGACATCCCACAGCCCCAGCCGGCTGCAGGGGGGGCTCAGAGCTCAGACCCCTCCGAGTTCAGAGGGGCTGGGTGAGCCCTGCCAGGAGCAGCCCCCGGGCAGGAGCTCTGGGTGGTCTGTGCTGAGGAAAGGAGCTCGTGTCTCCTGAAGCCATGGCCAGACAAGTCTGCTCCAGCCCTGGCCAGGAGCCAGCTCGTGGCTCCAGGGTCTGAAAATCCAACCAAAGTGATGAGTAAGGGCAGCTGTGAAACTTCCGACACTCATTAGCCCTGAGCTCAGCCCAGTAATTTGTTTTACAGGCCAATTAACAATGCCAAAGACAGCCGGGACGTGGGAGCAGCCGCCGGCTCCTCCCGGCGCCGTGTCCGCTCACCTCCCTGCGGTGAATCGCCTCCTTCAGCAGCCCCACCACGTCCTCTCCCTCACAGCCCGTCGCCTTGAAGCCCTTTGTCCACTTCAGGAGAATTCCCTGTTGTGGGAAAAGACCCGGCAGTGAATCCCCCGGGATGGCGAGGGGGAGGCACAGCAGGGCACGGGGGCTGCAGGAGGGGGGGTTACCTCATCCAGGTTGTTCTGCTGGCAGGGGAAGGAGAACGTGAACCCGAGCGGGAGTGACACGCCTTTCATTCCCATGTATTCCAGAAAGTCGGAGATGCAGTGGACGATGTGGTCAAAGAGCTGGATGAGCAAAGCCAAAGAAGAAGTTACCATTACAGCCCAACCTGCTGGAGATTCCAACCCATTCCAAGCCTGTTGGAATGTTCACATCCATTCCCAGGACTTTGAACAGAGCTGCACTGTGGGAGGGGAGCAAACCCAAAAAAGCCCATTTTTCACCCTCTTCCCCACCCACAACGTGGGCATATCCCTGCAAAACCCCACCTCACGGGCCCCAGGAGGGACAAGGACCAGCGAGGAGGTACCACCTTCCCCAGGGTGACACAGGAATCTGGTCCCTCTGCAAGGGATCCCCAGAGCCCGTCTGCTGGAGACACTCCCAGTCCCCAAGCGCTGCCCAGAGTGGTTTGCAAAACTCTTTCCACATAAGACTCCGGAGATGTCTCTCCCTGCTTGTGTTGTGGTTTCCCTATCTGGGAAATGGGGGTGATGCTTATCTGCCCTTGTGGAATGTGTGGGATTCAGGGAGGTTCAGTCATGTCTGGGAACAACACCATTTCTAACCTAAAAACCAGTCTCCAGCTTCCCAGACTCCAAAGCCTTGGGCAGAACTCGCTGCTCCAAGGGCAGGAGAGCACCAGCCTTCCCCTCTCCTGCTTTTGCTCCCTGGAAAGGCAAAATCAGCTCCATGCTGAGCCCTGTTCCAGCCACCCCAGGGAAGACACTCCTTTTCCCTCTCCAGCTGCCCATCCTGACCTCCTCTCCTGTGCCCTGCATGATCTCCACGGGGATGGAGTAGATCTTGTTGTGCATCTCCACTCCGCGCCGCTTCCCGTTCCTGACGCGCACCAGCAGCACGCGGAAGTTGGTTCCTCCCAGGTCCAGGGCGAGGAAATCTCCTTTTTCTGCAACCCAAGAGAGGATCATCAGGAGAGATCCCAGCATGGAGCACCTGGAATATGGCACAGAGCAGATCCAAATCTGCCCTCTTCCTGGGAGGGGGCTGGAAACCGAGATGTGAGTGGGAGCGGAGACCAGGAGGCTGCAGGTTGGAACAGGGGGTGCAGGTAGGAAAGTGGAGGAGAGGTTTGCTCCTGACTTGGGGCAATGATGAGGCTTAGAATCATAAACCCATGGAATAACTTGAGTTGGAAGGACCCACAAGGATCCCTGAAGTCCACAGGACCTGCACAGGCTTCAAGCCAAGGTCAGGCACTCGCCCAAGGCAGAACCAGGAGCACAACCCAGGCTGAGGGTGGGGAGAGTCCTGCTGTGGGGAAAACCACAGCAAGAGCCAGGTTTTGTGTGCAGTCAGGTGCAGAACGTCCCAGAGGCTCCGTGCTCTGCCCAGTATCATCCTGGAGGTTTGTGCCACTCCCGCCACAAAGAGGGAACTGGCCATGGCAAAGGATCCAGCCCTTCCTGAGGATATCAGGAGCAGCAATGCTGGCTCTGAGCAGGACACACACAGGCTTACACACAGGAGACATGCAGGTTTACCCACAGGATAGTCACCTGTCCCATCTGGAGTGGAGCACACATAGGTGGGCAGCATTTTCACCGTCGCCTCCTCGTGCGTCTCCTTGCCCAGCCCTTTCTCCATCTCTTTCCTCATCCTTTCCTTCACCTCCAGCAGCTGCTCGTGGCTCAGCTTGAAGGGCTCCAGAATCTTCTGCCGGGCCTTGTGCTGGGCGTCCAGCCTGTAGGCCACGGCCGTCACCATGGCGGCCCCTTTGCCGCTCCCGTCCTCCGAGCGGATGAACCGGATCTCGCAGTCCGGCAGCAGCTTCCGCACCGTCTTGTGGAGGCGTCGGGCAAAGCTGTGGAGGAGGAGGGGGAGGAAATGGGACCTGAGTGTGCCACCATGGGCAGTGACCCTCTGGGGACCCCCAGCATCCAAAGGAGGTGCTCAGGGGGACACTTGGGGACACTCCGCTTGTGCTGAGCCGCACCCGCCGCCGGCAGGAGCAGATCCGAGCTCCCCCTCCGTGCTCCCCGTCCCTGTCCCCTCCAGCTCCCGGACTCACTGCGGGTGTTTCTTGTAGACGGAGCCGTCCACGCCGACGGTGGAGCGCAGCCGATCCACGCCCTTGTTGTCCTTGATGCGGCGCAGGACCGCGGCCAGCGTGGCCCCGCACAGGCTGGCCGAGCGCGTCGACACGATCTGGCAGATGCGCAGTGTGGCCACGCAGTCCTCGTGCGACGGCTCCAGGCCCAGCTTGCTCAGGATCTCGTGGGCTTTCTGCAGCCCTTCCTTCTCCCTGGTGGGGCAAGGAAAGGGTTCAGGCCTGGGAACCCGACCTTTGCCGTGTGATGGGCCGGGTCTGTGCAGTGGGGTCTGTCCAGGGGTATCAGAGGGTGGGCTGGGACCCAGGACACGACACGGGTCCTACTTACTTCTCAATGGCAGAGACGTATCTGGTCTCAAAGTGGCCGGTAGTGAGCAGGTCTGGTGTGAGCCTTCCCCCAAACAACAGCCCTTCCTTGGTCATCTTCACCAGGATGAGTCTGACCAGCTCTCCCATGTACATCCCACTGATCATCTTCTCAAACCTGTCCACGGGGAGGCACGAGATAGAATTGTGGAATGGTTTGGGTTGGAAAAGCCCTCTAAGGTCATCAAATCCAACCATTCCCCCAGCACTGCCAAGGCCACCACTAACCCATGTCCCCAGGTGCCACATCCACATGGCTTTTAAATCCCCCCAGAGATAGTGACACCACCTGGGCAGCCTGTTCCACACCTGACCACCCTTTCAGAGAAGAAATTTTCCCTAATATCCATCCTAAACCTCCTGTCCCCCCCATAAGATCCCCCCGAGCCTCCTTTTCTCCAGGCTAAACAATGTGTGTGTGTTTGGCTGCGTGTGCCACAAGGTGGCCACAGGTTGACCTGAAAACCCATTGGCAGCCTCCCAGTCCCAAATGGAATCTAGGTAATCCCTTCTCAGAGCAGCTTATCCCATCACTGAGAATATGAAGCCTTGTGGACATGACCATCATTCTGCAAGGAGAACTCGTGGACACCTGAAGGGGGTCAGTCAGTTTGCAGAGTCCCCCCAGGCTCGCCCCACACTGCCAGGGGCCATGTGGGGAATGGGAGATCTGTAGGATTGGGATGTGGACATTAGGTGGGGGTGTTTGCCTGGGCTGGCAGATGAGTGCTGGCCAGAAGGGAACAGGAATCAGCACGTTCACGTGAGCGGCTCACGAGGGCAGCGGGTGGGACGGACAACCCTGATTCGTGACACAGCCCCTCTGCGCTCCGGTGGCAGAGGACATGGTGACCCAGTTAGCTGGGATGACCTCCCTGGTCCCAGGGACTCCGGCGCAACGGGAGGACAGACAATGCCGAGCAAACCACGAGCCTGAGCCCAGGCCAAGAATCTGCTCACAATTGTTTGCCAGGGTTGAGCGAGCCCATGTCGATCTCACGGTCGAACTCCGTCCGGATGTCGTTGAGGACACCGTCGTCACCGAAGGCCCCCCACTCCATGTTGATGCACATCCGACCCTCATCCCCTTCCACCAGGTCAATGTGCCTCATCTCCTCCATGTAGCAGGCGTTGGTTCCAGTACCTGGGCCGAGCATGGGGACACAGTGAGCAAGGACACTGCCTTGCCTCCATTCCCATTAACCCTCATTCCCATTGTCACTCATTCCCACTATCCCTCATTCCCATTATCCCTCATTCCCCCTTGGCCACAGCACAATGCACCAAAGAAAGCGAAGAGGGAAGCAAACAGACATCTGGCAATGCTGGTTTTCCAACACTGGTATCCCCCTCTTTTTCTTCTTTTTTTTTTTTTTTCCCAAAAGACCCTGAAGCTTGCAAGAAACAGGATCTCCCTCTGGAGTTCCTGGAGGGATGGACCTGCTTGCTCTCACTCACCAACGATGAGGCCAACTTCACAGTTGTGGTCATCGTAGCCACAGGTCATCATGGTCCCCACGGTGTCGTTCACCACGGCCACGATGTCGATGTCAAAGTCCTGAGTTGGTGGAAAGGAGAGAGGGTGACCCAACACAGACAAAACAGACCGAAACATCACCATGGAGCCCAGGAACCCTGTCCCAGGGATGTGTGTGCCCCCGTCCCACCGGGCCAGGAGGTGACACACCTGCCCAGCCTCTTACCCCTCTTTTCTTGATGGACTTGCGCAGCATCGACACCACGTCCTTGCCCTCCACGCTGCTGCACTTGAACCCCTTTGTCCACGTCACGAGGATGCTCTGGGGGGAACAGCCAGAGGGAAGGCTCAGAGTGAGACCCCCACCCTGTGGGGCTGCCAGAACAAGGGACATGGGGCCCTGTGGGGGAGCCCCCCTTAGCAGCTCCCCGGCTGCGCCATCAGCCCCGTTTCCGTGTCAGATAAGGTTTATGGCCATGAGATAACACAAGACCTGCTCGTTGCTCCCCAGCAGGAGGGAAAGTGGTTCCTGTGACCAGGTTTTATGGAACCCTGGGGCAAAACCTGGTCACAAGTCCATGGACCCACCCCTGAGGGGTGGGGGGCTTGGAATGCTCCTTGACCTATCCCTACAGGGTAGGGGGCTCGCAGCCCCCATAGCCAGAGGCACCAGGTTTGTCTCCACTGCAGCCACCTGGCCGGGGGCTGACCTGAGCCTTGGGGGGAGGAAAAGGACTCGACTGCATTTGGAATCTTCAACACTCCGGGCACAGGGCCCTCGGTGAGGCTGACACCCATCCTGCCTCAGAGATGGGGAAACCGCGGTACGGAGAGACCCAGCTCAGGCAAGGTCAGGGGGACAGGCACTTCCTCCCGCAGCTTCTTTATTTTAATTTCCTTTTTTACAGCCCCCGTGTCTACCGGGAGGAAAGTGTTAACCCTCCTGTCCCTCACTGCCCCTGCAGAGCGGCTCAGGCACAGCAGCCTTGCCCCCCGGCAGCTCCCGGGGAGGACGTGCCGGATGGCCGGCACTCCATGGAGCCGCTTCTTTCCATCCCGCTGCAGAGCCGGGTGAGATAAGGGCAAGGAAAGCATCCCCCTCCCTCCCCGCCACGAGCCAGAGCCCCGCGAGGCGGTGGGTGGCAGGGAAGGGGCCACGTGCCTCGCTGGGCTCCGGGATGTGGAGTCTCCCAGCGAGGTCACCGCGGCTGAGCGGAGCTGACAGTGCCCGGAGGGACCCCCCTCCCCGCCGCCTGCACAGGGGATGTGGTGCTCAGCACGTCTGGGTGCACTGGGCTGCTGGAGCTCGGGCTGCAGCCCGGGAAAAGACGATTTCCGTGGAGGAATCCCATGGAAACATCATATCCCAGACCCCCGCGATTCCGGGAGCGCATCCCTCGCTCCGCCGGTCCGAGCTCTGCTGGCACACACGGTGACCCTGGGAACTGCTCATTACAGGGACCCTGTCAGAGCTCACTGACATGAAAACCCCTCAAGATAAATGAGGTAAAGTCCAGAAAATTCAGAAATCCAGAAGACTCTGGGGAGACCACAGAGCCCCTTCCAGTGCCTAAAGGGGCTCCAAGAGAGCCGAGGAGGGCCTGGAGTGACAGGACAAAAGACAATGGCTTCACACTGACAGAGGGTGGGATAGATGGGATACTGGAAAGGAATTTCTGGCTGGGAGGGTGGTGAGGCCCTGGCACAGGGCCCAGAGAAGCTGTGGTTGCCCCATCCCTGGAAGTGTCCAAGGCCAGGTTGGACGGGGCTTGGAGCAACCTGGGCTAGTGGAAGGTGTCCCTGCCCATGGCAGGGGGTGGCACTGGATGGGCTTTAAGGTCCCTTCCAGCCCAAGCCATTCCATGATCCTATGAAAACCTGACCAAGACGTGTCTAAAACAGGAGACCCACCACTGCTCACTCTCATCAAGCAGCTTTAAAAAAGACAACCTGGCACCTATCCTTAAAAAATATTGATGTTCCTTTTAACAGGGGTTTTATGGTGTGTTTGGAGATGAGAAGCAACAGAATTATTGGGAAGTGACACCAAGCACTGCATTCCCTGGAGGAATGTTCCCTCCTCTCTGTCCCTGACCGTGCAGCCACGGAGCCATTCCACCAGCAAAAATATTCATAACAAAGAAGGGGCAGTGCTGTTCTTAACCCTCCTTCACCCAGAGCTTGGGAATGGCTTCGAATGAGAGATGTGGCCCTTCAGGAAAGGTCACATGACACAAAATCAATGAGACTAATCAAAAGCCTGAGCTAAATTGTTGTGGGACCCCCAGGGAGAGCTCAGCCCATCCCACCACAGTCCCTCACCCACCTCATCCAGCTTGGTCTGGTGACACGGGAAGGAGAAGGTGAACCCAAGGGGGAGTTTCTTGTCTTTGATGTTCAGCTTGTCCAGGAAGTTGGCCAAACACTCGGTGATGTGGTCAAAAAGCTGGAAAAAGGGTAAAGAGTGAGACCTGCCAGGGCTGCCCACGCCCAGGGGATGAGTCGGAGCTGTGCCCACAGCCCTGCCCGCCCTCACCCATCCCCACACCGGCCGTCAGGAATTCTTGTTCCTGGCACAGGATCCACTGGGCTCCTGCTGGACCAGGCAGGGGGGGATGCCCAGCCCTGCTCCCGCCCCAGGACACATCCAGGGGTGCCGGGGTGATCCCGGGGTGGGTGAGGGAGGGGGGGCCCACCTGCACCCCACTGCCACGCATGAGCTCCTCGGGGATGGCGTAGATCTGGTTCTCCATCTCCACCTTCTGCAGCCCGTTGTCCGACACCTTCACCCGCAGCACACGGAAGTTGGTGCCACCGAGGTCCAGCGCCAGGAAATCCCCGTCCTCTGCGGGACCAGGACAAGGGAAACCAGTGAGCTTGGAGGGTCCTTGCCCTGCCAGAGCCCCAGGGTAACCAGCCACCTCCCAGGCATGAGGATATGGTCTGATTTTTAAATATATTTCTCTATTTTAATAATTATTATAGTGTTTGGTATTTTATCAGAGCTGTGGCCTGACCCTCCTCTGCACCCCTGACACACCCACAGCTGATGGGGGATCAAGGCACTGCCCTTGAGCTGGATATGTATGTCCTGGGGAGGATAAATCCAACCAGCACCACCCAGAAAACCAACAGTGATCTCAGGGAAGAGGAGCTCCAGCCTCAGGCTCCATAAGGAAGAAGGCAGCAGAGCCATTGCTGACCCTACTGATGCTTGGTGGAAGCTCCTAAACCTCCCTCCCAAGGGGTTAAACCCTGTGAGCAGTTGTGGAAACACCAGAGCTTGGCTAAACTTTTCATATCTGGGAATGCCCATCCTGTTGAGGCTCAGCTGGCGCAGCCCAGGCCAAGCTCCCTGCCCTGCCCCAGGAATCCCATCACCACGGGAAGGTGGAAGCAGGAAACCAGGGAGGGAGAAACTCCAAAAGACCTTCGGGGGCTCATTGCTGCCTTCCCGGGGGGAGCTGGAACGCGGCTCCTCCGAGAGGAGCCCCAAGGGCGAGCCCAGGGTCTCCCCTCCTGTTTGTTTTCAAGGCAGCTCGCTGGGCTGGGGACCCGGGCTGCGAGAAAAGCGCCCAGCTGGCTGTTTTAGTGGGGAGAGGGCCGGGGAAAGCCCTCTATCAGCACTGTCGGAGTCCTGAATGCATTAAATGTGCTGTGCTGGCTCCCCCGGGCCGATCCCGGCGCCCGGGGGCCGCTTTGTGCCGGCCGGGGCTGCTACAAAGGGGCCACAGTTGGGACAAAACCCGGGGGTTATTAGTATGCACACGCCAGCGGGGCCGGCATCTCCAGTGACTCCAGCTGAAAAGGCAGCTCCGGGGCTCCAGCGGGCCCGGCGCCTTTCCCGGGGTCACCCCCGAGGGCTCGGGGTGAGGGAACGGGGCACGGGACCCACCGGGAGCTGGAGCAGCTTTAGAGAGGCGGAAAAGGGCCGTGGAAAGCTGCCCCTGGAGCTCCGAGGAGAGGAGGAACGAGAGGAGTCAGGGGTCACAGGCAGCTTCAGCAGGGTCAGAGCTGGGGATGGAGAGCGTGGAGGACGGGGGAGCGCTGGGGGGTCAGCACTGCACCCCAAGGGGGAACAGAACAACACCCAAGGAGTCAGAACAACATCCCAGAGGGGTCAGAACATCACCCAGGGGTTCAGTGCATCACCCCAGGGAGGCCAGTGCAGCACCCAGGGGGTCAGCCCATCACATATCCCCAGGGTGACACAGGGCAGTGGGGGCCCAGCTCTTGGTGACACCAGCCCGTGCCCAGCCCCCAGCACAGCCCAGGTCACACCCCAGAATGGGCTGGCCAATGGAATAAGGAGGTGCCAAGGCTATCACCCCATTATCTTAATAAGACCTGAAGTCCAGCGAGTCCCTGCAGAGGTTCTGGCCAAGCTTCAGTTATCTCTGGGGCCCTGCAGCCCCTGCAGGAGCCAATAACCCCAGACCACTTGAAACCTGGACCCTGTCAGAGCTTTGCAGCTCCTCCCTCCTCAGCCAACGCCCCTGACACAGCTCTGAGAGAGGCAGTGTGGCCAGAATTCGGGGCTGGAGGAGGACACGGGGCCACGGGAGCACCGAGCTCCTGCGCTGGGGCAGCCAGACCCTGCACACCCCTTCCTCCTCCTCCCCTTGACCCTTTGCAGGGATGAGGTTTAAACCAGTTTGGCAGCTCCTTTTGCAGCCTGTCTGCCAGCCACGGGGCATTTGTGGCCACGGTGGCTCTTCACACAAAAAACACACCAGGAAAACCTTGGAGAAGCTCCTGGCTGTCCCACTGTCCTTGGTGAGGCCACCACGGGGACCCCCCTCGGCCATGGGTGGGCAGAGCTGGATGTGATGTCTGACTGGGCACCACTGGCATCGTGTCCTGCCCTACACACAGGTCACGCTGTGCTCCTGCTCCCCTTGCCATTGGCACTGATCCTGCTCTGCTCATTGGCAGAGCATGGAAAGCACCTCAGGGGGCTGATAAATATGCCAGGGATAAGGGCACTGGAGCCAAGAGGGTCACAGATTGCTCAGCTCCTTGGAGATATTGCAGGGAACCCAAAAGGCTCACAAAAAAAGGGCTAAGGAGCCTGGTGGGGCCATCCTGCCCTCCTGCCCAGCCCTCACACACTCGGAGCTTCAGCCAAGCCACACGAGGGGCTCGTGGCCCCTGGAGCCGTGTGGGACCAGCTCTGCCCTGCCCTCACTGCAGGACCCACACACCACCCCCATCCCCCTCACACTGCTCAGCACCCACCAGAGGGGCACGAGCAGCCTGGTGGCAAGGGATGAGGTCAAGGGGTGGGTTCCCAGGTGGATCAGCTTTGCAGGAGGGAAGAGGCAGCAAAATCTCCCTTGGAAGAGCAGCAGCCATGCAGCTGAGGGATGGGCTCCGTGACCAGCACCAGGTCCCCGTCAGGCTCCCATGGCCCCTGATAAGGTATCAGAGGTGGTGCTGAGCCCACAAACCAAACAGGGAGGGCAAACATGGAGCCCTGATTCCAGGGGCTACTTGCTCCTGGCAAACCACCCAAGGCTGAGAGCTGAGTGCCTCAGAACCCGTGGGGCAGAGGAGGTGGCCAGGGGAGAGGAGCTGCATGTGTGGGATCATGTCCCAGCACCTCAGAGATTGGTCACCCTAGAACCCCCACCCCCAGTGGAACCATAACCTCCCAATGACTGCAGTTCCACTGTGGAGGAACCCTTGGTCAAACTGGGGAAATAAAAATTAAGAGGAAGAGAAAAAGTTGGAGCAGGTCCAGGCTCTGCTGCCCAGGGGAGATGCAGGAGAAGGTTGAGGCATTGACCCCAGCACTTCCCACTGCCACCCCTCACCAGTCCTACCCTCCTGCCGGATAGTTCATGGAATCATGGAATGGTTTGGGTTGAAAGGGATTTTAAAGACCAGCCAGTTCCACCACCTTGCTCTTCCACTAGCCCAGGTTGCTCCAAGCCCCATCCAACCTTGCCTTGGACACTTCTAGGGATGAGGCAGCCACAGCCTCCTTGGGAAAGCTTGCTGGGAATTCAGTAAATCTCCAACCACGAGACTTTGGGCATAAAACCAGTGTTTTTTTCCAAGGCTTTCAAGCCCATGGGCCAGAGGAGCTGGTTTGCCTGCAGAGGCACCTGGCTATCAGCAGGAGCTGAGCCCACTGGCCAAGGGAAAGGTGCTGCCAAGAACAGCCACCCTTCAGATTTCCAGGGATTAGACTCCCAAATCCTGCAGCATCCTCCTGAAACCTCCAGGCTGGGGTTATCAGCTTCTGGGGCTTAACAGGGGATGCACCACAAGAGCCTTGTGTCAACACCAGCGTGGAGGAGGAAACGTGGCGACACCAGCAAAGCCTGGAAAAACCAGGAATGGAGCAGGGAGGAAGGTGGTGGTTGCCCTGAGCAGGGAGAGCCCTCGGGAGAGGTACTGGGGATCCAAGGAGAAGCTTATTTAGGATATGCTTCCCCACCACCTCAGTGCCAGCACGGCACGGCGGCATTCCAGTGGGTGACGGAGCCCAGCAAAGCAAGAGAAGTTGTTACTGGGAGAGTTTCTGCTTCCAAAGCAGAATTCCCCCCTCTTATCACATGCCATGGGAACAGGGAAGCCTCCAAGAGCTGGGAGCCGGGGCTGTGTTTTGGCTTGACCTGCAGATGTGACCTTGTATTTCCATAAGCGCCTCTCATCCGCCTGGATCCCGCTGTGGGATCTGGCTGTGCCTTCCAGGGGGTGGAATCCCACAGCAGAGATATGGGGGCTGCAGCAGGAGGCAGGGAAGGACAGGGATGTTTGGTGGGAGGATGGTGAGGAGCCCCATGGCACTGGCATTTAGGAGCAGGCCTGGAGCAGAGGAAAAGCCTGTCCTGGAAGTGGGAGCAGCTGCTGGCACCTGGAGCAGGTGGGAGCAGGACTTGGTGCCCAGCCCAAGTCAGACTTTGCCCAGGAGCTTTGAAAAAAAGGGAAGAAGGAAGGACACAGCCTTGGACGTTGAGCTCCTCCTGAGCCACACCATCTGTGCCAGGGATTTGGCACGTGTGCCACCTTCCAGCCTCCCCTCCGAAACCCAAGAGCAGCTGGTGCTGCTCACAGCCTGGATCCAGCTGGAGCTGGACAGGGAACTCCAGCTCTTGGCTCCAGAACCCTCCCATTTCCCAGCCCCCCTGGGCAGCTGCAGCTCCGTGACTGCCCCAGCACCCCTCTGGAGTGACATTTTCCATGCTGCCGTTCCCCCTTCTCCCTGCCCCGGGTGAGAAATGTCAGCTGGGGCACTGATGCAGGGCAGGATGCCAAGGACCCGTCCCGGAGGGGCATGGGGAGGGATTGCTCCTTTCCCAGCAGGGTCAGGGTGCTGGGAGCACTGGCACACCCTCCACCAGCACCCAGCACCTTCAGCTGCTCCAGTTCCCGTGCCCAGGGGCGGCTCCTGGCCATCCCTGTAATTACAAATATTCTCCAACATTTAAATAGATTGGAATCTCGATCCTGGGGCAGGGAGCCAGGTCCAGCTCCTGGGTGTAGGTGCACAGAGGGGGCCGAGCACAGGGGATGCTCTGGGTGCCCAGATGCTTCAGGGATTAAAGTGGCTCGCAAGGAAGGTGGAGATAGACTTTCAGCACGGGGTGTAGAGAACAAGGGGGAACAGTTTTAAACTAAAAAAGGTGGTATTTAGATGGGATATTGGGAAGAAATTCTTCTCTGTGAGAGTGGGGAGGCCCTGGCACAGGGTGCCCAGAGAAGCTGTGGCTGCCCCATCCCTGGAGTGTCCAAGGCCAGGTTGGACAGGGCTTGGAGCAACCTGGGCTAGTGGAAGGTGTCCCTGTCCTTAGCAGGGGGTGGAATGAGATGGTCTCTAAGGTCCCTTCCCACCCAAACCATTCCATGATGTGTCTTCACAGGGACACAGGAGATGCTACCACTCACCCCAGACCTCACTGACACATTACCAGCAAACACCCAACACTGCCCAGTGATCCAGAGACCTTCCTGACAGGAGGGGGGAGCCAGGGGGGGTTGGGCTCTACTCCCAGGGAACAAGGGACAGGAGGAGAGGGAACGGCCTCCAGCTGCGCCAGGGGAGGTTTAAGTTGGATATTGGGGAAAGTTTCTGCATGGAAAGGGTTGTCCAGCCCTGGCACAGCTGCCCAGGGCAGGGGTGGAGTCCCCATCCCTCATGGATTTAGCAGCCATGCGGGACATGGGTTAGTGCTGGCCTAGGCAGCACTGGGGGAATGGTTGGATTTGATGACCTTAGAGGGCTTTTGCAACCCAAACTATTCCATGAGTCTGTGATTCTGTGATTTCACAACTCTACCACTTCTGTCTTTGCCTCCAGAGAGCAGCCATGAGTTCTTTTGGCTCTGTCCCTCTTTGTCCACCTCTTCTGCTGGTGACCAGCAGCCTCTGCCCCTGTGGTTTCACAGACTCCCCTGGAGGTGCCGACACTGGAGCAATCCCAGCTCCGAGCAACTCCATCCAACAGGACTGACCATCCCAGGGCCTCTTCCTGGACTGCTGCCATCCCAGATGTGGAGCCAGGGCAGCTCCAGCTGCTGAGGGCTCCGTCCCTCCTTCCCTTCAGCAGCCAGGAGCACTCCACCAGCTCGGAGCACTTGGTGGGTCCTGGGTGCATTGGTGGGCAAGGGGTGATGCTGCAGGGATGGAGACCAGCTCCTCCCCAGAACACCAAGCGGGGAGAGGCAACAAGGAACTTCCCCTCTGGATGCCAGAGGAGGTAGTTTTTTGGGCTGAGAGGGACAAGCTGGGTATGTGGCTGTCCAGAGCATGCCTCAGGCACGGGAAGTGGGCAGAAAGGCCCATTGTGAGGAGCCTGCAGAGCCCCTGCTCCTGCCGGCCCCAGTGGCTCTCAGACAGCGCTGGCAGCGCTGCCGCCTCACTGCTCATGAAATCTGATGAGCCGGACCCGTGACTGTCTCTGTCCTGCCAGCAAGGGCATGCCAGGGCAGCTTCCCACCCTCCCTCCCGCCAGCGGGAACTGGGAGCCCCTCCAGTGCCAGCAGAGGGGGAATGAGGCCTGTCCCCACGCTCAGCCAGAGCAGGAGGAAGCCCCCAGGACCAGCAGCGAAGGTGGCCGTGGTGCCATCCCTGTTTGTGCAGTGCCATGAGGATGAGTGGTCCCACCCCCCCTCTGCTCTCCCAGGAGCATCTCCCCTCCCACGGTACCTGTCCCGTCCGGGGTGGACCTGACAAAGGTGGGCAGCATCTTCACGGAGGCGGTGGGGTTGGTCTCTGCTCCCAGCCCCTTCTCCATCTCCTTCTCGAAACGCTGGGACACCTCCAGGAGGGTCTCATCGGAGAGCCGCATGTGGTACAGGTACTTGTCGACCTGAAAGGGGGACATAAAGCCCAAAGGTCAGGTGGGGACTTGGGCACAGGGGCACAACCTCCAGGACGTGCTCAGGGCAGTGGCTAGCCCCTCTCCTGGGGGTGACACAAGGAGCAGGGCGGGAGCAGGTCGTGACCCATCCCAGGGTGCAGGACATGGCACCAGTGGCACATCACCGACACAGCACTGCTGAAACAGCTCATCCCAGGAATCACCCACCACCGCTCCTGCACCTCCCCCCAGCCATCCAGGGCTGCTCTCCAAGGAGCTGCCTCCCTTCCCAGACCGCTTGGGAATGCCAAACCCCGAGTTGCACCTGATGCTCCACAGCATCTTCCCACTCAGTCACCTACAGACACCCAAACAGGTTGCTACAGAAGCAGGAATTCAAACTCAGGAGTGAGTCAGGAGGTCAGGGATGGAGGTTTTCAGGTGTGGAGCCCTTCCCACGCCACGGCACCAACACGCCTTGACCTTGACCCCCGGGGAGGAATCCACTGCCCCGTCATTTCTCTGCTGCTGAGGTCACCCCAAGAGCCAAGAGCTACTCAACCCCCTTGAGCAAACCACGCTGGTGTGACACAAGTGGGTCCTGGTGTGACACAAGTGGGTGCCACGGCCAGAGAGGCAAGAAATCCACCCCCTGCTCCTGGAAATCGTTATACCCTTGAGCTGGGGATATGGAGAAGCCCAGCTCCTTCCATAAATGGCATATGCATCTTGCCTTCCCCAAGAAAGGCATGGAAAGATTCCTCCCTGGCCCTGACCGTGCGTGTCCGTGCGGCCGGGCCGGAGCAGGGAACGGGAGAGGCGGACACTGCCCGCTCCCAAACGATGCCCTGCTTCAATTAGCTTCACTTAAAATTAATTAAAGGGCAGCTGCAAGCCCTGAGAAGTCAAGAGGAAAACTCCACCCCGCGCGCTCACCTGTCTGCAGGCACGTACGGCGGGTCAGCGGAAGCGGGCTTGGGCTGTGCTTTATGGGGCTGTGCTTTATGGGGCTGTGCTTTATGGGGCTGCGCTGGAGGAAATGGGCATTTTGTGGGCAACTAATTGCACCCACCCAGCGTGACCTCACTCATGGACCCCAGGCTGCACAACATAGCCCTGCTGTGGTTTGGGCTGCCTGTGTTTCAGGCCCAGGGTGCTCCAGCGCATCCCTTTTTTCCCCACCCCCAGCTCTGTTGGAAATCTGGGAGCTGAGATCCCAGTGGCGAGGTCAGGGGATGGAGGGAGGTCAGGGGATGGAGGGAGGCCCAGCCCAGCACATTCCAGGAGAGATGCTTCATCTGCAGGGCAGCAGCATCCTCACTGGTGTGATGGGCAAAACCTCCTCCTCCTCACTTCTCCTGGTATTTTCAGCTCTTTCCCAGCAATTGGGAGCTGGGAGACCAGGCAGGTAGGAGGGAAAGGCCAAGAAGAAGGAAACCTGGAGGTTTCCCAGTACCAGCTGTTTACCGGCCTCTCCTTATCCACCCCAGCAGCAGGAAAGTCAAACACTCCTCCCTCCTCTCCTATTTGCTTTCACCTGCTGAAAATTCCCTGCCGTGTACGAAGGCTCTGGTTACTGGCACCATAACCTCCAGTTAACTGGTTAACTGGTCACTCTTTCCCTGCTGCCCCAGCTCACCTCCACTCTCTCCTTTCTTCTCCCAGCTCCAGGAGCTGGAGCCCACTTCTGTGCCAGCCCCAGGGCAGGAAACGTCCCCCTGAGCTGCACCAAGGGTTACCCAAGGGTTATCCCGGGGGTTATCCCGACACCATCAACCCAGGAGAGACAGTCCAACCCCATTTCTTAGGGGTGAGCTGGAGAGAGAGAGTTATGCTGGGAGAGAGATCATTATCCCAGGAGATACAGTGTTATCCCAGCTCATGGAGACCTTCCCCAAAGTCCTCAGGAGCCACTGACCTGCCCTCGGCACAGAAAGGACCCCAACCAGCCTCATCCCTGCCCAGCAGCCTCTGGTGCTCGGGGGGTCCTGGTGGCACCACTGGGAGTGGGGATGGGGTCCCACTGAGGGGTCCCCATCCCAGCAGTGGGGTCCCAGTGAGGTGTCCCCATCACAGGGGTGGGTTCCCAGAGGGGTGTCCCCATCCTGATGGAGGGGTCCCAACGAGGTGTCCCCATCCCAGCAGTTGGCTACCACACCACAGACTTCAGCCTTGCACAAACTGGTGTTTCTCCCCCATCTGTCACTCTGCTGCTTTTCCCCCTGCCATAGAAGGTCTCATCCCAAGGAAGTTGGGAGCTTTGGGAGCTCAGGTGCTCCTCAGCAGTGAAGATGCTGCAGTACACAACCCACCACCCCCAAATCACAGCACAGGGACACCACCCAGAGGTTTCACCTCCTTCCCCCAGGACAGGCACCGCTCGGCACGTCCCCCATGTCCTCCAGGCTCCAGTGTACCTGGAATAACCTCAGCGTGAGGAACAGGATGACCTTTCTCTAATCTCCAAAGCCCTCTAAGACCTGGATCATCTTCTCCCAACGTAGACATTGCCCCACTTGGCAGTTAAGGCAGGTCAGGACACCCTGCAGGACGGCTTCTTCCCCAGTGAGACCACCTTGGGCTGTGCCTGGCCCCCACCAAGGAAGAGCCATGACCACCGTCATTCCCAAAGATTCCCAGCCCCATGTTCCGCTTTGTTATTCCAAGCACCCCTCAAATTGTTGCAAAGACAGGATAAAACAGGGGGAGTTCAGCCTGCAGCACCAGAGCTGCACCATCTTTCAAGACAAAAACACCCTCTCAGTCGTTTATTGTTTTTGAAGCTGATGGAACAGTTTGGGTTGGATTGCCAACTCCAAACAAATAAAGTCACTAGGTTAGGATCCAGGACAGGGCAATTGAATTTCTGGAAAGCTTTCAGCCTGACTAATACTGTTTCCTGAAGGAAATCTAAACAAACTGAAGGCAGAGGGAAGGGATGGAGGCTGGGAAGTGCCGGGCGTGCTCCAGCCCAGGACATTGTGTTGAAGCACCAGATCACGGAGCTTCTGCGACTGTAACGAGCTCGATGCCACCTTTTGGGACCAAAACCCAGCGAATCCCCATCTCCTGGCTCAGAGCTGTCTCCAAGGCTCAGCTCATTTCCAGGCCAGATGCTGGAGAAGTCGCCCATCCCAGCTGCACAGACACCCTGGGAAAGGTCTGCCTGTCTCGTGGCTGAAGAAACCTCGAGTTGCCCAATTTTTGTTGCTGTGTGAGCTGAGCTGAGCCAAGCTGAGCTTAAAGCAACCCAACAATCAGCTTTGGCTTTGCAAACTCACAGCTCTGGTAGAAGCACCGTGGCTGGATGGTATTTTACACCTCAAGACTCCTCTTAATCAGGTGCCAGACCCCAAGGGGTCTGTGCTGTGGAAATATTAATCAGTCTGTGAATAACTTAATTCCAATTCAATGCCACTATCCATGGAAAAGAGCAGGCAGTGTTCAGCCTGGAGAAGGGAAGACTCGGGGGAGACCTTAGAGCATCTTCCTGTGTCTAAAGAGGCTCCAAGAGAGCTGAGAGGGACTTGGGACAAGGGCGTGGAGTGACAGGACAAGAGACAATGGCTTCGCACTGACAAAGGGTGGGATAGATGGGATACTGGAAAGGAATTCCTGGCTGGAGGGTGGGGAGGCCCTGGCACAGGTTGCCCAGAGAAGCTGTGGCTGCCCCATCCTTGGAAGTGTCCAAGGCCAGGTTGGACGGGGCTTGGAGCAACCTGGGCTGGTGGGAGGTGTCCCTGCCCATGGCAGGGGGTGGGACTGGAGGGGCTTCAAGGTTTCTTCCAACCCAAACCATTCCATGAGTCTCTAAATTCCTTGGTTTACTAGTTGTTTACCTCACGTGGGTGCCGGGGGGGGGCAGAGGGGCTCGGGGGGAGCCGGGGCAGGATTGCTGTGGGTGATGATGGAAACTGCGGCGTGACGGCGCTTCCGGCACCGCGCAACCGCTTCCTGCCCGGCCAGTGTCCCCAGAAGGGGAAGAGCCCGGGGACATTTGTTCTCATGCAATAAGGTCTCTGGTACATCTTTCCCGTTAATGATCCCAGGCTCCGGGAAGGGGAAGCTGCTTGCTTTTAGTTTTAATTTTGCTCTGAGTCCTCTCCCAAAGCCACGTGCCTGCCGAGAGCCGGAGCACGTGTGTCCAACCCCGGCATGTCCCCGCTGGGTTTGTCAGCTGGATGTGCCTCACAAGCAGCGTCTTAAGCAAAAGCAGAACACTGGGAGAAGTTGGCTGGTTTATGGACTGAATTCTTTTCCTTTTTGGCAACAAAGCCAAACATTTGTCATGTGTGAGAACAATGGAGTGGTGTTCAAGTTTGGAGAAGGCTGGAGAACCTCAAACCCACAGTGTGTGCTGTCAACCCTCCCTCCAGGGAAATTTTTCCTGGGAGTTATCTTTTCTTTAAACCACTTCCCTCCCTGTCACAGTTTTTAACTTAAAACATGCTGCTTTGCAGGAACCCCTGAAGTTTTAGGGAATGCTGACTCCGTCCGTGCTTCTCTCAGCAGGGGATGCTGTGTGAGCACCAGATGTGCTCCCATCCCACCTGGATCTGCGGCTGGATGTGATGAATTCTGGGAAACCGAGGCAGAGGGAGCAGCAGAGGCTGCAGGGCAAAGGCGTCCAGCACCGGGCAGGGTTTGTTCCCTGCCCCGGGACAGACCCTGTGCCACGTCCTCAGTCCCTGCCCTCCGCACACCAGGGCTGCCCATCCCTGCCCCGGATTTCCCACTCCAGGTGACTCAGCGCAGGGAACTGGCTCGTCCCCTTCCCCAGGTTCCCGTGGGTGACAGAGGGGTGATGCTGGGCTGCATCCACCCTCCCCCAGCCCTGACCCCGGTGGCACCCACGTCCTTCGGCTCCTCCGCGCCGAATCCAGCCCCACGTGCCTTCCCCACCAGGGCCGAGCCTCGGATGACACACGCCCGGAGTCATCTCGAGCTGAGTGAGTCAGATGTTTCCTGCTCGGCCGGTTCCTCCCCATCCTCACCCTCACCCCCGGGCCGGCAGCTGAATCCCTGCCGGAGGAGGAGCCGGGCACCCCCGGCGAGGAAGTCACGCGGTGGAGCATCCACCGACCCGTTCTCGGTGACCCCACTGCTCCACAGCCCCACAAAAACCCAGCTGAACCAGGAAAACACTCTGGTTTCCAGCTCTGGACTTGGAGACATCCAACTGCTCCTGGCCCTGGAGGCACCTCCCTGCCCACACGTCCTGCTCCTCCCCCGTTTTAAACCCCAGAGGTCTCCAGGGCAGGGATCAGAGCAGCATTCCGCTCGGATGCTGGATGGGAAGGCCTTGCTGGGGCCAAGAATCCCCCTTTGGTTGCTGGGAGCATCCCACTGTGGAGGGAAAACTGAGGCTGGGCAGTTCTGGTGAGGGAGGGAGGAGCAAGGGGACACCAGGCAACTTCCCAAAGGTGTGAAGTCCTGACACAGACCTTGGCAGCCTTAAGGGAAGCTGTTAAGTTGGTTTTCCAGGAATTTGCCATAGGTGCCTCTCCCACAGCCACAGAGGCAGCCAGGGAGGAATCAGCTGGATAAAACTAATCCCTTGGCAAAGGAAAAATAAAATTAAAAAAAAAAACCAACAAACAAAAAAACCCCAAAAACAAAACAAGGAAAACCTGCCCCTGCTTGGAAACGGCCACAAATCCAGGAAAATTAACCTCATTGCCAGTGTTTCCCTCTTTTGAAGGAGGGATGAGGAATAGGAGACGCTCGACTCCCACTCCCGTCGCATGACAGGATGAGGTTGAGGGACCAGGAAGCCCAGCGTGAGCCGGCACATCCCAAGGGAACGCGGTTCAGCGGTGGCAAACTTTCAAGACGGGATCTCAAAGGACGCTGCTGAGGTTAATTAAAGTTTGCACAATCCCTTGGGGGTTAGATAAGTCCAGACAACCCACTTTCCAGCCAGGAAAAGGGCAGGAGGTGTTGGGGATGTAGGTAACATCCCCCAGGGTGGGCAGGGGAGCAGGTAAAGCTGCTCCGTGGCAAGAACGGGAAGAAAAATCCTATTTTTGAGGCTCTTTTCAAGGTCTTGAGGTGGACACAAACCACAGATGTTGGAAAAGGCACTTTCTTCCCCCAGTCGAGCCCCTTTTTTGCCTGATCCAAAGGGAAAACACATCCTAGGCTACCACCAGCAATTTTTTTCCCAAATATAGTCTCAAATTCTGGGTTTCATAAAAAGACCCAACCAAATAAATCGCAGCTTTCCAAGAATTTCACCCCCTACAACTCCCTGTGCTGGGGAACCCCCACCTTGCCTGGGGAGATTTATAAACCAGGAATACTTTGTACGTCCCTGGTGGAAGCAGTCAGGTTGGACAGCTGGCTGCTCCCTCCTCTGCCCTCTCCCTGAGCCGAGCTGAGCTCCCTGCTCCCTCCCAGCTTTGCCTCACCGGGAGGATTCACAGGAATTTGTTTAAAAATATCCCAGAGAAATCCAGTTGTGGAGGCGGCTGGGAGGGCAGCGCTGTCTCCCACAGCATCCCGAGCTCACGCCGGCAGCTCCTGGATGGTTTTTTCCTCCCTCCCATCTCAACAACCGTTTTGGAGCTCGGAGGGAAGTGAAGCCGGTCCCCCAGGCTCTGCACACCCTTTTCTCGCTGGGTAACGAAGCCGAATTCCTTCGTCCGAGCCTTCCCTCTCCATTATTCCTAGCTCCCGATAAGGAAGGCGTGAGCAGCCCGGAGCCGGGCTCTGCCGCTGGCCTATTTCTGCCGTCGGGTTACACAATCCCTTCCCGTGGATTTGGCTGTTGCACAACCCCGGGGCCACTGGCGAGCAGAGGGAGAAGCCGAGCCCATATTTCCTTAAGGATAGTTTTGCGCTGGGAAGTTTTCCCTGCACTTTGTTTAGGTTGGGGTTGGGTTTTTTTAAATGTTCTGCCTTGTTTTCCTTCCTATTTAGAACCCGCGAAGGGCCAACGTGGCGAGTTTCACTTCCCCGGTGGCGTCTCCAGGGTTATCCGAGGGCTCTCTAAGCATTTTCCTCTTCTTTTTTATGGCAACATTTGCAAATCCCGACCCCCTCACACTCAGATCAGCAAATCCTGACCACTTCCCGACCTCAGGAATCGCAGCCGAAGCCCTCTCTGCCCTATTCCCAGATGTCCCAAATGCCGGTGGAGCCCTGCGGGAAGAGCCTGAGCCTCAGCACACTCTCCCATCCAGCATTTTTTTTCCAGGAATAATTTATTAAGCCTAGCCTAAGCGCTGTCCTGGCCAGACAAAGGCCGGCTACCCCGTGAGCCATGGGAGAGCAGGAACACTTGTTCTTTTCCAGCGCCTGAGCTCGGGAATTGGGGTGATGAACACTCCGTGAACTCTCCGTGCATCCCAACGGGACGCTGCCACTCGGGGTTGCGGTCTGGGAACAGGCTCGGGGAGTTCGGGCCCCCAAAATTAAGGGTTCAAGACCCCGAGATGAAGGGATGGGGAGGCAGGAAGAGGTTTTCCGTCGCTGTCAGCGCAGGGATGGGGGGCACACACGCGGTGCGGCGCGGGGGGCACAGCGCGGGCGAGGGGACCCGAGGTGCCAACGCCACGCCGGGCTCGTGCCCCGGACTGACCCCGCTCGCCGCGGGGGCCTCGGCTCGGAGCTCGGCACGGGGCGGAGCGGGGGCAGCGGCTCCGGGGATGCTCCGCGGCCGCTCCGCGCGGGCGGGAAGCGGCGACACGTGCTGCGAGCGGCGGCCGCGGGGGTCGCGGCTCCGGCGGGGGAGAGGCACGGAGATCCCCCCCTTCTCCTCCTCCTCCTCCTCCTCCTCCTCCTCCTCCTGCTCCCCCCCTCCTCCCCCTGCGCCCGCCCGGCCACGCGGGGTCCCGCAGCCGAGCACGTACCGCACGCGGCCCCGGCCGGGCAGCGCCGGGGCCTCCGCCCGCCCCCCCGGCCCGCTGCGCCCCGATTCCCCTTCGCTCCCGGGCCCCCGTGCCTCCTCTTCCCCTTTTTAATGCTTTTTGTCTTTTTTCCCTTATCCTTTTTTCTTTTTTTTTTCCGTTTATTTTTTAAATAAACTTTTTCCCTCCTCCTTTTCCCTCCTTTTACTCTTTTTCTCTCCTTTTTCCCTTTTCCCCTTTTTTCTTCTTTCCTCCCACCTTTCCTCTCCTTTCTTTTCTTTTTTTTTTTTAACTTTCCCCCCTCTTCTTTCGCCTTCATTCTTTTTCCTCTTCCCCTTTTTTCCTTCTCCCTTTTTTCCCCCCTTCCCTTTTCCTTTTCTCTTTTCCCTTTTCACCCCCTTCCACCTCTTTCCCTCCTTCCTTTTTAACAACTTTTCCCTACCCTTTTTTCAACTTTTCTTTTTTTTCTTTCCCCCTCTCACCCCCTTTCTCCCTTTTTTCCCCTCTTTCCCTTCTCCTCCCTTTTCACTTTCCACTTTTCCCTTTTCACCTTTCGCCCCTCTCCATTTTTTCCCTCGCTTTTCCCCCCTCCCCATCCTCACCCCCCCCTTTAGCTCCCCGCCGCTCGGCCCCGCGCCCCGCTCACCTTCTGCGCCTGGTCATGGTTGAGCTCGGTGAAGAAGTAGGCGAGGAGGTGGGATGCGATCATGGCGGGCGCGGAGGGTGCGGAGCGGAGGTGCGGAGCGGCCGCGCGCTCCCCGCGCCAATGGGGCTCATTGAGGAGCTTCCCCGGCCCACGAGTGACGCGCGGCCGCCGAGAACCCCCATTGGCGGGGCCCGAGGGTGTGAGCGCGGGGGCGGGGCCGGGGGGGCCGGGGGGGCACGGGGGGGTGAGCTGGGGTGTACTGGGGGGGCACTGGGGGGGTGAGCTGGGGTGTACTGGGGGGAGCACTGGGGGGGCACTGGGGGAGCGCTGGGGGGTGAGCTGGGGGGCCGGGGGTGATACTGCGGGGGGGCACTGGGGGTGTGAGCTGGGGTGTACTGGGGGGGCACTGGGGGGTGAGCTGGGGTGTACTGGGGGGGCACTGGGGGGGTGAGCTGGGGTGTACTGGGGGGAGCACTGGGGGGGCACTGGGGGAGCGCTGGGGGGTGAGCTGGGGGGCCGGGGGTGATACTGCGGGGGGGCACTGGGGGTGTGAGCTGGGGTGTACTGGGGGGGGGCACTGGGGGGTGAGCTGGGGTGTACTGGGGGGGCACTGGGGGGTGAGCTGGGGTGTACTGGGGGGAGCACTGGGGGGGTGAGCTGGGGTGTACTGGGGGGGCACTGGGGGTGTGAGCTGGGGGGCAGGGGGTGATACTGCGGGGGGGCACTGGGGGAGCACTGGGGGTGTGAGCTGGGGTGTACTGGGGGGAGCACTGGGGATGTGAGCTGGGGTGCACTGGGGGGAGCACTGGGGGACACGGGAGGGGGGGACTGGGGGAGTGGGGAGCACTGGGAGTGTGAACTGGGGGGCAGTGGGTGGTACTGGGGGGTTGCATTGGGGGGTCAGTGGGTGGTACTGGGAAGGTACAGTGGGAGTGCACTGGGGGAGCACTGGGGGACTGGGAATGCACTGGGGGGCTGTATTGGGAGGTACTGGGAGGGTGTATTGGGGGGTAATGGGAGGGCTGGGGGTGCACTGGGGGACTGGGGGCCCACTGGGGAGAGATGAATTGGAGGGGTACTGGAAGGGCTAGGGTTGCACTGGGAGAGGGAATTGAGAGGATACTGGGGAGGTGTACTGGAGAGTACTGGAAGGGTTAGGGATGCACTGGGGAGAGCACTGGGGGATCAGTGGGAGGTACTGGGAGGGTGTATTGGGGGTGCAGTGGGGAGTGCATTGGGGGGTCAGTGGGAGGTACTGAGAGGGTGTACTGAGGGTATGGGGGGGGCCGGGGGTGGAGGGGGGGGGCACTGTGGGATTGGGGAGTGCACTGGGGGGTGAACTGGGGGGGGTACTGGGAAGGATGGGGGTGCACTGGGGGGGCACTGGGGGACTAGGGGTGCACTGGGTGATGTATTGGGGTATATTGGGGGTACTGGGAGGGCTGGGAGTACACTGGGGGGGCACTGGGGTGCATTGGAGAGGTATTGGGGGTGGGGGTGCACTGGGGTATACTGGGAGGGTGTCTGAGGGGTGCACTGAGGGGGGCTGGGAGTGCACTGGGATGGGCACTGGGGGGTGCATTGGGAGGGTACTGGGGGGCCTATGGCTGTACAGGGGGGCACTGGGGGAGCTGGGGGGGCACTGGGATTTACTGGGGGTCTGGGACTGCACTGGGGGAGCAGTGGGGGACTGGGGGTGCACTGTGGGACTGCATTCGGTTGTACTGGGGGTGGGAGTGCACGGGGGGTAAACTGGGGGGTACTGGCAAGGTGTATTGGGGGTGCACTGGGAGTTCACTAGGGGGGCTGGGAGTGCACTGGGATGTACTGGGAGGCTGGGAGTGCATTGGTACTGGGAGAGTGTATTGGGGATACACAGGGGGGGCCTGGGAGTGCACTGGAGTGGGGGCTGGGGGGCTGGGGGTGCACTGGGGGGGCTGGGAGTGAACTGAGGAGGGCACTGAGGGGACACTGTGAGGGCTGGGGTGTACTGGGGGTGCAGTGGGGGTTACTGGGAGAATGTATTGGGGTGCACTGAGGAGAGCACTGGGTGGGCTGGGGGTGCAGTGGGGGGCTGGGGATGAACTGGAGGGGTGAACTGGGATGTGTACTGGGGGAGCTGGTGGTGCACTGGGGGAGGATGCATTAGGGGTGTACTGGGGTGTCTGGGGATGCACTGGGGGATTAACTGGGCTGTACTGGGGTTGCAGGGAGGGGCTGCAGTGAAGTCTTCTGGGGGGATGTATTTGAGGTGTACTTGGGGGTTCACTGGGGTGTACTGGGGTGTGCATTGGAGCGGTTGGGAGTGCACTGAGGGGGTGCATTGGGGTGTACTGGGAGGGGAGGGGGTACCTGGGGGGTGCATTAAGGTGTATTGGGGGTGTACTGGCAGGGTGCATTGGGGGGTGGAGCAGGGGGTGCATTGGGGTGTACTGGGAAGGGTGAGGGTGCACTGGGAGGTGCATTGGGATGTACTGGGAGTGCACTGGGAGCGTGCCCTGGCAGGTACTGGAGGGGCATCGAGGTGCACTTCCTCAGTGCACTGGGGGTTGGGAGTGCCTGGGGGCAGGAGGGGTGTACTGAGATGTACTGGGGGTGCAGGGAGGGTGTGCAGTGGGGCCTACTGGGCAGATGTGTTTGGGGTGCACTGGGAGGGTATACTGGGGGTGCACTGGGGTCATGCATCAGGGTGTACTGGAGGGTATGTTGATGGTGCACCAGGGGCTGGGGCTGCACTGGGAGTTGCACTGGGAACACACTGGCAGGGCTGAGGGTGCACTGGGGTGAACTGGGAGGGATGAGGATGCACCGGGGGGTGCACTGGGGTGAACTGGGAGGGATGAGGATGCACCGGGGGGTGCACTGGGGTGAACTGGGAGGGATGAGGATGCACAGGGGGGTGAACTGGGAGGGATGAGGATGCACTGGGGGGTGCACTGGGGCGAACTGGGAGGGATGAGGATGCGCCGGGGGGTGCACTGGGGTGAACTGGGAGGGGTGGGGATGCACTGGGGGGTGCATTGGGGTGAACTGGGAGGAACTGGGACCACACTGGGAGGGTGCATTGAGGGTGCAGTGGGGTGGCTGGGAGCTCCCCGGGGGGTGCATTGGGGGTGCACTGCGGGGTGCATTGGGACGTACTGGGGGTGCAGAGGGTGTGCAGTGGGGTCCACTGGGAGGGTCTTTTTGAGGTGCATTGGGGGGTACATTGGAGGGGTTGGGGGTGCACTGCAGGGGTACATTAGGGTGTACTGGGTGTGCACTGGGATGTACTGGGGATGTACTGGGGGGTGCATTGTGGGGTGCACTAGCAGCATGTGTTAGGTTGTACTGGGAGGAGTGGGGGTGTGTTGGGAGGGCACTGGGAGCGTGCCCTGGCGGGTACTGGAGGGGTGCACTGAGCTACACTTCCTCAGTGCACGAGGGGGTTGGGAGTGCCGGGGGGTGCACTGGGGTGCACTGGGGATGTTGTGTGGGTGTGCAGTGGAGTCTACTGGGGAGGTGTGTTTGGAGTGCGCTGGGGGACTTGGGAATGCACTGGGGGGGTGCACTGGGGTGTACTGGAGAGTGCACTGGGGGTACATTGGGGGCTGGGGGTGCACTTGGGGGATGCACTGGGGGGTTGGAGGTGCATTGGGCTTGCATTGGGGTGTACTGGGAGGGGCTGGGGTGCACTGGGGGAGCTGGGAATTGGGAATGCACTGGGGGGGGAGCTGAGAGTGCACTGGGGGTGCACTGGGGTGGTACATAAATGGGACTGTACTGGGGGGCCTGGGCTGCACTGGGGTGCATTGGGGTGGCACTGGGGTGGTACAGTGGGGGTCCACTGGGGGTGCACGGGGGTGCCCGTGCCACACTGGGGGTGCCGCCACGTGTGTGCAGGCGTGTGCCCGCAGCTCGTGTGTCCGTGTGCCCGCAGCCCGTGTGCCCGCAGCCCGTGTGTCCGTGTGTCCGTGTGTCCGCAGCCCGTGTGTCCGTGTGTCCGTGTGTCCGTGTGTCCGTGTGTCCGTGCCCGCCGCCGCCATGGGCGCCGCGTGTGCCGCTCCCCCCGCGTGTGCCATCACATGCGTGTGAACGTGCGCGGCCCTGCGCACCCGTCAGGTCACATCCATCACCCGCGGCCCGCGGCGCTCGCGTGTCCCGCCGCCCCTGCGCGGGGAGGGGGTGCCGGGGGGGCGTCGCCGCGCCCCAAAGGCCCCCGGGAGCATCGCTGGGGCCGGGACCTGCCTCCACCATCCCCCCTCGCTCCTCGCCCCCGTCCCGGCTCCATCCCGGCCGCGTCCCGGCTCCATCTGGGCATCCGCGGGCCGCGGCCGGGCGTTGGTGGCCCGGAGCCCTTACGAGGGCCGCGGCACGTCCTGGCCCTCCGGAGCGGCTCCGCTCCCCGCTCCCAGCAGAGCCGGTCCCAGCAGGACCGGGGCAGGAGTTACCCAACCCGTCTGCCTGCTCCCGCCGCTTTCCCAACCAGTTCCGAGCAGCGCCGGCTCTTCACGCCTTCGCCCTCTCAGAGTCCTTTCTACGTGGTCATTTACATAATTTTGGTGGTTTTTTTCAAGGAATTGTAACTCTGTTTCAAAGGCTAGAGGGGGAGAAGCAACCAAAGCCAGAGCTGAGAAAATCCTGCTTCCAGACACCTTTTCCTGGAGCATCCAGTGTCACCAGATCCACCCTGAGTGTGTCCGGTGTTCAGTGAAATGCCCACATCATGACCTGGTGCTTTTTAGGATTTGGACTCACTGATCCTTGTGGAACCCTTCCAGCTCAGGATATTCCATTAATCTCCGTAGCTGCCCCTACACTTCAATTCACCCTCTCATCAAGCTTTTTTTTTTTTCCCCCCTAAAAACCCAAATTGTCTGTGGTTAAGTTGAAACTAAAGCAGCGTTTGAGCCTAAAAATAGCCGGGCACATCTGTCTGCCTTCCCCATCTGCCGCCGGCCCGGCTGCGTGAAGGAAGTGACTGTTTCTGCAAAATGAGGGCTCTGTCTCATCCTTCTGTACCGTAAAGTCAGTTTATTCAGGGAGAATATTCCCCAAGACTCCACTGATTTGCCAGATAATGCCCTAGTCGGGAAAAGGCAGGAGGAGCCAGGCTCCACTCAACCTGTTCCTCTAAATAAAGTCATTTTTTTAAAATTTGAAATGGGGTTTTCCAGCAGGTTTTGGAATTCCTTTCGTGGAATAAAGCTCCAAATGGAAATCTTTTCAGGTTGTCCCAGCTGCTTCCCGGCTCTGTGTGGGCTTGTAATAATCTATCAGCATTTAACGCCACATTCCTTAGGAAAAGGAAGCAGCTGATTGCAGGGATTGGAGCTACAACTGGCTCTAATTCCTCTAATGTGATTCCTTAAGGACGAGTGGTGCAGTAATGACAATGTTGGATGTGAGGAAGGGCCATGCCCAGTGGCTGAAGCAGGGATGGAGCATCCTGGAGTCCTGGGATCAACCTGCCCCACAGCCCAGAGCAAAGCCCCCCGGAGCACGCTGCTCCTGGGGACCCCCAGCAGAGCGTGGGAAACCTGGCGAGGGTCATATCCCACTTCTACACTGGGGAAACTGAGGCACAAGCAGGGATGGGGATAGAGGAACTGGGCACATCCAAGTATGGAGCAGCCAGGATGATCCCGGGGCTGGAGCTGCTCCAGGAGAGGCATGAACTCATCTGGGATCACCTGCCCCGTGATTCATCACTCTGTCGCTGCTCCACATAGTTTCCAGTGAGGTCTCATTGGACGGGGCCGTGGAGACACACGTCCCCTCGAACCCCTCGGCAGCGGGGTGACACCGGTGACCAGTTATTGACTCTGCCCTGTCACCCAACGCACTGGAAACCTGGAGCTGGGCCGGACCCAGCCCTCGCACGGGGCCAGGAATAGAAAACCGGTCGGAGAACTTTTCTCTCTTCGGCAGCCGCAGGACGAGCGCGTGACCTTGGGCTGAGCCGGGTGAAACAGCCCTTCCCCAGCTCTGCAGAGAGGGAGGGGATTCACCCACCCCAAACTGCGCCACAGAGGGGAAGGGAGGGGGAGAGTTGTGCCCTATCTGTGCTGGGGGTGGTGGGAATCCATCCATCCCTCCTACTGCGGCTTCTCTGCAGGTCTGACAACCCTGGAGCAATTCCCAGCCCAAACCTCCAGCTGCACCCCACGGTCACTCCCCACATCCAGCCCTCCCCAGAACAGCCGCAGGGATTTCCTTGGGGGTCAGAGTGGGTGTCCCTGGGCTGGGCCGCCCCAGTTCCTGCAGCCTGGATTCCCACCTCACACACCAGGCTAATCTCCATAGAACGGACGGAAAAGGGGAGATTAAATTAGATTAGCTGGAGCCACCTAATTTTAGCGTCCTCACGTGTCACCAGCACACTGCTCTGGCTCTTCCCTCGCTCCCCCAACCCTGCACCACCCTCAAAGCCACCAGGGCCACCAGCCAGGAGGAATCCAAAGGGGGTTTGGCCAGGAAGTGGCACCCGGCGATGGTGTAAGTGGGTGATGTGTGAGTGGGCACAGGGGTCACTGGACCTCTGCCAAGGGGGGACTGGGGGTGATGGTCACCCCCCACTGGTGATGGCCATTCTTGACTGGTGATGGCCATCCTGGACTGTTGGCCACCCTTCACTGGCAGTGGTCACTCTCTGATGGCAGTGGTCACCCTCCACTGGTGGTGGCCAACCTCCACTGGTAGTGGTCACCCTTGATCTTGGGATCATCTCCATCCCTGAGCAGCCTCTTCTGCCCAGGAGGATTTTCTGGTGGGACCCTCCACACTGGCACGTCCTGTTTTCCCCCAGCTCCCACCCTGCCTGCCCTGCTGCCTCCTCCCCAGTCACTGCGCCACAAGGATGACGTTGGCCTGCCCAGACCTCCCCCGGGGCAATGTCAGCTTGTTCCGCTGTCAGAGCCCGCCAGCTCCATCAAACATCTCCTGACCCACGAGGACATCAGATTCCTCATGGGACCAGCATGGAGAGCCTCAGAATCAGTCCTGTGACACCACAGGGAGAGGTGTCTGGCCCCGCACCATCCCCAGTGTTCCAGCAAGGTCCCCAATGTCCCAGTTTGGTCCCCAATGTCCCAGTTTAGTCCCCAAATCCTGGAGCAGATGTCAGAGCTGGCAGGAGCTCTGGCAGGAAGGATGGTGTCCCCAAAAGCCAGCATGGCCAAACACAGAGAAAGCTGGGGCCCATCCCATATCCCAGAGGGGCTGTGTCAGGTGCCACAATGCCTGGCACAGCTCCAAGGTCAGAAGTCCCAGTCAGGACACAGGACCCTGAGTCACTCCACCGGGGATGAGCAACTCCCGCGTGTGGCACTTTCCCAATCGCAGCGGAAAGGGGAGGTTTCTCCTGCACCCCTGGGGCAATTTCCATGGTCACCACCATGTCCCACAATGTGGGACACACCACGTCCCTGGTGCCACCTAAATCAGAGCAGGACTGGGCAGGGGGTGCTCGGTGCCAGGGGGTTTTTCCTCGCTTCCTCCATGGGACACCTCATCCTTCCTCCTGGCACTCTGGGTGTGAGCAAGCTGCATCCCAGGGGTCCCATCCCTGTGCCGGGAGGGGGATAACCCTGCCACCACCACAGGATGGCCCCGTGTCACGGCCACATCCAGCCTGTGAAATCCTTCCCACCCAGCACAGACGACCAGAGGAAATAACCCAGAACTCAGACTGAAGAAAGCCCCAGGTGTGAGGCTGCGGCAGGATCCCACCCTGCAGCCCTGTGGTGTCCTGGGAGAGCCACTGCAGCAGGGACAGCGGCCACATCGCCGTGGCAGAGCCACATGCGGGGGGATATGACTCCCAGTCCGTCCCCGGAGTCTGGGTGAGATGCTGGGAAGAGCCAGCGAGAGAGTGAGGGGCTGGGAACCCACCTCCTGCCTCTCCAAAACCCCAGCTGAAAGCCATGGCACTGCTGGTGGGCAGGGAAGGATTGAATCCCCTGATCCCCCAAGTCCAGAGCGATCCCTGAGCCCAGCCTGGAGCTCTCTCCAGGATACATGAGCAGAGCTGGGCTCTCCTGGGACCCTTGCTCACCACAAGCAGCATCTCCCTCTCTCCCTGCTGGGATGATAATGGCTCAAAACTCACCATCAAATATGTTTCCATCAATTCACTCTGACAGGCAGAAAGACACCCCAAATATTACATCCTGTCTTGCTCCAACATCACCTCACCTGGCTCAGAGCTGGAGCTTTGGGAAATAGCTCCCCTCCACTCTCCCATCAGTTATTCCCCAGCATCCATCCCATGATCTCTTGACACCCACAGTTGTTCCCCTTCCACTCCCATCCCTTTGTGTTGCATCCATTACAGCTCCTTATCCAGGTACAAGGAGCATAAACCCCCCAGAATCCCAAATCCAGGGAGAAAATCCCCTTACCTGGGTGAAGACTTCATTGTCCATCCCGTTCTCCGTGTGCATGGACGTCATCCTTGGAGCATCCGTGGTCTGCCAGGACTGGGAGCTCGCCGTGCCGAGCCAGGTCTGGGAGAGCTTTATCACCTCTGATCCCCGCGGAGGAAGGCCCTGCGTGCCAGCGCCGAGGTCATTGGCTGGGCACCGCGGATGGGGATGGGATTGGAACGGCACTGGCGTAATCCCGGAGCTGTAGGATGAGGGTGACGGAGCTGTCTGGGATGAGATGCTCTGTGGCAGGTTTGGGCTCCTCCTGCCCCGCACCAGCCCCCCCTGGAGCATCCCTGTGTGCTGTACCCCTTGGCGTGGAAATAAGGAACGGCTGGATCACGGATCAGCCCACGGGTGACCCCGCATCGCTCTGTCCCCGTGGGGGGTGACCTCGCCTGCCCCCAGCCCAAATTTCAGTGCAGAGAGTTTCACAATGAATCCTCTCTCCTTTTTCCTGGGAGAGGGGAAATAAAACGGGAAAACGCCTGCTGGGGTGGGCTGGGTGTGTCCGGAGGGGCTGGAAGCCCCCAGCCAGGGTGGGTCTGCACCGCCCCAGTCCTGGGAACACGTCATGTGTGTGCACATGTGTGCTGCGTGTGAGCGCACACGTGGCACAGGGACACGTGGCCCCCTGCATGGATCTGACCCAGCAAAGGGCTTAACGGGATCTGTGGCATCTGCCACGGCAGCAGCGGCGGCTCCTTCACTCAGGTAGAGCTTTGGGAGTCCTGGAGAATCCCAAAAAATGCGGATGGGGGATAAAAGAGGGGGAAAAGAGCTGCCTGGCTCCTCCCCCGCCCTGTGGCTCCGTGGCTCCCGTGGGTCCATCCCTACGTGACCATGGGCACGCAGGGCCCTCTCCTGCCACTGGAGAGGAGCTGCCAGGCAAAGAGGTTTAAGGTTGATGCATTTATTAATTCTATCAGAGATTATCCAGCTCGGAGGGCTCAGCAGCACCAGCAGCCAGTGCTGGGGGGTTACCCGGGACGGGAAAGGCAGGAATTGCTGTCAGGGATGAGGAGGATGGAGCTGCAGCCCCAGGTTGCCCTGTCACAGGCAGGGATGGGTTTGAGATAAGAAGCAAGGCTCGGATTTGGGGGCTCTGGGCTGGGCTCAGGCACCACCTGGCTGGGCTGAATATAAAACCCAGACCTAAATCTTAGTCTGGGCACTGAGCTCAGTCCCGGCCCTTAGTCAGGTGCTGCACAGGCTGGGAGGGGCAAGGCAGAGCTGAGCCCTGGCCCAGGGTCCATCCCTGTCCTCATCCCCACCCCTCTCCCTATCGTCATCCCTGTCCCAATCCTATTCCCATACCCATTCCGTCCCTGTCTGCATCCTGGTCCTGTCCCTATCCCATTCCTGTCCCTATCCCATCCCTGTTCCAATCCCATTCCCATCCCCTTCCCTGCCCTATCCTCTTCTCCATCCCCATCCCCCTCCCCATCTCAGTCCTGTCCCCATTCCCACCCCTGTCACCATCCCTGTCTTGGTCCCTGTCCCCATCTCATCCCCATCCTACCCCCATCCCATCCCTGTCCCCATCTCTGACACCATCCTTGTCCCCATCCCATTCCCATCCCCTTCTCCACCTCTATCACCATCTCCATCCTCATCCCTGTCCCTGTCCTCATCTTCATCCCTGTTCCCATCCTTGTCTTGGTTCCATCTCATCCCCATCCTGCTCCCATTCCCGTCCCTGTCCCCACCCCTATCTTGATCCCTGTCCCATCTCCATCCTCAGCCCTGTCTCTGTCCTCATCCTCATCCCTGTCCCTATCCCTGCCTTGGTTCCATCTCATCCCATCCTGTTCGCATTCCCATCCCCATCCCTGACGCCATCCCTGTCCACATCCTGGTCCCTGTCTCTATCCCATCACTGTCCTCATCCCTGTTCCTGTTCTCATCCCTATTCCCATCTCCATCCTGGTTCCTGTCCCTAACCTGTTCTTATCCCCATTCCCATCCCTGTCACCACCCCTGTCCTGATCCCTGTCCCATCCCCATCCTCATCCCTGTCCCTGTCCTCATCCTCATCCCTGTCCCTGTCCTCATCCTCAGCCCTGTCCCCATCCCTGCCTTGGTTCCATCTCATCTCCATTCCCATCCCCATCCCTGTCACCATCCTTATGCTGATCCCTGTCCCTGTCTCATCCCCATCCCCATCCCCATCTCCATCCCTGTCCCTATCCTGTTTCCTGTCCTCATGTCATCCCCATCCCCTTCCCCCTCCTAACCCAAGCCCCACCCTTTTCCCTATCCCTACCCGTCCCCATCCCATCCCATCCCATCCCATCCCATCCCATCCCATCCCATCCCATCCCATCCCAGGACTCATCCGGACCCCAGGACACGCAGCCCCGGCTCCCCCCATCCACCTGCCTCGTGCGGGGGGTTTGGCAGCGCCTTCATCCAGCGGAAACTTCTTTTATCTCCAAAAATTCCTCTGCGCTCCGACGGGGAAAACTCCGGCTGCTCCAGGCTGGAATCCTCCCTCCGCCGCCCACGGCTCGTACAAAGGCTCCTTCACCCGGGAAGGACAGAGCCACCTTTGTTATCCCGCTCCGACCGCGGCCGGGAGCAGCACCGGCTCCGCCATCCACCTCCCGAGAATCTCCAGGATCGGGAAAATCAGTGAACCGCGAGCACTGGGTGGTGGGAGATGTGGAGTGGGGGCATCGCTGCGTGTCCCAGATTTGCTCCCTCCCACCAATCCCAGTACGATTTTAATTATTATTTTGATTTAACCGAGCCAGGATTGTTTAGGATCCCACCGGAATAATGGGTGGGGTCGAGGGGATCCAAGGGATGCCGAGCCCCACAGCCCGGCCGTCCCTGCCGGAATCCTCAGCGCGCTCATAAATCCTATTGTCTCTCCCGCCTCATGGATAATCCCGGCACGGCAGGGGCGAGACCTGCCCCTTCCCAGCGTGGGATTCCCGGGAATCTCGGTGGGTGGCCGGGGACAATCCCCACCCCCCGGCGCCCCACCCCCTGCCTCTCCTTACAAAGGGGGGGATAAATAATCCCTTTATAAGGAGGGGATGGAGGAGCGGCTGGCCGGGATGCAGCGGGCCGGGATGCAGCGGGCCGGGATGCAGCGGGCCGGGATGCAGCGGGACGGCGATTTCCCTCGGGATGTTCCACCGCCCCCTGGGATGGGAACCCACTCATCCGCAAATCCCACAGCGTCAACCCCGGGGCTGGATACAAACGCAGCCTCCGGAGGTTTCCCTCGTAAATATTCCTTCAAATTTCTGTGTGAGCTGGGAAAGCTCAGCAGGACAGATCTCTCCCTCCCACCGGGATATTTGACAAAGACAAGGAGATGGGGATCCTGGTGTCACCAACAGCATCGATGGCAGCACGAGAGAGGATTTCATGGCTTTAATGGCAGGATAAAAGCTTTCCAGGAGCCTCCCTGTCCATATGGATACTCGCTCTCCCGCATTTCCCAACACTGGCAGCTACAAACCCACCCCCAGGCCCCCAGAACCCACTGGAAGTGGGATGGGGGTCCCAATGCCAAGCCAGGCTTGAGCCTTGGAGAGCTCAGGGACCAGGTTGTGAATGATGCCAGGAAATCCAGGGTGCAGCTTCCCGGGAGAGTGAGTGTCTTGGGACATGTTTGGCAGCACAAGGAGGAGGACGGAGATGTGGAAGTGGCCGGAGGTGAGGCCACAGCTCCATAAACCCCCTCAGAGTGTTTTATTCCCATTCTCTGCACCCCTGGCTGGGATCTGGGCACAAGGCCGGTGGCTCTGGCATGGACCGGCCGCTTCCTAGACATCTGGGACCATGCCAGGAAAGATTGAGGTTTAATCCTGTGCCAACAGCTGCCCCAGGCCCGGATCAGCCCTGGCACCGTCCCCCTTCCCTGACCTTCCCACCCCAACCCGCCCCCTGGAACTGGACACCGACGGGTTGTTTTTCCAGTCTTGTGACACCGGGAAATGTCAGATCCCAACAGCCCTGGGGTGGGTGGGATGGGGTGACACCAAAGGGGTGGAGATATCTGGATTTGGGGAGCGTCTTGGGATGGGGCATTGGGACCTGGCTCCTGCTCTGGCCATGCTCATAGACAGAAAATGAGAGGCATAACTGAGCCTGAAAGTTTGGAAAACAGCATTCCTGGGGGCCAAACCACCCCCAGACCGCTGGGATGCTGTTTTACAGGAATTCAGCCCTTCCCAAGCTCCTGTTCCTAAGTGTGACCCCTCATCATTCTGACTCCTGATAATTTTGCCCCCTAAAAAACATGACCTGTATAAAATGAGGTTCTTAATAATTCTGACCCTTAGCAACTGTGATCCCTAAAAAACATGGTGCCTAATAACCCTTACCCCCAATAACTGTGATCCTTGAAAAATGAGGTCCCTAATAATGGTGAACCCTAATTACCCTGACCCCTCATAACTGTGACCCCTAAAAAAAAAATCCCTAAAAAATGTGGTCCCTAATAACTGTGACCCCTAAAAAGCATGGTCCTTAAAAACTATGACCCTTAATAAACTGTAGTTCCTAATAACCATAACCACTAATAACACTGATCCCTTAAAATCACAGTCTCTAATCGCCATGACCCTTAACAACCCCAAACCCTAACAACTGTGATCCCCAATAACTATCACCCCTAAAACCCATGGTCCTTCATAACTGTGACCCCTAAAAATGAGCCCTAAAAGACATGATCCCTAATAATAGTGATCCCTAAAAACAGTGACCCCTAAATCCCATGGTCCTTAAAAACTATGAGCCCTAATAACTGTGACCTCTAATAGCCCCAAAACCTAATAACTGTGACCTCTAAAAAATGTGGTCCCTAATAACTGTGGTCACTAATAACTGTGACCCCTAAAAAAATGACCCCTAAAAAATGTGGTCCCTAATAACCCTGGCCCCTAAATAACTGTGACCCCTAAAAAATTGGGTCCCTCATAGCCATGACTCCCAATAACCCTGAT
This sequence comes from Pseudopipra pipra, assembly GCF_036250125.1. Lineage (NCBI taxonomy): Eukaryota > Metazoa > Chordata > Aves > Passeriformes > Pipridae > Pseudopipra > Pseudopipra pipra. The sequence continues at coordinate 4,918,656 of NC_087576.1, forward strand.
CCCAACAACTGTGACTCCCTCATCACCCTGACCCCCAGTAACCTTGATCCCAAATAACTGTGACCACCCATTCCTTTCCCCCCAGTTCCACTTGTTTCCCCCCTGCAAACCCCATTTCCAGCAGGCCCTTTTCCATCTCCTGCTCCTGACTTTTCCCTCGATATTTAATCCTCATCCATCCAACCTGGAGCATTTCCCAGCTTTTCTGGACACAGAGGAGGAGCAAACCCCAGCTGGGGAGATTCAACCCTCTCAGTTCCCCCTGGATGCTCCCTCAGGTGAATCCAGGTGAGCAGCCAGGCACAGACCCATTTTGGGGTGACTTCACACCTTGGATCGATTTGCCAGATCTTGGAATTATGCCCAGATTGGGGCAGGAATAATGGGATTATCCAGAGCCGGCTGTGGGATAGGGAAGCTCATTAAGGAGCATTAAAGAGGGGAAAATTTGTTTTTTCCAGGTTCTAATTAAAACCTCAATTAACTTCCAGGTGCCTCGGAGGCTCATTTTGAGGACATTAAGGGGGTTCTTTACAATTTGCTCCCCACCCTTGCTCTCCCTACAGACACAGAACAAACTTCCAGGATCCTGGAACAGCTGGGGATGGTATCCAGTCCCCCTCAGGCGCTTCCAGGTTTGGGGAAACTGAGGCACGGCAGCCCCAACCCTCCATGCGCCCCCACCCCCACAGAGCACCCACTCCCCTCTGGAGCCCTCAAATCCTCCCGGGAAAAGCAGGATGAGTTACCTTGGAGGGCTTTTCCCCATGAAAACACCAGAGGGAGGGGGAATCCATCCCAGTGGTGGGACTGGGGTGAGATTCCCTCCACGGTGAATAACCCAGGGTGACCTGGCTTCAGTTTTGGGGGGAAAAAGTGAGATTTTTCCCTTTTTTTTTCCCCAGCCTCCCTCAGTTTTCCAGCACGACAGGGAGTAACACTGCCATCTACCGAGCCAGCCCTTGTGTTATTAATCCTCATATTTCTCTTCTCCCCACCCAAAAGCGCTTCCCACATCTCTGGGGACACACAAGGCCCCTCAAACTGACCCGTCTCTCCCTGTGGAGTGAATCCTGGTGCCCATCCCTGTACAGACCCCCAGTGTCCCCCCAGGATGGTTTTGGGGTGCCTTTTCAGGATCAGAATGGTTTTGGGATGCCTTTTTGGGATCGGGGCTCTGTGGCTCCCAGGCTGGGAGGGTGAGCGGAGAAGAGGCGCAGGCAGAGTACCCCCTGCCCCGCCCTGTGCCCCTCGTCAGGCCCAGATGAGCCCCACCTGAGCCTCGCTGGCCTCAGGGCTATTTAAGGCTCCTGGTTTTGTTCACTCTTCCCCATTTTGGGTGTCTTGTGAGGTGCAGCATCAGTCCCTTCCTAGGATGGGGGAGCCTGGTGGAGTTGAGGAGGGGCTGGAGGGGGTCCCTGAGTCCTTGGAGATCTCGCAGCCCCTGGAGGTCCCTCAACCCTCGGAGATCTCGCAGCCCCTGGAGGTCCCTCAGCCCTCAGAGGTCCCTGAGTCCTTGGAGATCCCGCAGCCCCTGGAGGACCCTGATCCCTCGGGGGTCCCTCAGCCCTCAGAGGTCCCACCACCCACGGGGGTCCCTCAAGCCCCGGAGGTCCGGCAGCCCCCGGGGGTCCTGCAGCCCACGCCGCCCCCCGAGGTGCTGGAGGGGGTGCTGAGCCGGCAGTTCGGGCCCCTGCCCCGCGTCGCCCCCATCGCCCGCCTGCGCCGGGGGGCCCGCGGCGAGTACGAGCCCACCGGCGACCTGGCCGAGGTGCTGGAGCGGCGACAGGCGGCCAACGCCAAGGAGAGAGAGAGGGTGAGGGACCCCAGAACCCCGCTGGACCCCCCAGGATCGCACCCCGGGGGGGCGGGGGCTGTGTCCCGTCGTGGTGGGAGCCCCAGGGCTGCCTGAGCTGGGGGCACCAGCAGTGACCCCCCCAGGGGTGTCAGGGAGGGGCTGGGGAGGATTTGCATTTGGGGAGGGGGGTGGGTTCGATCCTGAGGGGCCCCAGGTAAATTTTAGGAGGGCCTAGTTTGACCCTGCAGGGGCCCTGGCTTAATCCGGGGGGGGTCCAGTTAAATTTTAGGAGGGTCCAGTTAAATCCTGGGTTGGGCAGTTTAATACTGGGGGGGCTCCGGTTAAATTTTAGGAGGGCTGAGTTTAATTCTGAGGAACCCAGCTTAATCCTGGGGGGGGGAGGTGTGGGAGGGCCATTAAATTTTAGGAGGGTCTGGTTTAATCCTCGGGTGCAGTTCAATTTTAGGAGGACTCAGTTTAATCTGAGGAGCCCAGCTTGACCCTGGAGGGGTCGATGTAATCCCAGAAGGCTCAGTTTAATTTGGGGGCACGGGGGGATGGGAGGGGATTAGTTTAATGCTGGGGACCCTGGTTTAATCCTACACAAAATTTAATCCCACACAAAATTTATTTGCATGGGACCTGGTTTAATTCTAGGAGGGCACAGTTACATTCTGGGGAGACCCCAGTTTAATTCTGGTGAGCCTGGGTAAAACCAGAAGGACCCAGTTTAATCTTGGGGGTGGGAAGCAGTTTAATTCTAAAAGGGCCCCAGTTAAATTCTGAAGTCCCAGTTTAATTTTGGGAGGGCCAGGTTTAATTCTGGTGAGCACAGTTTAATCTTGGGGACCCCAGATCAACTCTAGGAGAGCCCAGTTTAACCCTGAAGGCAGCAGTGTAATCCTGGAGAACCCAGTTTAAATCTAGTAGAGCCCAGACAAGTCATGGAAGGGGCAAGTTTAATTTTGGGGTCCCAGTTTAATTCTAGGAGGCCCTAGTTTAATCCTGGCATTTAATTCTGGGAGGACCCAGTTTAATCCTGTGGGGAGGCCTAGTTCAATCTTGGGGAACCCAGTTTAATTCTAGAAGGGCCCCAGTTTATTGTTGGGGACCCCAGTTTAATTCTAGAGGGGTCAGGTGTATTTTAGCGAACCCATTTTAATCCTGTAAAGGCTACAGTTCAACTGTAGGAGGGCTCAGTTTAATCCTGAAGGGCCCTAGATAAATCTTGGGGAGCCAAGTTTAATTCTGTGAGAGCCCCACTTTGATTCCAGAGAGTCCAGTTTGATCCTGAGGTTTAATTCTAGTTTAATTCTTGGTTTGATTCTGGAGGGACCCCAATTTAGTTCTGGGGTGTCAGGTTCAACCCTCGTGAACCCAGTCAAATCCCATGAGGGTCCCGGTTTAATCTTGGGGTTCAGCACTTAACCCCAGGGGGTCCTGGCCTGGCTCGGGGGTCCTGGTGCACCCCAAGGGTGCCCCCTCGGTCTCTCACTGGGTCCCCCTGGGGGTCCCTCTGTCCCCCAGATCCGGAACCTGAACAGCGGCTTCTCCCGGCTCCGGACGTTGGTGCCGCTGGTGCCGCGGGACCGCAAGCCCAGCAAGGCCGACACGCTGCGGGCGGCGGCCCAGTACATCCAGCTGCTGAGGGGAGTGCTCGGGGACTGCCAGGTGGGCCCCAAAACTGACCCTAACCCCACCCCAAACCCCCCAGTACATCCAGCTGCTGAGGGGAGTGCTCGGGGACTGCCAGGTGGGCCCCAAAACTGACCCTAACCCCACCCCAAACCCCCCAGTACATCCAGCTGCTGAGGGGAGTGCTCGGGGACTGCCAGGTGGGCCCCAAAACTGACCCCAAACCCCCCAGTACATCCAGCTGCTGAGGGGAGTGCTCGGGGACTGCCAGGTGGGCCCCAAAAATTAACCCTAACCCCACCCCAAACCCCCCAGTACATCCAGCTGCTGAGGGGAGTGCTCGGGGACTGCCAGGTGGGCCCCAAAACTGACTCCGTATCCCTGAACCCTCCCATAATATGGGGGTTTGGAGGGGCTGGTGAGGGTTTTCTTGGTATTTTTCAGCTTAGAATTAGTAACTCAGTTTATTTTTAATTATTAAGTTGTTGGGGGGCACCCCCATCTCTGGGGACCCCAAAACTGACCCCTGGCCTTCAGCCCATCCCTAAAATGTGGGGTTTGATGGGGGGGTTGATGGGGGTTTGCTTCTTAATTATCAGGTTGGTATTAATTTAATATTTAAAAATAAATTGAGTTTTAACAGGTGGGACACCCCAAAACTGACCCCCAAGCCCCCTATAATGTGAGATTTGAGGAGCTGAAGGGGATTTTCATGCTTGAAGTTTTTGAGGTTGGAATTAAGTTAATAATTAAAATAAATTGAACTATTATTGGGGGGTGGGTCGTTATTACTGGGGAGGATCTGCTGTTTTTCCAAGGGGGGAAATTTTAATACATTTTTAAATATTTTTTATATATTTTTTTAATTCCCCTTTTCCCAGCAGCTCGATGCTGATGCTGAGCAGCAGTTGGGGGACACTGGGGGGGTCCCACCGGGGGGGCCGCCTGAGACCCGGCCTGGTAGTGCCCCCCCATGCCCGTGGGGACCCCCTGTCCTGCCCCCCTGCCCTGGGGCGCTGCAGGAGAGCAGGGGGACGGTGAGTGGGGGTACCCTGGCAGGGTGGGGGGACACCTGAGGGGGACAGAGCCCCTTGGGGGGCACCTGGGGGCACGGGCGGGGGGGCATCTGGTTTATACAGACATAAACAGGGGGGGTTTCAAAGCACCTTTCACCCCAAAATATTCCAAAGGTGCGAAAAAAATCTTTTTTTTTTTCTTTTTTTTTTAAGGTTTTTCCTGCCACCCCCGAAATTCCGGGGGTGCCCGCGGGGGACCCCCCCTACGGTCACGTTCAAGGCTCCAGACACCATTCTTGGGGTCACACTCCTGTCCCGGAGCCATGCACCCCATGAAACCAGCACCCCAAAACTGGGGGTGTGTGGGGGGGGTCCATCACCCCTAAAACGAGGGGGGTGAGGGGGGTAGAGCTGTAATTAATTGCTCTATGAAATTGTAATTAGTAATTATCTGCCCCTCCCCCCCAGGTGAGGGCTGATTAGTGATTGTTAGTAAAATCCCAATTAATTGCGTAATGAAAGGAGGTCGCGGGGTGTCGGCGCTGTTTTGGGGGCTTCCCCCCTTGTTTATTTGCAGTGATTGGGTTCTCGGGGGGGCCCGGGGGGAGGGCGGGGCGGGGGGAGGTGCGGGGACACGCGTGGTGTGTCGGGGGGGGGCGGCCCTTTGTCAGGATGCTCTGAGGAGGAGGAGGAGGAAGGTGGGTGATGGCAGCAGCCCCCGGCCGCAGCATCCTTGGGAGGGGGGGGGTTGGGGTGGGGGGACGGCTGGGTGACCCCCCCTTTTCCACCCCCCTCCCCATCTGGCTGCATGCAGGTGAGGGGGGGCTGCATCCCTCCCCTCCCCCCCTCTCCCAGGCCTTCATCCCTCGGTGGTACCCGACCCCACCCCTCCCCCCACTCCATCCCCACCCCCGGGGGGGTGCGATGCTGCAGCCCCCCCAAATCCATCCCCGTTTTCCCCGCTCCCCCCCCGCCCTGCGGCTGCCGCAGCGGCGCTGGGCGCGGCGAGGGCGGAGGCGGCGGGGGGAGATGCTGGGGGGGGGAGCTTTGGGGGGTCCTACCCCACCCACAGCCCCCCCAGGCTTGGGGGGGGGCCCTTAGAGCCCCCCCCGGCCCCTGGGGGTGCTCAGGCCCTGCGGCCTGGGGGCACCGGGACCCCCCCGGATTTTATCTCAGCCAAGGTCCCCCCTTCCCGCTGAGCCAGGTGTGCACCCAGCACTGAAATTTGGGGGGCTCTAATTTCGGGGGGGGCTCTGCTTCCGTACTTAGTGATGGGGGGGCTTGAGGGTCACCGTCCGAGATCTGGGGGAGCAGCCCCGCCCTGTGCTTCGGGGGTGCCTGGGCAGCAGGGCCCCAAAGCACTTCAGTGACGATGCCCTTGGGGGGTGGGGGGGTCCCCGGGCTGGGGGTTGGCTGAACCCTGACACACGCGGTGGCACTGCAGCATCAGCCCCGCGGTGCTGGGTGACCCCAATTCGGGGTGGGGGTCACAGGGGTGTGCCCGTGGGTGTGCTGAGCTGTGTCCGTTCTCAGCTCCCATCGGTGCATTGAGCTGTGTCCGTTCTCAGCTCCCATCGGTGCACTGAGCTGTCGGTTCGCAGCCCCCGTGGGTGTGTTAAGCTGCACCTGTTCTCAGCCCCTCTTCCCGTGGGTGTGCTGAGCTGCCCGTTCTCAGCAGCTGCTCCCCCTGGCGCACAAGTGGTCCCTGTTCTCAGCCCCTGCCCCACTGCTGCACCGAGCCGTGCTCGTTCTTGGCCACCACCCACATCGGTGCGTTGAGTTTCGCCCGTTCTCAGCTGCTGTTCCCATTGGTGCACAGAGTTGGGCCGGTTCTGAGCTCCCATCTGTGCACTGAGCTGTGCCTGTTCCCGGCTGCCACCCACAGCAGTGTGCTGAGCTGCACCCATTCTCAGCCACCATGCTCATCAGTGAGTGCACTGAGTTGTGCCCCTTCTCAGCCACTCCTCCCATCAGTGTGCTAGGCTGTCCATTCTCAGCTCCCTGTCATGCGCTGAGCTGTGCCCGTTATCAGCTGCCGCTTCCATCGGTGCTCTGAGCTGTGTCTGTTCTCAGCTCCCGCTTCCATCGGTGCTCTGATCTGTGTCTGTTCTCAGCTCCTGCTTCCATCGGTGCACTGAGCTGTGCCTGTTCTCAGCTCCTGCTTCCATCGGTGCACTGAGCTGTGTCTGTTCTCAGCTGCCGCCCTCAGCGATGTGACTGTTCTTGGCTGCCACTTCCATCAATGTGTCGAGCTGCCTGTTCTCAGCTTCCATCAGTGCACTGAGCTGTGCCCGTTCGTGGCCACTGCTCCCACCCATGCACTGCGCTGGGCCCATTCTCAGCTGCTGTTCCTCCCATCAATGCGCTGAGCTGCCTGTTCTCAGCTCCCATCGGTGCACTGAGCTGGGTCCATTCTCAGCCACTGTCCCCACGCTACCCCGATCAGTGCCCGTTCTTGGCGGCTGCTCCCATTCTCAGTTCCCACCAGTGCACTGAGCTGTGCCCATTCTCAGCTGTCAGTCCCATCCGTGTATTGAGCTGCACTCAGCTCCCATCCATGCACCGAGCTGTGCCCGTTCTCAGCCACAGTCCGTTAGTGCGCATGCACTGAGCTGCCCGTTCTCTGTGCCCATCACTGTGCTGAGCTGTGCCCGTTCTCAGCTGTCACTTCCTCAGGGAGCGTAACCGAGGCCGGGCGGTGCAGGCAGCAGAGGATCCCCCCCGTCCCGGGTGTCCCCAACCTGCCAACTCGTCACCCCTGGGGCAGGGCGGGGCCGCCCGGGCCTTATCTGCGGGGTGCAGCTGTGGGGTATCTCGGTGGCTCCTTCCCAATCCGTGTTTGGGGCATGGTGCGGGTGCCGGGGGTGACGCCGCGCGTCCCGCAGGATGAGCACGGCCGCCAGCCCCGAGCCCCTGCCCGAGCCCCCCGGGCCCCGCTGCGCCCCCCAGGACGGCGCCGAGTTCCTGCGGGCGCGGGGCGGGGGGGGGGACCTGCGCCAGGACTTCAACCTCATGGAGCAGAAGAAGCGGGTGACCATGATCCTCCAGAGCCCGGTGAGCCCCTGCCCCCGCGCTGTCCCCACGCTGTCCCTTCTGGCCCCAAACCCCCTCTCTTGTCCCCAGCCCCAGCCCTCCTGTCCCGCATCCCGTCCCGCCTGTCCCCAAACCCTGTCTTTCGTGTCCCCAACCCCTTCCTTCCCGTCCCCCATCCTTTCTGTCCCCAACCCCTTTCCCTCTTGTCCCAGCCTTCCTGTCCCCAAGTCCAGCACTCTTGCCCCAACCCCATCCTTTGCGTCCCTGCCCCATCCCTCCTTCCCCCGCCCCGTCTCTCCTGTCCCCAGGCCAATCGGTGCCACCGCGATGCCACCAAGTGTTGGCTCGGTGCATGTCCTCACCTGCCAGCGTCACTGCTCCGCTGCTGCTGTCACCGACCTGCCAGTGCCCCCGCTGCCACTGTGCCACCACGCCAGTGGTGACACTGGCACCAAGATGGTGATGCCACCATCGCTGTGCCACCGAGCCAGTGATGCCACCAGGCCAGTGGTGTCGCTGACACCGAGCCAGCAGTGCCACCATCGCTGTGTCACCAAGCTGGTTGTGTCACTGACACTGAGCTGCTGGTGTCCCTAACACCAAGCTGGCAGTGCCACTTCCACCAAGCCGGTGATGTTGCCCTCCCCCACCCCCCCCGTGTCCCCAATGGTCCCCCCACATTGTCACCGTGTGCCCGGGTGCCGCAGTCCTTCCGGGAGGAGCTGGAGAGCCTCATCCAGGAGCAGATGAAGAAGGGGAACAACTCATCGCACGTGTGGGCGCTGCGGCAGATCGCCGACTTCATGGCCACCACGTCCCCCGCAGCCCTGCCCACCTCCCCCATGGGTACGCGGGGCATGGGGGGGTTGGGGGCACTCACGGGAGGTGTAATCTGTGGGGGCGTGGGTGGGAAAACCCACAAAACCTTGGGAGCCACCAAACCTTTGAGGGGCACCAAAACCTTTGGGACCTGTGGGATCCTCAAAACCTTTCGGATCATCAGACCTTCGAGACCTTCGGGACCTTGGGGGGCCACCAAACCCTTGGGAACCCCACAACACTTTGAGGAACACCAAATCTTTGAGGCCACCCAACCTTGGGGGCCAACCAAACCTTCGAGGCCTTGGGGACCCCCAGAACCTCAAGGGCCACCAAACGAACCTCGGGGACCACTAAAACCTTTGGGGTCACTGAACCTTGAGGGCCAGCAAACCCATCCCCACAACTCCCCACTCCCCCGTCCCTGGTGAACTCCCCCGCGGCTCGGGGGGTCCCAGCACTGATGAGGGGTCCCCAATGCCCAGGGCTGGCGTCGGTGACCCCCATTAACGACCTGCACGGGACGGAGGGGCCGGCGCTGGCCAAGGGCGAGCGGCTGATGCGCTGCAAGGTGGGCAGCATCCACCGGCTGCTGGACCTGTACGGCTGGGCACAGCTGGGGCACGCCGCCGTCACAGTGAGCACCCCGAAACCGGCACGGGGGGGGTGGGGAGGGCCTAGGGAAGTTGGGGGGGGATCAGGGTTGTCTGGGGGCCATTTGGGGGAGTTAAGGGGGGTTTGGGACCTGCGGGACCTGTACAGCTGAGCGCAGCTGGGGAATGCCACTGTCATAGGAACACCCCACAGCTTGGACAGGGGGGATTGGGTTGTTTTGGGGGGATTTCAGGGAGTTTGGAGTTATTTTGGGGGTGTTGGGGGGGATTGGAGATGTTTTGGGCCCTGCTGGACCTGTACATCTGGGCACAGCTGGGGAATGCTGCTGTCACTGTGAGCACCCCAAAACCGGGACGGGGGGGATTGGGGTGTGTTGGGGTTGTTTGGGGGGGACTTAGGGAAGTTTGGTGGCTGGTGGGGGGGTTAGGGAGATTTTGGGGAGTTAGGGGGGTTTGAGACCTGCTGGAGCTGTACAGCTGAGGGCAGCTGGGGCACGTTACTGTTACCGTGAGCACCCCAAAACTGGGATGGGGGGGCTTGGGAGGACTGGGGGGGATTTGGAGGAGTTTGGGGGGAAGCTGGGGTTATTTGGGGGGAATTAGGGGGGGGATTGGAGGGGTTTTGGGTCCAGCTGGGCACAGTTGGGGAACGCTGCTGTCACCACGAGCACCCTGAAACCAGAATGGGGAGGCCTGGGGGCTTTGGGGGGAGTTTCAGGGGAGTTGTGGTTTTTTGAGAGGGGTTTCAGGGGGTTTGGGTTGTTTTGTGGGTGTTTGGTGTTGTCTGGGGGGTTTGGGGCCCTGCTGGACCTGTAGAGCTGGGCACAGCTGGGGCACATCACCATCACCATGAGCACCCAGAAAGGCCATGGAGGGCTGGGGTTGTTTGGGGGTTGTTTTAGGGGGATTTGGGGGAGTTAAGGGGGTTTGGGGACCTTTGGGGGGGTTGGAGATTTGGGGGAAGTTGGGGATTTTTAGGTGGTTTGGAGAGTTCTTGAGGGGAGTTGGGGGTTTGGGAGGTTGGGATTTTGGGGGGTTGGGGATTTTGTAGGATTTTGGGAGGGGGAGTTTGAGGGGCTTGGGGCTTTGTGAGTAGCTGGGGGGTTCTTTGGGGGTGTTGGTTTGGGGGGGAGATCGTAGATTTTTTTAAGGGTTTGGGAATGTTTGGAGGAGTTATTTTTGGGGGGGAGATGGTAGATTTTTCTAAGGGTTTGGGAGTGTTTGGAGGAGTCATTTTGGGGGGGGGAGATGGTAGATTTTTTAAAGGGTTTGGGAGTGTTTGGAGGGGTCATTTTTGGGGGGGGATGCAGGATGTTTTTGGGAGGGTCTTGGCTTGTTTTTCACGCCCCTCTGTCCCCCTCTGTGACAGCTGAGGGTCAGCAAGGAGCAGGAACATTTCTTGGTGGCCCCGCAGGGGTTGGCGTGCAGCGAGGTGACCGCGGCCAGCCTGGTGAGCCCCCCGCCCCTAACCCCGACCCCACGCTGGCTGTCTGGGGGGCAGGCCCGGCCCCCCTGACGCCGCCGCGCCCCCCAGGTGAAGGTGAACGTGCTGGGGGCCGTGGTGGAGCCCGGCAGCACCGGCTTCGCGCCCGACGCCCGCAGCTTCAGCCTCCACGCCGCGATCTACGCGGCGCGCCCCGACATCCGCTGCATCGTGCGGCTGCACACCCCGGCCGCGGCCGCTGTACGGACCGGGGGGCTTGGGAGGAGCTGGGGGGGCTTTGGGGGGTCTTTGGGAGAAGCTGGGGTTTGGGGGGATTTGGGGGATTGAAGGGTGTTACGGTGATTTGGGGACATTGGAGGATGGGGGGATTTGGGGGGGTTTGGGGAGGATGGAGGATTGGGTTAGTTTGGGGGAGTTGATGGTCTTTGGGGGAAGTTGGGGTTTGGGGGGATTTGAGGATCGAAGGGAATTATGGGGATTTGGGGACACTGGAGAATGGGGGGGGTTGGGGGGCTTTCGGGGGGATGGAGGATTGGGTTAGTTTGGCAGGGTTGAGGGTCTTTGGGGGGAGCTGGGGTTTGGGGGGATTTGGGGAGTTTGAAGGGGAATTGGAGGTGTTGGGGGGTTGTGGGGGAGGGGGGGGATTGGGGGTCTAGGGGGGAAATTGGGATTTGGGGGGACTGTGGGGGTTTAGAGGGTATTATGGGGATTTGGCAGCACTGGGGGCTGTGGGGAGACTGGGTGAGTTGGGGGTGTTTGGGGGAGATGGGTTAGAGGAGTTGGGGGTATTCGAGGGTGTTTGGGGACTTCAGGGGAAGTTGGGGTTTGGGGGAGTTATGGGGGTTTGGAGGGTATGACAGGGATTTGGGGGCATTGGGGGTTTGGGGGACTGAGAGAATCATGGTGTTTTGGGGGGGGTCAGGAGAGTTGGACAGATTTGGGGGAGTTGAGGGTCTTTGGAGGTTGAGGTTTGGGGGGATTTGGGGGGTTTGAAGGATATTTTGGAGACTTGGAGTTTTTGGGAGTTGGGGAGAACAGGGAGAGTTGGGGGATGGGGGGATTTGGGTATATGGGGGCTAAAGGAAGTTGGGTGTCTTTGAGGGAAGGGTTGGGCTGGGGAGGATTTGGGGGCCTTGAAGTGTATTATGGGATTTGGGAGCATTGGGGGTTTGGAGGGGACAGGGAGAGTTGGAGGTAATTGGGAGTGTTTCTGGAGGTTGGGGTTATTTGGGCTCTTTGGGGGCAGTTTGGTTTTGGGTGGGATTTTGTAGCTTGGGTGGTGGAGGGCTTGGGGGGAATTTAGGAACTTGGTTTTGGGGGGATTTCGGGGGGGTCGGGGATTTTTGGGGATGGCTTTTTTGGGGGGTTGTGGATTTTTTGGGAGTGGAATTCTTTGTGGGGTTCTTTGGTTTCGTGTTTCTTTTTGTGGGATGTTGGAGGGGGTTCGAGGGTGGGTTTTTCGGGGCATTGCCGGTTTTTGGGGTGCTGCCGTTCTGCGGGGGTGCTGGGGATCCCCTGTCCCCCCCTGCCCTGTCCCCCCCGTGCCCAGGTCTCGGCCATGCGCTGTGGGCTCCTGCCCATCTCCCGGGCCGCGCTGCTCCTGGGGGACGTGGCCTACTTCGACTTCCGCGGGGAGGTGGAGGACGAGGCCGACCGGGTGGAGCTCCAGAAGTGCCTCGGGCCCACCTGCAAGGTGAGGGAGCGCCTGGGGGGGACATGGGGTGGCCCTGCCGCCCCTCCCCGCCCCGCTGATCTCCTGGTGACCCACAGATCCTGGTGCTGCGGAACCACGGGGTGCTGGCGCTGGGGGACACGGCCGAGGAGGCCTTTTACAGCATCTTCCACCTGCAGGCAGCCTGCGAGGTCCAGGTGAGTGCAGGGCATGTGATGAGCTGTGTGTGGGCTCAGCTGAAGGCCTGGTGACCCTGGCAATGGGCACTGAGCTGTGTACGGCCTCAGCCAACACCATGGTACCCCAGGAATGAGCACTGAGCTGTGTGTGGGCTCAGCTGCAGCCACAGGCCCCAGGACCACGCACTGAGCTGTGCCAGGTCTCTGCCACCACCACGGGGCCCTGGCCATGAGTGAAGCTGTGCCAGGCCTCAGCCACCAGCCCAGTGCCTTGAGACTCTGCACTGAGCTGTGCTGGGTCTCTGCAGTCAGTGCAATGTCCTGGGTCCGTGAGCTGAGCTGTGCCAGGTCTCTGCTGCCAGAACAGTGCCCTGGGCCCGTGCACTGAGCTGTGTATCATCTCACCCCCTGCTGCAGTGCCCCATGACCAGATCTCTACCACTTGCACAGTGCCCCAGGACCATGCACTGAGCTATACCAGGTCTCTGCAGTCAGCACAATGTTCTGTGTCCATGCACTGAGCTGTGCCAGGTCTCTGCAGTCAGTGCAGTGTTCTGTGTCCATGCACTGAGCTGTGCCAGGTCTCTGCAGTCAGCACAATGTTCTGTGTCCATGCACTGAGCTGTGCCAGGTCTCTGCAGCCAGTGCAGTGTTCTGTGTCCATGCACTGAGCTGTGCCAGGTCTCTGCAGCCAGTGCAGTGTTCTGGGTCCATGCACTGAGCTGTGCCAAGTCTCTGCAGTCAGTGCAGTGTTCTGGGTCCATGCACTGAGCTGTGCCAGGTCTCTGCAGCCAGTGCAGTGTTCTGGGTCTATGCACTGAGCTGTGTGCGGTCTCAGCCCCCCCAGTGCCCAGTGCAGGGGCCGTGGGCAGGGCTGGGGCTGCCCCCATGCCCCCTGCCCTCACCCTGCCCCTCGCCCCGGGCAGGTGTCAGCGCTGGCGAGCGCGGGCGGCGCCGAGAACCTGATCGTGCTGGAGGGGGCGAAGCAGCGGGTGCCCCACGGCCCCGGCGCCCTGCGCCGCGCCGGCACCACCTTCGGGCCCCTGCACAAGAGCCGCCTGGGCGAGCACGAGTTCGAGGCCCTCATGAGGATGTTGGACAACCTGGTGAGCACCCAAACCACCGAACCCCCCCGGGCCCCCTGAACCACGCTCGGACACCTCTTTGTCGCCCCTGCCTTGACGCCTCCCCGCTCTCTGCTCCCCAGGGGTACCGCACGGGCTACACGTACCGCTACCCCTTCGTGCAGGAGAAGAGCAAGCCCAAGAGCGACGTGCTCATCCCGGCCACCGTGACGGCCTTCGTGTTCGAGGAGGAGCCCGCCGGGACCCCCGCGCTGCGCCAGCACGCCCAGAAGCAGCAGAAGGAGAAGACGAGATGGCTCAACACCCCCAACACCTACACCAGGGTCAGCCTGGCCGAGGAGCCGCAGGGCAGCGCCGGCGGCCAGAGGACAAAGACCACGGTGAGGGGCAGATGCGGCTGCACGGGGCTGTTGGGGATGTTTGGGAAGGGATTTGTCTTGGGAATGATGACAGGTGGGGTGTGGGGGATCCCAGGTAGGGGTGGCCGGGATGTTACTGATCCTGCTAAAATTTGCAAGGCCCAGGGATCCAGCCTCAGCTCATAATAATGGTTAGTTTGAAATCCCACCACCCCTTTTTGGGGGACTGAGAGCCATTGGCTTTGTGGGGGTCTGCCTCTATTACTGGAGTCTCCCCTTTATGCAAAATGCATTTCTTGGGGTCTGCCCTCTATGTAAAATGAGTTTATTGTGGTCTTCCCACATTTATTGGCGTCTTCCTTCTATCTAAGTTGAGTTTATTTGGGTCTCTCTACATTTATTGGAGTCTCCTCTCTATTATCAGCGTCTCCCCCCTACACAAGGTGCATTTGTCAGGGTCTTCCCACATTTATCAGGATCTCCCCTCTATGTAAAATGCATTTATTGGCATCTCCCCTCTACTACTGGGGTCTTTCCTCTATGTAAGGTGCATGTGTCAGGGTCTCCCCACTGTACAAGGTGCATTTACTGTGTCTCCCCTCTACACTGGGGTCTCCCCTCTGCACAAGTTGCATTTATCAGGGTCTCCCTGCACTTCTTGTGTCTCCCCTCTATTATCGGGGTCTCCTTTCTGTTATTGGGGTCTCCCCCTTCCCAACACACCTTTTCTGGGGTTCCCTCCCTGCTGCTGCAGTGGCTGCGAGCAGACGAGGTGGAGAAGGGCAGCAGTGGGACCCCCATTCGCATCGAGAACCCCAACCAGTTCGTGCCCCTCTACACGGACCCGCAGGAGGTGCTGGAGATGCGCAACAAGGTGCGGCCCAGCGGGGCTGGGATGGGGCACAGGGGGGATTTACCCCCATCCTCAGGGGGATTCAGCCCTGTCCTCACCCTCAGATCCGGGAGCAAAACCGCCAGGACGTGAAGTCAGCCGGGCCCCAGTCGCAGCTGCTGGCCAGTGTCATCGCCGAGAGCAGCCGCAGCCCTGTAGGCACCGAGTCACCTTGTGTCACCCTGTGTCCCCAGCCCCATGTCACCCTGTGTCCCCAGCCCTGTGTCACCCCATGTCCCCAGTCCCACACCACCCTGTGTCCCCAGCCCTGTGTCACCCCATTTCCCCAACCCCTTGTCACCCCAAATCCCCGGTCACAGCTCTGACCAGCATTGTCACCAAGACCAGCCACAGTCCCACACATGGCACTGTGTCACCTCATGCCACACTGTGTCCCCAGCCCTCCACCCCCAGCCCCATGTCACCCTGTGTCACCCCATGTCACCTAATGTCGCCAGCCCCATGCCACCCGTATTCCTGGTCCAATGTCACCCAATGTCCCCAGCCCCATGTCCCCACACATCCCCCTCCTCAGATCACCAGCCCTTCCCTCCCCAGCATTCCACTGGTGAAGGGGGTGACACCACTCCAGAGGGGTGACACTGCTGTGGAGGGGATGACACCACCCTGGAGGAGGCTGATGGTGCTCTGAGGGAGGATGTGACCCCACTCTGGAGGGGGTGACACTGTTCCAGGGGGACTGACCTCACTGGGGGGGTCTGTTCCAGTCCACCGAGAGCCACCTGGGGGACGCGGAGGCCAAGGAGGGCTCCCGGGAAGAGGCTCCCCCTGAGCCGGAGCCCCCCAACCCCTTCAGCCAGCTCACAGACCAGGAGCTGGAGGAGTACAGGCAGGAGGTGGAGAGGAAGAAGCGGCTGCAGGGTAGGAGGGGCACCCCAAAATCCCCCCATCTCCCCCGGGTGGCACCCAGGGCACCCCAAAATCCCCCATCTCCCCCGGGTGGCACCCAGGGCACCCCAAAATCCCCCCATCTCCCCCGGGTGGCACCCAGGGCACCCCAAAATCCCCCATCTCCCCCGGGTGGCACCCAGGGCACCCCAAAATCCCCCATCTCCCCTGGGTGGCACCCAGGGCACCCCGTGGCCAACGTGTCTCTCCGTGGCAGGTGAGAAGGATGCGGCGGCCGAGGAGAGCGGGGCCCCCCCGCCCAAAGCCCCCCCTGGCTCGGCCCCGGAGCCCCCCATGCCTGCGGAGCCCACGGAGGGTGAGTGGGGTGACGAGCACCCCAAACCCAGGAGCGGGCCCCCCCGAGCAGATGCAGTGGGGGGATGAGGGGGCTGAGGCCAAACCACGCTGACACAGCTCGATGTGCCCCCGTGTCCCTCTGCCTGTCCTGGGGGGTCCCTGCTCCAGAGGGGCCGAGCCCCGGTGGGAATTCATGGCAGGAGGACACGAGCGTCCACTGGTGGCTTTGTGGGGTGCAGGGACACCCCTGTCCCCCATCCCAATTCCTGCACTCCGGCGGGTGCGACATTCCCGTCATTCCGGTCGGCCGCGGGTGTCGGGGCTCGGGGCTGCTGGCTCTGCCATGGTGTCTCGTGGTGTCTGTCTGTCTGTCTGTCTCCACAATGTCTCCTTTCTCTTTCCTCCCCGTGTGCCTGTCACCCAAGGAGTTATCCCTGAATCCCTGGTGCCGTAGTAAGTACGGAGAGGCCATCCCGGAGGAGGGACACGGGCTCGGGGGGAACTTTGCTCTCCGTGGCCCACTCAGGGAAGGAAATCCCTTAGGAAATCTACTGGGAAATCCCTCCTTGTTTGCTTCCTGCTTTTCCCGCTGCCTCTTCCCAGCTCTCCATCCCACATCGCTTGTCCCGCAGGGAGGGGGAGGTTCGGGGAAGTGGCATCTGTGGCAGGATGGGATCAAATCCCAATGTTCTCCACCCCTGGAGGGCAAATCCTGCTCCTGCCCAGGCCCCAGCAGTGACTGGAGGACCAAACCCTAACAGCATGGGCACTGCCACCCCAATTCCCTGTCCCCTCTCCGCTCCCAAGGTGATAAGAAGGTGGATGGTGGCCAAGCCCCGGCCGATTCCACCACCAAGAAGGAGCCGCCGGCGGTGGTGAACGGGAAGGACGAGGAGCAAAGCACCGAGGAAAACCTGGGAAAAGGGGGG
Organism: Pseudopipra pipra; assembly: GCF_036250125.1. Classification (NCBI taxonomy): domain Eukaryota; kingdom Metazoa; phylum Chordata; class Aves; order Passeriformes; family Pipridae; genus Pseudopipra; species Pseudopipra pipra. Next base: position 4,935,337 of record NC_087576.1, read on the forward strand.
ACAGAGCGGACAGCCCCCAACGCCGACCAGGATGTCCCCAAGGAGAAGGAGACGGTGACCAGCACCCCCGTCTCCCCCGACGGTTCACCCTCCAAATCACCCTCCAAGAAGAAGAAGAAATTCCGGACCCCATCTTTCCTGAAAAAAGGCAAAAAGAAGGAAAAAATCGAATCTTGAGTCTCCCCGGAGGCCTCGCTGGCCGTGGTGGCCATCCCTGGGATCCCCCGGGGCGGGGGGACGGCTCCTGCCTCGCGCGTCTGGCCGAGGCCCAGCCCCAAACCCCGGAATCCGGCTGTTTTCCGGGTCCTCCTGGCACGAGGCACCTCGTCCCCCTTGTCACCCGCTCCTGGAGGCGGTCACCGAGCTTAGAGAGACTGTGGTCCCCACCTGGGGAAATTCCTGCTGCACCTCCCTCCCCCTCTCCCTCCTGGGCTCCGGCCTCTTCCCACCATGGGCTGAGAGTTGGATTTTCTCACCAGAGCCCGGATCCACTTGATTTGAGGAAGAAAAGGGTGTTTTGTGGTTATTTTCTTCACCTTCTGTTTCAAGCTCTGCTGGAATGGCATTGGCTTCATCCCCGGGGAAAACTGCCTGTTGCTTCACCGGGAGAATGGGACCGAGATGAAGGTGGGGGATTGCTCTTCCCAAAGGAGAAGCCAAGGTTTCTCCTTCCTGGATCGTAATCTTCCTCTCCTTGGGCTGAAGAACTGCTTCCTCCCCTTCTCCTGGTGCTCCCATCCCGCATCCCCCCCACCGGAGGAAGAGCAGCAGGATTTCCCACCCCCGGAAAAGCCCCCACCTCACAGCACGACCCGCACCCAGGAAAGTAGGGAAAAATCACCTCCGGGAATCGCCTGTGTTACTCAAAACTGAGCAAAACTCACTCACCAAGTGCTACTTCGGGATGAACACACGCTGCCAACTCCCGCCGGCACCCCCGGCCCCGCTCACACCGCCCCACCCACGGCAGATCCCTGCTTTGCCCAGCTCTGGATTCCCAGCACAAGTTCAGTCCTTCCTGGCGTTCCCTCCCAGAGTTACAACCTCCCGGCCAAACCTCTTCCCAGGAAGAAGAGCCCCAGCCCTGCTGATCTGCCCCGCAGCCGCTCCAGTGCTGGGATTCTGGGGATAACCCAGCGGGATCAGGCCCCATCCTCCCAATTTCCTGCAATGCTCGCCCTGAGCCTTCCACGGGGTCCTGTCCAGGGGGGTCTGGGGCACCCCAGAGTCCCCATATTGGGGTTCCCTCACTCCCAGCAGGATTGTCCCATGTTCCATCACTGTGGTTTCCAGGCTTTTCGCTGCTGTGAGGCAGCTCAGGGGGGTTGGATCCCTTCTGGAAGAGCAGGAAGCCCATGGGATGGGGTGTGGGGAGGGATCGGGGTGCAGGAAAGAGCAGAGAGACCCCTGGGTTACCAGACCCCCACAGCCAACCTGAGCCTGGAGGTTGGGAAGAGCCTTTGCCCTGCCCAGTGTCCCCCCCAGGTCCCCATCCTGCTCCCGCAGGGACTGGGGGGACCAAGGAGACACCCTGAGCCCCCAAACCCCCTCTATGCCCCCAGCCCTGTCCCCAGGGGGGCTGTTCCTCACTGCCACTGATTTTAAGGCTCTTTGAGGCCATTTTTGTCCCTGAGCCTGTTCCCCCCGGGTGCCCCCCCAGGGACAGCTGTGTCACCTCCCCGGGTGGCACCATCACACCCGGGGGCGTTCCTGAATGACAGCACTGCCACACAGCCCAGCCCCGGCCCGCGGGCTTTGTCACCCCTTTGTCCCTGAGGGACTGTCCCTGGGAGTTCTGTCACGCCTTTGTCCCCAAAGGTTTGTCCCCAGGGCCTTTGTCACTCCTTTCTCCAAGGGCCACGGGCTTTGCAGAGGTGACAGGGATTGATTTCCCCGTCCATGGAATTCCAGGGCTCTCGGGCAGGGAGGGGACTCGGTGCCCCAGCAGGGACAAAGGCTCCCGTGCCACCATCATCCCATGGCGAGGGTCCCTCCCGGCTGCTCAGCTGGAAGGACACGGATCTGAGATCACATCCCAGGACCACCCTTGGGATAACCCCCCCATCCTGGCTCCCTCCCCTCGCTCCAGCAAGGCTCGAGGTGGGGGTCTCTCCAGGGAGGGCAGGGATGGGGTGAATCCCTGGCTCGGGGCTGTGCTGGAGAACAGAGGCTGATCCCCTCGTTGGCCGCGGGGAGGGCGATCCCGGGGATCCAGCGGGATCCAGAGCTCCTTTTCCCACCTGGGGCTCCCTGCAGGGCCCCGCCGCGGAACTGGGGGAGGGTGAAGCCCCGAGAGGAGGCCGGGATGGGGGATGTCCCCGCGGGTGACAATCGCGGCCGGGAGCGGTGGAACGCCGGTGTAAATAAACAAATAAACCCCGTGTTTGGCACCGGCAGCGCCCGGACACTGCGGGGAGAGAGGGGGGCCCCGGGCTCGAGGGGTGGGATGGACATGGGATGGGGATAAAGCTGGGGATGGGGGTGAGATGGGGGGGGATGGGGATACCAGGATGAGGAGGGTGGTGGAGCTGGGATGGAGTTGGGAATGGGGATGAGATGAAGCTGAGGATGGGGAGGGAGCTGGGATGGAGGTGGGGGTGGGGATGGAGCTGAGATGGGATGGGATTGGGACAGGGATGGGGATGGAGCTGGGGATGAGATGGAGCTGGGATGGGATGGGATTGGGACAGAGATGGGGATGGAGCTGGGATGGGGATGGGGGTGGGGATGGGTCTGGGGACAGAGATAGGGCTGAGGATGGTGTGTGGACAGACAGGGGGATGGAGTTGGGGTGGGACAGGGCTGGGATAGGATGGAGGTGGGGATGGAAGTGGAGCCGGGGCTGGGCCTGGAGTCAAGCCTATTTATTGTTACCCACAGAAATGTTAACATTTGAGAACCCTTAAGGGTTCGCCTGGGGGTCTGGAAGACATCTCTGGAACTGCTGCACAGTCTCTCCTCCCCTTCTCTTTGAGGGGACAGATGCCAAGTTCTCCTTGCAAGTTTGAAGGGCTGCCCTGACCAGGGAAATTCAGGCCTTGGTTCCTTTCTGGGTGCAGGGGGGACAACGGGAGATGTGCCGGTACCTGGACAAGCACTGCCACATTCCACATGGATGTTGGCTTTCCACGTTTCCCTCGTGTTTCCCAGAGGATACAGCAGCTGGATCAACACTTGGGTGTTCCAATAAAACACAACACTTTCTGTCTCAGAGCAGGGAGTTGAACTTCAACAATAGGGATGTGCAACTTCAAATTTTGTCTCTTCTCTGCAGCAGGAGAGGAGTGTGACAGCAGGAGTTGTGCTCATCTAATTAGGTGGATTCTCAGGTAGAATCTGGGGAAAATCAGGCCAGTCACAAAATTGGTTTTGCTGAGAAATTGCTGCTTCCCACAATTTATCTCAGTTTCGTTTGTAGAAGATGCTGCCGGTCAGAAACAGGAATTCTTTTCTGATCTAAAACAAGTCTCTTGGTTCATATCCAGAACTGAAAAGCCCTCCCAGAGTGATGCAGGAACCTGCAGCCCGTGACTGTACCCACAGCCTGTGACCTGTCACAGCCCCTGCAGGGAACAGCCTGGGGGGAGTGGGAAGGACCAGACCTATGGCAGGTCTAACATTCACATTTTAAAGCAGATCTGCATTTGCCAGCTGGGATAGGATTGGAGCTATGGCAAGAAGAGACACTTTGGTAGGACAAGAGAGGCTCCAGCCAGGTACAGTTTTGAGGGAGGAAAATTTTGTTAAACCTTTAATAAAAAAAAGGACACTAGTGCAGATACTGAATCTGCTTTACACAGTGTTACTTGTCTGGAACCAGACTACAGGATGAATTATTGGAATCATCTGAATATATAAATGCTGGGCTAAGCCAGAAGTACCACGGCCCCTGTTCAAACAGTCCTTTCCCAAAAGGCCATTCTCCCACACCCCTGCACACATGCAGGCTGTTAAAATCGTTTGCAGAGAGGTATTTTCATCCAGCTTTTGAATCAATCAGCCAACTTTAATCTCCAAGAGGAATTTTAGGCAACTATCTGTTTGCAAAGCAGCATTTTATTAATAAAAAGAATTATAAGCAGTAAGAAGCCTGAAGAAAACCACTGTGATGAAGCTGCAGTTACAGGCAGACTTTTCCCTTCCTTGGCCTTCACATGGTATAAAATCACAGTAAGAAAAAGCAAGACAAAATTAGTGGGGTCTGTTTTCACCATCTACCTGGTGGTGACTCCCATTCAGGAGAACAGAAGCCACTGCTAATCATGGCAGAGTCCTTCCAAAGTGTTAAAAGGGGTCATTTAAGCTCCTCTGAAGGTGCAAGAGTAACAAAAGCTTATCCATGGTGCTCTTTTCTAATCTTCTGCTTGAAGGAGTAACGAACTAGAAGCTCTTCAGCCATGCAGCTGCTGTGAAAGAATGGTGTGAGGACAGGAAAGCTGCCACGAAGAGGAGAGTCTGTGGGGGATGCTGGAAAGGTGAGAAGCAACAAAATCGACCTTCCTCAGCCTTCTAACATCAATATATTAAATTTTCTTGCCAAAGTTATCTAATGGGGAAAAAAGGCTTTTTTTTCTTTTCTTAAATACAACTGTAACTTAAGCCAGCAGTTAAAAACATCATCACGCTCATATCCCAATGACTGTTTATACTCAATTTTGTTAACAGTTGTGAGAAGGAAAACCAAGTTAAAAGCACTTTTTGGTGTGAAGGAATACAGGACTGGCTCCTTTTCAATGGAAAACTTCTTAGTTTACTGCCCTGAGACAGGACGAGTTCAGGAACTCAAATAGAAGAGGCTACAGCACTCAGCCTGCAACGAGGGCTTATTTTCTGAGCAGAAGTGCTGTGCTCCCTAGCTTAGCACCTCATAGACTGTGCCAGAATTTTGCAGGAACTTCCTGAGCTCTCTCCCCTTCCCTTCCCTTCCCTACCGTGGTGGGTTGGCCCTGGCTGGACACCAGGTACCCACTAAAGCTGCTCTGTCCCTGCCCTCTACAGAGGACAGAAAATATAATGAAAGGTTCATGAATTGAGACAAACACCAGGAGAGATCCCTCACCCATCACCGTCACAGGCAAAAGAGACTCACCGGGGGGACACTAACTGAATTTATTAACAACAAAATCAGAGCAGGAGAATGAGAAGTCAAATCAATCTTACAAACACCTGCCCTCCTTCCCGGGCTCTCCCTTCACCCCCTCCAGCAGCGCAGGGACACGGGAATGGGGGTCACAGGCAGGTCATCACAGCTTGTTCTTGCTGCTGCTGCTCAGGGGACGAGCCCGAGTCCAACCCCTGCTCCAAGCTGGGCCCCCAAAGGCTCCCAAGTCCTTCCAGCAAACCTGCTCCAGCCTGGGCTCCTCTCTCCACCAGGACCCTGCTCCAGCACGGGCTTCCCAGAGGGTCACAGTCTGTGACCCACATCCCCTGCTGCGGGTGGGCTCTTCAGGGCTGCACGTGGATCCCTGACCCACCGCGACCCTCCACGAGCCGCAGGAACATCCCTGACCCCCCGGCCATGCCCGGGCCGCGGGAGCAGCGCCCGGCGGAAGGAAATGGCTCCGCCGGCCCGTCCCCCTTCCCTCCCCTTCCGTCCTCTCGCTCTCCAGGCTCGGGGGCGGGCGGACAGCGCGGGGAGCCGCGGCCGGCGGGTCCCGATGTGGTGCTGACCCGCTGCTGCAGGACCCGCTCCCGCTCCTCCGGTTCCTGCTCCCGCCCCGGGAGTGAGCGCGGTGCGAGCGCGGGGCTGAGGGGCGGCCATGGGCCGCAGCCGCTCCCGGTCACCGCCGCGGCGGGGTGAGGGGGGACCCGGGGAGAGGGGAGTGAGAGGGGACCCGGGGTGAGGGGAGTGAGAGGGGACCCGGGGTGAGGGGAGTGAGGGGGGACCCGGGGTGAGGGGGTCCCGGGGAGAGGGTTGAGGGGGGACCCGGGGAGAGGGGAGTGAGGGGGGACCCGGGGAGAGGGGAGTGAGGGGGGACCCAGGGTGAGGGGGGACCCGGGGAGAGGGGAGTGAGGGGGTTCCCGGGATGAGGAGTGAGGGGGGACCCGGGGTGAGGGGGGACCCGGGGAGAGGGGAGTGAGGGGGTTCCCGGGATGAGGAGTGAGGGGGGACCCGGGGTGAGGGGAGTGAAGGACCCGGGGTGAGGGGTGAGGAGGGACCCGGGGTAAGGAGTGAGGGGAGACCCGGGGTGAGGGGGTCCCAGGGAGAGGGGTGAGGGGGTTCCCGGGATGAGGAGTGAGGGGGGACCCGGGGTGAGAGGATTGAGGGGAGACCCGCGGTGAGGGGAGTGAAGGACCCGGGGTGAGGGGTGAGGAGGGACCCGGGGTAAGGAGTGAGGGGGTCCCGGGGTGAGGGGGTTCCCGGAGTGAGGGGTGAGGGGGGACCCGGGGTGAGAGGAGTGAGGGGAGACCCGGGGTGAGGGGAGTGAAGAAGGACCCGGGGTGAGGGGGTTCCCGGAGCGAGGGGTGAGGAGGGACCCGGGGTGAGGAGTGAGGGGGGTCCCGGGGTGAGGGGGAGTGAGGGGAGACCCGGGGTGAGGGGAGTGAAGAAGGACCCGGGGTGAGGGGGTTCCCGGAGTGAGGGGTGAGGAGGGACCCGGGGTGAGGAGTGAGGGGGGTCCCGGGGTGAGGGGGAGTGAGGGAAGATGAGGGGGGAGGGGGAAGCCTGGCGGGACCCAGGGGGGTGACGGGAGTGGGGGGGTCGGGGTGAGGGGGCTGGGGGAGGACCCGGGCTGGGGCTCGGGAGGGGCCGGGCCGTGCAGGGCAGTTGGAAGGGCCAGGCCCGGGGCCGGAGCGGGGTCTGGGGCAGCCCAGGGTTGGAGGGGTCCGGGGGCTCCCCAAAAAACCCTCCAGGGCAGGGGCGGCGGTGAGGCCTCAGCTCCTCGCTCTGGGCAGAGCAGAGACTCCCTCCCTCCTCATCTGCTTTCTCCTCCTCTTCTTCCTCCTTCTTTATTTTTCCTTCTCCTCTTCCTCCTTCTCTTCCTCTCCTCCTCCTCCGGACCCCCTCTCCCCTCCTCAGCTTTTTGGGGCCCATCACCCAACAGCTCATCCCCCCAGTCCCGGGTGATTCCCACCTCCCGAGTGGAGGCTTTTCCTGCTGCTCTTCCCACTCCTAGGGGTGCCCGTGGGGGTCCCTGAGCCCGGGACTGTGCTGGGGGGGTCAGGGAGGGCTGAGAGGGGCTGTCCCGAGGGGCTGGGACATGGGACATGGGGACATGGGACAGGGAATGTGGGGGTCCCTGGGCCTGGGGGTCGGGGAGGGGCTGTCCCAGGGTCTGTGCTCGGGAGCTGGGATTTTCTGTCCGGGTTTCCTTTGGGAGGCGGGCAGGGAAGCAGGAGCTGACCCTTCCCTGGGCAGAGCGCCGGCGCTCGCGCTCCACGTCCCGGGACAGGGACAGGCGGCGGCGGGAGCGATCCCGGTCCCGGGACAGGGACAGGAGGAGGAGCCGGTCCCGCTCCCCGCACCGGAGACGATCCAGGTGAGGGCTGGGACATCCAGGTGAGGGCAGAGGCAATCCAGGTGAGGGCAGAGGCAATTCAGGTGAGGGCAGGGATATCCAGGTGAAGGCAGGGATATCAAGGTGAAGGCAGGGACATCCAGGTGAGGGCAGGGACCATCCGGGTGAGGGCAGGGACCATCCGGGTGAGGGCAGAGACAATCCGGGTGAGGGCAGAGACCATCCAGGTGAGGGCAGAGGCAATCCAGGTGAGGGCAGAGACCATCCAGGTGAGGGGAGAGACATCCAGGTGAGGGCAGAGGCAATTCAGGTGAGGGCTGGGACATCCAGGTGAGGGCAGGGACATCCAGGTGATGGCAGGGACCATCCAGGTGAGGGCAGAGGCAATCCAGGTGAGGGCAGGGACCATCCAGGTGAGGGCAGAGGCAATCCAGGTGAGGGCTGGGACATCCAGGTGAGGGCAGAGGCAATCCAAGTGAGGGCAGGGATATCCAGGTGAAGGCAGGGACATTCAGGTGAGGGCAGGGACCATCCATGTGAGGGCAGGGACCATCCAGGTGAGGGCAGAGGCAATCCAGGTGAAGGCAGGGACATCCAGGTGAGGGCAGGGACCATCCGGGTGAGGGCAGAGACAATCCTGGTGAGGGCAGGGATATCCAGGTGAGGGCAGAGACCATCCAGGTGAGGGCAGAGGCAATCCAGGTGAGGGCAGGGACATCCAGGTGAGGGGAGAGACATCCAGGTGAGGGCAGGGACATCCAGGTGAGGGCAGAGGCAATCCAGGTGAGGGCAGAGGCAATCCAGGTGAGGGCAGAGGCAATCCAGGTGAGAGCAGGGATGATCCAGGTGAGGGGAGAGACATCCAGATGAAGATGGGAATGATCCAGGTGAGGGTGGGGATGATCCACATGAGGGTAGGGACCATCCAGGCCAGACAGGGACACCAGTGTGGGGTGGGGACAGCCAGGTGAGGGCTGTTGGGTGACATGGGGACAGTGGGAGCTCCAGGTGGGAAATCCAGGTGGGAATTGCAGCCCCACCCCGTGTGCCCCAGCAGGTCCCCACGCCGGCACCGCTCCAGCTCCTCGTCACCAGTGCGGCCCAAGGAACGTCGGGATGAGGAGAAGAAGGAGCTCAAGGACTCCAAGAAGGAGAGACAGATCACAGGTGAGGGGGGGATTTTCCTCCTGAAACACTCCCACATCCCCTGTGAGACCAGCCCAGGGATACTGGGATTTTCGGGAATTCAAACATCTATGTTTGCCCAATCCCTGATTTCATTCCCTCAGAGGAGGATCTGCAGGGCAAGACAGAGGAGGAGATCGAGATGATGAAGATGATGGGCTTTGCCTCCTTCGACACCACCAAGGTGAGTGGGGGGCCCGAGGCCACTCCCGTGGGCTCTGCAGTGTCACCCGTCCTGTTTGGGGACAATCCATGGGATTTGGGGAATGTTTCTCCTCAGGGGAAGAAGGTGGACGGTGCTGCCAATGCCTACGCCATCAATGTGTCCCAGAAGAGGAAGTACAGGTGTGTCCCACCTTTTTTTGGGATAGAGAAAGGATTTGTTTGGTGAGGTAACTGTGGCCGCTGCCCTTGGGGTGATCCGGCTTCCAAGCCTTGGGAAAATGGGAATTCTGTGAGGTTTAGAGGTGAAAACAGAGGTGAGAGGCATCTGGATCCCCCTGGGAATGGGGAAATCGGGGGGGGGGTGAGGAGCATGTTGGGAACGGGTGGGATGTGCCCAGTGTGGCCTGAGTGGGACTGGAGCAGTGGGAAGCAATGCTGTTCACCTGGTTTATTCCCAAAGAACACCAAATTTATCAGTTCTGATCCCTTTTTGATGGGAATTTGAGGGTAGAGCCAGGCTGTGCTGCCAGGATCCTCACACAGCCCTACCTCTGGAGCAGCTCCTCACTGAGAGCCTTCCTGGTTTTGGTCAAATCCATGAGGAATGGGGGTTCCCTGAAGCTGTCAAGCCCTGTTCCCAGCCTCCCCAGGGTGTTTTTGTCCCGATTTCCCTGGATCCAGGGGCTAACTTTGGCTCCATCCCGGCCCAGGCAGTACATGAACAGAAAAGGAGGATTCAACAGGCCCCTGGATTTCATCGCCTGACTGGGGGACACGGCCCCCACTGCGGAAGGATTTTGCTTCCCTGGAGGGATCTGGTGCCGGATCCCAGCGGAATTTGGGTTATTCCCAACAAACCCCATGGCCGGAGCTGCCCCAAGTCACCGTTTCCCAGACTTTTGGTATTATTTTTGTACAAAGAGGTCGGTTCCTGGCCGGGATTTTGCTGTGTGTTCCCTAGTTTTGCTTTGTTTCCCTGTTAATAAAACCCCAGATCTGTTTTTTCCTTTAATTTTTATCATTCAGGGATGAGGAGAGGTCGCTGCAAACCTCTGGATTTACACCCAAAATGCAAAATTTAAACCCAATTCCCCCTCACACAAATCCTTGGGAATTAATACAAATCAGTTGAATCCTGAGGGGCCCCATTTGAGCACTGGGCTCAAACTGGAGGTCCTGGAGGCAGGGGGGGCTCTTTCCCATCACCCCACCCCTGGGGGAGCTGTGGGATCTGGGTGCTCCCAGTTTGGGGCGGTTTTGGGTGCTCGGAGCCCTGTCTGGGGTGGGGGTGCCCTGCCCTGGGGGGTCCCTGGGTGGTTCCTGATTTGGGGGGGCCCTGCCTTGGGTAAGGGGGAAGGCCAACGTGCTCCCTGCTGTGGGATGGAGGGGAGGCCCTGCCTGGGATGTCACTGCCTTGGGCTGGGGGTCCTTCCCAAGGTTGGGGGGGGAGCTGTCTGCAGGGGGCTGCCCCAGGGGTCCCCTGCCCTGCATTGGGGGTCTGACCCCACAGGGGGTGCCTGCACTTAGGGGGTTCCTGTCCTGGGGTGGGGGTCCCAGCCCTGAAGGAGATGCACTTGGGGGGTCCTTGCTCAAAGGGACTCACAGCCCTTTGGGTGGGTGGTCCCTGCCCTGGGGGGGGATCCCAGCCATGAAGGGGGTGCCCTGAGGGTCCCAGGGTCCTTCCTCTGTCCTGGGGAGTGTCCCTGCCCCGGCGGTCCCTGTCCCAGGGGTTTCCTGTCCCTGTCCTGGAGGGAGGTCAGTCCCTGTCCCGGGGTCTGTCCCTGTCCCGGGGGGTCCCCGCGGGTCTCACGTTGCCACCCCCGCACCCAATCCGAGGCCCCGCCCCCTTTCCGTCCGGCCCCGCCATTGGCTGCGCGGCAGGAAGTGAGTCAGGCGGCAGCGCGTGCGGCGGCGGGGCGGGGCCGTTGGGTGGGCGGACCAATGGCGGGAGGGCGTGGCTCTCTCGCCCAATCACAGTGGGTGGGGGGCGCGGCCCTCGGGCGCCGCCACGCCCTATCACCGCCACTCGTGCGGGCGCTGGGCGGGGCCTCCCTTAACGTCCACCAATGAGCGACCGAGATGGGCGGGGTCTCCCTCAACGTCGGCCAATAGGCGTTGTCGGGGGCGAGGCCCGAGCGGGGCCTGGCGGAGCGGCCGCTCGGGGCGGGCAGAGGCCGCCGCGCTCCCCCCGCCGCCGGACCGGCCCGTCCCGGCCCCGCCATGGCCGCCCCCCCCCGCCTCGGCATCCAGATGCTGCTGGAGGCCGCCGAGTTCCTGGAGCGGCGGGAGCGAGGTACCCCATACACACACCCCCTCCCCGCGCTGCCCCCGGTGCCCCCGGGCCGGGCCCCGCGCTGACCCGCGGCCGCCGTTGTGTCTCCGCAGAGGCCGAGCACGGTTACGCCTCGCTGAGGCCCGGCGGCAAGGACGGGGAGGCCTCGCGGCGCCGCGCCAAGGCCCGCAGGAGCAGCAGCGGCGGCAGGTGACGGCGGCACCGGGAGGGGGCGGGGGGGACCGGGCCGGGCTCGTTGTGGGGCTGCCGGGCAGGGCCGGGGGGCTTCTGACACCGGGGGACCGGGCCTGTGAGGCCCCGCTGCCACCGGGAGTGTGCCAGGGCCGGGGTGACCCTCCAGGCCCCGGTGAGGCCCAGCTGTCACGGGGCTCCCGGCAAGGCCGGGAGGACCCTCCTGTCACCAGGGGACCGGGCCCGTGAGGCCCCGCTGTCACCGGGGGTGTGACAGGCCTGGGAGGGCTCCTATCACCGTGGGACCGGGCTCTCCGGGGTCCCCCCACTGTCACCGGGAGTGTGACCACGTCAGGGAGACCCTCCTGTCCCAGGTGCTTGAGGACGGTCCTGGTCTCACCGAGGGTGTGACAGGGCTGGGGGGTCTCCTGTCACCGTGTGTCTGGGCCAGGTGAGGCCCCACTGTCACAGGGCCTGTGGCCAAGCTGGGGTGACCCCCTGTCACCAGGTCACCAGGCTCTGGTTGGGTCCCCCTGTCGCCAGGTGTGTGACAGGGCCGGGGTGACCCCCTGTCACCGTGGGTTTGGGGTACTGTGAGGTCCTGCTGCCACCAGACACGTGGCAGGGCCGGGGTGACTCTCCTGTCATGAGGGTGCTCAGTCCCTGGTGTGTCCCTCTGTCCCCGGTGTGTGACAGGGCTGGGGGGACCCTCCTGTCACTGTTTGCTCAGGCTCTGGTGAGGCCTGTCTGTCACCAGCTGTGTGACAGGGCTGGGTGGGGCTCTGGTGCCACCAAAGTCCTGCTGTCACCGGGTGTGTGACACCGTGGGCGGGACCCTCCTGTCCCCGGGTGACCGGGGCACGGTGAGGCCCCGCTGTCACTGGGTGTGTGACAGGGCTGGGGGGACCCTCCTGTCACCAGGGGACCAGGCCCAGTGAGGTCCTGCTGTCAGAGGGCCCCTGGCAGGGCTGGAGGGGACCCTCCTGTCACCTCCTTAATTTATCCACCTTGAAATCCACCCAGAGCCTTCCTATTGTTGCTCCCTGGTTGTTCCTCCCTGTTATCCCTGGCTGTTTTTTTCTCCCCGTTATCCCTCCCTGGTTGTTCCTCTCTGCTGTCCCTCCCTATTATTTCCTGCTGATTTTCAGTCCTAAACCTGAAAGTCCTAAACCACCTTTCCTACAAGTTGAAATCAGCTCCACGCACCCACGTTGAGTTTTAGGAGCAAATCCCACCATCCCAGGAGCAACAGGAGTCGCCCTCGTGCTTTATTCCTTCACTTTAACAACCCGAAATTCCCTCGGATCGCCGTGGAGGGGGAATGATCAGCTGGTTTGGGAAGGGCTGGCTCCGGGCTGTGCCTCCAAGCCCAGGGAAGCTCCGAGGGGCAGCGGGTTCATCCCGACACGTCACTGGCGCCGGACGGTGCCAGGGAGGAGCCAGGCGGGGATGGCACCACGTCTGTCACTTCTTTCCTGGTCGGGAGCAGCCCCGTCTGCGCCGACCTTTGGCAGCCGCCAGAACAAATCCACCTGGATGTGCACGTGCCGTGGTTCCCGGGGTTCTCCCGGGGTTCTCCGGGCACCCTGTCCTGCCCACGCAGGTGTCCCGGGCTGTCAGGGGGGTGGGAGGCAGCTGAGGCCTCGGGCTCCTGTTTCAAACAGGCTCCAGGTGAATCCGGGGGGTTGTCCTGCCTGGACTTGCTCCAGGTTTCCCTCTCGGAGGATTTTGTTCACTTCAGGCCAAGCTGTTATGGTTTTTTCAGGGAAAAAAACCTCCACATTCCGAAGGGAAAGCTGGTGATCAGCCAAAGTTTTAATTAGTGGGAATTGTAATCAGGGACTCCATGGGTATGAAATCGTTCTGGAAAGGATCTGGGAGCATGTGGATATGTTCCATCTGTTCCAGGGTGAAGCTGCCATCCCCTCTGTCCCTGTTTATTTTATCCAAAATTAAAATTCATCAATTATTTGATATTTTCCTAAATATTGGTGATGGTGGATGCAAAGCAAAAGGGAAAACAACCATTCCAGGAAAGATTCAGGTGGAAGAGAAGATGGGTTTGTAATTAGTGAGGGAGCTTCATCCCTGTTTGTACTGTGGTTGGGAAGTGTTTGGATAAGTTAGGATCAAGGGAATAGCTCAGAAGGCTGCAGCCTGTCACAGCCCTGTGGTGAAGGGCTGGGGGTGAAACACGTGGATTTATTGGCTCAAACATTTTTGGGGCTGTGAGGGCCGTGGCTTTTGGGAGCTGATGGCACTGGGAAACCAACAGAGCCTCCGGAGCGGGTGATCCATCAGGAAATGCTGCTGGCAAAGTGAAGGAGACCCTCGAGAACATCTGCTGCTGCTGTGTTGGTGGCATCTCTAGTTTTTCCTTCAGTGGGATCCCCCCTTTTCCTTTGCTGCCATCCTTTGTTTTCCTTTGACATCTCTCATTTTCCCTTCAGTAACATCCCTTTTTCTTCCCTTTGGCATATCAACTCATTTTCCCTTCAATCCATCCCTTGTTTTCCCTTCAGCATTGGGACCAACCTGCCCTCCCAGATCCCATGGGGCCATCCCAGCAGACATCCCTCTCCAAACAACCTGTGGCTCATTCCCACCGTTAAGTTTTCAGGCCATGTAACAACATTTTTCCTGAGGTCAAGTGGAACTTCTCGAGGCCTCCAGAGATTTTAGGGCCAGGGAAGCAGCTCTTCCCCGAGCATCATTCCTGGGACATGGGCAGCAGGGCCTCCTGTGGCTTCTTTCCCAGGTTTCAACAGGAATTTTGTAGCTTGTGTTTTCCATCTTTTCCCAGCTCCATGGAAATTCAGAGCTCCGGGGGGATTTGTTGTGGATGTGACGTGTCAGTGGTGCCTTCAGAATCTCCTCTGGAGCTGCTCCCTGTTGGACACAGGGAAGGGTTTTTTCCACGTCTTCCTGACATTTGAGGGATGACTTGGAGACGGGAATGGGCTTTGGATGCTGGCAAGGCTTGGGAGGCTCCCGGTCCCTGGAGTGTTCTGAGCCAGTTTGGGGATCCCACCCAGGCTCTGCCCAGAGTCAAGATGGAGCAACTTCCCATCACTGGTACCACTGTTAATCCCAATCCCAGTTCTAAAGATTGACCCTCTCTGCATTAAAATCCCATTTCCCAGCTTTCCTGACCCTTTGTTTCCATTTGTCCAGCAATTCCCCCGTCTGGATCCCGCCGTGTTCACCATCCCTGGCTCTGGAGCAGCTCTGGAAGCCCCCTGGTTTGCAGCTTTTCCAGGGAGCCTTCGCTAATTCCAACATGTTAATCCAATCTGTTAATCCCTAATCAGCCAGAGGAAGCAATAACTTCTTCCTTCTTTTCCAGGTCGACACACAATGAGATGGAAAAGAACAGGTGAGTGCTGGAGGTTTGTCAGGAGCTGGGTTTTGGAGGAATTGTTGCTTTTCCAGGGGTTTTCCAGCTGAGATGGGTTGAGATGGGGGGTGGGAGGGAAGGGGTGGGATAAAGGACACCGAGGATTGAAGCGTTCCCTGTCCTTGACTGCTGGGAATGATATCCATCTCCTCAACCAGCTCCCACTCCACTTAGTCAGGAAAATTATCTTTCCCCAGGCTCATCTTTGAGCCAGTTGGAGTTTGGGATTTATCCCAAGAGTAAATCCCACTTTCTTTGCCTGTGTTGTCATCCCAAGGTCCTTTGGGTGAGGAAATCCCTGTTTACTCCCAGTGTATCCCAAACAAGACCAGCAGGTCCTTGCAAAATCCCAGTTTGGAGCTGCCCAGGATCGGGTGGTTCAGAGATGGGTGTTGCAACCTACTCCCAAGGATCTGACCTACATGTTGGGATTGGAACAGTGGACACAGGGAAACTGGGATGTGCTGGGAGCATCCTGGTTATCAGCAGGTAAAGGGATTTATTTCCTCATGGAACCAGAGTTTCCCTCTGGCTTTAATGTCCTACATATTAATGTGGAGAAAACCTGGATGTTACATGGAGAGGGAGGATTTCTGGACCGTGGTCAGTGCTCCCACAGGGATCTGTTCCTAATAAAAGTATGGAAAGGAAGTGCTCCCAAGGGATTTACGGCTGGGTGTCAGCCTGGGCAGCTTTGCTGTCAGCAGGAACCAACCAGCATTCCTGAGGTGGAGATTTTTGGGAAGACAATGAACAGAAGTGGATAGAATTCTGAGGTCGTTGGCATCTCCTTGCCAGGGATCATCCTGACAGCCCAGGGTGCCCGCAGGGTTTATCCACGAGGTTTTTCCAAGGTGTCCTTTGGCCTGGCCATGGTTTTCTCCCAGTTTCTGGAAGCCCCTGGAGGCTGGGAAGGCCCCTGGCTGGGTTTAGCTCCCCCCAGCCCAGTTTTCCCTGGGGAAGCTGATCCCGCTGCTCCCGTTCCAGGCGTGCCCAGCTCCGGCTGTGCCTGGAGAGGCTCAAGGGGCTGGTGCCCCTGGGGGCGGCGGCCGGGCGGCACACGACCCTCAGCCTCCTCACCAGGGCCAGGCTCCACATCCAGGTGAGCCAGGAAACCCGGGATGCGGCCCCGGGAAGGGGGGCAGAGATGAGAACAGCCCCCCAGGATGGGGGGTGGGGGTGGGGGGTGCTGGGATTGGGCTGGGATAACTGGGAGAGCACTGGACTGTGCTGGGATAATGGGGAGTGCTGGCGTTGGGCTGGGATTACTGGAGGAGGGTTGGGATTGGGCTAGGAGGACTGGGAGAGCAATGGTATCAGACTAGGGTAATGGAGGAGCACTGGATTGGGCTGGGTTAACTGGGAGAGCTCTGGGATTGGGCTGGGGTAATTGGGCAGTACTGGGATCAGACTGGGATAACTGAGTGCTAAATTGAGCTGGGATAATGGGGAGTGCTGACATTGGGCTGGGATAACTGGGAGAGCGATGGATTGGGCTGGGATATCTGTGGGAGGGCTGGGATTGGGCTGGCACGACAGGGGGAGTTGGAATCCATACAGCTCCACGTGCCCAGCTGGGAGCCCCTCGGGAGCCGTGGTGGCCGTGCCGGGATCCCGGGGGCTCAGGGTGCCATGTGTTCTCCCGCAGAAGCTGGAGGACCTGGAGCGCCGAGCCCTGCACCAGATCGAGCAGCTGCAGCGGGAGCAGCGGCACCTCCAGCGGCAGCTGGAAAAGCTGGGAATGGAGCGGGTCAGGATAGACAGCATCGGCTCCAGCCTGTCCTCCGAGCGCTCCGACTCGGACCGAGGTGAGACCCCGCTCCGGGGGACGGCCGGCAGGAGGTCCGGCCCCGCTGGGACTCCAACCGTTCCCATTCCTCCGGCAGAAGAGATGGATGTGGATGTGGAGAGCACGGACGACCTCCCGGCCGACCTGGACTGGAGCAGCAGCAGCCCCAGCGACTCGGACGAGCGCGGGAGCCTCCAGAGCCTGGGCAGCGACGAGGGGTATTCCAGCTCCGGCGGGACCAGGGCGAAGCCGGCGAGCGGCCGGAAGCTTCCCCTCGGGATGTAGGAAGCGCTTCCCGCGGCCGTTCCAGCGGCGCCGTTCCCGTGGGATCCCGTTGGCCAGCACACCGACCCCCCCCGCATCCCCCGCACGTCCCGCCGATCCCGCTGCTCCCGGGGCTCCGCTCGCGCCCGCCGGCTCCTCGGCCCGGCCGGGATCTCTTCTGCCAGGCCCTACATTCCAGCCACGCTTGGAAGCGCCTGGGAATATCGTGGCAGTAACAGCGACCTCCAGAGCCTTCCCTGGGTTCTCTCCCAGGCTGTCACCGCCCGGTATTCCCGATCTTCTCCGCATTCGGCCGGCGACATCGTGTTCCTGACGCTCAGGACCCAAAAGCTGAGTTTTTGGGAGCAGATCCGAAGGCAGAACCGGCCTCTTGTGGAATTTCCACCTGGGAGAGAGCAGAGCCGAGCTGAGAACCCGCCCACGGAGCATTTTGGGTGGGCACAGGGATCGGCCTCAGTCGGGGGGTTCCTCCCCCCCCGACTCTAAATATTCAGGGACACCCCATCCCGGCCCTGCCGAGGTCCCGGAGCATTCCCGGCGTGGGGAATGGCAGCCCCCCCTCAGAACGGCCACCTCCGGGCTGGGAAGTTTCTGCCCTCCGTAATCCCAAACGGGACATCCCACCTCCCGTGGCACGGCATTCCAGACTCCTGGAATTCCTCTCCACGCTTCCAGTCTCGGGGACAGTATTTTCTACCTCGGAGGGAGCCCCCGGTCTCTCTCCACCCCTTCAGCACAAAGATGATGCCTCCGCTCAGCAATAACCCCGCGGGACCCCCCGGATCGGCCCTGGAGCCCTTCTCCATCCATCCGGGATCTTCCCAGGCTCGTGGAGGGTTCCAGAAGCCCCCGAGGGCGCGGGGGTCCCGAGCCGGAGCGCACTGAGCTGTCTGTGGTGTTCGTTTGGTTCCCGGTGCACTGGAGGGAACATTCCCACCACTTCCTGCTTTTAGAGCTGCTCTGGGAATGTTGGCACTTGGAGCTCTGCTTTCCACACCTTCCTTTTCCCTTTGGCTGCTCCAGGGGTTTTCCAGCCCCTCGGGACCCTCTTGCTCCAGCCCCGTGGGGTCAGTGAGGCCTCAGTGTCCAGCAGGGAGCTCTCCAAGGGCTTTTCCCAGCGCTGGGATGAAAAACAGGCTCTGAGGGCCCCTTTTCTTCAGGAATTGCAGGTGCTGAGAGGCACCAAGATGCTCCACGGAGTGCAAGGGGATGAGGGGGAAACTCCAGTTCTTTTCCTTTTTCCTGTCCCATTTTCCTTCCTGTCTTATTTCCCATCTTCCCTTCCCTTTCCTTTCCTTCCTTTTCCTTCTTTTCTCCTTTTCTTTTGCTCCTTTTCTGCTTTTCCTTTCTCTTCACACCCCAATCCCATTTCTGGCCCATTTGGGAAGCAGGAAGCTGCCACAGGCCCCAGGAATTACCCAAATCCCCCAGGTTTCGGCTCTTTTTCCACATGCTGATTCTTAAAAGAGAAAAAAAACCCCAAACCACAAGGGATTTTCCTTTAAAGCTCCTGGAATTTCCCACCCTCCAGCATCACCACAGCCCATGGGCGCCTGAGCTCAACCCCCTGCACCTTCAAAAAGAGGGAAAAAAAGGCAAAAAGATGGAAAACACCAAGAAAATGTGGAATATCAGCCCTCGGGGGCTGGTGACTCCGGTGGTGTTTGGCCAGATCCGTCCCTTCCCTGGGGAATCCCAGCGGATCCCTCCGGGCGGGGGATTCCTGGCATTGGGAAAGCCCTTCCGGACGTACCAAACGTTGGTTTTCGGTTGGTTTTGGACATTCCGAAGGTTTGGCCTCAACGCAAATGAGGGGTTTTGGCAGGTTTGTGCCTTTTTCAGTTCCCGACACCTTTTCTTTTCCCCCCTTTTTTCCTCTCTATCCCAACCTGACCCTTCCCGGCCCTTTGCTCTGTGGGGCTGTGCTCCGGGAACCCCCGAAACGCTGCACTAACCTGGAATGGGGCTGGAGCCTGGCGGATCTCTGGGTCCCCCCGGGCCGTGCCACCTGTTCCTGGAATTCACTGATCCACCAGCATTCCTATGAAATAAGCTGCAGGAAGGACTTTTTTATAGATTGTGATAAAAATCCAGGGAGTGGGAGGAGCCGTATCGGGACATGATGGGCGGGAATCAAACCCACGCATTCGTGGGTTGTTTTTCCTTTCTTTTTCCTCGTGGAAGGCAGATCCTGACCTGCTGGCTCCCGGGAAGTACCAAAATGTTCATTTCATCCTTGGTTTTTCCAGTGGAGCCACCCCGTCTCCACTCAACCTTTCCTTTATTATTCTTTGGGGCACCTCTTATTTGTGCTTTCCCGTCATTTTTTCTGTTCTTTTTGCTCCCCAGGAAGCGGATCCGCCCCAGCCTCGGCTCCCTGGGGCAGTCGGGATCCCGTTCCCAGCCGTTCCTGCTGTAAATATCCCATTGTCGGGCCGAATCCCATGTCAAGCCAATGGAATGGTGCTTTTTTTTTTTTTTTTTTTAGGAATTCCGTGTTTTAGGAGACCTTTGCTGTGTCCATGGATATTTCTGTCTTGTTTGATTGTTAGGAAATAAATTATTTCGTTACGAAGGAGCCGCGTGAGCTGGAATTGCTGCGGGGAGGGAGCGGGAGGCGGCCGGGGATGGTGGGAATGGGGATCTGGGCCCCTGGGAAGGCAGAGCCCTCAGCCCCATCCCTCATCTTGCATCCTCCATCCCACATCACAGAATCATGGAATCATTTAGGTTGGAAAAGACCTGAGAGCATCGAGTCCAGCCTGTGACTGATCTCCACTGTCCCACTGAACAATCCAGTCATTCCTTGGACACCTCCAGGGGTGGGGACTCCCCACCTCCCTGGGCAGCCCCTTCCAAGGCCTGACCACCCTTTCCAGGGAGAAATTCTTCCTGATGTCCAACCTGACCCTCTCCTGGCACAGCCTGAGGCCGTTCCCTCTCCTCCTGTCCCTTGTTCCCTGGGAGCAGAGTCCAACCCCCCCCGGCTCCCCCCTCCTGTCAGGGGGTTGCAGAGCCAGAAGGTCCCCCCTGAGCCTCCTTTGCTCCAGGCTGAACCCTCCCAGCTCCCTCAGCCCCTCCTGCTGCTCCAGCCCCTTCCCAGCTCTGTTCCCTTGCCTAGACACGCTCCAGCCCCTCAGTGTCTCACTTGTTGAGGGCCCAGCCCTGGACACAGCCCTGGAGGGTGTCCCAGCAGTGCCAGCACAGGGATGGGCACTGCCCTGGGCACCCCTGGGGTCACGTTCAGCCACTGTCACCAGCACCCTCAGGTCCTTTCCCAGTTTTCCAGCCACTCTTTCCTCACCCTGGAGCATTGCAGGGGGTTGTTGTGGCCCAAGGGCAGGACCCTCTCCCTTGTTGGCCTCTGCCCCTCCATCCAGCCTGTCCAGATCCCTCTGCTGAGCCTTCCTGCTCTCATCCCATTTTTCTCATCCCACAGTCTCCATCCCATATCACTCATCCCATATCCCTCATCTGCCCCTCATCCCACATCCCCCATCCGTGTCCTCCATCCCACGTCCTCCATTCCACATCTCTCATCCCACATCCCTTATCCCATTCCTCATTGCACAGCCTCCATCCCACATCGTGCATCCCCAACCCCTCATCCCATATCCCTCATCCATGTCACTCATCCTGCATCCCCCAGCCCTCAGCCCCCCGGGTGCTCCCAGGGGGGGATTATCCCAGTGCTGCTCCCGGCTCTGCTCATTCCCAGGGCTGGGCTGGGGCTGGAGCTCCTCACTCAGCTCCCCAGGTCCCGGCTGCACTGATGGTGTGGTGGGTTGGCCCTGGCTGGACACCAGGTACCCACTAAAGCTGCTCTGTCCCTGCCCTCTACAGAGGACAGAAAATATAATGAAAGGTTCATGAATTGAGACAAACACCAGGAGAGATCCCTCACCCGTCACCGTCACAGGCAAAAGAGACTCACCGGGGGGACACTAACTGAATTTATTAACAACAAAATCAGAGCAGGAGAATGAGAAGTCAAATCAATCTTACAAACACCTGCCCTCCTTCCCGGGCTCTCCCTTCACCCCCTCCAGCAGCGCAGGGACACGGGAATGGGGGTCACAGGCAGGTCATCACAGCTTGTTCTTGCTGCTGCTGCTCAGGGGACGAGCCCGAGTCCAACCCCTGCTCCAAGCTGGGCCCCCAAAGGCTCCCAAGTCCTTCCAGCAAACCTGCTCCAGCCTGGGCTCCTCTCTCCACCAGGACCCTGCTCCAGCACAGGCTTCCCAGAGGGTCACAGTCTGTGACCCACATCCCCTGCTGCGGGTGGGCTCTTCAGGGCTGCACGTGGATCCCTGACCCACCCTGACCCTCCACGAGCCGCAGGAACATCCCTGACCCACCCACGTGGCCTCCGTGGGCTGCAGGGGCTCAGCTGCCTCCCCAGGGGCTTCCCCACAGAACCTCAGGGGAATCTCCACTCTTGGAGCAGCTCCGGCCCCTCCTCCTGCACTCCCCTGGAGCTCTGCAGGGCTGCTCCTCTCACGTGTTCTCACTCTGCTCTTCTCTGGCTGCAGTTTTCACCTGCACAAGGACTTTTTCCTCCTGCAGTTCGTTCTCCCTGAGGTGTCACCGCCATCCCTGCCAGGCTCAGCCTCGGCCAGCACCGGATCCATCCTGGAGCCTCTGGAATTGGCTCTGCCGGACTCTGGGGAAGCTTCTGGCAGCTTCTCACAGAAACCACCCCTGGAGCCCCCCTGCTACCAAAACCTGGGCACACAAACCCAACCCAGACGGGAAAAGCTGCCAGGAGCCAGAGGGAAGGGAGTCGGGAATGTTGTCCATGTGCCCCCCAAATCCCCCATATTCCCCCAAATCCCCACACCCCACGAGCCGAGTGCCCTCCCAGACCCCCAAAGGAGAGCCCTGTGTCAGGGAGAGCCCCCAGACTGCGGGGGGGGAATCCAGGGGGGAGTTCATGGGTCTGAGGTGGGGGGTGGGTCACCCTTTGAGCAGCTCCACACCGAAGCCCCTGTGCCAATCCCACCCCTGTGCCCCTCTGCCGCCCTGTGTCCCCTCCATGTCCCTTTGCCATCATGTGCCCCCCTCCCTGTGGCCCCCACATGCCCCAGGCTACCCTGTCCCCGTGTCACCCTGTGCATCCCAAGTCCTGCCACTCTCTGTGCCTCCTGTGCCACCCCGTGTGTCCCAAGTCCTTCTGCCACCTCCTGTGTCCCCAAAACCTTCACGGGAAAATACATCCCTGTGTCTGGAATTCGGTGTTTTGTCCCTTGGCCCTGCCCCCTGTCCCGGGGGTGAGCTGAGCTGGAAGGGGGTCACCCCTGTGCCAGGGGGCACCCCGGGGTCAGTCAGAGCAGCACCAGCTCCTCCCTCGTGTCCCCCCAGAGCTGCCAGAGGGGGCACAGGGGGCGGCAGGGGGACAGGGGGACAGGGGGACAGGGGGACAGGGGAGCCTGGAGGGCACACGCAAGGTGGGACACCAGTGGCAGAGGGGTAGGGAGAGGACACAGGGTGGCAGAGGGACACGGAGTGGGGCACAGAGGGTGGGACACCGGTGACAGAGTAGCACAGGGGGGTCATGGGTGGCAGAGGGACACAGGGCTGGGGCACGGGCTGGCAGAGGGGCACGGGGGGCACAGCGAGGCCGGGTGGGGCCGGGCAGGGCTGTGCCGCCTCGGTGCCCTCCAGGTGGCCTCACCTGGGGCAGGTGACCCCCCCGGAGGGGGCCCGGCCTCCGGCCGCACCCGCGCTGAGGGCTCTCGAGTGGCCAAGTGGGGACAAGGTGACCGCGGAGGGACATTGCGGGAAGGGGAGCAGGGGGGCCACACCCGGGGAGTGGCGGGGGACAAGGAGGAGGGGGATGGGCAGGACCGGGGGGGATACGGGGACATTGGGGGTGGAGGGGGACACGGGGGTGTGGGGACATGAGGGGGGACATGGGCATATGGAGGCGGGGGAATATGGGGGAACAAGGGAAAAAGGGGTGGACGTGGGGGTGTGGGGACATGGGGACATCGAGGGCTGTGGAGGGACATGGGAGAGTGGGGGGATGTGGGGGAACAGGAGAACATGGGGATGAGGGGGGACATGGGGACACTGAGGAGAGTGGGGGGACGTGGGGGGATATGGAGATGTAGGACCGTGGGGACATGGGGGGTACATGGGGACCTGGGGGTAGGGGGACACGGCAGAGGGGTGTTGGTGGTCTAGGGGTGGGGGGACATGGGAGGTGGGGGAGGATAGGGGGGGATTGGGGACATGGAGAGATGTAGGGGGACGTGGGGCTGTGGGGACATGGGGCGACATAAGGGGACGTGGGGGGAATGTGAGGGTGTGGGAACATGGGGACCCCAATGGGGACATGGGACCCCAGTAGGGACATGGAGACCTTGAGAGGGGTCCCTGGCGGGGACATGGCCGTAGGGGACACAGGGACATGGGGGCAGTGGTAGGGTGACAGGGCGGGGGTGGCTGCCCCCCGGTGTCCCCGCGGCTGTGACACGCCTGTCCCCGTGTGCTGGCACCGACCCAGGGCCACGTCCCGCGGGCTATAAGAGGCCCCGGGCTCGGCCCTGCCAGCACCGCCGCTGTCCCTGTCCCTGTCCCTGTCCCTGCTCCCGCCATGGCCCCGCCGCTGCCGCTGCTCCTCGCCCTGCTCGGGGCCACACCAGGTAGGGCCCCCGCACCCCCAAACCGGGGGGCACCCCCAGAGCTGGGGACACCCCCAGGGACCCCGTGGTGGGGCGAGGGGGGCTCAGACAGCGGGGTGCCCCCGGGGGGAGGGGATGCCCGGGGCGGGGGCAGACCCTGAGTGCCCCCTTGGGGTCTCGGGGTACTGAGGGGTGTTATTGGGGGAGTCCCCGACATCTGGCTCCCCCCACGAGCGCTGGGTGTGGGAAAGGGCATCTTGGAGGGGCAGGGTATTGAGTTGGGGGTCCCAGACAGCCGGGTGCCCCCATGGAAGGAGGGGGTGCAGTTTTGGGGTGGTGTGTGCACTGGGGGGGGTCCTGCGTGCCTGGATCCCACTGGGATGGTGGTGGGGGGGAACTGGTCCTGGAGACCCGATCCCCCATGAGGATTGGAGGGGGGTGTATTTGGGGGTCGCAGGCGCTCAGGTTCCCCCCGTGAGGGTTGGGATGAGGTATGGGGGGGGAGGGTGGCCTGGACTCCCGGCCCCCCCCGGCTCGGCGCTCACGGCCCCACAGGTCTGGGGGCGCCGGGGGGGGGCTGTGGGGTGCCCCCCTCTGCCTGGTGCCAGAACTGGGACACTGCCCTGCGCTGCGGGGCCCTGGAGCGCTGCCCCCTCCTCACCCAGAGACCCCCTGATGTGGTGAGAGAGCCCCCCGTGTCCCACCACCCTCCGTGTCCCCATCACTCCCCACATCCCTGTCACCTCCTGTGTCCCCCCACCCCACCCCACCCCACCCCACTGTCTCTCTACCCCCTGTATGTTCCCAAAATCCCACCGGGGTCCCAAGACCCTCCCATGGCCCCACACCAACATGTCCCCATGTACCCTCCTTGGTCCCCCCTGTCCCCACATCCACATTTCCCCACACACTCAAGTCCCAGAGTCCCCATGTCCCCATGTCCCCAGTCCCCGTGTCCCAGAGTCCCCATGTCCCCACTCCCCATGTCCCCATGTCCCCATGTCCCCATGTCCCCAGTCCCCGTGTCCCCACATCCCCATGCTACCCCATCCCCATGTCCCCCGTCCTCGTGCCCCCCACATCCCTGTCCTCTACTACCGTTCCCCCCCATCCCAGTGTCCCCAACTCCCCATGTCCCCGTGTCCCCGTGTCCCCACACCGCCGTGTCCCCTCTGTCCCCTCCCGCAGGACACCTGCGCCCTCTGCCAGCAGCTCTTCTCCTTCCTCCACCGCGTGTCCAACCAGTCGGCCGTGCAGGTGCCCGCGGGACAGGGGGACACGGCGGGGACAGGGACAGAGGTGTCACCGTGGGGGTCATCTTGAGGGTCATCGTGGGGCCGGGGGCAGAGGTGCCACTGAGGGTGTCACTGGGGGTGTCACTGGGGGTGTCACTGGGGGGACGGGGACACAGGTGCCACTGAGGGTGTCACTATGGGGGTCACCGTGGGTGTCACCGTGGGTGCCGGCAGGTGTCATGGAGGGAGGTGCCACTGGAGGTGTTGCTGCGGTTGCTGAGGTGGCGGCTGTCGCTGTGGGTGCCACCGCAGGTGCCATAGTCACAGATGCCACCACGGGTGCCATGGTGGTGGGTGCCACTGTGGGTTTCACTGTGGTTGCTGGGGTGAGGCGTGAAGTGGTGGCAGATGCCAGCGGGTACCACAGTGGTGAGTGACACCATGGGTGACACCATGTGTGCCATGGTCACAGATGCCACCACGGGTGCCAGTGGTGCAGCGGTGACGGGTACAGCAGTGGTGTGGGTGGCGGTGGCGGTGTCCCCATGGGTGTCCCTTGGGTGTCCCCCTGGGTGTCCCCTGGGTGTCCTTGGGTGTCACCGGGGTGCCCCAGCGCAGGTGGCAGTGGAGCAGGTGCTGGGGGCTCTGTGCCTCCCGCTGCCCGTCCTGGCGGCCCCGTGCCAGTCCGTGGTTCACTCGCTCGTCCCGCGCGTCCTCCGGGAGCTCCAGCACCTCGTGAGTGGCACCGGGGGGACGTGACCAGGGCACACCCCGGGGTGCTGGGGCCCTGGGGACACTGTGGCACCTGGGAACATCTTGGGGGGCTGGGGGCAGTGGGGACACTGTGCCATCCAGGGACCCCCTGGATGCTGCAGGTTTGGGGACATCTCCAGGCACTGGGGGTTTGGGAACACCTCGGGGTGCAGAGGGTTTGGGGACACTTGGGTCACCTGGTCGTGCCCCATCCGGGGGTCCCTGTCATGCCCCCCCAGGTGCCCCGGCAGATCTGTGCCAACCTGAAGCTGTGCCCGGCAGAGCCCGGCGGTGCCGTAGCTGTGCCCACCCTCGGGGCACTCGGCACCCACCCGCAGGTACAGGGGTCCCCGGGGGCAGCAGGGGTGGCTCTGAGGGTGTCAGTAAGGCCACCACGGGGCTGGAGCCCGCTTGGGGGGCACAGCCAGGGGCAGCCCCACCCCTGGGCTCCACAGTGAACATCCCACAGGAGGCCAAAACCCCACCATGGGGCTCGGGTGAACCTCCTGCAGGTCCCACCACCCAGCTCCAGAGGGAACAACTACCCACAGGAGGGCACAGACCCCCATTAGGCTGCAGAGTGACACCTTCCCACAGTCACAACCCCACCACTGAGTGACCCCCCTCCCACAGCCACAACCCCACCACTGAGTGACCCCCCCTCCCACAGCCACAACCCCACCACTGAGTGACCCCCCTCCCACAGCCACAACCCCACCAAGTGACCCCTTCCCACAGCCACAACCCCACCACTGAGTGACCCCTCCCCAGAGGGAGCTGCAGCCCCACCACTGGGCTCTGGAGTGAACCCAAACCCCACCCCTAACCCCCTCCCCACAGTTCCACCCCCGGGCTCCAGACTGAACGCCCCCCAGGACGCCACAGCCCCCCTGGGCTCGAGCACCCACATCCCCCCCAGGCCCAGCCCGGCTCTGGGCTCCCGCTGTCCCACGGGAGGCCACGATGCCACCCTGGGCTCAGAGTGACCCCCCTCCGGGTCACTGGGCTCAGAGTGACCCCCTCCCTCCCGCAGGAGCCCCCCCCGGGCCCGGCGGCGCTGCCGGTGCCCCTCCCGCTGTGCTGGCTGTGCCGCACCTTCGTGGCGCAGGCCGAGGCCGCCATCCCCGTGCCCAGGGTGGCCGCGGCGGCCACGGGGCTGTGCCGGGCGCTGCCGCTGGTGGCCGTGGGTGCGTGCCAGTGCCTGGCCCAGCGCTACGCCACCCTCCTGCTCGAGGGGCTGCTGGGCCGCCTGGGCCCGCGCCTGCTGTGCCGCCTGCTCCTCGCCTGCCAGGGCACCGCGGACGACGTGGGCGCGCCACCGGCGCTGCTGGAGGCCATCGTGGTGCGGCTGGCGGAGTGCGTGGGCCCCGAGGTGAGGGGACGGGTCCCCGGGGAGGTGACGGGGCACCCCAGGGTGGCACAGCCCTGAGGGAACACCTCCAGGGGTGCCACAGTCCTTGGGACACATCCCGAGGGCGTCACAGTCCCCAGGGGCCATGGCAGGGACACAAACGGTGGCACAGCCCCGAGGGGACACGTCCAGGGGTATCAGTCTCAAGGGAGTCCCACCACCCCTGGGCACACCATGAGGTCCCCAGAAGGTGTCACCCCCACTGAGAGGACAGTGTCAGGGTCCCCAAGGGTGTCACAGGCCTCGAAGGGGTCACTCAAGAGTGACCCAAGTGGGGGAGGGCACCGAGTGTCACAACTCCAAGGGACACCCCAAGGATGTCACAGCCCCAGGGAGGGGGTTCCAGGAGGCTCCCTGGGGTGTCCCCACCCTTGGGGGGACCCCTGACACCCGTGTCCCCCCCGCAGGACCTCAAGGGTGTCGCTCCCCCCGTGCTGTCACCCCCCCTGGGCCCCTGTGCCCTGGGCCCCATGTACTGGTGCTCCGGCCCCGAGCCCGCCCGGCGCTGCCAGGTGAGTGGGGACAGGGGGGACATGGAGGTGTGGCACCCCCTGCACCCCCCACTGACCCCTCTGTGCCCCCCAGGCCCTGCAGCACTGCCAGGAGCACGTCTGGCTGTAGGGGGGCTCTGGGGGCCCCCCCAGCACTTCCCAATAAAGCTTGGATGCAGCTCTGCCTCTGTGTTCCCAGTTTTTTGGGGTGTTTCTGGGGGTCACGGGGTGCTGGGGGGTCAGGGGAGGGAAGCAGTGGAAACCATGACCCCCCTAAACACAAAGAAGAGAAAAGGTGAAAATGAGCTACAAAAATAAGTGGGTGGCATTTATTTGGGGTGGGGAGAGACACACCAAGGGGCTTGGGGGTGTCCCCGGAGGGGTTATGGGTGATCCCAAGGAGACCTAGGTGTCCCCAAGGGGCTCAGGGTGCCCCCAAGGGGCTCAGGGTGTCCCCAGGGCTCTCTGGGTGTCCCCAGGGCTCTCTGGGTGTCCCCAAGGGGATCTTGGGGTGTCCCAGAGACGGCTGTTGTTGCTTCCAGGGGGGTTCTGGATGTCCCCAAGGGAGCCTGGGGTGTCCCCAAAGGCATCTCTGCATCTCCACAAGGGACTGGGAGTGATCCCAAGGGGGTCTCTGGGTGTCCCCAGGGGGTCTCAGGCCCCTTGTTGGTTTGTCTCATCCTCCTCGCGCCGTTTCCAGATCTGTGGGAGAGGGGGAGGGGTGGTCAGAGCACATCCTGGGGGTGCCAGGGACATCCTGGAGGTGCCAGCTGCCCCCTACCCCCCTCACCTGGATGTAGGCCTCAGACAGGGTGATCATCTGTGGCAGGATGTCGGTCACCTGCAGGTCCTGCAGCTCGTACCACTTCCCTGTGCCCTGCCAGGACCAGGAGGGGACAGGGTGGGCCAGGGGGTCCCCGTGGCCCCCCCAGAGCCCCCCAGGAGGGGGACACTCACGTGGTGCAGGACGTGGATGCGGTAGGAGCCCTCCGAGGGCTTCCCATCGTGCACGATGTTGGCGATGAGGTCGTAGGTGGTGTGAGCGTGCGCCGCCTGCACCTCCTCCGACAGGTACTCCCGCAGGTCCACATTCCTGGGCACCCCACGTGCCCTCAGGGGGGCAGGGGAGGCCCCACAGACCCCTCCAGATGCCTCCAAACCCCTCCAGATGCACAGACACCCCCCTCCCCAGATGCCTCCAAACCCCTTCTCAGTGCCCACACACCCTTCCTTCCCAGACACACTCAACTCCCCACAGATGTTTTCAAACCCTTCCCTGATACCCACAGAACCCCCCAAAGATGCCCAGAACACCTCCAGATGCCCACAGATCCCTCCCAGATGGCTACAATCCCTCCCAACACCCACAATCCTTCTCCAGGCACCTTCAAACACCCTCCTAGATGCCTCTACCATGTCCCAGATACCTATAACCCTCCCCTAGACACCCTCAAACAATCCCCTCCTAAGTGGTTTTAAACCCCATCAAGTGTATCCAACCCTTCCCCAAGTGCCTTCAAAGCCCCTTTAGATGATTTCAAATGCTAAACCCCCCTCCTGGATACTTTCAACCCCTCTTAGATACCTACAACCCCCTCCACACACCCACAACCATCCCTAGACATTGTCAACCCTGCCCCACCACTCACAATCTCCTCTGGGATGCTTTTAACCCCCTCCACAGACTCCCAACCCTCCCATGCCCTCCCCAACCCCCCCCCTCGCCCCTTTAGATGACTTCAAACCCCAAAAGCCCCTCATGGATGCTTTCAACCCCTCTTAAGATACCTACCACCTCCCACACACACCCGCAACCACCCCTAGACATCGTCAACCCCCCCCCGTCTCCTCCCAGATGCTTTAAACCCCCTCCCCAGGCTCCCACCCCCCCCCAGCCCTGGCTCACGTGATGGGGAAGTTGACAATGGTGGGGTTCTTCTCCACGAAGAAGTTGTTCTTGGTGAAGCGCTTGATGCAGAAGATGAGGTAGGGGGGCAGGCGGGTCAGCTGGAAGCGCTTCAGGAAGTTCTCCTTGTAGGTCTTGTACTCCTTCTCGGTGCTGCCGTTGAACTTGGCCAGGATGCTGAACAGGGGCACCTGGGGGATGATGAGCTGCTCCTTCTCGTCCTTGTAGAGCGGGGCCGTGGGCAGGTCCAGGGTCAGGTACAGGAAGGTGGACTCCACCATGCGCTCCTGGTACTCGCTGTTCTGCAGCAGCTGCGCCTTCTCCTCCGCGGGCTGGGGGGTGGGACCCCTGGGTGACACCCCTGTGGGACCCCAACACTCCCCCTTGGGCCCCAATGCCCTCCCCCAGACCCCACCACCCCCACTGCACCCCAACAACCCCATTCTACCCCACCACCCCCATCTGACCCCGATAACCCCCCACTATCCCCCACCACCCCACTGGACCCTGACACCCCCATCTGACCCTGACACCCCCAGCTGCACCTCACCCCCCCCTTGTTTGAACCCAACACCCCCCACCATACCCCACAGTACCCCAACACCCTCTCCCAGACCTTCCCTGGCCTCAGCCCCCATTTGAACTCATCACCCCCCACTGCACCCCAACACCCCCGTGTGACCTCAACACCCCCCTGTACCCCAACACCCCCGTGTGACCCCAACCCTCCCACTCCCCCGTTCCCACCAGGTCGGGGTGTGGCAGTTTCTTGGTGAAGATGCGCATGGAGCCCTGGAACACGTCGGTGACAATGGCTGTGGGGACAGGGGGGGCTCAGCAGAGACAGCAGGGGGACAGAGGCCCCCCCGGACCCCCCAAAATCTCCCCCCACCACCACCACTCACTCTTCTTCTTCCTCTTGGTGCCGCCCAGCGCCGCGTGCAGAGCGTTCAGGAACCAGGACAGGAATTCCACCCCATCCCCTGCAACGGGGGCACAGCAGGGCTGGAGCCAGAGCTGACCCTGGATCCTGCTCTGCCCCACCCAGCACTGCCCCTTAAATCCAGCACTGCACCCCACATCCTGCTCTGCTCCTCAAATCCTGCTGTCCCCCCACATCCTCCTCTGCTGCCTCAAATCCAGCTTGGTCCCCATATCCAGTGCTGCCACCCAAACCCAGCACTGTCCCCAAATCCAGATCCCCCAGACCCAGCTCAGCCTCCAAATCCAGCGATGTCTCCCAGATCTACTGCTGCCCCCCAGATCCAGAGCCCCCCTGAATCCAGTCACCCAAACCCAGTCCTATCTCCTGTATCCAGAGCCCGCAGACCCAGCCCTGTCTCCAAACCCAGCAGTGTCACCCAAACCAAACCCTGCACCCCAAATCCAGAAACCCCTGGGTCCAGCACTGCCCTCAAATCCAGAGCACCCCAGGTCCAGAACTGCCTCTCAAATCCAGTGCTGTCCCCCAGACCCAGAGCCCCCCAGGCCCAGCACTGCACTCCGAGTGCAGAGACTGCCAAATCCAGCCCTGCCCCCCAAATGCAGAGCTCCCTGGGTCCAGCTCTGCCCCCCAAATCCAGCATTTCTTCCCCAATCCAGCACTGCCCCTAAATTTCAGCCCTGCTCCCCAAACCCAGACCCCTCAGACCCAGCCCTGCCCCCCCAAAGCCCACCCTGCTTGGTGATCTGGAAGTTCTTCTTGCTGCAGAGCACCACAGCCTGGAGCATCTCGTGGGGCGACACGTGAGCCTTGAAGTTCCTGGGGTTCCAGAGCTTCCTCATGAGCTCCCCGAAGCGCTGCACCAGCAGGAACATGATGTCCCCGGGCGGGCGCTGGATCCGCCGGTAGTTCTCCTCCTCCAGGAAGTAATTCCGCAGGGGGGGCACATTGGACAGGGCCTGGGGGCAGCAGGGGGGATTCAACCCCCGGGACCCCCAGAGAGGGGATCTGCGAGGGTTTTGGAGGGTTTCTGAGGGCTGCACCCCCAGCAGGTGCAGAGCCCCTGGGGCAGGAGGTGGGATTCATCCCCAGAGCGGGGATTTAGGGGTTATGGGGGGATCTCATGCCCAAAAAGAAGCCTGCATGCCCTCTGTGTGTAAACCCTGTGGGATTCATCCCCAGAGCACGGATCTGGAAGGGGGCTATGCAGGAGTTTCACCCCAAAACAAAGCTTGTACCCCCA
Organism: Pseudopipra pipra; assembly: GCF_036250125.1. Taxonomy (NCBI): domain Eukaryota; kingdom Metazoa; phylum Chordata; class Aves; order Passeriformes; family Pipridae; genus Pseudopipra; species Pseudopipra pipra. Next base: position 4,966,687 of record NC_087576.1, read on the forward strand.
AGGTGTAAAGCCTGTGGGAAAGGATGTGAGATTCCCCCCTGGGAACCCTAGAGTGGGGTTTTGGGAAAGGGTTTGGGACAGTTTTGAGAGGACTTCATCCCAAAATGAAACACCTGCACTCCCCTGTGTGTAAAACCTGTGAAAAGAGAGGTGGGATTCCTCCCCAGAACCCCCACAGTGGAGTTTTGGGGGGGTTATAGGATGGTGTCACCCCAAAACAAAGCCTGCACCTCCCACGTGTAAAGCCTGCGAGAGTGGACGTGGGATTCATCCCTGTCAGCCCCACGACAGGGTTCTGGGGTGGTTTCACCCCAAAATGAACTCTGTACTCTCCAGGTGTAAAGTGTGTGAGACAGGAAATGGGGACTCATCCCCAGGACCCCCAGAGTGGGGCTGTGCTGGGGGTTCACCCCAAACAAAGCCTGTACCCCCCCACAGTGTATCTCCCATGGGAAAGGTGGGATTCACTCCCACGATCCCCCCGTGGGGTTCTGGGCTGTTCCCCCCCAGGGCAGCCCGTCCCAGTGACCTGCAGCACGGCGTTGGCATAGTCATTGGCCTTAATGTTGTTGAGCCCCACGATGCCCGGCAGGTACGTGGTGCCATCGTAGGCCCGGGACAGCTTGGCCTGTTTGTCCAGGTGGGCGATGTGCTGGGCTGTGAAGGTGGGCTTGAGCACGTACTGCGGGGAGAGGCACCCCTCAGAATGGGGGGAACCCAAACCTGACCCCTCAGAATGGGGGGAACCCAAATCTGACCCCTCAGAATGGGGGGGACCCAAACCTGACCCCTCAGAATGGGGGGGACCCAAACCTGACCCCTCAGAATGGGGGGAACCCAAACCTGACCCCTCAGAACAGGGGGAACCCAAACCTGACCCCCCACAGAACAGCAGTACACCCAAACCTCACCCCTCAGAGCTAGGGTACCCCAAACCTGACCCCCCTCACAGCTGAGGCCCCCCAGCGCTGCCTCCCCAGCAGTGGGTGCCCTCAGCAGTGGGTGCCCCCAGTGCCCCCGCACCGTGATGTCCTCGAGGGAGGAGTCAATGATCTCGTAGTTGTCGGGCAGGCAGTAGAACTTGAGCGTGTGCAGGTTGAGGAACACGTGGTGGCTCAGCTGCACGCTGTGGATGTAGGCGTGGGACTTCAGCCCGCGGCCTGCGGGGACAGGGGACACCACGGGCTCAGGGGGGAACACCATGGGCTCAGGGGGAGACAGGGGGACACCACGGGCTCGGGGGGAACACCACGGGCTCAGGGGGAGACAGGGGGACACCACGGGCTCGGGGGGAACACCACGGGCTCAGGGGGAGACACCATGGGCTCAGGGGGAGACAGGGGGACACCACGGGCTCAGGGGGAGACAGGGAGACACCACGGGCTCAGGAGTGGACACCATGGGCTCAGGGAGGGACAGGGGGACACCACGGGCTCAGGGGAGGACACCACGGGCTCAGGGGAGGACACCACGGGCTCAGGAGTGGACACCATGGGCTCGGGGGGGACAGGGGGACACCACGGGATCAGGAGGGGACAGGGGGACACCACAGGCTCAGGGAGGGACACCACAGGCTCAGAGGGGGACAAAGGGGGGGACACCACAGGCTCAGGGGTGTCACCGCAGGAACAGGGGGCAAGGAGGGGACCCTCGGGTCACCAGAGAGGTACACAGAAGCCATGGGACAGGACAGGTAGGACAGAAAGAATCCCTCACCTATGTATGGGGGGGCTGTGCCCTCACCAAGGGTCCCTGTGCCCCCTGCAGCACCCCAGCCCTGGGTGTCCCCCATGTCCCACCCCCAGCAGCACCTCCATCCCTGTGTGTCCCTGTCCCCCCCAGCACCCCAGTCCCTGGATGTCCCCCATTCCCCCTTGCTCCCGAGTGTCCCTGTCCCCCACAGCAGCATGATGTCCCCAATGTCCCCCACACAGCCCCCGGGTGTCCCTGCTGTCCCCACGTCCCCCACGTGTCCCCCATGTCCCCCCCAGTTCTGGGGCGGGTCTCACCCTGGAAGTACTTCCCGCAGACCAGGCAGGCATAGACGTTGATGTGGGACAGGGAGATGGAGCAGAGCTTCTCAAAGTCGAAGTCCAGGACACTCCTGGGGAGGGTCACAGGGCTGAGGGGGGCTGAGGGAACCCCAAGGCACAGGGGCACCCCCAGGAGGGGCAGGGGGAGCCCCCCAGGCCCCATTACCCACTTGTTGATGGTGTCCAGGTAGGGGCAGTGGCGGCTCCGCTGGTCCTCGGGGTCGAAGCGGCCGTAGCGCACTGGGGGTGGGGGAGGTGTTAGAGGGGGGCACAGGGCCCTGACAGCACCAGGGCGATGCTCCCCTCCTTACAGACCCCTGGGACTGAACCCCAGCTCCCCCTAGTGCCTCCAACCACTGCCCAGAGCTGAGCTCAGCACCCCCAGAGTCAGTCCCTGTGCCCCTCTGGCAATGCCTGGTGTGTCCTGTCCCGCACCATACCCTCAAACTCTCCATTCCCACCCTGGTGTGTGTCCCCATCCCAGTGGCCCCCAGTCACTCCATTCCCCACCCCTCCCACCCCCCCGCTGCCCCTCCTACACCCCAGTGTGTCCCCCAACACACCCCCGCGTCTCCACCCCCCAGTGCCCCCTCCCAGACACCCCAGTTCACCCCCCACACACCGTCCTGCCCCCCCCAACCCCAGCGTCCTCCAGGACATCACTGTGACCCCCACACACCCTCCCCAGTGCCCCCCAGATCCCTCAGTGTCCCCTCACACCCCACAGCCCCCACCTCACCCCCACCACACTGATGCCTCTCCAGTGTCCCCCAGACCCCACAGCGGTGTCACCCCACACACACCTCTGGCTCTGTCCGCACCCCCCCGGTGCCCCCCACCCCTCCAGTCCCGTACCCCCACCCCGGTGTCCCCTCACGCCCTCCCCCTTCATCCTCCGGTGTCCCCCGGGACAACCCCTGTCCTCTCAGCCCCCCCCCAGTCCTCGCCACCCTGTGCCCCCCCTACACCCCAGTGTGTCCCCTCGGTCCCCTCAGGCCTCCATTCCCCCCTGTCCCTCCGCTTCACCCCCGCTTTCCACCCCCGGTTCCCACCGGCGGGCTCAGGCTCAGGGTCGGAGTCTCCATCGGGCTCCCGCTCTCGCTTCACCCGCACGGGCGCGGCGGGGGCAGCGGTCCCAGATCCCGCCCCGGAGCCGCCCCCGGTGCCCGGTTCCCGCTTGACGCGAGCGAGATCCACCGGCAGCGCCTCCGCCGCCTCCCTCCGCGGGCGGTCGCGCTCGGAATCCCGCCGGCCCCGCGGCCGCTCCGCCTCGGGCTCGCGGCGGCCCCGGGCGGCCCCGCGCGAATCCCGCTCCCGCTCCCGCCGCCCATGGCTCGACATGGCGGCGGCGCGAGTGCACTGCGCCTGCGCGGGGGGCGCGGGGGCCGCGCTGTGCGCACGCTCGGCCGAAGGGGCGGGGTCAGCGCTCGCCGCTGAGGGCTCTGCGCACGCGCGGCCGCCGGGCCCGCGGGGCTCTTAAAGGCGCCGCGTCCCCGGGACCGACCTCCCCGGTAACCGGGATGGAGGCGGCTGCCCCGGCCCCGGGCTGGCGCTGCCGGCCGGGCGGGCGGCTCGACATGAGCCACGGCTTCGTGCGGCACATCCGCCGCAACCAGCTCGCCAGGTAACATCGCCGGCGGCTCCGCGCGCCCCCCGCTCCCGCCGCGTTCCCCCACCCCCGGTAACCAGTTCCCGGTGCGCAGGGACGCTTACGACCGCGCCGTGCGGCAGGCGCGGGGCCGGGCGCGCACCCGGCTCACCCCGAACCCGCCCCGGCCCCGCCGGCCCGACCAGCAGGTGTACCGGCCCCGGGGCTGCGGTGAGCGGGGCACGGGGGTTGAGGGGTGACGGGGGCGGCACCCAAGGGTCGGGGGACACGGAGGGCACCCCTGGGGGGGTTGGGGGTCACCAAGGTGGGGGGACAGCGGGTGGGACCCCAGGAGATGGGTGGGGAGGGGGTGGCCCTTGGCTGCTGGGGGGGGACATCCAAGGGGGTGACAGTGTGGGGGGGGCAACCCTGGGTTGGGGGGAGGGGGGGAATCCAGGGGGGGCTGGGGAGTGGGGGAGCACCCGGAGGGGGTCAGGGGTGGGTGGCGCCCGTGTCGGTGACAGGGGTGGGGGCATCCAAGGGACAAGAGGGAGCGCCCAGGATATGGGTGGGGAATGGGGGGGCACCCCTGGAGGGGCACTCAAGGGCGGAGGGGGTCGGGGGGACCCCAGGTGTGGATGGGGGGGCACTGAGGGGGTGCTGGGTTGGGGTTCCCCGAGGGTCTCACAGCCCCCGCTGAGGGTGCAGGTGCCACAGGGGGTCCCGGGGGCGATGCCAGTGCGGGGCCCCCCCCCGGCGACCCCCGCGGGGCCCCCCCTGACCCCTCCCGGGGGCCACGGCTCTTCTGCCTCGAGTACGAGGGGGACGACGGGACCGTCACGGCCGTGATCGTGCACCAGGTGTGACCTCGGGGGGCGATGGGGCACCGGGGGGGTTCTGTGGGGCAGGAGGTGCTGCCATGGGTAGGGGGTCCCATGGGACAGTGGGTACCCATTGAGTGTCTGGGGGGTCCCGTGGGGTCGGAGGTGCTGCTGTGGGGCCGGGGGTGCCATAGGGTTGGGGTGCTGTGTGTGAGAGGTGCTGTGGGGCAGGGGGTGCCCATTGAGCAACGGGGTCCCGTGGGGCAGTGGGGTGCCACTGTGGGCCAGGGGTGGTGGTGTGGTGTGCCATGGGAGGGGATTCCATGGGGCAGGGGGTGGTGGTGTGGGATGCCATGGGAGGGGATTCCATGGGGCAGGGGTGCCGCTGTGGGGCCCAGTGGGTGTTGGGGGGGAGTTCTGTGGGGAAGGGCGTGCCATGAGGTGCAGTGGGTGCCTGGGGGGTTCTGTGGGACAGGATGTGCTGCTCTGGGGCAAGGGGTGCCATGGGGTCGCATGGGGCAGGGGGTGCCCTGGGTGTGGGTGCCATGGGGGCTCTGTGGGTGCCCTGTGGGGCTCCCCGGGTGCTGTGTCCCCAGCAGTGCTGGTGGGGGGTCTGTGGGGCTGGGGGCTCTGTGGGTGCCATGGGGGTGCTGTGGGTGCCATGGGGGGGCTCTGTGGGTGCTGTGGGGGTGCTGTGGGTGATGGGGGGGCTCTGTGGGTGATGGGGGGGCTCTGTGGGTGCCATGGGGGTGCTGTGGGTGATGGGGGGGCTCTGTGGGTGCCATGGGGGTGCTGTGGATGATGGGGGTGCTGTGGGTGCTGTGGGGGCTCTGTGGGTGCCGTGGGGCTCCCCGGGTGCCGTGTCCCCAGCGGTGCCGTGCCCCCCCAGGAGGACAGCGCGGAGGAGGTGACGCGCCGGGTGTGCGCCCGCAGCCCCCTGGAGCCCCCCCTGCGCAGGGCCCTGTGCCAGCGCGTGCAGGACGAGCTCAGCAAGCGCCGGGGCACGGGCTGACCCTGCCACACCCCCCAGGGGACACGGGCACCCCCCCGGGACGGTGCCACCCCCCCAGGGACCGGTGCCACCCCCGCCGGTGTCAATAAAGGTGCTGCGAGGCTCCGGTGTCTGTCACTGCTGGGGACACTGGGGCAGGGGGACATCCGAGGGGGCTCCTGGGCACCCCCGTGTGTCATCCCCCTCAGGGTGTCCCTGTGTAGGTGGCCATGGTGCCATGTCCCCCCGCCCCCTCTGTCCCCTCCCCGGTGCCATTGTTTGCCCAGGGACCCTCCCTGGGTCCCCTCCCCAATGTCACCATGTCACCAGGGACCCCTCTGGGGGGCCACAGCCCCCTCCTGCCCCTGGCCCAGGTTGGTGCCACCTGTGGCCAAAGTGGGGTGTCCCCGGGGTGGGTGCCACTGGTGTGTTATTGTAGGGTCTCCCCAGAGTGGGTTGGTGGGGGTCTGTTGTGGTTGGGGCTCCCTGAATCAGGACCTGTAGGGTCTCCTGGGAGCAAGGAAGGGGGTGTTATCATAGGGTCTCCCTGGAGATCACCCCCCTGCTCTGTTATTGTAGGGTCTCCCAGCAGCAAGGCATGGCGGGGGGTTATTGTAGGGTTTACCCCAAAGCAGGTTCTGGTGTTTATTTATTATTGTAGGGCCTCCCTAAAAAGTGTCCAGCTCATTTGTTATCATCAGGTCTCCCTGAAGTGGGTCTTGCTGATTCATTATTGTAGGGTGTCTCCAAACAAGTCATGGTGTTTATCTACTGTAGGGTCTCCCTAAAGTAGGTCTGTCATGTTTGTTATTGTAGGGTCTTCCCAGAGATCATATCATTGGTTTGTTATTGTAGGGTCTCCCAGAACTAGATGCTAGTGTTTATTAATTGTAGGGTCTCCCAGAACTAGATGCTAGTGTTTATTAATTGTAGGGTCTCCCTGGAAAGGTCCTGCTGGTTTGTTATTGTAGGGTCTCCCCAAGGCAAGTCCCAGTGCTAATTTGTCATAGGGTCTCTCTGGAGGATCTGGCACATTTGTTATTGTAGGGTCTTCACAGAGACCATCCTACTGCTTTGGTATTGTAGGGTTTCTCAAGAGAAGACACAAGGAGTTATTACTGTAGGGCCTACCTTAAGTAGGTTTTGGTGGTTTTTTTATTGTAGGATCCATTTGCTATTGTAGGGTCTCCCTGAAGATCACCTTGCTGGTTTGTTATTGTAGGGTCTCCCCAAAGCAGATCCTGGTGCTTATTTATCATAAGATCTCTTTGTTATTGTAGGGTCTACTCTGAGCAAATCACACTGGTTTGTTACTATAGGGTCTCCCCAAACAATTCTTGGGGTTTACATATCACAGGATCTCCCCAGAGGGGTTTGGCACACTTGTTATTGTAGGGTCTCCCCAAAGCTGATCCTGGTGCTTATTTATCGTGGGGTCTCCCCAGGGGTCACTCTGCTGCTCTGTTATTGTAGTGTCTCCACAATATGTTTGCTATTGTAAAGTCTTCCTGAAGATTGCCCCATTGTTTTGTTATTGTAGGGTCTCCCCAAACCAGGTCCTGGTGCTCATTTATTGTAGGGTCTTCCTGGAGCTGAACTTATTGGTTTGTTATTATAGGGTCTCTAAAAAACAGATTGTAGAGCTTATTTATTGTAGTTTCTCTGTTATCATAGGCTGTCCACAAACAATTCCTTGTGTTTATTTATTGTAGGGTCTCCCTCGAGTGGGTCCAGCACATTTGTTATTGTAGGGTCTCCATGAAGATCATCCTGCTGGTTTGTTATTGTAGGGTTTCTCCAAATAAATCCTGGTGGTTATCTATTTAGGGTCTCTCTAAAGTAGATCCCATGGGTTTGTTATTGTGGGGTCTACCCCAAATCAATCCCCCTTATTTGTCATTGTGGGGTTTCCCCAAACACATCCCAGTGTTTGTTGATTGTAGGGTCTTCCTGGAGATCATCCCGCTGCTTTTATTGTAGGGTCTCCCCGGAGGAGGTCCAGCATGTTTGTTATTGTAGGGTCTCTCCAAATGAGTCGTGGTGTTTATTTATTGTAGAGTGTCCCCAGAGCTCATCCCGCTGATTTGTTTTTCTAGTGTGTCTACAAAGCAGATTCTGGAGCTTTTATTATTATAGGGTCTCCCTAAAACAGATCCTGGTTATTTATTTATTGTAGGGTGTCCCTGAAGTTCCTCCTCTTGGTTTGTGATTGTAGAGCCTTCCCAAACAAGTCTTGATGCTTATTTATTGTAGGGTCTCCCCAGAGTGGGTCCAGCATGTTCATTATTGTAAGGTCTCCCTGGAGCTTGTCTTGCTGCTCTGTTATTGTAGGGTCTCCCTGAATCATGTACTGGTGCTGATTTATCGTAGGGTCTCCCTGAAGTGGCTCCTGCTGGTTTGTTATTGTAGGGTCTCCCCAAAGAGCTCCTGGTGTTTATTACAGGGTCTCCCTTGGGTGGGTCCTGCTCTTCTGTTCTTGTGCAGTTTTTCCAAAGAAGGTCTGGCACGTTTGTTATTGTAGGGTCTCTCCAAAGCAGATCTGGGTGTGTATTTATTGTAGGGTCTCCCCAGAGCTCATCCTGCAGGTTTATTATTGTCGGGTCTCCCCGAATGAGATTCTGGTGCTTATTTGTTGTAGAGTCTCCCTGAAGATCATCCCAGTGGTTTGTTATGGTAGGGTCTACCCGAACAAATCCTGCTGTTTATTTATCGTGGGGCCTCCCCATTGCTCTGTTGTCAGAGGGTCCCCACGGTGCTGGGGGGGGGCTCAGTCCATGCCTGTGGGGTGGGGACAGTGGCAGTGGCTGGAGGTGACCGTACCAGGGCCAGTGCCAGGCCCAGGCCCAGGAGGAGGAGGAGGAGGAAGAGGCCGAGGCCGAGGGCCACCAGGAGCCAGCGGCGCTGTCCCCGGCGCTGTCGCCGCGTCACCGCCCGAGTGCTGCGGGTGAAGGCCTCGCTCTGCAATGGGACACGGGGGGTACAGGGGACAGCCCACGGGGGTGACACACAGCCCCTCCATGACCCTGTGTCCCCTCCCCGGGGCTCCACAGCCCTGTAATGCCCCCCAGGGCTCTGCGTGTCCCCCTCAGGCTGTGTGTCTCCATAATGCCCTCCAGAGCTCTGTGTGTCCCCTCCCAGGGCTATATGTCCCTACAGTGCCACCCCCGTCCCTGGTCACATGTCCCCAGGGTCCCAAGCCCGGGTCTGCAGCCATTCCAGGTGTCCCAATAGTGCCACCATCCCCGGCCGTGTGTGTCCCCAGGTCTGTATGTCCCAATAGTGCCACCATCCCCGGCCGTGTGCGTCCCCAGGTCTGTATGTCCCAATAGTGCCACCCCAGTCCCCAGCCGTGTGTCCCCAGGTCTGTGTGTCCCTGTAGTGCCACCCCCGTCCCCATCCGCCCGTCCCCGCGGTCGCACCGCCTGTCGCAGGTCCTGGGCCCGGCTCTGCAGCCGCTCCAGGTGCCCTTCCCGCTCCATCGCCCGTTCCAAGTTCTGCCGCATCAGCTCGGTCACCTCCTCCGCCTGGCGCTGGCACCGCACCAGCCCCGCCTGGGGACACACGGGGGACAAGGGACGTGGGGGGACACCGTGGGGACACGGGGGAGACGCTGCGAGAACGCTGGGGATAGGGGCACCCGCGGGGAAGGAGGACCGTGGAGACCTGGGGGACATGAGGATCATGGGGACACGGGGACCATGGGGACACTGGCAATCCGGGGACAAAAGGTGACCACGGGTCACAAGGACCGTGAGGACAAGAGCACCGCAGGGAAGGGGCACAGGGGGACCGTGGGGACACCGGGACCGTGGGGACACCGGTACTGCGAGGAGGGGGCACACGGGGACCACGGGGACAGGAAACCGTGGGGATATGGGACAAGGACGGGGATCGGGGGGACGCGGGGACACCGGGATTACCGGGATCGGCGGGGACGGGGCGTGGCAGGGGACACAGACGACACGGGGGCCGGGACACGCAGAGACAGGGGGACACGGAAAGTCCCGCGCCGGCCACCCCGAGGGGGGCCGTGTCCCTCCCGCCCGCAGGGACAGCTCGGGGGGGCGGACCGGCTCCGGGACCGGCTCCGGGGAGTTCCGAGCCCGGGGGTCTCCCCGAGCCCGGTCCGCCCTTCGGGAAGCGAAAGCGAAAGCGGCGGTGGTGGCCCGGGACTCACCATGGTCCCGGTCCCGGGGGCTCAGTGCGGTCCCGGAGGTCGGTCCCGGTCCCGAGGTCGGTGCCCGGTCCCGGAGCGCCCGTCCCGTCCCGTCCCGTCTCGGGCTCCAGCGGCCGCCCCCGACGGGAGGGACCGGGACCGCCCCCCCCCACCCCCCAGCCCCGAGTGTCTCCAGGTGTCCCCTGGACATCCCGGCCCTACCGCCCGGGGCGGAGGTCCCCGGGACACCCCACTCAACCCTCCCCAGCTGCGGGGTCCCCTGGGAACCCCATGTCCCCAGAGACACCTTCCCCCCCACAGGCCCCCAAATACTGGGGTGTTCCCTGCCCCCCAGGAACCCCCATGTCCCTGAGACACCCCTCCCATCCCTACAGGCCCCCGAATACAGGGACCTCCAGGCCCCACAGAAATGTGTCCCCCAGAGACCACCCTGTCCCCCAGAAATTGGTCCCCACAGCTCCCCACATGTTGGTGTCCCCAAGTCCCTGCAGACATGGGGCCACCCTGGGCCACCCATGTCCCCCCATGTCCCTGTCCCCCGCCCGTCCCAGCCCCCCCAGGGTGGCAGTGCCACCACCACCACCACACTGTGCCCTTTGTCCCTCTGTGCCTGGCACCACCCCCCCGCCCTGGCATGGCACCTGCTGCCCCCCCCCATCCCCACGCGTGTTTCCCTCGTGACTGATGTGTTGTCCCTACACACATCCCCATGTGTCCCCAGGGCCGGTCCCTCGCCGTGTCCCCCCATCTCCTCATGCATATTCCCATGTCCCCATGTGTCCCCATACCTGTCCCCAGTGCCCCCATGTCTGTGTCCCCCCATGTCCCTGTGTGCTCCCCATGTCCCCCCACATCCCCCCAGCACACACACACACACGAGTCCCTCTGTCTCGTCCCCCCGTGTGTATTCAGCTCCAGGGTGGCCATGTCCCCCCTCCAGGGTGGCCGTGTCCCCACAGGACGGTGGTTCTAGGTGGGGATGGTGCCAGTGGCCAGGAGGATGATGAGGATGAGGACGATGGCACCCACGAGGCCGAGGATGACGAGCAGCTTCACGTTCTTCCACCAGTAGCGCCGGGCCATCTTCTGGGACGTGGTGCGGAAGTGCTCCGACTGCGGGGACACGGGGACACCCCTGACGCCCTGGGGACAACCCACTGACACCCTGGGGATGACTCTGACACCCTGGGGACACCCCATTGCCACCCCAGGGATAGCCCTGACACACCCAGTGCCACCCTGGGGACATCTGCTGAGACACTGGGGACAGCCCTCTCACCCTGAGGACAACCCGCTGCCCCTTTGGGGACACCTCTGCCACCCCAGGGACACCCATGACATCCTGGGGACACACCTGACACCCCAGGGACACCCATGACATCCTGGGGACACACTTGACACCCTGGGGACCAGCCACTACCACTCCGAGGACACTCAGCTGCCACTCCAAGGCCAACACTGCCAACCCAGGGACACCCTGCTACTCTGGAAACCCCAACTGCCACACAAGGGACAGCTCTGACCTCCTGGGGACACGCCACTGCCACCCTGGGGCCCCCACTGCCACCCTGGGGACACCTCCTGCCACCCAAGTGTCCCATGCCAACCCACTGGGCACCCTGCAGCCCCCCCTGGGGACCTCGTGTTCCCCCCGGGGTCCCGGCACCCACCCCAGGGACCCTGTGCCCCCTCAGGAGTCCTGTGCCACCTCAGGGGCTTTGCGATCCCCTCGGAGCCCCTGTGCCCATCATGGGGACCCTGTGCCCACCCTGATCACCCCATGCCCACCCTGGGGTTCCTGTGCCCACCCCAATGACCCTGTGACCACCCTGGTGACCCAATGCCACCTTAGGGACCTTGTGTCCCCTCAGGGGCCCTGTGCCCACTTTGGGGGACCCCATGTCACACTGGGAATCCTGTGCTATCCCGGGGTCCCTGTGCCCACCCTGATGACCCTGTTGCCCCACTGGTCACCCCGTGCCACCCCATGCCACCCCAATGACCCCATGCCCACTCCAATGACCCTGTACCCACCCCAATGACCCCATGCTCACCCCAATGATCCTGTGCCCACCCTGGGGTCCCAGTGCCCACCCCAGTGCCCCTGTGCCCCCCTCACGGTGGCCTCCAGGTCCTGGCTCTTGCTGTGCAGCTGCTCCAGGTTCTCCCCCCGTGCCAGGATCCGCTCCACATTCTGGGTCATGATGGTGGTGACCCCCTGCACCTCCCTCTGCAGCGCCCGCACGCGCCCGTCCCCCGTCGTGGCATCTGTTGGGTCCCCCTCTGGGACCCCCGCCGGGACCCCTGCCTGCAGCATGGGGCAGAGCTCAGGGGGCACTACCAGCAGCCCACACCCACCCTGGGCACCCCCCAGGCAACCCAGACACCCCCCAGGCACCCCATGGGCACCCCGGGAACCCCCCAACCGCTCCATGGGCAACCTGGGCACCCCCCAGGCACCCCAAAAGTACCCACCAAGCCCCCTGTGGGCACCCTGGGCACCCCATCGGTGCCCTGAGCACCCCACAGGTGCCCTGAGCACCCCACAAGTGCCCCACGTTCAACCCAAGCACCTATAGGCACTTCCCCAGACATCCTGTGGGTTCCCTGGGCACCCCCTAGCACTGTATAGGCACCCCAGATCCCCCCCACACACTCCAGAAGCCCCAGAGGAACCCCTAAGCATCCTATGGGCATCTCAAAGCACCCTGGGCACTTCCTCAAGTGCCTCACGGGCACCCCAGACCCCCCCACACACCCCAGAGCCCCCAGAGGGACCCCCCAAGCACCCTGTGGGCACCCCGGGCACCCCTCACACCCCGTGGGTACCCCCCTGGCACCCCACGTACACTCCATATGCCCCCAGTATCCACCCCAGTCACCCCACAGGCATTTCCCCAAGTACCCCGTGGGCACTCTTGGCAGCCCATATGTACCCCAGACCCCCACGCACACCCCAGATACCCCAGAGGGAACCCCCCGAGGGACCCCCAAGCACCCTACGGGCACCCCGGGCACCCCCCCCTCCACAGACACCCCCTAAACACCCCCAAACAGCCCCGGGGCTGCCCCGCGGACCCCCCGCCAGCCCCTGCACAGCCCGGCGCCCCCCGAGGGCCCCCCCGCCGGTGTCCCCCGGCCCCACCATGGCCGGTCCGGTCCCGCTCCGCTCCCACCGCGGCCCCGCGCCCGCCCCGCCTGTCCGGGGCTTCCGGGAGCGGCGGCAGCGCCGGGCCGGGGCGGGCCGGGGGCGGGCCGGGGGCAGGGCGGGGGCAGGGCGGGGGCGCCGGGCTGGGGGCGGGGCGGGGGTCGCGGCGGGGCGGGGGTGCCGGGCTGGGGGTGTTACGGGGTGGGGTCGCGGCGGGGTCGGGGCGGGGGTCCCGGGGGACGGGGATGCCGGGCTGGGGGATCGCGGCGGGTCGGGGGTCGGACGCGGGGGTCGCGGGGGGGGCGGGATCGGGGGGGGAGGGGGCGGGTTCCGGGGCGTGGTCGCGGAGGGGTCGGTGCGGGGGTCGCGGCGGGGCGGAGGGGGGCCGGGTCTGGGCGGGGTCTCTGGGGCGGGCCGGGGGTGCCGCGGCCGGGGGGGGGGGGTCTGTGAGGGGGTCGGAGGTCAGGGGTCGGAGGTCAGGGGTCGGAGGTCAGGGGGTCTCGCATGGAGGTCCTGGGTCAGGGCGGGGGGGGCGGGGTTAGGGTGGGGCGGGGCCAGGCAGGGGTGTGGTCGCGCTGCTCCGCCCCCGCGCCGCTGATTGGCTGCCGCTGCCGTGACGCGATGTGACGTGTATCGAGGGGGCGGGGCCGCGGCGATGGCGGCGGCGGCGGGTGCGGAACGGGGAGCGGGGAACCGGGAACGGGGCGGGGGCGCGGGACCCCCGGGACGAGACCCCTCGCCCTGCGACCTCTGACCTGTGACCCCCGGCAGGCCCGGCGCGGCGGAGGCGGCCGGAGCGGGGGGAGGCGGCGGCGGGGCCGCCCCCGGGTCCCCCCTGCTCCTCCGGGACCCCCGGGACCGGCCCCGGGCTGGCGCGGCGGCTGCTCGGGTTCGAGCTGCGGGACCTGACGCGGTGGCACCGCTTCGTCCGGCTGATGCACCGGCCGCAGGACCCCGCGGCGCTCGGAGCCTTCCGCGCCGCCTTCGGTCAGCGGGGACCGGGGGGACCGGAGGTCTCCGGGGCTGGGGGAACACCAGGGGCGCTCCGGGGGGCACCGAAGGGACCGAAAGAGCTCCGGGGTTGGGAGGAGCGGGGGGGCTCCGGGTGGCCGCCTGGGGCTCTGGAACTCGGGGGGCCGCTGAGGGGACGGGGAGAGTGGGGCTGGGGAGTACCGGGGGGACTCCGGGGGTACCGGGACCGGGGGGGACCAGGGATGGCCGGAGGTGCTTTGGGACTGCGGGGCTCGGGAGGACCCGGGGGGGGCTCCGGGTCCGGGGTCACCGGGGGGACAGGGAGGGCAGGGGCCAGGGGAAGACTAGGAGAGCCTCACGGAAACGGAGGCTGGGAGGAACGGGGGGCGCTCCAGGAGGGCTCCGGAGGGTCTCTGGGGGGCAGAGAAGCCGGGCCTGGGGGGGCTCAGGGGATCTAGGGGCTCGGGGGGGCTCAGGGGCTTTGAGAGAGGGATAGCTGGAATCCGGGGGGTCCCTGCTGTCCGAGGCGGATGGAGGAGGCCGGGCAGTAACGCGTCAGCACCGGAGCAAAGGTTGGGCAGCGGTTTGGGGCTGGAGGGGGGTCAGTGCCCGCCCGGACGGGGGTCACTGACACCCCCCCCCGCCCCCCAGGGCTGCTGATGGCGCTGGACGTGCCGCAGGAGCGGGGGCTGGGCCACCTGGACCAGCGGTACCTGGACGGGCTCGAGGTTTGTCGCTTCCCCCTCCTGCCCTTCCTGCAGCCCCTGCCCCTCGACTGGATGTACCTGCTCTACACCGTCATGTTCTTGGGTACGGGCTGGGAGGGGTGGGGAGGGGCACCGGGCAGGGGATGGCACTGGGGCAGAAATGGGGGTGGGAGGGGGACGGGTTCCGGGGTGGAAATGGGCACTGGGATGGACTGGAACAGGTGCTGGGATGGACTGGGAGAGGAATTTGGGGAAGATGGGGGTACAGAAGGGGACAAACAGGGGGTGGTAGTGGGCAGAAAGGGGGGTAGAATAGGGACAGGAGCCACAGTGGGGAGGGGCACTGGAGTGGGAATGGCACTGGGACTGGGAGGGGAGCTAGGGGAGGGTGGGGACACAGAGCCCCACCCCTGTGGGGACAGGTGGGGGGGTGGCACTGGGACAGTGGACCAAGGCACTGAGATGGGCACTGGGACAGAAATGAGGGTGGGATGGGGACAGGAACCATGGTAGGGACTGGCACTGGGGTGGGAATGGGCACTGTGACTGTGATGGACTGGGAGGGGAGCTCGGGAAGTCTGGGGACAGGCAGAGGGGGTGGCACCAAGAGGGTTCCCAGGGGGACACAGAATGTGGGGTGTGTCCCCAGATACAGGGGCACTGGGCATTGTGTTGGGGTCTGGCACTGGACTGAGAGGAGGGCTGGGGACAGGGAAGGGGTGGCACCGGGAGGGGCCAGGGGACACACTGAGGGTCCTGTGCCCACAGGGGCGCTGGGCATCATGTTGGGGTGCTGCTACCGGCTGAGCTGCGTCGCTTTCCTGTGCCCGTACTGGTACCTGTTCCTGCTGGACAAAACCTCCTGGAACAACCACTCCTACCTCTATGGGCTGCTGGGCTTCCAGCTGGCACTGCTGGGCGCTGACCGCTACGGGTGGGCACCCGGGGGGATGGGGGGGCACTGGGGACCCCGGGTCAGGGGCTCTGTGTGGCAGCAGGGTGGGTGACCCCAAGTGACACAGGGCCTGGGGGTCCCCGTGGGGTGGCCCCCAGAGGCTGTGAGGTTCCCTGTGGCACCAGGGCCCCAGCAGGGTGGCCCAGACCTCTGGCACCAGGGTCCTCATGGTGCTGTGTGCTCAGGGGGTGTCCCCATGGGGTGGCACAGGCTCTGGGGTCCCCCATGGTTTTGGTGTCCCTAAGCGGGTGGCACGGGTCGTGGGGTCCCCTGTGACAGCAGGTTCCCCTGTGGCACGGAGTCCCCCAAGGGGTTGCACAGGTCCTGGGGTCTCCAGTGGCACTGGGATCCCTGGGGGTGGCTCAGGCCATGATGTCCCCAGTGGGTGGCACAGGACCTAGCACCAGGGTCCCCGCAGGGTATCCCTGTGGCTCTCTGTCCCTGTGAGGTGGTGGCACGTGTTCCCACAGCTCTGGCAGTGGGGTGACAGTGACCTGGCCCTCCCTCTGTCCCCGGTGTCCCCCCAGGTCCGTGGACGGGCTGTTCCGTCCCCGCAAGCGCAACGCCCACGTCCCGCTGTGGAACTACGCCCTGCTGCGTGCCCAGGTGAGTGCCCCTGCCCCAGGGACCCCCAGAGCCCCCCCCGGGCCCCCTCTGGGATCCTCTGGACCCCTTGACTCCCCCTGCCCCCGTGCCCCCCAGGTGTTCATCGTGTACTTCATCGCGGGGCTGAAGAAGCTGGACGGGGACTGGGTCAGGGGGTTCTCCATGGGCTCCCTCGCCCGGCACTGGCTCTTCTCCCCCTTCAGGTCTGGGGGGCACAGGGGGGTGGGCAAGAGACAGGGATGGGGACAGGCTGGGGGTGAGGAGAGGGAAGGGAGTTGATGGGGTCGAGGTGAGGATGAGGAGGGTGATGGGGCTGGGGTTTGGATGAGGATGAGGACGGTGAGGTAGGTTGATGGGGTCGGGGTGAGCATGAGGAGGGTGACAAGGGGGCAATGGGGATGCATTGGAGATGAGGGGTTCAGGGTGAGGATGAGGAGGGTGTGACAGAGACAGGGGAGGAGGAGGAGGGGGGCAGGGTGAAGATGAGAGTGTCAGAGGGATGGGTTAAGGGTGAGGATGAGGAGGGGGATGGGGATGAGGATGGGCCTCAGAGTCAGAGTGAAGATGAGGATGGGATGAGGAAGGCAATGGGGTGATAGGTCTGAGTTGAGGATGAGAAGTGGGACAGGGACAGGGTGAGGAAGGTGAGGGAGGCAATGGGGTGAGGATGAGGAGGGTAATGGGGTGAGGATGAGAGGGAGTGACAGGCAGGGTGAGGATGAGGAGGGTGAGGGTGTCGAAGTGAGGAAAGGGAGGATGAGGAGGGTGACGGGGTGTCAGGGTGAGGCTGAGGAGGGTGTTGGGGTGAGGCTGAGGACGGCGTCAGGGTGAGGCTGACACTGAGGAAGGCTCTGTGGCCAGGCTGGTTCTGTCGGAGGAGCTGACCAGCCTGCTAGTGGTGCACGGGGGGGGGCTGGTGCTCGACCTCTCCGCGGGTTTCCTGCTCTTCTTCGACGCCACACGGCCCCTCGCCCTCGTCTTCGTCACCTACTTCCACTGCATGAACTCCCAGCTCTTCAGCATCGGTGAGAGGAGGGGGACATGGCACCCCCAGTACCCCCCCAGCACCCCCAGTACCCCCCCAGCACCCCCAGCCAGAGCAGGGGCACCCTCCAGCCCCCCAAACACCCTGAGCCTGAGCAGGAGCACCTTCCCATCCCGCAGAGCACTCCCAACCTGGGCCAAGGACCCCCCCAGGCACCCCCAACCTGGGCAGGGCCATCCCTTGGGTAGGGGCTTCCACTCGCCCTATCACCCTCCTTGAGCACCCTCAGCCAGGGCAGGGACCCCCCCAAAACACCCCCGGCCTGGGCAGGGACACTCCCCAAACCCCTGTAAATCCCCCCCAGCCGTGGCAGGGGCACCCAAACACCCCTTAAACCACTCCCAACCAGGGCAAAGTTCCCCCCCCACCAGCCCCCAAATCCTCCCCAGCCATGGCAGGGGCACCCAGACATCCCCTAAATCAGCCCCATCCTGGGCACCCAGACATGCCCAGAGCACTCTGACCCTGGGCAGGAACCCTCACCCCCCTGTCCCCACAGCTCCCTCGAGGTCCCTCAGTGCCCCCCGGGTGCAAGAGGTCCCTAAATGTCCCCCCTGTCCCCAGGGATGTTCTCCTACACCATGCTGGCCACCAACGGCCTGTTCTGCCGGCCCGAGTGGCCACGGGGGCTCGTGGCCCGGTGCCCCCCGTGGCTCAGGGGGGTCCTGCCCAGCACGAGGCCCCCCCAGCCCAGCCCCGACTGCCACTATGGGGGCCAGGGGGCGCGGGGGGGCCTTCGGCCTCGCCAGCACTTGGCTGCAGCCTTCACCATCCTCTACGTGCTGGAGCAGCTCTTCCTGCCCTACTCCCACTTCATCACCCCGGTGGGCACGGGGGGGGCACGGGGAGGGCACGGGGAGGGGGTGGGGACGTGGGGGAGGGGTTTGGGGAACACGGGAGTGGGGTTCAGGGATGCGTGGGGCGATTTTGGGGATGTGAGGGATGTTGTGGGGGGCATGGATGTGTTTTTGGGGGTGTGGGTGGCATTTTGGGGCATGTAGGGGACATTTTAGGGGGATGTGAGGGGCATTTTGGGGGGATCAGGGTGTTTTTGAGGATGTGGTGGGTATTTTCGGGTGTGGGAGGGCATTTTTGAGGACATGGAGGTATTTTTTGGGATATGAGGGGTATTTTGCAGGGCGTGAGGGACATTTTGGGTCCTGTGGGAGCATTTTGGGGGGATGTGGGGGTATCATTTTGGGGGACATGGGTATTTTGGGGGATACAGGGGCATTTTGGGGACACAGGGGCTGTTCATTTGGGGGATGTTGGGATATTTCTAGGACATGGGGTTATTTTGGGGTATATGGGGGGTATTTTGGGAGTGTGAAGTTAATTTTGAGACATGGGAGATTTTTGAGGACGTGGTGTCTGTTTTTGAGGATGTGGGGGCACTTTTGGGGGACACAGAAGGGGTGAAGTCCCCCTCAGGGCTGGGGGACTCTGGAGCAGGGCATTTGGGGGGCACGGAGGTACAGGGGGGCTGCTGGGGGGCACAGGGGCAGGGCTGGGGGGCAGGGGGTGGGGGAACTGTTGGGGGGTGGGATGGGGGTCATGGAGTGAGGCCATTGCCAGGGGAGGCAGGAGGGGGGATATGGGGGTCCCTCCTTGTTCCCCTGGGGTGGGGACCCCTGTGCTCTGCTGTGACCCACCCCCATGTCCTGTGACCCTCCCTCCATGCCCCCCAGGGCTACAACAACTGGACCAACGGGCTCTATGGCTACTCCTGGGACATGATGGTCCACTCCCGCTTCCACCAGCACGTCAAGATCACCTACAGGGACGGGCTCACTGGGGAGGTGGGCTACCTGAAACCAGGGGTGAGTGACCC
This sequence comes from Pseudopipra pipra, assembly GCF_036250125.1. NCBI lineage: Eukaryota > Metazoa > Chordata > Aves > Passeriformes > Pipridae > Pseudopipra > Pseudopipra pipra. Next base: position 4,985,561 of record NC_087576.1, read on the forward strand.
CCCCCACCCAGGGGGCTGCCTGGGACCAGGGGTGAGGGGTGCCCCAGGTTAGGGGGGGGAAGGACAGGGTGTTCCCAGCTTTGATCAGTCCAAATAAACTTAATGTTTTAAGCCAAACCCCCCCCAAGCCTCAGTTTCCCCCATCCAAGCACAGGAACCCCCCCACGGGACCCCCCCCAAGCCTCAGCTTCCCCAGTGCCTGATTTTCCCTCTGTGCCTCAGTTGCCCCCATCCTTCATTTTCCTCCCTGTGCCTCCCCTTCCCCCACATTCTGCCGTTACGCCCCCACACACGAGGACCCCCATGGGACACCCCACCTGTGTCTCAGTTCCCCCATCCTTCCTTTCCTCCCCCCATGTCTCAGTTTCCCCACCTCTCCTTTCCCTCCTTGTGCCTCAGTTTCCCCCATCTCTCATTCCCCCCCACCCTCCATTCACCCTCATGCCTCATCCCCCCCTCATTTCTCCCTCATCCCCCATTCCACCCAATCCTTTATTCTCCCCCCCCATTTCCCCCCGAGTCCCTCATTGCTCCCATCCCTCGTTCTCCAATCCCTGGTCCCCCTGGTCCCCCCAGTGCCCCCAGTGCCCCCAGCCCTCACTGCCCCAGTCCCCCCCACTCCTCCCAGTGCCCCCAGTCTCCCCCGTTCCCCCAGCCCTCACTGCCCCAGTCACCCCCAGTCCTCCCAGTGCCCCTGGTGCCCCCAGTTCCCCCAGCCCTCCCTGCCCCGGTCCCCCCGTGTCCCCCTGGTCCCTCCCAGTCCCCCTTGTGTCCCCCCGGTGCCCCCCAGTCCCCCGCGGTGCCCCCGGTGCCCGCAGCCCCCGGTGCGGTCCCGCAGGTGTTCACGCAGAGCCGGCGCTGGCGGGACCACGCGGACATGCTCAAACAATACTCGTCGTGCCTGAGCCGCCTCCTGCCGCGGTACAACGTGAGCCGGCCCCGCATCTACTTCGACGTCTGGGTGTCCATCAACGAGCGCTTCCAGCAGCGGTGGGCACGGGGGGGCAGAGGGGTATGGGGGGGCAGAAGGGCACGGGGGAGAGCGGGAACGAGGGATTTTGTGGAGACAGGGATGGGGAGACAGGGGGGCATGGGAGGGAGAGGGGTTTGGGGGGACAGAGGGGCATGGGTAGGGGATGGGGGTTGGGGGGTACAGGCTGGGGATGGGGACTCTGGGGGGATGGAGGGGGCTTGGGGGGACAGAGGAGCACAGGGGGCACGCAGGACGGGGGACCCACGGGTGGAGCCTGTGGGCTCCCTCGCTGTGGGTGCTGCTGCTGGTTCTGGTGCTTCCAGCAGTGGTTGTGGGGCACACACACGATTTGGGGGGACAGAGGGGGATGTGAGGTGCTGGTGGCCCATCCCCACAGGCTGGTAGATCCACGAGTGGGCCTGGGGTTGTCCCTCTGGGCCCCCACACTGTGGGTGCAGCTGGAGCTTGTGCCTCTAGCAGAGATTTGGGTACACACAGAATTTGGGGGGACATGGGGAGATGTGGGAGTGCTGGTGGCCTATCCCTGCAGGCTTGTGAACCCATGAGTGGCCCTGATGTGGTCCCATGGTCCCCCAAACTGTGGGTGCTGCTGCTGGAGCTGCTGCTTCCAGGAGGTGTTTGTGGGGACGGAGGATCTGGGGGATCATGGGGGGTGTGGGTGTCTCATCCCTGCAGGCCGGTGGACCCACAGGAGTGGGTGCTGTGGTCCCCCACACTGGGGGTCCCCACTGCTGCTGGAGCCGGTGCAGTGGTTTGGGGGCACACGCAGGATTTGGGGGGGCTGTGGGGTGCTGACAGCCTGTCCCCACAGACTCATGGACCCCGTGGGTGGCTCTGGTCTGTACCCCGTGGTCCCTGCGGGCCCGTGGGTCCCATGGTCCCCCCTGCTGTGGGTGCTGTTGCTCCCAGCAGTGTTGGGGGCACACACGGGATCTGGGGGGGCCGTGGGGCACTGACACGTCGTCCCCACAGACTCGTGGACCCCCGTGTGGACCTGGTGCGTGCCCCCTGGTCCCCCTGGACCCCCACGCCGTGGCTGCTCCCGCTGCTGGTGGATCTGTCGCCGTGGCGGCAGCGGCTGCAGGAGCTGGAGGCGCAGCTGGACGGACACACGGACACCGTGTTCATCGCCGACTTCCCCGGTGGGGCCCAGGGGGGCTGGGGGGTCGGGGGACAGGGCACGGGGCACAGGGGGCTGGGGGGGGGCTGGGGGTAGTGGGGGGTTTAGGGATGTCCTGTCAGGGAGCAGGGGGGTCCCAGGGATTCAGAGGGGGTGGGAACAGGGCTTGGAGGGGGGCACACAGGGCATGGTGGGGTCCCAGGAGTTGGGGTGCAGGGCAGGGGGGGTCCTGGGGATTCGAGGTGGGGGGGTCAGGGTACAGGGAAGAGCTCGGGGGGGTGGAGTACAGCCCCCCCTGTGTGTTCCAGGCCTGCACCTGGAGAACTTTGTGAGTGAGGACCTGGGGAACACGAGCCTGCGGGTGCTGCGGGGGCAGGTGCTGGTGGAGCTGGTGGAGCAGCAGAAGAACCACTCACTCCAGGAGGGCCAGGGGATGCAGGTGAGGCTTGGGGGGGCCCCGGGGGGCTCAGGGGTGCCTGGGGGTGCTGACCCCCCCCCTGCCCCCTAGCTGCCAGCAGGGCAGTACCACAAGGTGCACACGGTGTCCCCGGAGCCCTCGTGTTACATGTACCTGTACGTGAACACCACGGCCCTGGAGCTGGAGCGGAACCTGACGCGGCTGCGGGAGCTGCGGGACCGAGTGCGCAACGGCACCGGTGAGGGACCCCCGAGCAGCGCACCCCGGGGACCCCAGAGCCTGGGCATCTCAACCCTGGGACCCCAAACCCTGGGCACGTCACCCCTGGGGACTCCAAAGTCCCTGATACTTCCCCAGGAGAATCCCAAAACCCCAGGCATCTCACTCCCTGGGGGGCACCCAGGGTGGGGAGATCACAGGGACCCCCCAGTCCCTGGCACTGCTGAGCAGTGGGGAGACACCACCCTCTCCCCCAAATCCCTGTCAGTTCACTCCCTGGGATCACAGGAACCCTAAAAACCCCATCACCTCCCACGCTGGGTAGCACCAGGGGCATGAGGACCCAAAAATCCCTGTCACCTCACCCCCATGGTGGGCACCCAGATGTGGGGGGGACTGTGGGGACCCCAAAAGCTCCATCACCTCAGCCCCTGTTGAGCTGAGGGAGATCATGGAGGACCTCCATTCCCTGTCACTGGGGTGGGGGGACCACAGGGCCCCCAAAATCCCTGTCATCTCATCTTCTGGTGAGCACTGGGGTGGTAGGATCATAGAGACCCTCAATCTCTGTCCGTAGGGTGGGGGGAATCATGGCAACCCTCCCAGTTTCCATCACAAGGCTGGGGGAATCACAGGAACCCCCAGTCCCTGTCGCTGGAGTGGGGGGACCACGGAGACCCCCAAAATCCCTGTCATTGGGTTGTGGAGATCATGGCAACACCCCCAGTTCCCACCACCAGGCTGGGGGATAACGGAGACCCCCAGAATCCCTGTCAGGGGGGTGGGGGATCATGGGGACCCCCAATCCCTGTCACCAGGGATGGGACATCATGGCAACCCCCCCATTCCCTGTCACTGGCCAGGGGGATCATGGGGACACCCCAAATCCCTGTCAGTGGGCTGGGGGATCACGGGAACCCCAAAATCACCTCCCCCCCCCCCCGCAGAGCGGTCCCCGCTGCCCCCCGAGCTGCGGCCCATCCTGGGGGAGCCGCCCCCTGCGGGGGTCCCGCTGGACCCGCTGGTCTCGCTGTTCCTGCGGCGGGAGCAGCGGGAGCAGCGGCGGGAGCGCGAATCCAGCCCGGCCCAGCGCCTGCGGCGCTTCCTCCGCAGGAAGTTCTTCCTCTTCCGCCGCAGGTGAGCCCCCAGAACGCGCCCCTGGCCCCCCCGCCGTGCCCCCCGCGCTGACCCCTGTGCCTCCCGTTCCCCCCGTCCCCGCAGCGCCCTGATGACCCTGATCGCCCTGCGGAACCTGGCGCTGGGCCGCCCGGACCCCGAGCGCCTGGCACAGGAGGTGGCCTTCGCCAGCTGGCGCGGCGAGGAGGAGGAGGGGGCTCGGACCGAGGGCGAGGGAGGAGCCCGGGGGAGCCCCGAGCTCTGAGCACCCGCAATAAACCCTGGTTTTTTAAGCTAAAAAAATCCTTCCGTGCCTCAGTTTCCCCCCCGTACCCCTTTCTCCAGGTACCCGTTTCACCCCCCCTCCCCGTATGCTCCCCCTCCGTGTATCCAATTTCCCTCCAAACCCCTTCCCCTCATCCCTCATTTCCCTCCCCGTGCCTCAGTTTCCCCCATACCCCATTTTCTCGTGGTATCCCTGTTTCCCCCCTCCCCTGTGGGTTCCCCCTCCATGCGCCATTTCCCTCCATTCCCCTTCCCTCCTCCCTCAGTTCCCCCTGTATCCATTTCCCCCATCCCAGGTCCCCCACTCCACTCATCCCTCCGTTTCCCCTGTACCCCAGTTTTCCACGTGCCTCAGTTTCCCTCACACCCCACTTTCCCCTGCACCCATTTCCCTCCCTGCTCGGTTCCCCCAATATTTGCTTCCCCTCTGTACTTCAATTCCCCCCCCCCGTGCCTCAGTTCCCCCATACCCATTTTTCACCTCATGTCCATTCCCCCCATGCCTCAGTTTCCTCTAATCCCTTGGTCCCCCATCCCTATTTCCCCCCTGTACCCCAATCTCTTCCCCTCCCAGTACCCCCCCGTGCCTCAGTTTCCCCCCTGCCCATTCCCCCTCCACTTTAATTTCTCCCCCCCATTTCTGTGCCTGTTTCTCCCATACCCGAGTTTCCCCCGTACCCCAATTTCCCCCTCACCCCCATTCCCTCCCGTGCCTGTTCCCCCCCCCCCATACCCCAGCTCTCCCTCCACCCCCCCTAAACCAGAGGCGGCTCCATCCAACCCATCACTTCACTTTTATTGAGACTTTTTGTTTTTGAAGTTTGCTTTTTGGACTCAGTGGATCGAAACATTTGGACGAAACCTCCCGAAAATAGTAAAACCAAGAAAAAAAACTACTCGGGGGGGGAGAGAAAGCCCCCCTGCCCCTCCCCAAGGCACTTTGGGGGGCCGTGCCGGGCGGGCAGTAAACAAGCCGGCTTCTCTGTACCACACCGGCCACGGGCGCCGCGCCCGGGGGCACCCCCAGCGCTCCAACAAACCCAATTCCACCCCGTTTCCCCCCAAACTGGTGGGGGGGTGGGGGAAAGGCAGGGGGAGGGGCGGGGGGGCTTTCAGGGGGTCAGGAGCTGCCGGCTGAGCGCGGGGGCTTCTCTGTACTCACGCCCCCACCTCGGCACACAATAAATACACCAAACCTTCAAGTATCGAGGGCCAAATCCTCCCCTTTCCCCCCAAAATCCGGACAGAGTTGGGGGGTACCCCCCCATCAGTGGGACAGGGCGGGGGGGAGGTTGTGCAGCTGGGGAGTCGCTTCAGCTTTTGAATTAAAACCCAAGAAAAGAGAAATGTAAAATATTTTCCTCCGGTACCAAACCCTCGGTGGGGGGGGTCTGGGGGGGTCTGGGGGCAGGTTTTAGCATGTCCCCCCCACAATGTGCATTTTTGGAGCAAGAAGAGGTTAAAAATGAGGGTTAAGAACCAAAACCAGCACCAGCGAGGTCCCAGGGAGGACAGGGAGGCGGAATGGGGTGTCCCCCCACAATGGGACTTGGAGCTGGGGGGGGGACGACTGGGGGAGCCAAAATGGAGGAGATTTTGTATCCCCCCCCTGCAGCAGGACTGGGGGGACAGTGGGAGCCAAAATGGGTTGTGTGTCCCCCACAGCAGGACTGAGGGGATGGAGATCCAAAATGGGGTGTCCCCCTGATGTAGTGGAATTTGAGGCCAAGGAGGGGATGGGGGGACACAAAATGGGTGTCCCTCCCTGCAGCAGGACTGGTGGGACCCAAAATGGGGTGCCCCCCCCTGCAGTGGGGGGAGGCTGGGGGGGCACTTGGGGCCTTTTTCCCATATCCAAGGTTGGAGTCAGATGGGATTTGTTAAAAACCATCTGGAGGGATTTGGAGGGACACGGGGGGGGGGGGGGGGGGGGGGCCCTGGGAGAGGCACGTGGTCCCCACGCAACCGAAACGATGGCGAGAGAGAGAGAAAAGGAGGGGCTGGGGGGGGCCGGGAGCTCTTCCCCCAGAGCCCACGGGCTTCTCTGTAACCTACGCCCGCAGGAGTGGGGGGAAAAGCCCTAACAAGGCTCTTTTTTCCTCAGTATTTTAGTTTTTTGGGCACTTCCCAAGGGAAACTGTCCCTACCAAAGTGGCCATAGGCTGCAGTCCTCTGATAGAGGGGCTTCTTCAGATCCAGATCCCTGGAATACACAATTCCCGACTCAGTGAGGCGGCCCCGGGGTCCTGCCTTCGCCCCTTCCCTGCCTGGCCGGGGGGTCTGCGGCGGCGCCTCCGTGTCCCCCCCACCCCCGCGGGGCGGTTGGAGCTTCCCGGGGGCTCTCCCTGAGCCCCTCAAACGCTCCTGGCCCCGGGGAAGCTCCAAGCGCTCGGCTCCGGCAGATACTTACCCGGAACGCGCCTCCTCCTGCGGCCGAGCAGCTCCGCGCGGGGTCCAGGGCGCCAGGCGGTCCCCGGGCTGCTCCGGGAGGGACCCCCGCCCACCCCGGCCCCCCCCGGCGCGGCCCCCCCGCGCCCGTTACCTGACGATGACCCCGGGCCGCAGGTCAAAATTCTTCTTGACGATCTCCAGCAGCTCCCGCTCGCTCTTCTGGGAGGTGCCGTAGTGGAAGATGGAGATGGACAAGGGGTGCGAGACCCCGATGGCATATGAGACCTGCGGGGGGCTGCGGGTGAAGCCAAGTCCCTGCCTGGACCGGCCCCCCCCCGGATGGCCCCCCCTGTCCAGCACCCACCTGGACCAGCACCCTGCGGCACAGCCCAGCCTTCACCAAGGACTTGGCCACCCAGCGCGCGGCGTAGGCGGCCGAGCGATCCACCTTGGTGTAGTCCTTGCCCGAGAAGGCGCCGCCGCCGTGGGCCCCCCAGCCCCCGTACGTGTCCACGATGATCTTACGGCCCGTCAGCCCCGCGTCGCCCTGCGGGGGACAGCAGTGTCACAGCTGTGTGCCAGCACTGTCACCAGTGTCATCAGCAGCACCAGCACTGTCACCAGCGTCACCACCAGCGTGGCACCACCATCGCCACCAAGCCATCACTGCACTGCACCCGTGACTGCTATGCTGTGACCACCACTGTGCCATGCCGTCACCACCACCGTGTCACTGTGGTCACCACAGTGCCGTCACCACGGTGCCCTCGGCCGCACCTGGGGCCCGCCGATGACGAAGCGCCCGCTGGGCTGCAGGTGGTAGATGGTGTCGTCGTCCAGGTACTTGGGGGGCACCACGGCCTTGATGACCTTCTCCTTGAGGGCATCGCGCATCTCGTCCAGACACACATCCTCGTCGTGCTGCACCGAGATCACGATGGTGTGCACCCGGATGGGGATCACGGCCCCGCGGTCCTGCATGTACTGCACCGTCACCTGCCAGGGGACATGGGTCAGGGGCCGCCGGCGGGGAGCAGGGGGCTCCCCGGGGATTTGGAGACCCACCAGCACCTCACCTGTGTCTTGGAGTCGGGGCGCAGCCAGGGCAGGGCTCCGCTGCGGCGCAGCTCGGCCAGCTTGGCGTTGAGCTTGTGTGCCAGCACAATGGTCAGGGGCATGCACTCCTCTGTCTCATCCGTGGCATACCCGAACATCAGCCCCTGCCGACAGGGACGGGGGGGGTCACGCCCCAGCCTGCTCACACTGCGGGGTCCCACCCCAGCCCCAGTCCCACTGCAGGGTCCCACCCCGCCCCACTGACCCCGCGGCAGCCCCGCATTGCTCTCACCTGGTCCCCGGCGCCGATGTCCTCCTCGCTGCGGTCCAGGTGCACGCCCTGGGCGATGTCTGGGGACTGCTGCTCCAGGGCCACCAGCACGTTGCACGTCTTGTAGTCAAAGCCTGGGGGGGAGGCTGTTGGTGAGCCCAGTGCCACCCCTGTGCTGCCGCCCAGGTGGGGACACCCCGGACGCACCTTTGGAAGAGTCGTCGTAGCCGATGTGCCGGATGGTGTCCCGGACCACCTTCTGGTAGTCCACGTTGGCCCGGGAGGTGATCTCCCCTGCCAGCAGGATCATCCCGGTCTTGGCCACGGTCTCTGTAGGGACAAGGTGACGTCAGAGCGGTGTCACCACCGGCGTCACCCACCCACTGTCCCACGGTGCCCCCACTCACCACAGGCCACCTTGGCATCGGGGTCCTGCTTGAGGTGGGCGTCCAGGACGGCATCACTGATCTGGTCACAGATTTTATCTGGGGACAGGGAGAGCGGGAGGCGTCACAGTGGCGTGGGACAGCCCGTCCTGGCCCTGCCTGGCCCTTCCTTCCGGAGCCTCCGGCACAGCCCAGCCAGGATCCAAGATCCAAACCCTGTAATCCATAATCTGTATGCCCCCTGGGGCACAGAGAGCCCTTGCCTTGTTCCCAGCCTGGAATTCCAGGCATGTCCCAGTTAAGCTCCAGTCCCAGCCAGGGCCAAGGGGATCAAACCCATATCCCAACTTCCCAAATCCAGTTTCCAGCAGCTCCAGATGTGCCCGATGCCGGAGCTGCTCCAGCCATATCCCACCAGACACCCAGCTCCCTCCTGCTCCCAGGGGGCTTTATTTGGGATGGGGGACACCTCCCACCCGCTCCGGGGTGTCCCAAGGGCCGCTCGTGTCCCCGGGACTGCGGATGTCCTTGGGAGCGACCTTCCAGGCAGGACTGGGGGGGAGGATGAGGCAGCGCCCAGCTGAGGTGAGCAGAGGGGGGTTCCCCAGATGGTTTTTGGGGTTGAAGAGTGAGGAAACGGACTTTGCAGCTTCTTCCCTCGTGGCAGCGTGGGGGGAGCCCCAGAAGCATCCCTAGAACAGCCACAGGTTGTAGGTGCTGGAGCCAGAGGGACTAGAGCTATGGGGTGCTGGGGGTGCTGCGCTCGAGCAGTGGGTGCTGGAGCATCCGGAGCTGGTGGGGGGCTCAGGAGGTGCTGGAGTACCCGGAGCTGGAGGGTGCCGGGGGTGCTCTGGCAGCGGGTGCTGGGCACTGGCAGCTGCCTACGCAGATTAACAGTCATGTGCCCCAAATCGGCGAGGACAAAGGCGGGGGGAGCCCGGCACGGGCTGGCACCGAGCTGAGAAAGCTCCGAGCCCCCACGGGAGCAGTGTGTGACCCCCTCCGGCTTCGGATGGGGGGCACCTCTGGGGAGACCCGCGACGCTCCATCACCGCCTGGACGTCATCGGGGACCCCTGGGGAGCGTGAGGTGCGCTGAGGGCGGCACCGAGCCCCGGGGCGGTGTGTGGGGGGGTCACCGGGCCTGTCCCGGCCCCGGCATCCACGCGGGGGGGAGGGGGCGTGGGGTGCGGGGGCACCAGGAGCTGCTTAGTCACGGCTGAGTCACGGCGGCACCGGCCCCATCCCCGCCCCACCGTCACCCCCGTGTCCCCCCCGTCCCCCCCGTGTTCCGCCCCACGCGGGCAGCACGTGCGCGCCGGGCCCGCAATGCGGCGAGCGCGCGCCCGCCTCACACTGCGCGCGCGCCCGCGCGCGTCACCGCCCCCCCCCACATACACACACTCGGCCCCTCCATCCTCATCCTCGCCCTCTTCATCCCCATCCTTCCTTCTTCATTTTCGTCCTCATCCTCCTCCTCCCCCCCACGCCCGGCCGCGCCTGCGCGCTCGCCGCCCGGCCCCGCCCCGCCCGGCCCGCACCTGGGTGCCCCTCGCCCACGGACTCGGAGGTGAAGAGGAAGGTGCCCTCCTCGATGAACACCTCGTGGAAACCGTTCAGCTGTCCGTTCATGGCGGCGGCGGAGGGCGGCGACTGGCGGCGGGGGAAGCACGAGAACAACGAGACCCGGGCGCGGCCGCGGCGGACTGAGCGCGGCGCCCGCCGCATCGCCCTTACTTGTAGCCTCCTCGCCCCGCCCCGCCGCCTGGTCCAGCCAATGATGAGAGCTGTAAGGGCCGCGAGGGCGGGGTGGCGGGACCACTGCGGGTGGGCAGGGGGACAGCGTTATGTAACGCCGAACGCGGGCTCCGCCGCCGGGACAGCCCTGCGCTCCCCGCCGCTGGCCGAGCGCTGACCGGCGTTAAACGGGCGTGCGAGACGTCTCCGCTGCCTCGCGCGGCGCGGCGCCGTGGGCGTGCACCGGCGTCCCCCGCGGTCCCCTCCCGTGAGGGCCGCATGGTGCGGCCCGCGCGGCCCGGCGGCGAGAGGCGCGCGACGGTGTGCGCATGCGCCATGCGGCGGCGCGGGACGCGTACTCGCGGTGTGGTCAGGGAGGCCCCGCCCCTCGCCGCCATCTTGCGCCGAGCGGCGCCGCCATTGTGCGGCCTCTGCCCCGCGGGCACTGGCCCGGCCTTGTCCCTACCCCTCGTCCCCCCGCCCGGCACCGGCCCATGGGGATGCCCCGGCACTGCGGCCCGGCGGGCCAGGGCGCCGCTGAGCGCGGGCACGGCCCCGGATGGCGCCCTGGGCCGTTGGGGCTACTCGACGCCTGATGCAACCCCCACCCGCTGTTGCCAGTGCTGGAGCCGCCCCGGGCCCGGCTCCCGCCACCGCCTCCTCTGAGCCCCGCCCGGGGCTCCCCCGCGTACGACGGCTGCACATGGGACTCCCCGAGAGCCAGGGCGGGCTGGGTGGTCACCCATGTGCCCAGGACAGATGGATACCCAGGACAGAGCCCGGCACCCAGCCGTTGGGACAGACAGACACCCAGTGTCCCAATGCCCAGGACAGGTGGACACCAGACACCCACACAGCCAGAGCTGATAAGACACCCTGGACAGACAGACACCCAGGAGCCCTGTGCCCAGGACAGATGGACACCTGACACATCTGCCCAGGACAGACAGACACTCGGGACACACAGACATGCAGCATCCCTGGGCCCAGGACAGACAGACGCTCAGGACAGACAGGCCCATGACACCCCCAGGCCTGGGGCAGACGGACACACAAAGACTCCTGTGCCCAGGACAAACGGATACCCCCATAGCTGAGACGGACAGACACAGGGGCCCCCATGCCCAGGACAGACGGACACACAGACACCCCCGGCCATGTGCGCTCTGGGGCGGAGCCTTGGGACACGCCCCGCCTCCACACCGAATATTTATGAGGGGCATGGCTTCACAATGCTGTATATTTGCATATGAGGCAGGGCTAATCTGCATGCAGCGCGAGCCGGTGCCGGGACCGTCCCGATTCCTCCTCCCCGGACCCTCCTGCCTCCCGGCCCCCCTCCCTCAGCCACATCAGAGAACTCGTGTTTTTGTAAAAAATGGTTTATGGGTTCCATTTTTGTATAAAACGCAGGGCAGCCCAGCCCCTCAAACCCCCCGGCTGCCACCCCACGGGCCCACGGTGTGTCCCACTCGGAATCTAAACCCATCCCAATGTTTCCTCTACAGTCAATCCTCTATGTTCTTCCTTTCAACTATTCCTTAAAAAAAGTTTCCTGGCATCCCCAAGGTGTTGCTGTGCCCAGGTCGGTACGATGACGGGGGATCCGGCACCGCGCTCCCTTACGCCGTCTTCTGCTGCCCCTTCTTTCCAATCAGGGACTTGTGGATGTGGGGGATGACACCTGTGGAGAGAAGGGGAGAATTCCCATCAGGAATTGCAGAATTCCCAAGAAACTGCAAGAACTCCCCAATTCCCAGCAGAGTTTTGGGATAACAGTGTGAATGTTGAGCGGATCCCCCCCTACCCAGTGTGGATCGAGGGAAGCATGGAGCCAGTGGAATTACCCCCACTGCCAAACTCCTGTTTGTTTTCCCAAGTAATTCCCACTGAAGGACAGAAAGGAGGGAAGGAGCCCCACCTCCACCGGCGATGGTGGCTTTGATCAGGGAGTCCAACTCCTCGTCACCACGGATCGCCAGCTGCAGGTGCCGGGGCGTGATCCGCTTCACCTTGAGGTCCTTGGAAGCGTTCCCGGCCAGCTCCAGCACCTGTGGGACAGCAGGAAGAGGTGGGAATGCCGGGGGGGAGGGGTGCTGGCCCTGGGGAGTGGGGTCCTACCTCGGCGGTCAGGTACTCCAGGATGGCCGCGCTGTACACGGCCGCCGTGGCCCCCACGCGCCCGTGGCTGGTGGTCCGAGTCTTCAGGTGCCTGTGGATGCGGCCGACAGGGAACTGGGGGGGGCAATTAACAACCTCGTTAACACCCACAGCCCCCTATGATTTGGGCCCAAGAGACACCCCACCCTGCCTGCCTGGAGCAACTCGACATGATCCTCCCCAAACAGAGGATTTGTCATTACCCGAATTAATTATTCATTATTGTCTAATATATATAATGCATTTATATTGATTATTGTATTTAAATATAATATATTTAATTATATAATGTAACACACATTCTATTTGGGCCCGGGAAACTCCCCATCCTGCCTGACTGTTGCTTCCAGGAGCAACCTGACACGATCCTCCCCAAATAGAGGATTTAACTGCCATTACCAAATTTATTTATTTATTACTAACCCACATATGTATATTAATGTTATAACACACTGTATTGTTATGATACACTAATATATTATCATATTGCAATAATATAACAAGATGTAACCTTACAGAACATTAAATAATGTAATTGTGCCTTATTTGTAATTAATAATTATAGTTAATATTTAATAATTACAATCATTAATTCTCCCAATTAATCCTCCCACCCTCTCTGTCTCACCCGAGAGCAAACCCCCTCTCCCCTCCGCAAGCCCAGGGCTCCTCGTCGCTCCATAATCCCCCAAATCCCACAATATTCAGCTTTCACCTCAAACCAAAGGGTTGGGGCCCCCCAGAATTCCCGCTTCCCAACGATTCCCTGTGCCATACCTGCAGGCCTGCTCTCTGGGAGCGTGACACGGCCTTGGCCTTGGCCTTGCCGCTGTCCTTGCCCGCCTTGCCGCCAGCCTGGGGGAGAAAGGCTGCATTAATTAATCTAATTAATCCCCGAATCCAAACAATCTCGTTAATTCTAAGCCAGAGGGACCTGCAGCAGGATAAACCAGCAGCTCCCTGGATCCGAGGGAACAAGGGGGGTTTTGAGGAGCAGCAGCTGCTCCTTCCCCCAAGTGTCCCAGTCCCGTAATTTTCCAGAAAATGCCAAATGGGGGGAAAGCATCCCAAAATCCCCATTGTTGACCGCTGTCTTCCAGCAGTTGTGAGCCTATTTTTATTTAAGATTCAATTTTTCCACGTGCTGACACGGGGTGTGGGGCAGGACACTGTTCCAGTAGGTGGGAATGTGAATCCTGTGGGATTCAGAGGTAACTCCCTTCCTGCTCCAGGGTGGGAAATCATGTGAGAGCCCCAGAAATCCCACATTTAATGAAAATCGTGTTTGGGGGGTGAAATGCCAAAGCCAAGAGTTTGGGAGTCACTCAGGAACAAGGTTTGCCGGGCTCTCCCATCCGCCCTCAGGAAATCCATGGATTGCAGGGACATGGAAAGACTCTGTGACATCACTGATCACTAATGAGAGCTGCTCCTAACGAAGGTGGGAGCTGCAGGAGGGCAGAGGGAGCTGCACCTTCCACGGGGAGCACGTCAGCACCCCCAAATCTGCTCTAGGTAAGAAAAAACAGGAAAAATAATCCCCCGTGTCAGGTTTTCAAGCCCACAGAGAGCCAAGAACCCATAGCAGAGGGAGAGCAGAGCCTGAAAACACACTGGATACTCGTAATCCCTGTTTTTACAGCACATATTGATCCCACAACCCCCATCCCCCCTAAAAAGGAGGAGTTTTGGCTCATGGTGAGGGAGCTGAAAGGACCCAGAGATTCCAGGAGAGTGAGCGGAGCTCATTAATCCTCAAAACAAGATGCTGGTTAACCTGGGAATGTCCAAGATCTGCATCTCAGCCCAGCTAGGTGGGAGTTAACACCTCTTCCAGCTCAAACATTGGGAAAAAAATAATCACAAGCAGGAATTAATTAATCCCGAGGTGATTAAACGAGTGGTGGGCGCGGGGTGAGGCTGGGGGGGATCTGGCTCCAGGAATGCTGGGATCCAGCTGTGGGAATGCTGGTCCCTGGCAACCCCCTCTGTGTCCTGGCACTTGGGACAGGAGGGCCTTCAGGCATGACTCAGAAAAACAGGGAAGCACCGGGAGTTACTTTTATACAGAGAAAACATCACTCCATAAAACTGCAAAACCCAGGGAGGGGGATTTGGGGGGAGAGAGGGGGGATTTGGGTGGATTTGGAGAGAGAGGGAGGATTTGGGTGGAGAGAGGGGGGATTTAAGGGAGGGAAGGAGGAGGCAAGGGGGATTTAGGGATATTCCCTTGCTCTAGGAATAAAACACAGCTCTGGGAAAAGCACTGGCTGTTCCCACTGAGGGCTTTTATCAGCCAGCTGTGAAGTTTCCCACTTCTCCGTCGGGTTTTCCAGCTGGGAGCCACCTGCCTGGCGGATCTTTATGGGGGGGGGCGGCGGCGTTGACTAAAAACTGGGAAGAAAAGGTCGCCGCCGAAATCCCGAGGTTTGTCCCGGTTTTCCCCAACCCTCCGCGGGGTTGGCAGAGGGAACACACGAGGTTCCAGCTGCCCCCGGGGCTCCCGGACTCCTCTCTCCTGAGGAGGGAATCCCGAGGATTCCTTCCTCCTCAGGAACTGGGGTTCCCGGGAGTTGAGACAATCCCTGCGTCGCGTCTGTCCCTCCTTCCCACCCCAGCCCCTCACTGGGAGCACATTCTCGTGCCAAACCCTCCCTGGATTTGACCCGCTGGACCAAGCAAACCGCTTTTTTTTTTTTTCCTTCTTCTTGTTGCTTCAAACAGCAACTTTTTATCTCGTGCCGCACATCCCAGATGACTCCGAGCACAAGTTCTCGGCGGTGGGAGTTGTATAATCCGACGGTGTTTCCATGTAAACGCCGCGGGATCAGGGCCTTTCTCGCCCACTTCGGAACCCCCGCGGATCCACAGAACTCCCCCACACGTCCTGGGGATCCACAGATCTCTCACAGAGCCACGGAACCCCCTTTGGGGATCCCCAGAACCCCCTAAATCCCCCTGCAGATCCACAGAAAACGCCTGGGGGTTTACAGGACCCATCCAATGCCCCTTCCCCCTCAGACCCCACACTCCTATGGGGATCCACAGGACCTCCCAAACCCCCTGTGAATCCACAGAATTGCCCCGCGGATCCACGGAACCTCCCGAAACCCCTGTGGGGGCCCACAGAACATCTTACAGAATCACGGAACCCCCAAAAGGACTCCCAGAACCCCCCGAATCCCCCTGTAGAACCACAGAAACCCCCGCGCGGATCCGCGGAGCCCCCGGGTCCTCTGTGAGCGTACGGAACCCCGAAGGCCCCCACGGACCCTCAGAACCCCCCAAACCACGCTGCAGGTGCGCGGAACCTCTCAGACCCTCCGGAACCCCATCCGTCCGCTTCCCCCGGTGACAGCGTCACCCCCGCTCCCGCCGGGGTCACACGACTGGGGCACCGGGGGGGACGAACCCCCGTTTGCCTCCCCCTCGGGCCCGGCCCTTCCCTCTGGAAGCGCGTTGGGATCTCTCCGGGATCCCGGGGGAGGCGCGGAACCGATGACAGAGGCCGCTCGGGGCCCTCACTTGACATTTACCCCCCGGTGACCGACACAAACCGCGGTAACGGCGGACACGGGGCTGCTCTGACAGCGCCGGAAGGACACTGTATTTAAGGGGCCCGACCACCTCTTTCCCCCCCAGGCCGGCCCCCGGGGCAGCGCCGGGCCGGGCCCAAGGTCACGGAGCGCGGCCCGGGTTGACAGCGGCAGCCGCGGCCGTGCTACCCCAGGCCCCCCTGAGCCCCCCACGGCCCCGGGACCTCCCCACCCTCACCATGGTGCCGCTGCCGCCGTCCGAGTCCCGGAACCGCCGCCGCGCCCGACCCGCCTCGGGAGCCGCCAGACAATGACCCGCCCGGGCGGGGGCGGCGGGCCGCGCCGCGCCCGCACCAATCAGCGCCTCTAATACTAGTTTGAATATGCAGCCGCCACCAATAGGAGCGAGGCTTCTTTACCCCGTCCCCGGCTGGCTCCGCCCCGTGGCTCGTTTAACGGCTGTGTTGCTTTTTGCACACGGCACGCAGGCGGGGTGAGGGGCGGGGCGGGGCATGCGCGCGCCGGTGGCGTCACCTCCCGGCTAATGAAAACGGCGGACACTGCGATGGGAGGCGGGGTCAAGGTGACGGACATCTGCGTAAGCCAATGGAAGGCGGGCAGGGGTTTCCCGCCCATTCCGAGGCCCCGCCCCAACTGTGTTTGTGTGAGGGGAGCGGGGGGGGCGGCGGACGAGGGTGTTGCTGAGAGAAGAAGGAGGGGGGGCTATTAGTTCCCCCGGTACCGGTGGGACCAGGATGGTCTCACCCACAGACAGTCCCTCCGAGCCGGGGGCTCTGCTCCCGACAGGGCCCGGCCCTGCGTGAGGCCAGGGGAGCCCCCGGCGGGAGAGGTGTCCGCCCGGGGACACTGCGGCCCAGCGGTGCCTCTGACCCTCCTCTCTGTTTTCCACATCCATCCCGGTGCTGCCCCGTAGGGTGAGGGAGAAGGGCAGCAGCAGGGAGGTAACACGGACCCCGCAGCACCCTGGGGACTCGGGAGGACCCCGAGAGGCCGAAGGCATAGTCAGTGCTGAGAGCAGGGATCAAAATGTGATCAAAGCCCCCGGACCGCCCTGTAGGTGCGGGTTTTAAAAGCAAACGTGTCACGGGAAATAAATTTCTCACACCCGAGACCGTTTCGGCGTCAAAAGGAACCTGACGGTGTGACGAGGTGGGTTTATAAATGGAACGGGGGATTCCCGAGCCAGGGTCCTGCCGGGCAGGGCCGGGAGCCCGGGGCCCCCCCCGGCACGGGCCCTGTCCCCCGGGTGCCTCGGTTCGCCCCCAGCTCCGGGCAGGGGTGGGGGGCACTGTCCCCGCTGCAGCTGCCGGGGGGGCTCAAGGGGTCCTCCAGCCCCCCCGCCCTGCCCCCGGCTGCTCCACGGCCGGAGCAGGAGGAAGAGGAGGACAAGGAAGGCACCTGTCGCTGTCACTGTCCCCCCCGGGGCGCCTGGTTCAGGCTCCCTCTGGCACGGAGGGCCCTGCGCAGCCCCCACCCCTCGCTGCAGCTGCCGGGAGGGCTCAGGGGGGCCCCTAGCCCCCCATCCCGCAGCTGCTCCCTGTATCCCCGAGGGGGGCAACACCGCTTGCAGCTGCCCCGGGCAGCAACTGCCCGCGGCCCGGGGATCCCTAGGGCTGCCCCGGGGCCTCCGCCGCAGTCCCAGGGCCCCCCGACCCCCGGCTCCGCCCGGAGCAGCTGCGGGGGGGGCCCGGGATGGGGCCGGAGCAGCTGCTCCGCTCGGCCCCGGGGGGCTCGGGGCAGGGAGGGGCCGCGGGGGGAGCGGGGGTCGCGCCGGGCCCCGGTGACAGTGACGGCGGTGGCGGCTCATGCGCAGGCGGGTCCCCGCGTGTCCTCAGATGAGCCCGAGCCCGCAGGGAGCCGCAGCGCGGGGGGCGGGGGCTGCGGCACCCACGGCAGGGCACGGAGGGGACACGGGGTAGCACATACACACCTGACACACACTGCACGCAGCCGTGAGAGCGGCACAGAAGCCTTACCCCTCGTACGCACACCCTGTGCCCGTGCACGTGCCCGCCTGAGCCGTGACGCACACCCCCCACGCCTGTGCCACTCCAGACCCACCCAGCCTCACACCTGCCCACACCGGGCAGCTGTGTGGTGGCACATGTGCCCTACACACAGCTGACACACCCCACACAGTCGTGTGGTGGTACACGCACCTTACCTTACACACCCCACACAGCCCTATGATGGTGCACACCCTGACACACACCTGAACACGCCAAACCTCCTCCCTCCCTTCCCATGCCGGTCCCTCACACCTTCCAGCCCCCCCCGCCCTGCTCGGGGACACCCCTCAGGACAAGGTGGGGGACCCCACGTGCCCTGTCTGTGCCACCTCACACCCTCACACCACCCCACAACGTCCCCACAACACTCCAGGGTGATCACCTGCCCCTCACCCCAATAGTGGCACCAGCTACCCCTCTCTGACCCCCCCAAGGAGCGAGCCGGGCCCAGGCTGGTTTTTCATTCACTTTTCCGCATACTTTATTTGTTACAAACATACAATTCTTTAAATATAGACTGTAAAACTCCATTTGCAAAAATCTGCTACGTCAGGAGTGCTCGGAGCAGGAGGAGTTCGTCGCGTCGGCCTCGTCTGCGCTAGTGGTAACACCCAGGACCTGCCTCCGGCCCCCGGAGCCGCCCCCCCCGGCCGCAGGGAAAGGACACGGGGGCCCCGACCCCCCGGCCCCCCCGTCCGCCTAAAGTGCAGGTTTGCTTTAGTTTTTGTTTTTCTTTCATTAAAAAAATAACAGGAATAAAACTTTCTTTTTTTTTTCTTTTTCTTCTTCTCTTTTCGGCAAAGGGACATCGGGGCGAGCACTCGGGGAGGGAGGCGGCGCTCCCGGGGGATCTGCTGCTCGGAGGGGGATCCAGCACTCAGGGGATCCAGTTCTCAGAGGATCCAGCTCTCCAAGGAGGATCCAGGACTCAGAGGAGGATCCAGCGCTCCAAGGATCCAGTTCTCAGAGGATCAAACTCTCTGAGGAGGATCCAGCTCGAAGGGTCTGACACCTGGAGGATCCAACTCTCAGAGGATCCAACTTGGAGGAGGATCCAACACTCAGTGGAGAGCTGGTGCTTAGAGGATCCAGCTCTTGGAGGATCCAGCCATCAGAGGATCCAACTCTTGGAGCATCTGGCTCTTGGAGGAGGATCCAGGTCCCAGAGGAGGATCTGGCTCTTGGAAGATGTGGCTCTTGGAGGAGGATCCAGTGCTCCCCCACTGACATTTGTCCAATCTCCTGGCCCGTTCTTTGCCCCAGATGTGCTGGGGGAGCTGCCCATGCTGGACCCACTCCCAGCCGCTGCTCCAAGGCTGGAGCCCCCCGGGCCACCGTTCTGGGGCCTCGACCCCATGGGCTCTGGGCCGTCCTGGCTGGATCCAGGCTGTCCCACTGACACCCAACCCTAGCTCCGGCACCACTGGCTCAACCGGCTCCAGGAGCCGATGAGGGCGACGGCCTCGCCCTGCAGGAACACCCGGGAGCATCCACGGAGCCACCTGGGATTTCCCACTGGGAGGACCTGCCGAGCTCCCTGGGGCGTCACCCCACGTACCCCCAGGGCTCCCTCAGCTGCTTTTTTTTTTTTATCTTTTCCAGTTTTTTGCAATTTTTTTCCACTTTTTGCTTTTTTACAAGAGAGGCTGGCAAGGGTCTGGGGTTGGTTTGTCACCAACTCAAGGAGCTGCCACTGGCACGGCCCCACCCATCCCATCCATCCTCTGCCGCCCACAAATCACCTGGAAACAAGGCAGGAGAATCCCGATTTTCTTCCATATTTTTTAGGACAAAAGGAATTGAAGCTGTTGGAACTTCCCCTGGAGGTGCTGCTGGCCCCAGGCCTGGCCTTTTGGGGCATTTCTAGTGGGTTTTGGGGCACTGGACAGGATTCCCAACTTTCTGTCTGTACAGCCATCGTCACACTCTCCATTGGCCCTTCTGGGGCAACAAAGCTGGAAGTACCAGGAATTTGGGATATTTTTCCCCCCCACTTGTGATTTAAAAATAATTAAAAAAGCAATTTGCCCATTTTCTACACAATTCAACCCAAACCCAACCAACTCTGATCTATGTACACACGGCCATGTCTATACACACAGAGATGGGAACAGGGGCCCAGGGGAGATGCCGACACTGTCCTGCTTTTCTGGGAAACACCCACCGGCTCCTGGGGGGCTCCAAGAGAGAAAAAACCCCCAAACTGCCCCAAGCCCCCTCCCCCGCAGCCCCCCTGAGCCGCCGCTCCCCTCAAACCCCCTTTTCCCCCCAATTTTATCTCATTTTGGCTGTTTTTTCCGCTGTCTTCCCCCGACGCTCTCTGCTCTTCCCACCCAAATGGAGCTGCGGGAGGTTGTGTCCATGGATCCAGCGCTGGGAAAGGCTCCCGGAGCCGACGCCAGGAGCTGCTTTTTTGGGTTTATTATCAGATTTTGGTGGTTTTGCCTTTTTTTTTTTGTTTTTTTTTTCTCTTCGATGTATTTCTAGCCAGCTCCCCAGAGCTGGGCCGGGCCGGCAGCGACTCCGCCACTCTCCCGACATAGAAATAAGGCTAAATCACCGCAATTCAGCCAAAAGAAAGAAAAACCAAAGGAATATATATATATTTTTTTTATATATATATATATATCTCATCCTCTTCAAAAATAAAAGGAGAGGTCCCGCGGCCGGACGCCGGTGAGTCCCGCGGAGCCGGGAGCGTTTTTTTTTCCCCCCAAATCCATTGTCGCCGTTGTGGTTTCTGGATTTTCTCCGTGGCAAAGAACACAGGACCAGGAGGATGGGTGGATACAGCAGGAATTCACCGGAAAGAGCTGCCTGAGGGTACAAAATACAGTACGGACACGTCGGCCACCGAGGAAGGACTATTGCTCCCGTGTGAGTGAGGGATCCAGGTCCTTTGCGACGGAGAAGGCTTTAAAAACGGGATAAATGGAAGAAACTCGCTTTAAAAATCCCTTTAAAAAGAGCAACGGCGGCGGGAGCAGCAGGACAGGGCCGGAGCCGGACGGACGGATGGACCCCCAGGGGTCTGCGGCTGTTCCTCACTTCCCAATAAATACGGAGAGAGGGAGATGCCGAATCCGTGGTAATAAATTAAGGAGGCAGCTGAGCGGGCTCCCAAAAATGGATCAAAAGCGAAAAAAAAAAAAAAGTCCTAAAAGTGGCGAAACCGTTGGAGGAGAAGAAGAGGCAAAACTTTGGAATGAGAGTGATGGAGTTCAGAGTTCTGGGAAAATGGGGTGAAAAAGTGGAATTCTGGACAGGGCAGGACTGAGCCGAGGGAGCGAAAAAGAATTTAAAAAAAGACTGTTTGAGAGTGGAAAAATGTGTTTAATAGGGGGTGGCTGGAGGGACCAGGCGGCGCCAGGGCCGGGCCCGGGGGGGGGCAAAAAAAGACAAAAAGAGGCAAAAAATAACAATAACCCCCCTAAAACCACCCCCAAGGGGCCGAGGCCGGGCGCGGCCACGGGTTTGGGGCCGGAAAATCCAATTTGGGTGAAGCCAAGGGGCGGATTCCGGCGGGTCCCGGTGAATCGGGGCCGGAGGCGCCTTATTTGGAGAGAAGGGGAAGATGTTTCACCCCGTCGAGCTTTTCCTTGTGCTTTTTGTCGGCGCCTCCCCCTTCCCGGCGGGAAACGGGAGGTGGGGGGGGAACGGTCTGAAATCGGCAAAACCGAGATCTTCCCTAATTGTCAGGGAGCCGCAGCTCCGCGCCGGCTCGGGGCAGGTTCCAGTTCGGGTGCCCGGAGTTTGCAGTTTGCATCCCAAAAAACCGACAAAAAAAAAAAAAAAAAACAACAACGTGGAAAGAGGAGAAAAAGGAGGGGAAAAAAAAAAAAGAGAATGAAGGAAAAATCACAAGCCGAGGGAACGAACGGCCGTTGGTCCAAGGTGCCCCTGCTGCCCCCCCGGCGCCGCGGCTGCCCCCCCGGCTCCAGGGCCCTCGGTGCTGGTTTCAATGGGGGGCATCGGGAGGAGAGGGGGCTGCGGGTGAGCCCCTGTCCCTCCCCAGAGCAGCGAGTCTTGGGGGGCCCACGGCGGGGACAGAGCAGGGGGAGGAGCCGCGGGCAGCGGCGCGGTCGGGCCGGTTTCTCTCTCCGGTGGCTGCAGGAGGGGGGGCTCGGGGGGTGTTTCGGAGACCCCCGCGCCCACCACTGCCGGGGGGGGGGGGGCTCGGGGACCCTTCATCCCGTTGCTGAGAGCGGGGGCATAGGGGGGTTTGGGGACCCCTTCACCCTGTCGCTGGGAGGGGGGTGGGCTCGGGGACCCCTTTGCCCCATTGCTGTTTTGGGGGAGGAGACTCGGGGGTTTGGGAACCCCTCTGCCCCGTCACTGGGAGGGGGGATCGGGGGCCCCTCTGCCCCGGGGCTCGGGGGGGGCGGTAGGGGGCCGGCGTCGGGGGGTCGAGGGCTGGGTGGGGGTCGGCTCAGTCGTCGTCCACGTCGTCGCCGTCAGAGTCGTCGCCGGCTCCGCTGCCGCTGCCGGGCCCGGGGGGGCCGGCGCGCCGATCGTAGAGCTTGTCCCGCTGGCGCTCCTGGATGTCGCGCATCTCCTCGGCGTAGCGGCAGAAGGCGCCGCCGAACTTGGCCCAGGCCTTGTAGGGGACGGTGATGGCGTTGCGGTAGGACGGCTTCACCTCGCTGACCCGCAGGAACACGCCGTACTTGTTGCAGCCCACGTCGAAGAAGAAGCGCTTGGAGTCCACGGTGATGGACGTGCCCTCGGGCAGCTCCCCGTAGAGCCCCCCGCCGCCCGGGCCGCCGCCGCCGGGGCCGCCCAGCTCGTCCTCCTCGCCGCCGTAGTCGTCGATGAGCTTGGCCAGCGCGTCGCGGAACTCGATAAGGCCCTGGGCGGGCAGCGCGATGGTCTGGCCGCTCTGCAGCCCCGGGGGGCCCCCCGCGAACCCCCCCGGGCCGCCGGGGCCGCGGTTCACGGTCTGGCGGATGCGCAGGAAGCGCCCGCGCTGGTTCTCCTTCAGGTCCAGGTAGTACTTGCGGTTCTCCCGCACCAGGAACTCGCTCTTGAGGGCGCGGCGGGGCCCGGCGCCGTCCTCGCCCGGCGGCCCCGCGGCCTGGGCGAGCTGCTCGGGGCTGGACGGGCCCAGCTGCGCGTAGTGCTCGATGAAGTCGCCCAGGTAGTCGCGGAACTCGGCGGCCACGGCCATGGAGAGCGTGAGGCGGCTCTTGGAGCCGCCCGCGCCCACCTCGGCGATCTTGAGGAAGCGGCCCTTGGCGTTCTGCTTCACGTCCAGGTAGAAGCGCTTGTTCTGGATGTCCAGCCGCTTGGACGCCAGCTCCTGCGTCTCCTGTTCGGGGCCGGCCGCGCCGCCGCCGCCGCCGGGCCCTGCCGCGGGCCCGGCCCCCCCTGCCCCGCCACGGGCGGCCCCGAACCCGCCGCCGCCGCCGCCGCCGCGCTCGCTGCCGCTGTCCCCGTCCGCCATCTTGTCCGCCCGCCCCGCGCGCCGCCCGCTTCCGGCCCCGCTGCGACACCGCCGATGACGTCACCGCCGCACCGCCGCCGTCACGTGCGCGGGGGGGCCAAGGGGGGAAGAGCCCCGCCCGCCGCGTCCCCGCGCGCCCCCGGCAGGCCCCGCCCCCCGCTGTCAGTCATGGCTGCCTGCGGCCCCCATTGGTCAATGAGACCCCGCCCCCGAGGCCCCGCCCCTCGAGTTTTCTTGACCATAAAGCCCCGCCCCCCCGCTGTCAGTCACGGCCAGCACGGCCCCGATTGGTCGGTGAGCCCCAAGCCCCGCCCCGCAGCACCTGCCCCTCCCCACTCCCTCAGTCGCAGGCTCCCGCCCGTCCCTGCTTGTCAGCCATGGCCGCCGCCGGCCCCCATTGGTCAGAGAGGCACAGAGCACCGCCCCGGCATAGCCCCGCCTCCCACCGCTTCCATTGAGCATAAACCCCGCCCTCCAGCGGTCAGTCACGGCCACCACAAGCCCCCATTGGTCAATGAGATCGAGGGCTCCTCCCCCATCAAGCCCCGCCCCACCGCCTCTCCACTCGAGTTCCATTGAGTGCACAGCCCGGCCCCCCCGGCTGTGCCTCACAGCTAGCCCAGCTCCCATTGGCTGAGGCCTAAAGTTGCACCTCCTGGCTGTCAGTCAGGGCTTCCAGCAGCACCGATTGGTTGGTGAGCCCCAAGCCCCGCCCTCCCCTCCCAGCAGTCCCATAAATTGCAGGTTCCCACCCACTCCTGCTGTCAATCACAGCCTCCACCAGCTCCTATTGGTCAGTGAGGCTGGAGCCCCGCCCCACCAGGCAGGCCCCACCCCTGGCTGTCAGTCATGGCCACCACAGTCCCCATCAGCTGGTGAGGATCAGAGCCCCTCCCCCCGGGGGTGCATGACATCATGACTGCCCAGTCTGACGTCATTGGTGACATCAGCAACACAGGGGACACGCTGGGGATCCGGCAGCCTCCAGGTCCTCCCTGGGCCCCCCAGGGCCCCTAAGTGGGGCTGGGAGGGTACAACCTGACCCCCCGTCCTGGGGATGTGTGATACAAGGGCAGAGCTGCAGCATCCAGATCCTGTGGGGGCCTGCTGAGGGACTTCCAGGGACCCCCCAGGATCTCCTGAGAACCTCTGGGGAACTCAAGGGACCCACTGGGGACCTTATGGGAACCTTCATGGACTTATTGGGGCCTCCTGGGATCTCATGAGAACCTTCAGGGACTCCCAGGGGTGTTGTGGAGCCTCCCAGGTGCCCTCAGAGGTGCCAGGGCAGGACCAGCCCCCAGGGCTCCCCCAGTGTCCCCAGGAGGCTCCCGCCCAATGGAGTGTCACCCCTGGGGCAGGTGATGCCCCCCAAGGATGTGTCCAGCTGTGCCTCTCCCATGTGAACAGAGAGACCCCCACAGAGGCATCTGGGGGGACACTTGTGTGTGGGAGGGCTAAGAGGGTAACCCAGCCCCCTCTGGGGTCTTCTTTTGGGGTGGGTGATCCCCCAGGCTGGGCAGGGAGGCCCAAAATAGTACCCCTGAGACCCCCCAGCAGCTGCACCCCAGCTGCCCCTCAAATCCCAGCACCCTCCAGGGAAGAGGGACAGTGAAAGGGGGTCCCTCAACAAGCCCCCTCCCACAGCCCCAGGTCACTCACAGTGACACACCCTCACGGCCTGGCCTGGCTCCACACAGCAGTTGCCCCCGCTCCCCACCCTGCTGCACCCCCAGCACACACAGAGTCAGGGTCTCCCCACCATCTCTTTATCGTGGGCTCAGGTGCAGGGGGGGCTCAGCAGGGCCCCGGGGGGGGTCCCACAGCCCCCCTCAGTGGGGCAGCTCATGGGGGATCAGTTTGTAGTGGGCCCCACAGGAAGGGCAGCGCTGGGCCTCGCCCTTGTGCAGCCAGAACCAAACCACGCAGCTGTTGTCCTCCTCACCTGGGGACAGGGACAGAGTGGGACAGGGCATGGACACAGGGACAGGAATGGGGCCCGGGAACAGAGACAGAAACGTGGGAACAGGGCATGGACACAGGGACAGGACAGACACATGGACACAGGGACAGGATGGACACACAGACCAGAGGGACACACAGACAGCAGGGTCACTCACTCACAGACACAGGGACAGGAGGGACACAAGGACAGGGTCACTCACAGACACACGGACACAGCAGACACACGGACAGGGTTGCTCACAGACACACGGACAGGACAGACACACGGACAGGGTCACTCACAGACACAGCCCACGATGCGTTTGTTTGTGATGGAGGGCACGAGGTTCGGGTCCTCTTTGGTGCCCGCGTAGCGTTTGGGCCGGAACATGCTGTAGGGGTCCTGGGGGGCAGGGGGGTCAGGAGGGCACCCGTGGGACAGGTACCCCCCCCAGAGACACCCTGACACCCCCTAGACTCGCCACTCTCACCCCCCGACCATGAGACCCCCCTGAAACTCACCACCCCCACCACCTGGGGTCCCCCAGCTCCCTGTTCCCAAGAATCCCCCAGCTCTGAGACCCTCAGACCTCCCCGAGACCTCCCCCAACAACACACCTTGTCCCCACCAAAAACACCAAACCCCCCCAGACGACCCCTCCCACCCCCTGAGCCCCGCCTCCTGTATTCGTCGGACCCTGAGACCACCCCAGACCCTCCCTCGCCGCCCCTGAGCCCCCTAGAACCGCCTGAGACTCTCAAACGCCCCCAAGACACCCCTCCTCCCCCCCGAACAGTCGAACTCCGAAACCTCCTCAGACCCCCCCGAGTTCCCCAAGAACCCCCGCCCCCCCCGGGTGCCCCCGCACTCACCAGGCCCTTGTTCAGGGCCTCCATGACCTTCCTCTCCATCCCAGTCGCCTGTTCTTCATCGCTGGCCAGGCTCCCTGCGGACCGCGGTCACACGGGGAGGGAGGCACGGACACCGCGCCCGCTCCCCTCCTGCGGCCCCGCACGCCCCCTCCCCCGCGCCCCCCCCGCACCGCCCTCCCCCCGGTCCCCGCTCACCGGGCACGCCGAGCTGGCGCGCGGGCGCGGCGCGGGCGGAGGCGCCGGGCAGGAGCCGCAGGGCCGCGCTCACCCGCAGTAACCTTGAGGCCATGGCGGCACCGGCTCTTCCGCTGCGGGAGCGGAAGCGGAAATGACGTCACTCGAGATCGGGACGGCGTGCGGTGAGCGGAGCCTGCCCCCGAGGCTTGGCCACGCCCCAAGGCGGAACCACGCCTCTTTCCTGGGCCACGCCCCTTAGAAACAAAACCACGCCTTCCTTCTGGGACACGCCCCCAGTGCGGCCCCCGGGGGTCACCGAGGGCGGAGGCAGATGGGACAGCGCGAAGGGGACAGGGACGGGGTCAGGGATGGGGACACCCAGGGAGCGACAGGGATGGGGACAGCCTGGGGGGGACAGGGATGGGGACAGCCCATGAGGGGGCAGGGACACTCTGGGGGTACAGGGGAACCCTGGGGGTTGTGGGGACACTCCTGGGGGGACAGGGACTGTGCCCCTGAGGTAGAAGCTGGGGATGGGAGCACCTGGAGAGGGACAGGGACAACCCCCAGGGGGACAGAGACAGTGTTCCCGAGGGCGGTGGGAGGGGGGACAGGGATCCCCTGGAGGTGACGAAGACACCTCAGGGTGGATGGGACAATGTCCCTGGGACCACGGGGGTGGGACAGCCCTGGAGGAGGGGGACAAAGAACTGGGGACCATGGGGACATGACACCTCCAGAGGGATGGGGACAGATGGTCCTGGGGCCTTGGGGACCGAGAGTCCCGGGGGAGAACAGGGCCAGGGACACGGGGGGGGGGGGATGGGAATGATGTCCTGGGAGCCATGGGGGTGGGACACCCCAAGGGATAGGGACAGGGGCAGCCCTGGGGGGACAGGGCCAATGTCCCCAGAACCACGATGACACCCTCAAGGTGACAAGAACAATGTCCCTGGAACTCTGGGGACAAGACCAGCCCAGGACACTGCAGAGAGACATTCCTGGAGTCTTGGGGCCATGCAGGGACAGGGACACCTCGGGGACACAGGGACAGCTCAGGGGGTACAGGCCCGATGTCCCCAGGAGCAGGGACAACCCCTGAGGGATGGGGACAGATTGTCCCAGGGCTCTGGGGACAGAACAGCCCCAGGGGGGACAGGGACAATCTCCCCAGGACTACGGAACGTGACACCCCTGGGGGCACAGGGACACCCTCGGGACAGATCTGGGGGGACAGGGCTCATGTCTCCAGAGCAGGGACAGCCCTGGAGGGGTGGGAACAGCCCTGGGGGCACAGGGCCAGCCCCCCGCCCCTTCCCCTGCCTCAGTTTCCCCCCCCCTCGCTGCTTACTCATCCCCATCGATCCTATCGATCCCACCGGGGGTGGGGGGGGGGGCAAAACAACCTTTCCCCCCCCCCAGTTTTGAGGCTGGCACTGGTTTGACCCCCCGGCTGTGCAGCCACAAGCCCGGGGTGCTGCGGGGAGGGGGGGACAGCGCCCCTGGGCCCCCCCAAATCCTTCAGGGGGAGGGAGGGGGCTAAAAATAAAATGTGGGAAAGCAGCGCCGGGGGGGCCAGGGGGGTGGGCGAGTGCCAAGGGAGG
Organism: Pseudopipra pipra; assembly: GCF_036250125.1. Lineage (NCBI taxonomy): Eukaryota > Metazoa > Chordata > Aves > Passeriformes > Pipridae > Pseudopipra > Pseudopipra pipra. The sequence goes on from NC_087576.1 coordinate 5,013,320, forward strand.
AGGAGGAGGAGGAGGAGGAGGAGGCAGGACAGACGGGCACAGGCGGGCACAACACCCGCCCTGTGCTCCCGCAGCACCCACTGCCCACACTCTGCCGGGGTCTGGGGGGGACCCCCCAAGCCCCCCCCGGGGGCCATGGGCATCCAGGGCATGGAGCTGTGCGCCGTGGCCGTGGTCATCCTCCTCTTCATCGCCGTGCTCAAGCAGTTCGGCATCCTGGAGCCCATCTCCATGGAAGGTACCCCCCAGTTATAACCTTAATGAACCCTAATTATTGAGTTAATTAATCCCTCCCATCCCTCCCCCCATCAGTGACCTGTTGGCCCTCTGAGGTCAAACCAGCTGGGTTTGGAGTTCCCCCCCGAGAGGGTTTGGGGTGAAGGCTGAGGGTTTGGGGGGTGGTGGAGAGGGCAGGTCCCCCCAGCCCCCCTCCAGCCCCCCATTGCAATGTCCTGGCCCAGCCCTGCTCTGACCTTCCCCGGGGGGCTATGCCAGTGCTGCCCCCAAAAAACTCATCCCCAGAGACCCCCTGCCCCTCCCAAGGTGCCCCCACTCCCTGTTAACAGATAACAGGGACCCCCAAACCTCCCCGAGGTGGGAGGGGGCGGCTCTGAGCTGCTGTTAACCCCCACCCCCCCCCCGAGCTGGGGGGCTCTGCCACCACAGAGACCCCCCAAAGCCCCCTGGGGATGGGACACAGGGATCCCCCGGCCCCCACTGACTCCCAATCCCCCCAAAACACAACACCAGGCCCTCCCACTCCCTTTCTGCCCCCCAAGCCCCCCTGAGACCCGGTTTAGCAGGACCCAGGGGGTTCAACCCCTCTGGGGGGACCCTAGGGATTTTCCAGGGTCCCAGCCCCATCCCAAAATTCCCACCCCTCCCTCTGTGCCGGGAGGCTCCATGGGGGCTCCCCAGGCTGGAATTATTAATAAGCCATCATTTATTAATTACCTTTGGCCGGGGAGAGGCAGCTCCGGAATGTTCCGTGCCTCCGGAATGCAGGAAACCCCTTGGGATTCGACACCCGGGGTGTTCCAGGGGCCCAAAGGGAATTTTGGGGTCCACCACGGCACCTGGGGTGGTTTTGAGGCCGTGGGAGTAGCTGTAGGGGGGATAGGGTTGGTTTTAGCGGGGATGGAGGTGGTTTTAGGGGTTGGAGGGTTGGTTTTAGGGAGAATGGGGGTGGTTTTAAGGGGTAGAAGGGTTGGCTTTAGGGGGGTGGGGGTGGTTTAAAGGGGATAGGGGTGGCTTTAGGGCAGGGGGGGTGTTTTTAAGGGGGATCTTTGTCCGAGGGGTCTCTCCAGACAACAGCGATGCCGACGTGGAGCTCCCGACTATCCGGCACCAACCCGAGGGGCTGGAGCAGCTCCTGGCCCGGACCAACTTCACCAAGATTGAGCTGCAGTCCCTCTACCGTGGCTTCAAGAACGTGAGCTTGGGGGTCCCTCACCCCCTGACCCCACATACGAGGGTCCTGGGGGTCTCCAGTGTCACCAGGCGCCACCTCCTTCCCAGGAATGTCCCAGCGGCCTCGTGGACGAGGAAACCTTCACACTCATCTACTCACGGTTCTTCCCCCAGGGCGGTGAGTCGGGGGGCCCCCAAACCTGCCAGGGGGGGTCTGGGGGGGCCCATCCAGACAAACAGCCCCTGCCAAAGCGGGGGGAGTCACCGTCCCCTTGCCCTGCAGACGCCAGTTCCTACGCCCACCTCTTGTTCGACGCCTTCGATGCCGACCACAACGGGGCTCTGTGCTTCCAGGTGGGAATTCCTGGCGTGATTCATCACATCCTCCTCCTCTTCCTCCTCCTCCTTCTCCTCCTCCTCCTCCCAGGCTATGGCCAAACTCTCCCTCACGGTGCCCCCGCAGCACAAGGGGTGGTGGTTAAAAATAACGGGATCAATAGGGAACAAATCCCTCGGGCGCCCCGGGATCGATGTGGCAGCAGGAGGGGGGGCTGAGTGCTGTGAGGGGGGTTGGGGTCCCTCCCTGCTCACACCCACGGCAGGATTTTGCCGTGGGGCTCTCGGTGCTGCTGCGGGGGACAGAGCAGCAGAAGCTGAAGTGGACGTTTGACCTCTACGACGTGAATAAGGACGGCTACGTCACCAAGGAGGTGACACTGGGGGACACTGGGGGGGCTGGTGGGGCGGGGGGCACCCAGAGAGGGACGTGCCGGTGCTCTGTGTGCCCCCAGGACATGCTGGAGATCATGAAGTCCATCTATGCCATGATGGGGCCCTGCACCGAGCCCACCCTGCGGGCCAGTGCCCCAGCCCAGCACATGGAGCTGTTCTTCCAGGTGACACTGTCCCCTCTGCCCCCTCCTGGGGCCACCTCCCGGGGCCACCCACCCCCACTCAGCCCCGGCCACTCCCTTGCAGAAGATGGACAGGAACGGGGACGGTGTGGTGACCTTCGAGGAGTTCCTGGAGACCTGCCAGGAGGTGGGGGGACTCCGGGGGGCTGGGGGGCACTGCCACCCTCCTCCTCCTCCATCCTGCCAGGCCTTGGAGTCTGAGACATCCCCCTGCTCCTAGTTCTGTCCCAGAGTGATGTGCTGGGGGGGGCAGGAGGGATGGGGACAAGGGGGTGACCCCGGGAGGGGGGACAGGAGGAGAGAGACAGGAAGGGAATGGCAGGAGGGGGGAACAGGAGGGGGGCTGGGAGAGGAATGGGAGGGAGGGACGGGAGGAGTGTTATGGGAAGTGTGGGATGGGAGGTGTTGGGCGGTGGGGAGAGGAGAGAGGGGACAGGATTGGGGGGGAAAGGAGGGGGGAGACAGGGAAGCAGGATGGGAGGGACAGGAGTGGGATGGCAGGAGGGGGACAGGTGGAGGGGGACACGGGAGTCTCTGTCCTCTCCCCTCCAGGACAAGGACATCATGAGCTCCATGCAGATCTTCCACAATGTGCTCTAGACCCTGGGCCTCCCCCGGAGACAGGAGGAGACAAGGACAACGCTGCCACCAGAGCCCCCAGCACGGTGCTGGCACATGCAAGATGGACCCATTTCAGGGGGCTGAGCCCCCCTCGACAAGGACCCCCTGCCCTGGGTGGCATAGGGACCTGACATGGCACAAACAGGACCCTGACACCAGGCCCCCCCGGGGTGAGGACCCCCTGAGAGGGGACTCCCTGGGATGTGGGGACCCCTCAGGGACAGGATCCCTTGGAGATGGCACCCCCCAGGGAAGGGACCCCCCGGGACGTGGGGAGTTCCTGAGTGGGGGTCTCCAGGCATGAAATGGAGCCCCCAAACACCAACCAAAAGTACACAGACCCACCTCCCCCCTCATCACTCAGGGGACCCCCACGAGGCCACAGCACCCCCCCAGCACGTGGAGAGGGGGTTGTTTTATAAATAAACCAGGCAGTGACGATTTAGGGGGAAACGGAGTCAAGTGCGACGTGACAGCTGTGCAGTGTCCCTGCCCCCGTCCCCGTCCCTGTCTCAGTCCAATCCCAGTCCCTGCCCCAGTCCCAGCCACCATCCCTGTCCCCATTCCTGTCCTGGCCTCGATCCCCGTCCCCATCCCTGCCCCATCCCAGTTCCTGGCCCTGTCCTTCTCCCTGTCCCCTCCCTGGCCCTGCCCCTAATCCAGCCCCTGTCGTTCTTTCCGTCCCTGACACAGTCCCCATCGCAGTCCCAGTCCCTCTCCTAGTCACTGTCCCAGTCCCTGTCCCGGTCCCAATCCCAATTCCTGCCCCAGTCCCCGTCGCTATAATGGTCCCATTCCCGCTCCCAATCCCATTTCCGAACCCAGTCCCACCCAGGCCTGGTGCCCCTCCCCCTCCTCCTCCCCGGCCCCGCCTCCTCCGCCCTCCCCTCTCATTGGTCCTCGTTGGGGGCGGTCCCGTCCTCTCCGCGCTCCCATTGGACGGCCCGAAGGGGGCGTGGCCTCAGCGCGGCGACCTTTAGACAGGCGGGGGCGGGGGCAGGTCTGCAGCGCCCCCTGGCGGAGCGGGAACAACGTGCGTGAGACCCCCGGGAACGGGGGGATCCCTGGGAATAGGGGGGGAACCTGGGAACGGGGGGATCCCTGGGAATAGGGGGGGGAACCTGGGAACGGGGGGATCCCTGGGAATAGGGGGGGGAACCTGGGAACGGGGGAATCCCTGGGAATAGGGGGGGGAACCTGAGAACGGGGGGGATCCCTGGGAACGGGGGGGGGAACCTGAGAATGGGGGGGATCCCTGGGAACGGGGGAATCCCTGGGAATAGGGGGGGGAACCTGGGAATAGGGGGGGGAACCTGGGAACGGGGGGGATCCCTGGAAAGGGGAGTGTTCCTGGAAACAGGGAGATCCCTGGGAACGGGGGGATCCCTGGAAAGGGGGGGGTTCCTGGAAACAGGGGGGATCCCTGGGATCGGGTAGATCTCTGGGAACGGGAGGGATCCCTGGGAACGGGGGGGATCCCTGGGAACGGGGGGATCATTGGGGACGGGAAGGATCCCTGGGAATGGGGGGAATCCTGGGAACGGGGGCGGGGAATCCACGACATCAGGGGGAATCTCCAGGATCGGAATTGTGTGGGATTGCGGGGGAGGGATCCCTGGGATCGGGGCTAAGGGGGGAATCTCTGGCATCGGGGGGATTCCCGCGGTCGGGGCTACGTGGGATAAGGGGGATGTCCCCTGGGATCGGGGCTGGGCGGAACTGGGGGGGTGGATGCCGGGGATTTACCTGGGATCGGGCGGATTCCCCCAGTCTGGGGGTGTGCAGAGTCGGGGGACCCTGGGATCGGGCTGAGCGGGGGGATACCCTCAGGGATCGGAGCAGGGCGGGACCAGGAGGGGCTGCCCTGGAATCGGGGCGATTCTGGGGGTCAGAACTGCGTGGGATCGGGGGGAGGGGATCCTCCCGGTTGGCCGGGATCCACCCCGGGCCGAGGGGGGTCCGCAGCCCCCGGGTCCCCCCGGTGCGGTGCCGATCCCGGTTCCGCAGGGGATGCGCGGGGCTCTGCGGCTCGTGCGGTTCCGGGGGGCCGCGGGCGGGGGGCCCAGGCTCGGGCTGGAGGAGGCGCCCGGGGGGGACCTGGTGGATCTGAACGCGGCCGAGCCGGCGCTGCCCCTGTCCATGCGGGAGTTCCTGGAGCTCGGCCCGCGCGGGCTGGAGCTCGCCCAGAGGTGGGTACCCCAAAGGTGGGGGATCCCTGAAGGTTGGTGCTTCAAAACCTGGGTCCCCCCAGGGGTGGATCTCCCCAGTGGTGGGTGACCCGAAAAGGGTCCCCTGAAAGGAGAGTGACTCCCAAAAACGTGTGTCCCCAAGGGTGGGTGATCCCCAAAGGAGGGTCCACCAAAATCTGGGTGGGTGATCCCCAAAGGAGGGTCCACCAAAATCTGGGTGACTCTTTGGCTGACCCCCAGAAGTGTGTGACCCCCCACACAGTGGGTTCCCCCCAAAGGTAGGTGCCCTCAGAGGTGGGTGCTCCAAAATGTGGGTGACCTCCTAAATAGGGTCCCCTCAAAAGGTGGGTGAGCCCAAAAAAAGGGTCCCTCAAATCTGAGTGACCCTTTGAATGACCCCCAGAAGTAGGTCCCCTCAGATTCTGGAGCCCCAGAACTGTGGGTGACCTTCCAGGGGTAGGTGACCCCCAAACGTGGCTGAGCCCAAGGACAGGTGTCCCCAGAGGTGGATGCCCCAAAACATGGGTGACTCCCAGAGGTCTGTGTGTCCCCGCAGGGCCCTGGAGTCGGGGCAGCACCGGGTGGCTCGTGGGGCCACGCGGCTCCTGGCACCCGTGGGAGACCCCGAGAAGCTGATCTGTGTGGGGCTCAACTACCGCGACCACTGCGAGGAGCAGGGTGCCAGGGTGCCCAAGGAGCCCATCATCTTCAGCAAGTTCCCCAGCGCCATCACCGGGCCCTTCGATGACATCGTGCTCCCCCAGGACAGCACCGTGGGTACCCCGGGACCCATCCCCGCAGCCCCCCTGGGGGTCGGGACCCCCAACCCCCTGTGTTGTCCCCGCAGGAGGTGGACTGGGAGGTGGAACTGGCCGCTGTCATCGGGAAGAGGGGGCGGCACATCGAGGTACCCCCTGCCCCACCCACACCTCGCCTGGGGGGGTCCCTGTGTGTGTGTCCCCTGTAAGGGGGTCCCACTGCCCCGCAGGAGTCGGCAGCCCTGGAGCACGTGGTGGGGTTCACGGTGGCCAACGACGTGAGTGCCCGGGACTGGCAGCTGCGCAACGGGCGGCAGTGGCTGCTGGGGAAAACCTTCGACACCTTCTGTCCCCTGGGGCCCGCCCTTGTCACCAGGGAGGCGGTGAAAGGTGGGGACGCGGATGGGGATGGGACAGGGATGGGATGGGGACAGAACAGCAATGGATGTGGGACGGGGGAGGACTGGGAACAGTAGAGACAAGGATGGGGACAGGATGGGCCAGGATAGGGACAGTGATGGGGACTGGACAAGAACAGGACAGCAATGGGATGGGGACAAGGATGGAGACAGGACACAGATGCGATCTGGACAGGGATGGAATGGGGACAGGACCAGAAGCAGAACAGGATGAGGACAGGACAGACATAGGAATGGGTGGGGACAGTCGGAACACAGAGGGGGATAAAGATGGAGACACGACAAGGACAGGACACTGATGGGATGGGAACAGGATGGGGACGAGACACAAATGGGATGAGAAAAGGAATGGGATGGGACAGGGACTCTTTCCCAGCTGACACTGGTGGTGTCACCCCCCCATTTGCCCAAACCCCCTGTGTTTTCCCCCAGGTGGGGCTCATGGTGGCACTGTCCCCATGTCCCCCTGTGTCCCCTCCCACAGACCCCCACAACCTGTGGATCCGCTGCAGCATCAATGGGCGCCCGATGCAGGACAGCAGCACCCACCACCTCGTCTTTGGGGTGCCCGCCCTCATTGCCTGGGTGTCCCGGTAGGAACGGGGAGCCGGGGACCCCCAGAGCCCAGGGGGTCACAGCTGACCCCCTGTGTGCCCCCAGGTTCGTGACACTGGTCCCTGGGGACATCCTGCTGACGGGGACTCCTGCCGGAGTGGGGTTCTTTCGGAAACCCCCTGTCTTCCTTAAGGTGAGGGAAAAGAGGGGCTCAGGTGGGGCTGGGGGGCAAGTGAGGACACAGTGGACCCCACGAGGGACAGATGCCACCATGTGCCCTTCGCAGCCCGGGGACGAGGTGCAGTGTGAGATCGAGGAGCTGGGCACCATCTGCAACCGCGTGGTCTGATGGTGGAGAGACCTCCCAGATCCCACCCCTGTGGGATCAATAAATCCACTAACAAAGCGAATTCAGAATCAGTCTACTGAAACGCTCCCTATCTGGGAAAAAGATAATAAAAAGACTGAAAATGTGGACTAATTAGCATGAGAAGTGAGAAAGTAATAATCAATAGAATATAGAATATTACTTATTTAAGGGAATTATGTAACATAACCAATGAACATGAATTTCTTTGTTAAAAATGTATAAATAACGAAATGTTTTGAAAGTGGGTAGGTATGTTGAGTGGAACTATCCCCATGCACCCCAACACTGTGACTGAACTAATGCCTGCTTTCTAATACTAAAAAAATAGTGTTAGAGAGTTTGATTTATCCCAATGTTTTTACTGAAAACTGGACCTACTGTTAGTGAGCAGAGAAGGGCTGGGGGGAAATGTGCTGGTTGGAGCTGTCTTGGGCACCACCACCAGAAATGATGGAATTTTCCATCCCAGGTGAGGGAAGGAGAGACAGAACCTTCCCCCCCCCCACCCCGGATCAATAAATCCACGAGGCATCAGGTCCCTGGGCCCCATTTATGACTCTGGTGCGGGGGGTTACAACTGGGTGAACTGGTGAATGAAGGCTCTCAACTTCTCCCGGTTGGAAGCAGACTGGAAAGGCTGGGAGAGCTGGAGGAGGGGTCCAGTGGGGGTCTGCAGCTCCTCCAGCACCTGGGGGGGCACAGGGAGGTCAGGGAGGGCAGCAGGATGTTGGGGGGCTGGGGGGTGGCTGTGCTTACCCCCATGTCCTTGAAGCTCTGCAGGGAGCTCAGGGCCAGGCTCCTGTCAGGATACCCTGTGGGGAGAGAAGTCCCGAGGGAACCCCCAAATCCCACCCCACGGGCACCCCCAGCCCAGTCTAGGGGGGCAGTGACCCCCAAAAGCAAGACCCCCCCCCCCCCCCGACTCACCATCCTCATCCTCATCCAGGAATTCCAGCAGCGCCTCCACGTAGTCTGCCTCTGGAATTGGGAGGGGTGTCAGATCCCAGCTCCTGGGGGGCTCCAGCCCTCCCAGGGTCCCCAGGGGTTCCCCACTCTGGAGGGTCCTACCGGGCTGGGGCCAGGGGGGTCTCTCCAGGAATTCCGCAGCCCGGCCGTAGCTCCGCAGGACGGGGCTCAGGAGGCGGCAGAGGAAGAGGAGGAAGCCGGGGAAGCCCTGGGGCTCGCTGAGCTGGGGGGACACACAGCTGGATTTGGGGGACACCCCCTCACCCCAGCCCAGGGGGCGGTGGGGGACCCCAGTACCTTGTAGCAGCGCTTGGGGACCCTGTCCTCGCTGTCACTGTCGCTGTCATCGGTGAAGTCCCAGCAGGAATGGCCCCGGGAAGAGGGTCGGGGGGCCACGTCGCAGCCCCTGCACTCGCTCTCAGGCTGCAGGGACAATGGGCTGTCACCTCAAAGCCACCCTGAGCCCCAGCAGGGACCCGTGTGTGTGCCAGGAGGGCTCCTGGGGTGACACCCACCTCCTCCTCCTCCAGCAGCCCCCCAAGGACGAGCTTGTCCAGGATGTCCAGGCTGTGGCGCTCGGGAGGCTGGCAGGGCTGGGGACACAGGAGAGGGGTGACAGGCCACCCGTGTCCCCACCTGCAGCCCCAGCAGGTGGGGGGTGACAGGCCACCCTCGTGTCCCCACCTGCAGCCCCAGCAGGATGGGGGGCAGCAGCAGCAGCACCTCCAGGATCTTGCGGAGCAGCTCCTCCCGGCTCAGCACGATCCCGGGGGGGCCGCAGGGGGTCCCCAGGATCGGCAGCACCTCCAGCAGCAGGGCACGGATGGCACAGGCTGACAGCACAGGGCTGTCACCAGTCCCCGCTGTCCCCAGTTCCCCACGCGTCACCAAATTCCCCAGCATTCCTGATCCCCGCTGTCCCCAGTGCCCCCCCGCTGTCCCCAGTCCCCCCCCAACATCCCCATTCCCCAGTGCCAACAATTCCCCAGCGTCCCTGGCCCTCGGCATCACCGATTCCCCCAGTGCCACTGACCCCTGGTGTCACCAACCCCCCCGCAGTCCCCAGCCCGCAGTTTCACCTTCCCCAGTCCCCGCTGTCACCAACTGCTGACGTCTCCGATCCCCCCAGTGCCCCCAGTGCCCGGCACCCCCATCCCTGCTGCCCCCCGTCCCCGCTGTCCCCAGTGCCCCCCGGCTCTCTCACCCCCCGCCGCCTCCCCGCCCAGGCGCTGCCGGATGCCCCCCGCCAGCCGCACCAGCTGCCCCCGTGCCGAGGCCTCCGGGGGCCCCAGCCCGGCCCCGGGGGGCTGCAGCTGCCGCAGGCTGTGCAGCACCAGCGCCCGCAGCTGCCCGCGGAATCCCACGGCCCGGCCCCGCAGCAGGAGCTGCTCCAGCAGCCCCGAGAAATCCCGCATCAGCCGGGGCAGCAGCACGGCCTGCGGAGAGAGAGGGGGGATTCCCGCTGGGAATGCTGCTCTGAGGGAGAGGGGGGGATTCCCGCTGGGAATGCTGCTCTGAGGAGGATGAAAGGGGATTCCCACTGGGAATGCTGCTCTGAGGGAAGGGAAAGATGAAAAGCTCCTTATCCACCTCCCGGTGCCTGTGGAGCAGCAGCGCCGCGGTGATTCCCACAGCCATGATGGCGGAGCAGGCACTGGAATCTGCTGGGGGGGAGAGGGGCTCGTTATCCGGGGGGTGATGAACCCCCACCCCCATTCCCCAGCAGGGAATGCCATCCCAAGGGATGCAGGGACCACCCGCACCCCTCACCGCTCAGTGTGTGCAGGCCCAGCGCCGTCACCAAAATCTCCTCTTCTGTCCCCACACCGGCACCCAAAGTGCCCACATTCCCCACATCCGGCACGCTGGGACATTGGGGGGAGAGGGCTGAGCAAGAGGAGCCGGGAGCAGAGATCCAAGGGGAAACGCTGCCCGGGGCTCAGCTCCTCACCACGTGCCAAGGATGGTGGGAAGCAACAGCTGCTCCGGCCGATTCCCGCTGAGCGTCGGCCCCACCAGGTTGTTCTCCACAAATTCCTGGGAATGAGCAGAAAGGAGCCTGGGGGTGCTCACAGCCCTCAGCACCATGAGCTCACTCAATCCCTGCAGCCCCAGGGCTGGGAGGAGCCCAGATCACCCAGCATAGATTCACTGGATACCCTCAGACACCCCAAACCCACCAACATCCTGGGAACAGCCCCCCAGTGCCAGGATGGATCCGGGGGCATCCCCAGCTGCCGTACCCGTAAGGAGAAGGGCTGGGAGAAATCCACCTGGGCACAGCCACGGGGCCGGCGCAGGGCCTGGAATGCTGCCCGGAGACACGCGGCGATCCCGAGGGGCTGAGTGGGCTGCGGAGAGACGGGATTCAGGGATTAGGGTTTAGGGGGATGCCACTGCCAAGGGATGCTCCCGCAGATTTGGGGCAACACCACTCCCCAGGGATTCTCCCGCAGATTTGGGGCAACACCACTCCCCAGGGATAACCCCAGACATTTCGGGGAACACCACTCCCAAGGGATAACCCCAGACATTTCGGGGAACACCACTCCCCAGGGATAACCCCAGACATTTCGGGGAACACCACTCCCCAGGGATAACCCCAGACATTTCGGGGAACACCACTCCCCAGGGATAACCGCAGAGATCTGCGGGAACACCACTCCCCAGGGATAACCCCAGACATTTCGGGGAACACCACTCCCCAGGGATAACCCCAGAGATCTGCGGGAACACCACTCCCCAGGGATAACCCCAGAGATCTGCGGGAACACCACTCCCCAGGGATGCTCCCAGGGATTCTGGCGAGCACCGGTGACCCCCCTGACCCCCTCTCACCGCTCCATCCCGCCCCGCTCTGCCGGGAGCCACGTCGTAGGCAATTCCCACCGGGACAATGCGCACGTCAGGCACGGCTCCGTCCCGCAGCGCCCGCAGCACCCGGAGCAGCCAGCGCCGGGCGGGATCCGAGAGCTGCAGCAAACCCAGGGGCTCCTCCAGGAAGATGACGAGGGGCTGGCGGCTCCGCAGCACCTCCTGCACGTACTGGGGGGACACTGGGAGTACTGGGAGCTGCCGGCACCTCCCCAAGCGCTCCAGGGCATTTTCCAGCCCCGACCGCACCTACCGCATCCAGGACAGCGCCCGGCAGCCCCTCATCCCGCTCGCTCCGTGCCTGCGCCATTCCCGAAGGCAGGAAAATCCCTCCCAGGCGTTGCAGCAGGGACCTGGGGGGCAAACACACCGTGGGCACACACTGCATCCCCCTGCAGCCCCCGGGAACATCCCACACCGACTCCTTACCGGAGGCCAGGGCTGATCCGGGTGCCCACTGTCACCCTGGGGGCCCCGATGCCCTGCGAGAGGAGGAGGAAGGACAGGAGCGGCCCATCCAGCTGGGATTGCTGGGTGCACAGGAACACCAGCGGCACCTCGGGCTGCAAGGAAGGATCCCGGGCTGAATTCCGGCCCTCCCGGGCAACGGGAGCACCCGGCCGGGCTCCGTACCGTCCTGGCAGCCCGGAGCACCATCTCCAGCTGCCCCCGCTGCAGCTGCACGCTCAGGAACAGACGGCTCAGCAGCTTGGGGAGCATCCAGTGGCACAGCCTGCAGCAAAACTGGCAATGAGCAACCCCGCGGGCACGGGGCGGCCCCCAACCCCCCAAACACTCCCACCCCCTGCCTCCCCTGCCTCACTTGCCACAACCCAGCCTGCCTCAAAATTCCCAGCACAGCTCCCACAAAGGCAAATGCCCACTTTTATCACACAGCAAAGGTTGGATGGCATGAGACACCTCCTTTCCCCTGGCAACCAGAGCTGCCATCAGTTATCCCTGCATTCCCCCCAAAACGATCCCAACATGCCCTTATTCCCTGAGCAATTCCTTCCCTTTAAGGGCTTGGAGGGATCATTTTTTCCCACTGGATCAGACCAGCAAGGAAGCCCTGAATTCCCACTTCTCAGGGACAGGAGGGGGAAGGCAGTGGGGAAGGGAAGGCTCCCTCTGGTTCCCACCCTCCTGGAGGGGTTGGATTTTCCCACTCCAGCTCCCCGGAAGGAATTGCCAGAAGGGCCCCAGAAGCTGTGGGGGACTCCGAGGGCAGCGGGCCAAAGAATCCATGGGCAGTTCCCAAAGGAGCCCAGAATATCCCCCCAAGGATCCCAGAAAACCCCCAAGCCATCCGTGTGCATCCCCCCAGAAGCCCAGAGGACCTCCCAAAGGATCTGGATCCATCCCCCACAGAATCCCAGAAGATTTCCCCAAAGGATCCCTGACCTCAGCAGGAGAGGGGACAGCGGTGCCTGGATTTCCCCCAGGATCCGGCAGATCTCCTCCTTCCAGTGCCGCCGGGATCCCTCATCCCCTCCGCATCCACGGGCCCGGCTGGAGGCAACATCCTGCACCCTGGGGGGGAAGGGAAGGGGGAGCACCCTGGGATCCGCGTGCCGGGATCCAGGGAGCCTCGGCGGCATTCCCGGCATCCCACTGACCCGAGATCCAAGGACTAAACAGGATCCCCCAGGAATGGGGGCCCGCCCCTCACGGGCTGAGGGTGATCCCGGGATCCCCCCAATGCTCCCACCCACCTCCTGCTGCCGCAGATCTTCCCTGGGAGCTCCCTGGGGGTCTCCGATGGAATTTCCCATTCCCAGGTGGCGAGGAATCCGCAGACCCTCCGGACCAGCCACCCCCGGAACCTGGAGGGGACACACAGGGAGAACCTGGAGGGGGGACTTTTCCAGGGGGATCACCCCCCCCAGAATGCCCCTTTACCAGGATTTGGGATTCATCTCCGTTTTACAGTTAGGAATTTGGAGGTGATGCTCCAGGCCGCCCAGCAGGAAGGAAACCAGGCATTCAGGCCATCCCAAATCACGGAATTTTCCCAATCCTCCCCACATCCACAGAGAGTGGGGTGGGACACAGCTTTGGGATATCCCAGAGCGTGTAGGAAGGGACGGAGTGGGACAGGGGAACTGCATTCCCTGGGATCCCAAGGGATTCGTCTAAGGGTTTCAAAGCTGGAGCTGGGAATATTTGGAGCTGAATGGAGGATAATGATCTGATGTGGGATAAAAACCAGCACACAATGGTTAATCCAAGGATTCTTCCCAAAGGGGAGAGGAGCCAAAGGGATCTGGCTCTTTTCCCTGTTCCCGGGGAGCCAGGCTCACTCCCAGCGATACCGGCTGGAGCCAGCGAGAAGAACAACCCCCCCAACTCCACCTTCTTCCCATCAACACTCCAAGTTTTCCTTCAAGAAAACAACAAATGACCCCAGATCCTCCATTCCATGGCTGGACCACAGCCCAAGCCCTCACAGACGCCACTTCCAGCCTCCCAAAATACGATTCACGAGCTCGGTTTGGGATAATTTGGGAGCGGGGAGGATGGCGAGGGATTCCCATGTGGATTTGGGAGAAATCTGGGGAAAAGGGACGTTTTCCAGCTGTTTTCCAGCACGCAGCTGATCCAGCCTCACCGTGTATCCCTCTCCGTCACACGGCTGACGTCACAGAATCCCAGAGTGGAGAGATCCTCGGCATAGAATCCATCCTGGGAGGAAAAGCAGGATCAGATCACTGACAACGCGGATCCTCGGCACAGGGATCCTGTCACCACCATGCCCCTTCCCAAACTCTCTCACCCAGCTCCTGGGGGTGCAGGTCTGGCAGCAGCGCCCCAAAAACGGACGGTGGTATTTTCCCAGGAACGGGATGAAAACTTCCAGGTTTTGGTCCGAATTGCTGATCCAGGTTTTCATCTGAGGAGGGAAAGAAAAACAGGAAGGGGGGGATGGGACAAACCCCGGGAATGCCAAATGTGGGTGGATACACCCCAAAACATGCTCATGCTGTGAGGTATCCTGATATTGGGCAGCAAGAGAGGAATTTGAGCTGGGATAAACTGGTGTCACACCTGGGAGATGTGTGTGGACACGGATCAACCCAGATCCCGTGCAATCAGTCTGGATCTGGGGGGATCAGCACCCGGAGGCGTGGGGCAGTGGGTTCTCCAGCAGGATGAACCCTCAGAGACACGTTGGGTACCCAGATCCAATGGGATTAATGCAGATCCAGTTAGATCGGTTGGAAATATGGGCATGAGGGGGGCAGTGAGATCCTGGGGACCCCAGAGCCCTCGTCAGCCCCCTCCACCCCCACATCTGGAGCCATGGGGTGCCTCGGAACACCAGCATCCCAACCACCAGCCCCACAAATCGGCATCACCCCCTCCCTTTCTCTGGGGTGCGGGTAAGGAATTTTATTCCCTAAAAAGGAGGAAAAAAGAAGCAATTTGGGTTTTAAATGTCGGGTGGGGGCAAAGGAGGCAGGAAAAGAGGTTGCGGGGGGGACCCCGCTGGGGTCAGGGACCCCCAGGATAGGGGGGATTCAAGGTGGGAAGGGCCTGGTGGCAGTGGGGGGTCTCCAGGGTGTCAGGTACCTTGGGAGGGTGTCACAGGTGGGGGGACACCCCCAAACTGGAGAGCAGAGGTGCTGGGGCTTGAACGTCCTGGGAAAAATCCCGGAGATAGAAAGGGGTGGAAAGTGGGAATTTGGCAGGTTTGGGGCACACGGAGCAGTCTCTGGGAGAGGGACCCCCCCGTGTACCCCACAGGGAACTGGGGAGGGGGGTAACACAGCCGACACCCCTCGAAGAGGGATTTGGGGTTAGTAACACCCCCCCCCACACACCCCACAGGGATTTGGGGTGGGGCAGCACACCCCACATCCCCTATAGGGCTGGGGGGTAACATACCCCACACCTGCCCCCCACAGTCCCTACAGGGCCCGAGATGGGGGGGCAGCACCCCCTGCACAGGCCCCACAGCCCCCAGAGACCCTCTGGGGGGAACACACCCCCACACGGGCCCCGCTGCCCCACAGCCCGGGGGGATGTGCCCCAGCGCCCCTCTGCAGCTTTGGGGGGCCCTGAACCCCCCCCGGCCCGGGGGGCTCGGCCCCACAGGCCCTGCACGGCTCGGGGGCTCACACGCCCCGCACCCCCGGGGGTCCCCCGGCCCCGCTCACCGCCGGCCCCGCCGCTCCCGGCCCGGCCCGGCCCCGCTCCGCCCCCGGGCAGCGCGACCGGAACCGGCCCCGCCGGAACCGGCCCCGCCGCGGACCCCCGGCCCCACACGGGGCTCAGCCCACCAGAGGTACCGGCAGGGCCCCAGCGCCCCCTGTCCCTGTCCCCGAGCCCACCCAGGTCCCAGCACCCCCGGGCACAGCAATCCCAGCCCCGGGGGGGCCTGGCGCGCCCCAGGCCCATCAGCCCCCCAGCCCCGCTCCCCGGCCCAAGGCCCCGCCACCCCCAGGCCCAGCTCTGGCCCCCCAGAGCTCCAAACCCCACCAGCACCAGCAGCGCCCCAAGGGGCTCAATCGCCCTGAAAACACCCCAAAACGCCCCAGTTCAGCTGCTCTGCGGCGGGGACCTCGCACCTGTGGGAACGCCCTGGGAGCAGCACCCGGGAGCTGGGATAAGGGAGGGAATAGGAATGGCTGGGAAAAGCGGAAAAACAAGCAAAGGCAAAGGAAAAAGGGGAAGGAAGGGGGGATAGGAAAAGACAAGGGAAAAGGGGAAAAATTAAAAAAGAGGAAAAATTAAAAAGAGGTTGAAGGGGAAGAAGGAGAGGTAAGAAAAAAAGGAGAAAAGATGAGAAAAAAAGCAGAAAAAAAGGGAAAAGGCAAGAAGAAAGAAAGAAAGAAAGAAAGAGAGGAAAGAAAGAAAGAAGAGAGAGAGAGAGAAAGAGAGAGAGAGAAAGAGAGAGAAAGAAGGAAGAAAGGAGAAAGGGAGAAAGGGAGAAAGGGAAAGAAAGAGAGAGAGAAGAGAGAAAGAGAAAGAAGAGAAAGAGAAGAGAAAGAGAGAGAAAGAGAAAGAGAGAGAGAAAGAAGAGAGAGAAAGAAAGAGAAGAAAGAGAAGAAAAGAAAGAAGAGAAGAAAGAGAAAGAAAGAAGAGAAAGAAGAAAGAGAAGAAGAGAGAAAGAGAGAGAAGAGAGAAAGAGAGAAAGAGAAGAAAGAGAAAGAAGAAAGAAAGAAAGAGAGAGAGAAAGAGAAAGGGAGAAAGGAGAAAGGGAGAGAGAGAGAGAGAAAGAGAGAAAGAGAGAAAGAGAGAGAAAGAGAGAGAGAGAGAGAGAGAAAGAGAGAGAGAGAAAGAGAGAGAGAGAGAAGAAAGAAAGAAAGAAAGAAAGAAAGAAGCAAGAAAAGAAAGAAAGAAAGAAAAAAGAAAGAAAGAAAGAAAGAAAAAGATAAGTAAGAAAGAAAGAAAAAGAAAGAAAGAAAGAGAAACTGAAGGAAGAAGGGGGAAGGTCAAGAAAAGCAAATAAGACAAGAAAATGGGGAAGGAGAAAAAAAGGAAAATGCAAAGGGGAAAAAAGGCAAAATAGGGGAAGATGAGAAGTACTGGACAATTAGAAAAAAGGCGGGGAAAAAAAAGAAAAGACAAGGAGAAAGAAAAAGAAAAAATGCCCACCTGTGGTGGTTTGACCTGGGTTGGAGACCAGGTGCCCCCAAACTGCCCCATCCCTCCCCTCACCTGCACAGAGCAGAGGAAATACAAGGAAAGGCTCCTGGGGTGGGATAAAGATGGGAGGGGTCACTCACTGCCCCATTACTGTCACAGGCAGAACAGACCCGATTTGGGGAAATTAATTGAATTTGTTAGCAATCAAATCAGAGCAGGGGAATGAGAGGTCAAACAAATCCTAAAAACACCTTCCCCCACCTCTCCCTCCTTCCCGGGCTCAACTCTATCCCTGCTTCTCTCCCTGCTGCCCTCCATTGGCACAGGGAGATGGGAATGGGGGTCACGGTCAGTCCATGCCACGCTCCAGCTCTGTTCCTGCCCCTGGGCACCTGCAACCCCCTGAGCACCTGTGACCCTTTCCCAGCACCTGCATCCTCCCCAGCACCCACATCCTCCCCCAGCACCCACATCCTTCCTCAGCACCCACATCCCATCCCCAGCACCCATATCCCATCCCCAGCACTTCCATCTCTTCCCCAGGCCCCACATCCCTCCCTGGTACCCACAGCCCCCCTCAGCACCCCCGTTCCTCCCTGCGGGTGACACTGGGCTCTCGCCCTATCCCAGGGGGTCACTGGCACAGGTCAGTCTATCCTCTGGCAGCTCAAGCTGCTGCCTCACCAGGGGATCCCAAATAAAGAAATCCCTGGGCAAGGACACCCCAACAAGCTCCACTGCCCCTCCTTCAGCCCAGACCAAGAGCATTATCAGGGCCTGGAGGCTTCTCGCTCTCCGTTGCTTTGCTGTTTTTTCCCAAGGGGCTGCCACGTGCTCAGCTTCACCCCCTCTGAGGGGAGTTTTGGGGGGTCATTGGACTGCAGTCCATGGTGGAACATGGTGGTTACAGCTCATGCCCCGCCATCCATGGGCTGGAAGCTGCAGCTTTGTGTATTCCAAAGACTGGGCATGTTCCAATCAGCAGCTCCAGCTTTCCCTTGGATCCATCTCTGCCTGACACAACACAGAGAAAGTTCATCCCGCGGCCTCACAACTCCAGTTCTTTATGTCAAGCAAGCACTGAGATGCTTTCCAATGGAAAATGTTCCACACAGAAGGCCTGGAAGCTGAGTGGGTTGGTTCCATATCGATCACATGCCTTGCACCCCGCTCCTCAAATGTCTGGCCTGAGTGCACTGACCCTCCCCAGACTGCTGGGCAGCTGGTGCTGGAGGCTTAGAAGAAGTTTGGGGCAACCCCCATCCGGTGCCCCCAGCCCATGTCATGGGGCACTGCCCCTCGGGGTGTTCCCTGCCAGGGTCTGTCAGGTACGTGGGCAATGGCACCCTGGGGTGAAGCCGTGGGACCCCCGGGGTGTGGAACAGAGCAATGGAGGGGCTGCAGGTGTGATGTGGATGTGGCTGCAGGTGTGATGTGGATGTGGCTGCAGGTGTGATATGGATGCTGGCTGCAGGTGTGATGTGGATATGGGTACAGGTGTGATATGGATGTGGGTGCCGGTGTGATATGGGTGGGTACAGGTGTGATATGGATGTGGGTGCCGGTGTGATATGGGTGGGTACAGGTGTGATATGGATGTGGGTACAGGTGTGATATGGATGTGGGTGCCGGTGTGATATGGATGTGGGTGCAGGTGTGATGTGGATGTGGGTACAGGTGTGATATGGATGTGGGTGCAGGTGTGATGTGGATGTGGGTACAGGTGTGATGTGGATGTGGGTGCCGGTGTGATATGGGTGGGTACAGGTGTGATATGGATGTGGGTACAGGTGTGATATGGATGTGGGTGCAGGTGTGATGTGGATGTGGGTACAGGTGTGATATGGATGTGGGTGCAGGTGTGATGTGGATGTGGGTACAGGTGTGATGTGGATGTGGGTACAGGTGTGATATGGATGTGGGTGCAGGTGTGATGTGGATATGGGTACAGGTGTGATATGGATGTGGGTGCAGGTGTGCAGTGGAGTGGGGTGCAGGTGTGCAAGGCACAGGGGATGTGTGTGCAAGGCACAGGACATGCAATAGAGCGGTGCCTGGGCAGCCCCGTTCCCGACAGCCCCGACCTCCCACCCCAGCCCCCAGTTGCTCACATCCTCACACCTCAGCAGTGCCAGTGCCAGGATCACCAGGCATGACACGTGCTGGCTGCCCCTCGTGCAAAAGCATCAGCTCAGCCACAGGCCAGAATTGTGATTTCACAGCTTTGATGACAGTGTCAGCAGAGAGGATTCCGTGCATCACGTCAGGGAAAGAGCCCCAGAGCCTGGGATAGGGAGGGAGCAGCTGGGGGGAAGGGAATGGGACCGGCTGTATTCTGGAACACGTTTGCATTGCTGCTGTGGTTTCTGTGCTCAGCACCAGGAGCTGGATGTGTTTTGTCCATCCTTGAACAGCCAGCACTGCTGTGAGCAGCCCCAGACCCCTCCAAGGTTGCAAGCCAAAGTGTTTTGCCCATGCTGGAGGCAGGTCCTTTCCTGGAGGCTCCCTGGGACTCTGTCCTGGCATTTCCAAGAGTGTTGTGGTTTCGTCTGTGTCACAGTCAGAGGAGACTGGAATGTTTGCTAAAGAGAATGAGTTATGAGATAGACCAAACTTCTCTCTCTCAGCAATTGTAAATTCAAAATTAAGGGGCTTTAATCGAGGAAGTGTGGAAAAAACAGAAGAAATAACAACCCTTTATTAAAAGATATATGTACGTTGGCAAAAACAGTAACAGAACACAAAAAACCTAGACAGTAGTCCTAGAAAACAAACCAAACCAAACCAACCAAACAAGTCTGAAGGAACACTTCTCTGTCCTTTAGCGCAGTCCTAATCGGGGCCTGCAGGGGGAGCTGTTGGGCTCTGGCGGTCACCACGCGGGGAGGGGAGCCTGGGGGGGTCTCGGGAGGAGCCGAAAAGAAATTGAGGGACCCTTCCCTCAGTGGGAGAAAAAGGGAAGGGAAGCAGTTCACTCCCACGGGACTCACTGTTGTCTCAGATGACGGTGTCTCAAAACTCCTCCCGATGACGGTGTCTCAAAACTCCTCCCTTATCTCCTGGTGGGCACGCAACTCTCTGATGAAACACAGCAGATCCGGGCTGGAGACAAGAGACAGCTTGCAGGCAAGTTGAGGCCAGTAGTCCGAGCTGACTAGGATGAGAAGCCAAATAGCCAGATCCCCAGTCCGCTGTCTGCCTCTCCCCTCCTAAAACTTCTGTCTCCTCTCCCCCCAGCCTCTCTGATGGGCCATTAGCTAGGAATTCGGCCAGATCTTTTGTAAAGCTAATTAACTTCCTTTCCCCCATTCACTCCGTTTTTTCTTAGAGTGCAGGAGGGGAAGAAAAATTCCCCTATGGAATTTATAACCTATAACAGTCTGGCAGCAACTGAAGCCGTGGGCAGTAGCTGCAGATGCAGCTAGGTAGGTCCGTGTTAGAGGCCAGTTCATGTCTGGCAGCCTCCCAGGATTCCTCCTGGGCACCACCAAGAGTGTACTCACTTCCTCTGGAGGTGGCTGAAGGCTTGGGCAGGAGACCAAGAATCCTCCTGGGTGTTTTGTTGAAGAGTTTGGTTCCTGCTCAAGGCTCCAGCAGCGATGGCAGGAGCAACAGCAGTGCCAGCACTGCCAGTTGAGTCAGTTGTGCCAGTTGTGTCAGTTGTGCCAGTGCCGCAGTGCCAGCGGTGCCAGCAGTGGCAGCATGCAGTGCCAGTGCCAGCAGTGCCTGCAGTGCCTGCAGTGACAGTGCCAGCAGTGGCAGTTCCAGCAGTACCAGCTGTGTCAGCAGCAACAGTGACAGCATGGTGCAGGCGCGGTGGGCCCTGGCCCTCATCCTCCTCCTGGTGGCCTTGCCAGCCGGGGGTGTCAGGGCTGCTCCGTGGCGACCGTGGGCAGTGGGTAGGTGGGCAGGCCAGGGCCAGCCCCCAGCTCTGGCAGACCCCCATGAGGAATGGGGACTTGCAATTCAGCTGACACACTTTCTCTCTAAAGCTCTGGAGCGTGAGCCTGTGGATAAGGAGGCACCTCAGGAAGACCATCAGGCAGTGCCAGTCCCTGGGGAAAACACCGGGGCCGTTCAGCCAACAGGAGTGTCAGGTAATCGCTGTCCTTCGGCCACCCGGCAGCATCCGCCGAGATCCCGAGTGTCTGCAGGCCCTGCCCCGCTGCTGCTGCTGCTGCTGCTGCTCCTTGTGTCAGCAGCCAAACTGTCAGCACAGAGCCAGAGCTCGGCCAGCAGCCAGGAGTGACCGGGGTCCCTGTCACCTCGAGACGGGGGAGGTTGTGGCCGTCACTGTGCCAGGAACACGCACTCAGACCCTCTGTGGATGTGGGGAGAGGCTCACTGCCCCCCACATCCTGTTCTCAGGGATTTCACAACTTTGCCCTTTTGGGAACTAGGTCACCTGGACCCCACTCAACAGATCACAGGAAATGCGACTGGATTGAATGTCCTTCCTGCAGCACCTGCATCCCAGAGCTTGCCAGGAGGCCCTGGAGGCCCTGGCACAACAGAGGGGATCCCTCCTGGGAACTGGGGTCCAAAGGGCTGCACCGATGGGTCCAGCACGGCTTGGGGGGACCCTGCACCGTCCTCCTGCAGCCTCTGTGCCTGACCCATGCTGAGGCTTTACCTTTCCCTGATCCTTGGCAGTGCTGGCCAGTCCTGGGGAAGGCCCCACTCTGGGCTAGAGGAATGTTTTCCAAATTATCCAGGCACTGGGCAGTCCTGCCAGGGGCCATACATGGGAGACAAGACCTGAAAACTGGGAGCAGGCAAGCGCTGCCCATGCTGGAGAACGGGCAGCGAGGGAGAGCGAGGTTCGGGTGTCTCCTGAGGGCCCGAGTGGTCCCCTCAGAGTGTGGGTGCTGGGCTGTGGAGGGAGAGCTGGAGGTGGCCCTCCCTGACACAGGGAGGGGTTTTGTCCATCTCACTCCAAGGGGTGATTGGTCAAACATCTGCACTCCCCCCATGCTCTCTGTCCAGCCCCAAGTCCTGCTCAGGGGGTGTGGGAAGGCCACTGAGGGTAAAAAGATAATGGCACAGAAGTTATAGGGAAAAATATGGTTGCTGCTCCCTGGATGGAACACAGTCAGCACACCCAACCTCCCCCACACAACAGTCCAAGGGAGACTGAACGAAGCCACAGCAGAGCGGAGACACTGCGGCGCTGTCAGAACCCTGGCAGAGGAGGGAACTCAGTGGTACTTTGTGGCTGATCAGCTGCACAGCAGCTGAAAACCAAGGCAGAGACAGGAACATGTCCTGCCCTGAATCAGCAACCTTGGCAAAATCCCTGTCCTGGCACTGCCCGTGTCCCATCCCAGAGTTATCTCAGGTACTATCCTGAGGTATCCCCACATGAGCTCCCTTGGTTAGAACATGGTGCTAATAATGCCAAGGTTGCAGGTTCAGTCCCAATAGGGGCCATTTGCTTAAGAGTTGGACCTGATGATCCTTCAGGGTCCCTTCCAACTTGGAATATTCTGTGACCCGTTGTTGTACCCACCCCTAAGGGACAACCACCCCTCACTGAGTAAGATGTATAACTAACGTCACTCAAGTTCCACCTAAATATAGAGAAATAGCATAAAAATGAGTTACAAATGGGGAGGAGAAGACTCCACTCTGTTACCTCTGAGGTCACTCACCGGGCTGAACCTGTCTCTGCCCCATAGGGGCCCATTGTATAAGAACTGTACTCTGTGTGCTGAAGGATTGTCTCGAGCCAGCTTTTATTGGGAACTAGAGATTGTCAGTGTATTGCTTTGAATTAGGGAATCTTGGAACCTTAACCTGTCCCAATTTTATTAAGTGTTACTCTGTAAACTCTTACTGTGAGTCCTTCACAGGTGCTGGCACTCGCTGGCAGTGGGTGAAGGTGCAGAGCTGGGTGGGGTTTTTGTGTTTGGGTGTGACCCTGAACAGTTCAGTCAAACCCCCTCCAACCCAGTGGACTGTTCAGTGAAGGATCTCCATAATGGGATGGGACAGACTGGTTGAGCATGAGGCTCTCAACCTTCCTGAGGCCTTGACAGACCAATCAAACACCAAGGGTTTGAGGAAATCTCCCCTGTCATGTGACAGGGGGACAGTGTGTCCCACAGGGAGAGTCCATCCAGGCAGCACCAACCAAGCCTGGAAAGGGAAGGTGGGCAAGAGTAAGAGAAAATGTGGGCAAATGTTAAGGATCTCCAGGAATGGGGAGCAAAGCCAGACACTGGGAGAACTGGACTGTGGCCACTCCAGAGTGCAAGCGAAGCTGAGAGGAGAGAGAGAGAGAGAGAGAGAGAGAGAGAGAGAGAGAGGCTCTGGAGAGCCTGGACTTGCAAGGCCTTTGAGAGTTTTCTTGGCTTCTACTGAAGCCACAGAAATGTTGCCACCCAGGATATTCCCTCATTCAGAGATGCCGACAAAGTGGGAAAGAACATTTTCTGGCAATGTGAGCCCTCCCATGAGGTGGCCAAAGCTGTGCAGGACACGCTGATGTGCATAATTGTTCCTCCAGGTGCGGACAAGAGGAGACTCAGCAGGACCACCTGGAACGCAGCGGTGGGCACGGCAAACACAGAGGCAGTAAATGCTGTTACTGCCTGGCTTGTTTATATCAAAGACTTCATTTTGGCTGTGTCCATCGGTCTGACTATTTTCATATTTGTTCACAAGGTGCTCCCTGCATGGGTACAGGGTGCACAAGACAGAGTGAGTTGGTGGGCCTGGGGGGAGTTGCCAAACTGGTATTGGATGGCTGCTATCAGCCAGAGCAGCCATGGGGTTTTCTGAGCTAAGGTGCTCTGGGTGCCCAGTTTGCCACTGCCCAAACTCAGCAGAGATTTGTGCTGTGAGCTGGTGCCCCGTTTTCTGCCCAGAGCTCTCTGTGCCCACAGCTCCCCTGTGCAGCCGGGTGCCCACACCCCTCGGGGCACCCAGTGCTGCTCCGCACCCTCACACCCACCCTGCACCCCCGGCCGTGGCGGGGCCTCAGCAGCTTCCTCTCTCCGCAGGCGCCTCGCAGCTTCGAGAGCCGGCTCTGAGCGCCCCAACAGCCGGGCAGAAGCCAGTAGAATATTTGCAGGAGCGTTTAAATAAAGATCAGCAGCACAATCGACTGGATTGTACTGGCAGCGAACCCAGGATGGGGCCCACCCCCAGCACCCCTCAGTCCCCACCCTTGGCCCCCCCAGGGACACAAACCCAGGCCCACTGTGGAGTCATAAAGCCATCCCCAAACCTGGCATCCCCAGGGACATCCCCTCCAGACCCAGCATGGTCTGAGAACATGAGTTCTACCCCCAGTCCCACCATGGGATCCCATCCCAGGTACCATGGGGGTCCCCATAGCCTCCAGGGCCATCAGCCTCATCCCTGTCCCAAACACCTTTGAGGACATCAATCCCAGCCCCATCCCAGGTCCCAAACACCCCCAGGGCTGTCAGCCCCCCCTCAGCTCCCCATTCTGAGTTCCTGATTCCCTTTGGGGACATCAGTCCCAGACCCAGTGACATCAGAGGGGCCCATTCCCACCCCCGGCCCCATTGTCCCCAGACACAGCAGCCCCCTATCCCTGGGCACCAGCTGCAGCCCCCACTGGAGACACCAATCCCAGCCCTGTTACGGGGTCCTGTTCCCACCCCATGTCCCCAACACCCCTAGGGACATGAACCCTCCTGTCCCTCATCTCCAGTCTCATCCCAGGTCCACCATCATTCCTGTGGAGAGACCCACCACTGGCCAAGGCTGAGCTCAGCAGTGACTCTCCTTCCCATGCTCAACTTCAATCCCAATTCTCTCCCTGCTCCCCTCCATGGGCACAGGGAGACGGGAATGTGGGTCACAGTCAGTTCATTCCATGGTTCTCCCTTGAGGAGAGGAGTCCTTGTCCTGATCCAGCGTGAGTCCTTCCCATAGGACACAATCCCTGCTCCACCATGAGTTCTTCCCACGGGGTCAGTCCCTCGGGAACTGCTCCAACCTGGATCCCCACGGGGTCACAGGTCATGCCAGCAAACCTGCCCCAGCATGGGCTCCTCACTCCATGGGACACAAATCCCTGCCAGGACCCTGCTCCAGCACAGGCTTCCCATGGGGTCACAGCCTCCTGCAGCATCCCCTTTCTCCGGTGGGGGCTCTTCCAAGGGCTGTAGGTGGGTCTGTGCTCCCCCTTGGGCCCCCACAGGCTGCCGGGGAATCTCAGCTCCGGCGCCTGGATCCCCTCCTGCAGTGGCCTGGGTCTGCCAGGTTGTTTCCCTCATACATTCCAACTCCTTTCTTCTCTGCCCCAATTCCTTCTGCCCAATAAGTTTTTCCTCCCTCGTAACTCCACATCCCTGAGGTGTTGCTGCCATCACTGCTGGGCTCAGCCTTGGCCAGTGGTGGGTCTCTCCACGTAGGTGATGGTGGACCTGGGATGGGACTGGGCATGAGGGACAGGAGGGTTCATGTCCCTAGGGGTGTTAGGGACGTGGGGTGGGAACAGGACCCCGTAACAGGGCTGGGATTGGTGTCCCCAGGGGTGTTTGGGACAGGGATGAGGCTGATGGCACTAGAGGCCATGAGGAATCCCATGGTACCTGGGATGGGACCCCATGATGGGTCTGGGGAGGGATGCCGCTGGGTGTGGCAGGTTTGGGGGTGCCTTGTTGATCCCACAGTGGGCTTGGGTGTGTGTCCCTGGGGGTGACCCAGGAAAGCCTCATGCCCAACCAGTCTGTCCCATCCCATTATGGGGATCCTTCACTGAACAGTCCACTGGGTTGGAGGGGGTTTGACTGAACTGTTCAGGGTCACACCCAAACACAAAAACCCCACCCAGCTCTGCACCTTCACCCACTGCCAGCGAGTGCCAGCACCTGTGAAGGACTCACAGTAAGAGTTTACAGAGTAACACTTAATAAAATTGGGACAGGTTAAGGTTCCAAGATTCCCTAATTCAAAGCAATACACTGACAATCTCTAATTCCCAATAAAAGCTGGCTCGAGACAATCCTTCAGCACACAGAGTACAGTTCTTATGCAATGGGCCCCTATGGGGCAGAGACAGGTTCAGCCCGGTGAGTGACCTCAGAGGTAACAGAGTGGAGTCTTCTCCTCCCCATTTGTAACTCATTTTTATGCTATTTCTCTATATTTAGGTGGAACTTGAGTGACGTTAGTTATACATCTTACTCAGTGAGGGGTGGTTGTCCCTTAGGGGTGGGTACAACAACGGGTCACAGAATATTCCAAGTTGGAAGGGACCCTGAAGGATCATCAGGTCCAACTCTTAAGCAAATGGCCCCTATTGGGACTGAACCTGCAACCTTGGCATTATTAGCACCATGTTCTAACCAAGGGAGCTCATGTGGGGGTTCTGTTATAGTCAGAGACCACAAATAATTTTAAAATTTGAAATCCCAAAATTTATTGAAGGCAAATGAGCAAAACAGTGCTGGGAGGCCGAGGAGACTCTTGCTCCGCAACGGTCCACAAGTTCAAAAAGCCAAAGCCCGCTTCTTTTATACTTGTTGCAATCCCCGCCCCCTTAGTCTCTTTCTCCTTCATGACTGGCTCTCACTGTGTGGACCTTATTCTGTTGCTAGGGGTCAGCCAACAGTCTGGTTAGTCAGCAGTCCTCAATTCCCGCCGTGTCGCAATCCCCGGATGAAGGCAGTAGATCCTCTTTCTGGACCCTTTAGTCGACTCCCCCTTTTTGCTTCATGCTTTTTCTTCCTTATAAGTGCACTTAAAGCATTATAGCTAGCATAACAGGATACATCTTACCATGGCAACACAACATTGAGGTTTGACATTTTGCAATTTAACATTTTGCAACCTAAGTAAAGCGTTAACCACATCATTGAAAACTTTATTATTACAAACTCAATTTTATCAGCAAATTATTTATCCTCGCCTTTATCAACCATTACAGTACCTCAGGATAGTACCTGAGATAACCCTGGGATGGGACACGGGCAGTGCCAGGACAGGGATTTTGCCAAGGTTGCTGATTCAGGGGCAGGACATGTTCCTGTCTCTGCCTGGTTTTCAGCTGCTGAGCAGCTGATCAGCCACAAAGTACCACTGAGTTCCCTCCTCTGCCAGGGTTCTGACAGCTCCGCAGTGTCTCCACCCACATCACACCTGCAGCCCCTCCATTATCACACCTGCAGCCACATCCACATCACACCTGTACCCACATCCACATCACACCTGCAGCCCCTCCATTGCTCTGTTCCACACCCCGGGGGTCCACGGCTTCACCCCAGGGTGCCATTGCCCACGTACCTGACAGACCCTGCAGGGAACACCCCCGAGGGGCAGTGCCCCATGACATGGGCTGGGGGCACCGGATGGGGGTTGCCCCAAACTTCTTCTAAGCCTCCAGCACCAGCTGCCCAGCAGTCTGGGGAGGGTCAGTGCACTCAGGCCAGACATTTGAGGAGCGGGGTGCAAGGCATGTGATCGATATGGAACCAACCCACTCAGCTTCCAGGCCTTCTGTGTGGAACATTTTCCATTGGAAAGCATCTCAGTGCTTGCTTGACATAAAGAACTGGAGTTGTGAGGCCGCGGGATGAACTTTCTCTGTGTTGTGTCAGGCAGAGATGGATCCAAGGGAAAGCTGGAGCTGCTGATTGGAACATGCCCAGTCTTTGGAATACACAAAGCTGCAGCTTCCAGCCCATGGATGGCGGGGCATGAGCTGTAACCACCATGTTCCACCCATGGACTGCAGTCCAATGACCCCCCAAAACTCCCCTCAGAGGGGGTGAAGCTGAGCACGTGGCAGCCCCTTGGGAAAAAACAGCAAAGCAACGGAGAGCGAGAAGCCTCCAGGCCCTGATAATGCTCTTGGTCTGGGCTGAAGGAGGGGCAGTGGAGCTTGTTGGGGTGTCCTTGCCCAGGGATTTCTTTATTTGGGATCCCCTGGTGAGGCAGCAGCTTGAGCTGCCAGAGGATAGACTGACCTGTGCCAGTGACCCCCTGGGATAGGGCGAGAGCCCAGTGTCACCCGCAGGGAGGAACGGGGGTGCTGAGGGGGGCTGTGGGTACCAGGGAGGGATGTGGGGCCTGGGAAGAGATGGAAGTGCTGGGGATGGGATATGGGTGCTGGGGATGGGATGTGGGTGCTGAGGAAGGATGTGGGTGCTGGGGGAGGATGTGGGTGCTGGGGAGGATGCAGGTGCTGGGAAAGGGTCACAGGTGCTCAGGGGGTTGCAGGTGCCCAGGGGCAGGAACAGAGCCTGGAGCGTGGCATGGACTGACCGTGACCCCCATTCCCATCTCCCTGTGCCAATGGAGGGCAGCAGGGAGAGAAGCAGGGATAGAGTTGAGCCCGGGAAGGAGGGAGAGGTGGGGGAAGGTGTTTTTAGGATTTGTTTGACCTCTCATTCCCCTGCTCTGATTTGATTGCTAACAAATTCAATTAATTTCCCCAAATCGGGTCTGTTCTGCCTGTGACAGTAATGGGGCAGTGAGTGACCCCTCCCATCTTTATCCCACCCCAGGAGCCTTTCCTTGTATTTCCTCTGCTCTGTGCAGGTGAGGGGAGGGATGGGGCAGTTTGGGGGGCACCTGGTCTCCAACCCAGGTCAAACCACCACAGGTGGGCATTTTTTCTTTTTCTTTCTCCTTGTCTTTTCTTTTTTTTCCCCGCCTTTTTTCTAATTGTCCAGTACTTCTCATCTTCCCCTATTTTGCCTTTTTTCCCCTTTGCATTTTCCTTTTTTTCTCCTTCCCCCATTTTCTTGTCTTATTTGCTTTTCTTGACCTTCCCCCCTTCTTCCTATCAGTTTCTCTTTCTTTCTTTCTTTTTCTTTCTTTCTTTCTTTCTTTTTCTTTCTTTCTTTCTTTCTTTTTTCTTTCTTTCTTTCTTTTCTTGCTTTCTTTCTTTCTTTCTTTCTTTCTTTCTTTCTCTCTCTCTCTTTCTCTCTCTCTCTTTCTCTCTCTCTCTCTCTCTCTCTTTCTCTCTCTTTCTCTCTTTCTCTCTTTCTCTCTCTCTCTCTCTTTCTCCCTTTCTCCCTTTCTCCCTTTCTCTCTCTCTCTTTCTTTCTTTCTTTCTTTCTCTTTCTTTCTTTCTTTCTCTCTTTCTCTCTCTCTCTCTTTCTCTCTTTCTTTCTTTCTCTCTTTCTTTCTTTCTCTCTTTCTTTCTTTCTTTCTCTCTTTCTTTCTTTCTTTCTTTCTCTCTTTCTTTCTCTCTCTCTTTCTCTCTCTCTCTCTTTCTCTCTCTCTTTCTCTCTTTCTTTCTCTCTTTCTCTTTCTCTCTCTCTTTCTCTTTCTCCCTTTCTCCCTTTCTCCCTTTCCCCCTTTCTCCCTTTCTTCCTTTCTTTCTCTCTCTTTCTCTCTCTCTCTTTCTCTCTCTCTCTCTTTCTTTCTTTCTTTCTCTCTCTTCTTTCTTTCTTTCTTTCTTTCTTCTTGCCTTTTCCCTTTTTTTCTGCTTTTTTTCTCATCTTTTCTCCTTTTTTTCTTACCTCTCCTTCTTCCCCTTCAACCTCTTTTTTAATTTTTCCTCTTTTTTAATTTTTCCCCTTTTCCCTTGTCTTTTCCTATCCCCCCTTCCTTCCCCTTTTTCCTTTGCCTTTGCTTGTTTTTCCGCTTTTCCCAGCCATTCCTATTCCCTCCCTTATCCCAGCTCCCGGGTGCTGCTCCCAGGGCGTTCCCACAGGTGCGAGGTCCCCGCCGCAGAGCAGCTGAACTGGGGCGTTTTGGGGTGTTTTCAGGGCGATTGAGCCCCTTGGGGCGCTGCTG
Source organism: Pseudopipra pipra (assembly GCF_036250125.1). NCBI lineage: Eukaryota > Metazoa > Chordata > Aves > Passeriformes > Pipridae > Pseudopipra > Pseudopipra pipra. The sequence goes on from NC_087576.1 coordinate 5,042,714, forward strand.
GTGCTGGTGGGGTTTGGAGCTCTGGGGGGCCAGAGCTGGGCCTGGGGGTGGCGGGGCCTTGGGCCGGGGAGCGGGGCTGGGGGGCTGATGGGCCTGGGGCGCGCCAGGGCCCCCCCGGGGCTGGGATTGCTGTGCCCGGGGGTGCTGGGACCTGGGTGGGCTCGGGGACAGGGACAGGGGGCGCTGGGGCCCTGCCGGTACCTCTGGTGGGCTGAGCCCCGTGTGGGGCCGGGGGTCCCGGCGGGGCCGGTTCCGGCGGGGCCGGTTCCGGTCGCGCTGCCCGGGGGCGGAGCGGGGCCGGGCCGGGCCGGGAGCGGCGGGGCCGGCGGTGAGCGGGGCCGGGGGACCCCCGGGGGTGCGGGGCGTGTGAGCCCCCGAGCCGTGCAGGGCCTGTGGGGCCGAGCCCCCCGGGCCGGGGGGGGTTCAGGGCCCCCCAAAGCTGCAGAGGGGCGCTGGGGCACATCCCCCCGGGCTGTGGGGCAGCGGGGCCCGTGTGGGGTGTGTTCCCCCCAGAGGGTCTCTGGGGGCTGTGGGGCCTGTGCAGGGGGTGCTGCCCCCCCATCTCGGGCCCTGTAGGGACTGTGGGGGGCAGGTGTGGGGTATGTTACCCCCCAGCCCTATAGGGGATGTGGGGTGTGCTGCCCCACCCCAAATCCCTGTGGGGTGTGTGGGGGGGGGTGTTACTAACCCCAAATCCCTCTTCGAGGGGTGTCGGCTGTGTTACCCCCCTCCCCAGTTCCCTGTGGGGTACACGGGGGGGTCCCTCTCCCAGAGACTGCTCCGTGTGCCCCAAACCTGCCAAATTCCCACTTTCCACCCCTTTCTATCTCCGGGATTTTTCCCAGGACGTTCAAGCCCCAGCACCTCTGCTCTCCAGTTTGGGGGTGTCCCCCCACCTGTGACACCCTCCCAAGGTACCTGACACCCTGGAGACCCCCCACTGCCACCAGGCCCTTCCCACCTTGAATCCCCCCTATCCTGGGGGTCCCTGACCCCAGCGGGGTCCCCCCCGCAACCTCTTTTCCTGCCTCCTTTGCCCCCACCCGACATTTAAAACCCAAATTGCTTCTTTTTTCCTCCTTTTTAGGGAATAAAATTCCTTACCCGCACCCCAGAGAAAGGGAGGGGGTGATGCCGATTTGTGGGGCTGGTGGTTGGGATGCTGGTGTTCCGAGGCACCCCATGGCTCCAGATGTGGGGGTGGAGGGGGCTGACGAGGGCTCTGGGGTCCCCAGGATCTCACTGCCCCCCTCATGCCCATATTTCCAACCGATCTAACTGGATCTGCATTAATCCCATTGGATCTGGGTACCCAACGTGTCTCTGAGGGTTCATCCTGCTGGAGAACCCACTGCCCCACGCCTCCGGGTGCTGATCCCCCCAGATCCAGACTGATTGCACGGGATCTGGGTTGATCCGTGTCCACACACATCTCCCAGGTGTGACACCAGTTTATCCCAGCTCAAATTCCTCTCTTGCTGCCCAATATCAGGATACCTCACAGCATGAGCATGTTTTGGGGTGTATCCACCCACATTTGGCATTCCCGGGGTTTGTCCCATCCCCCCCTTCCTGTTTTTCTTTCCCTCCTCAGATGAAAACCTGGATCAGCAATTCGGACCAAAACCTGGAAGTTTTCATCCCGTTCCTGGGAAAATACCACCGTCCGTTTTTGGGGCGCTGCTGCCAGACCTGCACCCCCAGGAGCTGGGTGAGAGAGTTTGGGAAGGGGCATGGTGGTGACAGGATCCCTGTGCCGAGGATCCGCGTTGTCAGTGATCTGATCCTGCTTTTCCTCCCAGGATGGATTCTATGCCGAGGATCTCTCCACTCTGGGATTCTGTGACGTCAGCCGTGTGACGGAGAGGGATACACGGTGAGGCTGGATCAGCTGCGTGCTGGAAAACAGCTGGAAAACGTCCCTTTTCCCCAGATTTCTCCCAAATCCACATGGGAATCCCTCGCCATCCTCCCCGCTCCCAAATTATCCCAAACCGAGCTCGTGAATCGTATTTTGGGAGGCTGGAAGTGGCGTCTGTGAGGGCTTGGGCTGTGGTCCAGCCATGGAATGGAGGATCTGGGGTCATTTGTTGTTTTCTTGAAGGAAAACTTGGAGTGTTGATGGGAAGAAGGTGGAGTTGGGGGGGTTGTTCTTCTCGCTGGCTCCAGCCGGTATCGCTGGGAGTGAGCCTGGCTCCCCGGGAACAGGGAAAAGAGCCAGATCCCTTTGGCTCCTCTCCCCTTTGGGAAGAATCCTTGGATTAACCATTGTGTGCTGGTTTTTATCCCACATCAGATCATTATCCTCCATTCAGCTCCAAATATTCCCAGCTCCAGCTTTGAAACCCTTAGACGAATCCCTTGGGATCCCAGGGAATGCAGTTCCCCTGTCCCACTCCGTCCCTTCCTACACGCTCTGGGATATCCCAAAGCTGTGTCCCACCCCACTCTCTGTGGATGTGGGGAGGATTGGGAAAATTCCGTGATTTGGGATGGCCTGAATGCCTGGTTTCCTTCCTGCTGGGCGGCCTGGAGCATCACCTCCAAATTCCTAACTGTAAAACGGAGATGAATCCCAAATCCTGGTAAAGGGGCATTCTGGGGGGGGTGATCCCCCTGGAAAAGTCCCCCCTCCAGGTTCTCCCTGTGTGTCCCCTCCAGGTTCCGGGGGTGGCTGGTCCGGAGGGTCTGCGGATTCCTCGCCACCTGGGAATGGGAAATTCCATCGGAGACCCCCAGGGAGCTCCCAGGGAAGATCTGCGGCAGCAGGAGGTGGGTGGGAGCATTGGGGGGATCCCGGGATCACCCTCAGCCCGTGAGGGGCGGGCCCCCATTCCTGGGGGATCCTGTTTAGTCCTTGGATCTCGGGTCAGTGGGATGCCGGGAATGCCGCCGAGGCTCCCTGGATCCCGGCACGCGGATCCCAGGGTGCTCCCCCTTCCCTTCCCCCCCAGGGTGCAGGATGTTGCCTCCAGCCGGGCCCGTGGATGCGGAGGGGATGAGGGATCCCGGCGGCACTGGAAGGAGGAGATCTGCCGGATCCTGGGGGAAATCCAGGCACCGCTGTCCCCTCTCCTGCTGAGGTCAGGGATCCTTTGGGGAAATCTTCTGGGATTCTGTGGGGGATGGATCCAGATCCTTTGGGAGGTCCTCTGGGCTTCTGGGGGGATGCACACGGATGGCTTGGGGGTTTTCTGGGATCCTTGGGGGGATATTCTGGGCTCCTTTGGGAACTGCCCATGGATTCTTTGGCCCGCTGCCCTCGGAGTCCCCCACAGCTTCTGGGGCCCTTCTGGCAATTCCTTCCGGGGAGCTGGAGTGGGAAAATCCAACCCCTCCAGGAGGGTGGGAACCAGAGGGAGCCTTCCCTTCCCCACTGCCTTCCCCCTCCTGTCCCTGAGAAGTGGGAATTCAGGGCTTCCTTGCTGGTCTGATCCAGTGGGAAAAAATGATCCCTCCAAGCCCTTAAAGGGAAGGAATTGCTCAGGGAATAAGGGCATGTTGGGATCGTTTTGGGGGGAATGCAGGGATAACTGATGGCAGCTCTGGTTGCCAGGGGAAAGGAGGTGTCTCATGCCATCCAACCTTTGCTGTGTGATAAAAGTGGGCATTTGCCTTTGTGGGAGCTGTGCTGGGAATTTTGAGGCAGGCTGGGTTGTGGCAAGTGAGGCAGGGGAGGCAGGGGGTGGGAGTGTTTGGGGGGTTGGGGGCCGCCCCGTGCCCGCGGGGTTGCTCATTGCCAGTTTTGCTGCAGGCTGTGCCACTGGATGCTCCCCAAGCTGCTGAGCCGTCTGTTCCTGAGCGTGCAGCTGCAGCGGGGGCAGCTGGAGATGGTGCTCCGGGCTGCCAGGACGGTACGGAGCCCGGCCGGGTGCTCCCGTTGCCCGGGAGGGCCGGAATTCAGCCCGGGATCCTTCCTTGCAGCCCGAGGTGCCGCTGGTGTTCCTGTGCACCCAGCAATCCCAGCTGGATGGGCCGCTCCTGTCCTTCCTCCTCCTCTCGCAGGGCATCGGGGCCCCCAGGGTGACAGTGGGCACCCGGATCAGCCCTGGCCTCCGGTAAGGAGTCGGTGTGGGATGTTCCCGGGGGCTGCAGGGGGATGCAGTGTGTGCCCACGGTGTGTTTGCCCCCCAGGTCCCTGCTGCAACGCCTGGGAGGGATTTTCCTGCCTTCGGGAATGGCGCAGGCACGGAGCGAGCGGGATGAGGGGCTGCCGGGCGCTGTCCTGGATGCGGTAGGTGCGGTCGGGGCTGGAAAATACCCTGGAGCGCTTGGGGAGGTGCCGGCAGCTCCCAGTACTCCCAGTGTCCCCCCAGTACGTGCAGGAGGTGCTGCGGAGCCGCCAGCCCCTCGTCATCTTCCTGGAGGAGCCCCTGGGTTTGCTGCAGCTCTCGGATCCCGCCCGGCGCTGGCTGCTCCGGGTGCTGCGGGCGCTGCGGGACGGAGCCGTGCCTGACGTGCGCATTGTCCCGGTGGGAATTGCCTACGACGTGGCTCCCGGCAGAGCGGGGCGGGATGGAGCGGTGAGAGGGGGTCAGGGGGGTCACCGGTGCTCGCCAGAATCCCTGGGAGCATCCCTGGGGAGTGGTGTTCCCGCAGATCTCTGGGGTTATCCCTGGGGAGTGGTGTTCCCGCAGATCTCTGGGGTTATCCCTGGGGAGTGGTGTTCCCCGAAATGTCTGGGGTTATCCCTGGGGAGTGGTGTTCCCGCAGATCTCTGCGGTTATCCCTGGGGAGTGGTGTTCCCCGAAATGTCTGGGGTTATCCCTGGGGAGTGGTGTTCCCCGAAATGTCTGGGGTTATCCCTGGGGAGTGGTGTTCCCCGAAATGTCTGGGGTTATCCCTTGGGAGTGGTGTTCCCCGAAATGTCTGGGGTTATCCCTGGGGAGTGGTGTTGCCCCAAATCTGCGGGAGAATCCCTGGGGAGTGGTGTTGCCCCAAATCTGCGGGAGCATCCCTTGGCAGTGGCATCCCCCTAAACCCTAATCCCTGAATCCCGTCTCTCCGCAGCCCACTCAGCCCCTCGGGATCGCCGCGTGTCTCCGGGCAGCATTCCAGGCCCTGCGCCGGCCCCGTGGCTGTGCCCAGGTGGATTTCTCCCAGCCCTTCTCCTTACGGGTACGGCAGCTGGGGATGCCCCCGGATCCATCCTGGCACTGGGGGGCTGTTCCCAGGATGTTGGTGGGTTTGGGGTGTCTGAGGGTATCCAGTGAATCTATGCTGGGTGATCTGGGCTCCTCCCAGCCCTGGGGCTGCAGGGATTGAGTGAGCTCATGGTGCTGAGGGCTGTGAGCACCCCCAGGCTCCTTTCTGCTCATTCCCAGGAATTTGTGGAGAACAACCTGGTGGGGCCGACGCTCAGCGGGAATCGGCCGGAGCAGCTGTTGCTTCCCACCATCCTTGGCACGTGGTGAGGAGCTGAGCCCCGGGCAGCGTTTCCCCTTGGATCTCTGCTCCCGGCTCCTCTTGCTCAGCCCTCTCCCCCCAATGTCCCAGCGTGCCGGATGTGGGGAATGTGGGCACTTTGGGTGCCGGTGTGGGGACAGAAGAGGAGATTTTGGTGACGGCGCTGGGCCTGCACACACTGAGCGGTGAGGGGTGCGGGTGGTCCCTGCATCCCTTGGGATGGCATTCCCTGCTGGGGAATGGGGGTGGGGGTTCATCACCCCCCGGATAACGAGCCCCTCTCCCCCCCAGCAGATTCCAGTGCCTGCTCCGCCATCATGGCTGTGGGAATCACCGCGGCGCTGCTGCTCCACAGGCACCGGGAGGTGGATAAGGAGCTTTTCATCTTTCCCTTCCCTCAGAGCAGCATTCCCAGTGGGAATCCCCTTTCATCCTCCTCAGAGCAGCATTCCCAGCGGGAATCCCCCCCTCTCCCTCAGAGCAGCATTCCCAGCGGGAATCCCCCCTCTCTCTCCGCAGGCCGTGCTGCTGCCCCGGCTGATGCGGGATTTCTCGGGGCTGCTGGAGCAGCTCCTGCTGCGGGGCCGGGCCGTGGGATTCCGCGGGCAGCTGCGGGCGCTGGTGCTGCACAGCCTGCGGCAGCTGCAGCCCCCCGGGGCCGGGCTGGGGCCCCCGGAGGCCTCGGCACGGGGGCAGCTGGTGCGGCTGGCGGGGGGCATCCGGCAGCGCCTGGGCGGGGAGGCGGCGGGGGGTGAGAGAGCCGGGGGGCACTGGGGACAGCGGGGACGGGGGGCAGCAGGGATGGGGGTGCCGGGCACTGGGGGCACTGGGGGGATCGGAGACGTCAGCAGTTGGTGACAGCGGGGACTGGGGAAGGTGAAACTGCGGGCTGGGGACTGCGGGGGGGTTGGTGACACCAGGGGTCAGTGGCACTGGGGGAATCGGTGATGCCGAGGGCCAGGGACGCTGGGGAATTGTTGGCACTGGGGAATGGGGATGTTGGGGGGGGACTGGGGACAGCGGGGGGGCACTGGGGACAGCGGGGATCAGGAATGCTGGGGAATTTGGTGACGCGTGGGGAACTGGGGACAGCGGGGACTGGTGACAGCCCTGTGCTGTCAGCCTGTGCCATCCGTGCCCTGCTGCTGGAGGTGCTGCCGATCCTGGGGACCCCCTGCGGCCCCCCCGGGATCGTGCTGAGCCGGGAGGAGCTGCTCCGCAAGATCCTGGAGGTGCTGCTGCTGCTGCCCCCCATCCTGCTGGGGCTGCAGGTGGGGACACGAGGGTGGCCTGTCACCCCCCACCTGCTGGGGCTGCAGGTGGGGACACGGGTGGCCTGTCACCCCTCTCCTGTGTCCCCAGCCCTGCCAGCCTCCCGAGCGCCACAGCCTGGACATCCTGGACAAGCTCGTCCTTGGGGGGCTGCTGGAGGAGGAGGAGGTGGGTGTCACCCCAGGAGCCCTCCTGGCACACACACGGGTCCCTGCTGGGGCTCAGGGTGGCTTTGAGGTGACAGCCCATTGTCCCTGCAGCCTGAGAGCGAGTGCAGGGGCTGCGACGTGGCCCCCCGACCCTCTTCCCGGGGCCATTCCTGCTGGGACTTCACCGATGACAGCGACAGTGACAGCGAGGACAGGGTCCCCAAGCGCTGCTACAAGGTACTGGGGTCCCCCACCGCCCCCTGGGCTGGGGTGAGGGGGTGTCCCCCAAATCCAGCTGTGTGTCCCCCCAGCTCAGCGAGCCCCAGGGCTTCCCCGGCTTCCTCCTCTTCCTCTGCCGCCTCCTGAGCCCCGTCCTGCGGAGCTACGGCCGGGCTGCGGAATTCCTGGAGAGACCCCCCTGGCCCCAGCCCGGTAGGACCCTCCAGAGTGGGGAACCCCTGGGGACCCTGGGAGGGCTGGAGCCCCCCAGGAGCTGGGATCTGACACCCCTCCCAATTCCAGAGGCAGACTACGTGGAGGCGCTGCTGGAATTCCTGGATGAGGATGAGGATGGTGAGTCGGGGGGGGGGGGGGGTCTTGCTTTTGGGGGTCACTGCCCCCCTAGACTGGGCTGGGGGTGCCCGTGGGGTGGGATTTGGGGGTTCCCTCGGGACTTCTCTCCCCACAGGGTATCCTGACAGGAGCCTGGCCCTGAGCTCCCTGCAGAGCTTCAAGGACATGGGGGTAAGCACAGCCACCCCCCAGCCCCCCAACATCCTGCTGCCCTCCCTGACCTCCCTGTGCCCCCCCAGGTGCTGGAGGAGCTGCAGACCCCCACTGGACCCCTCCTCCAGCTCTCCCAGCCTTTCCAGTCTGCTTCCAACCGGGAGAAGTTGAGAGCCTTCATTCACCAGTTCACCCAGTTGTAACCCCCCGCACCAGAGTCATAAATGGGGCCCAGGGACCTGATGCCTCGTGGATTTATTGATCCGGGGTGGGGGGGGGGAAGGTTCTGTCTCTCCTTCCCTCACCTGGGATGGAAAATTCCATCATTTCTGGTGGTGGTGCCCAAGACAGCTCCAACCAGCACATTTCCCCCCAGCCCTTCTCTGCTCACTAACAGTAGGTCCAGTTTTCAGTAAAAACATTGGGATAAATCAAACTCTCTAACACTATTTTTTTAGTATTAGAAAGCAGGCATTAGTTCAGTCACAGTGTTGGGGTGCATGGGGATAGTTCCACTCAACATACCTACCCACTTTCAAAACATTTCGTTATTTATACATTTTTAACAAAGAAATTCATGTTCATTGGTTATGTTACATAATTCCCTTAAATAAGTAATATTCTATATTCTATTGATTATTACTTTCTCACTTCTCATGCTAATTAGTCCACATTTTCAGTCTTTTTATTATCTTTTTCCCAGATAGGGAGCATTTCAGTAGACTGATTCTGAATTCGCTTTGTTAGTTTCTTCTTTATCTGTAGTTTCTGCATGTTCTTGTAGCCTATAAATTTTGAATTCCTGGTATCCAGTTCTCAGCAACTTATCTCTCTCCCCTAGGCTTTGTTCATTGAGGCATGTCGAAGTTGGTTTAGCAAAACTTTAAGTCTCAGTGATTTTCCCAGACTAGTTTCTAACAATTGCAGCTTTAAAAAACCTCTTGCTAAAGTGAAAAATTACACTGCTGATGATTAATTAAAACAATTAATTAGAAAAGTTAATTAGGAAAGTGAGGCACTGCCCTGGTTGGTTCCCTCACCAGCTGTGTCAGTTCTCTTCCACACCCTCTGGGTACCTCCTGGGCCGTCTCCTCTTCCCCCGGGGGGGTTCCAGCAGGTCCAAGTCCCCCAGGAGTACAAGGGCTGGTGACCTTGAGGCTCCTGCTGAGCAGATCCTCTACCTGTTTGTCCTGGGTGGGGTCCACCAGCCTCCCCCGGGACACCCACCCTGCAGCCCTTCCCCGATCTTTGCCCACAGCCTTATCACCTTCATCTCATGATTTCAGCACAGCAGAAGCACCCCCTGACCTGCCGAGCCACCCCAGCACCTCCTTCTGAGGAGCTCAGAGCCATCCAGGGCAGCACTGAGGTCATGCCCATCATCCCCCCACCCTTCTGTGATGGCAGCTACCTCAGAGCTCTCCTGCTGCTCCGTGGCTCCTGCACGTGGTGCAGCTGCTCTTGAGCTGGACTCTCACCCCCAACACCAGCCTGATGCCCCCAGGCTCATCTCTGCCCAGCCTGGGCTTATCCTCTTTCCCCTCCAAACCCGGTGAAAAGCCCCTTCAATCAGCTCCACCCGCTCATGGCCCAGAACCTTTTTCCCCCCTGGGACAGGTGGAGCCTGTTCCCAGCAGGTCCAGGGCCACCTAAACCACCCCAGGGTCAAACCGCCAAATGCCGCCCATGGCAGCAGCCTCTGCCATGGATCCATCAGGGCAGTTTTCCTGCCCCTCTCAGTACTTGCCCTGGTGCTGGGGGAGCTGAGAGCACGAGCTGGGCACCTCCTCCTTTGGCCAACTGCCCCCATGCCCTAAAGTCCCTATAAGTATCCTTGGGCTTCTCCCTTCAGTCTCATCACTGCCAACCTGGGCAACTCCTGGAGGGGGACAGTCAGCCAGACAGACCAGACCAGACCAGGAATGTTCCTTACCCAGGCCCCAGGGAAGCACAGACTTCCCTGGGGGATGGTCCAATCAGCACATCGGGGTCCCCGCTCACCATGGGAGGGTTTCTGAGGACAATTGTCCTTGTTTGCTCCCCTGTAGAACTACTTGTAATATGTGGGGTTGGCTGACAGCCTAGAAATCACTCCTTCATCACCTCATGGGGCTTCAAATCCCCCCAGACTGAGGGTCTATGGTGCCCAGGGGGTCTGCAGGGTTCATGGAGGCCTCGGGTCTGCGGTGGCCGGGGAGTCCCTGGAGGCCAGGGGTTCTGTGCAGAAGAGCCCATCCAAGGCCAGGGCCCCCTCACACTGTGTCCTCCCAAAGGACCAGCAGCCCACAACCACGTTGGCTGAGAAGAGGACAATGACAGTGGCCACCAAGGTGGTTTTCAGGGCACCCACAGCATGACCAGGACCACCAGCATGGGGATGGTGACAAGGACAAGGATGGTGATGAGGATGAGGATGGTGACAGTGGCACCGATGCAGCTGTGACTTGGACCGAGTACTTGCCCCTGGGGCTCCCCATGGACCTGCTGGCTCTGGGGGCAGGGGGCAGCACTAAGGGGTGGCCTGGGGTGCAGGGGGACAGGGGTGTGGGGCAGTGGAGGAGGGGGACCCTTGACATGCTGTCTGATGGCCCTGCCTGCGGTCCCTGCCTGCAGCCCCCTGCTCCCTGCCTGCTGGGCCCTACTGGTGCTGTCCTGCCCATACCCCTGCCCACAGTCTTTTGTGCTGCCCACGCCCTGCCCTACACCTCTGCCTGCACCCCTGCTGCCCAGCCCGCACCTCACAGCCCGTTCCTGCTGCTGCTGGTGCCCGTCCTGGGGTCACTGGCACTGCCCATCCCAGTGCTGCTGCCAGCGTTGGTGCCAGTGCCGTTGTCGGTGTCACTGTCACTCCTGACTCTGCTGTTGCTGTTGGTGCAGGTCCTGGTCTCCGTCCCAGTGTCCTTGTCATTGCTGTCCCAGTGTCCCTGTCACTGCTGTCCCAGTGTCCGTGTCTGTCCCAGTGTCCTTGTCATTGCTGTCCCAGTGTCCCTGTCACTGCTGTCCCAGTGTCCGTGTCTGTCCCGGTGTCCCTGTCATTGCTGTCCCAGTGTCCGTGTCTGTCCCGGTGTCCCTTTCATTGCTGTCCCAGTGTCCGTGTCTGTCCCGGTGTCCCTGTCATTGCTGTCCCAGTGTCCGTGTCTGTCCCGGTGTCCCTGTCACTGCTGTCCCAGTGTCCGTGTCTGTCCTGGTGTCCCTGTCATTGCTGTCCCAGTGTCCGTGTCTGTCCCGGTGTCCCTGTCACTGCTGTCCCAGTGTCCGTGTCTGTCCTGGTGTCCCTGTCATTGCTGTCCCAGTGTCCGTGTCTGTCCCTGTCACTGCCAGTCCTGTTGTCTCCGGTCTCCGTGGGGTTTTAGGAGTGAGGAGCGGGTTGGGGGTGCTGAGCCCTGGCCCTGGAGTGGAACTGGGTGGCACCAGGGGACAGACGGGGATCAGCCCCGGCAGGTCCCGCTCCGGGCTCTGCTCCTGCCCCCCAGCACCTGCAACCTCCCGGGGAACTGGGACCCTTTCCTGGTATCTGCATCCCCCAATACCCACATCCCTCCCTGGTACCTGCATCCCACACCCAACCCCCTGCTCCTGCATCCCTTCCCAGTACCTGCAACCCTCCCTGGGACCTCCCCCAGCACCCACATCCCTTCCACAGTACCTGCATTCCCCTCTGGTACCCATGTCCCTTCCCAGCACCCACATCCCTTCCCCCACTACCTGCCTTCCCCCCCAGCCTCACCGAGCCCAGGTCTGTGAGAGCCTCACCTCACCCCTGCCCCAAAACACCCCCAAAGGGTTCCCCCCCATCCCAATTCCCACAATAATTCAGAATCAGGAAGGCAAATCCCTAATTCCAGGCTACTTTTTGCCCATTTATTGGATGTTTTTCCATCCAGCAGCATTCCCAGCCCCCAGGAATCGTTGTCCTTTGGGGGGCTTGGGGGCCATGATGCTCCATTCTCCCACCAGCCCCCACTTCTCTCCCCCAAAGCCCTCATTTCTCTCCAGACTTCGGCTTTGGGGAATTTTCGCCATTTTGAGGGGTTTGGGGACATTCCCAAGCACTGGCACAGAGCTGCTCCCAGAGGGGATAACGCTCCTCCCTGCAGCTCTCAACCCTCATTTCTCTCCTTTACAGCACCTTTTTCACCCCTATTTCACCCCAAATTGGGCTCCAGGCGCTCCTGCTTCGCCATCCCCCTCTGGATCCCACAGAATCCAGCAGCAAATCCAAAACTCTTCCACCAAAACACTCATTTCCCCCCCTTTAGTAACTTCTTTGGGTGCTGACACCCCATGGTGACCCTGGGGGTCCCCAGCTGGGGGGGCCACACCATCTCCCCCGGTCCTGCTCCCCCCCAGCCCCCAGTGAAGCCTCCACAGCCCAAAGGGGGGGTTACCCTCCCCCCAGGTGCTGCTGGAGCCGGGATGGGATCCAGGAGCCTGGCACCACCCTCAGCTCCACCTGGGGAAGGTAAGGACAGCGGGGACCCTGCACTTGGGATGGATGGAGGGACTATCCCAGTGCCAGGCTGGGGGGTTCATGGAATCTCCCCCCTTCCACTGCCTTTTCCTCCTTCACTTCCAGAGATTTCCACCTGGAGGAGGTGAATCCTGGCTCTGTGACCTCTCCTGGCCCTTCCTGAGCCCCCAAACCAAGGGAGACACTGGTGTGTCCCCCTCCAAGGGCTGATCCACCATCAGAATTCCCTGTGCAGCATCCTGCTCCATGTCAGATCAGTCGGGAATCTCCCTCCAGCTCGACCACAGGGTCACAGATGCCAGTGAAGTGGATCTGGGAGGAAGAGGAGGGAGGGGAAGAAGGCTGAAGGCTGTGGCTCACATAGGCTTCCAGGGACCTCAGCAACTGCCTTGGCTTCTTTTTGGTGGATAATTCCAGCTCTGGAAGGATCAGAGGGGAAAAAGGTTGAGGGGAACAGCACCTGGATGGTGTCAGACGCCCAACAGACCCAGCATCCCAATGTTTTCCCTTGGAAAGGGTGTAATCGTGTTTTCCTTGGGATGAGGGAGCATGGGAAGCTCCTCTCCACCCCCAGCTCAGCACCAGCCTGACCCCCTGGGACTGGAATCCAGGGAAGATGGACTCAGCAGTGCCAGGTGGATCCCCATTTCCGGGGGATCCATTAGCTCTGTGGACACCAATCCCCTCTGGAATAAATAACTCATGGACTGGGGTTAAGCTATGGCTCTGTGTGAGCCTGGGGAGAAGGGAACGTCCCCACATGTCACCCACCCCAAGCCACCCTGGCACAGCATCCCTCTGAAATGGAAAATGGGGGAGAGGAAAAACCCCTTGGAGCACTGGGATAGGGAAATATTGTGGAAAACCTCAGTGTGAGGATTAAATGAGGAATGTTTGGGCTTCTTGGGCATTACAGCCCTTGGAACTGGGCTCGGATGCGCTGAGAACACAGTGGGGGGTCTTCAGGTTGTCCTGGGGTTGTTTTCCCAGGGAAAATAAGGAGAAGGAAAAGCCGGGAAGACAAACCCTTGAGGAAGGACCCGGCGTCGGCGACAGTCCCGCACTGCCGCTTCCAGAGGCGGAAGAGCCGCAGGAAGGCAGCGGCATAGAGGTCGTTCAGCACCCCAATGACCTGCTGCCGGCGGTTGCATTCCCTGGAAAACAGGGAGAGGAGCTTGGCCACATGCCGGGAGGGGCCCTGGATGCGGTTTGAGAGCCCAGAGCAGCCCCCCCTCACCGGGAGAGCCGCTCCTCCCGCAGCGCCTGGATGACGATCCGGGTGATGTTCACGGACATGATGCAGAAGGGAAAATTCTGCGAGAGAACCAGAATTCCGGCGTTATTGCAGCTCAGATGGAAAACCCTCCTCCCCTCTGGCACCTCCAACCCTTTGACACCAGATCTGTGTGGCCCCAAACCCACGGGATGGGTGACAGACCCACGTACTGGGATAACAGCTCTATGGATCCAGGCTCGGATGAATGCTGACGGTTGAGCCGAGCTTGTATCCCAGGCTTAAACCTGGACTAAAATGTGGAATTTAAGGAGACAGGCTCCACTCACTTCCATTTTCCTGTTGCCCAACTCTCCAGCCCTTTTATCCTACTCTAAGCCAGGATCAAATCTTTAAAATCCCATTCCCAGCACAAATCCAGTACCTGGAGCTCAGCTCCAGCCTGGATCAGGGCTCTTTGGGCACCACCTTCCTCCCCTCACCAGCCTGAGGGGGTTCAGCATCCCAAAAAAATCCCTGGAGAGGTTCTTGTTCTTCCCTTTCCCAGAGCACTGGGAATTCCAAGGGAGATCCCCCCGCAGGGAGGAGGGGGAAGGCCGTGCCTGGGTTTCATGCTGGGAGAGCTGGAAGATCTCCCTGGCCAGCGACAATGTTCGGGAGTCCAGGACGAAGAACAGGATCTGCATCAGCCCCAGCATTCCTGTCCCACGCAGGTCGGTCCCAGGATCCACACCTGGGGGGGCAGGGACAGCATGGAGTCACTCCCTGTCACCTTCCATTCCGTGGGCTGTTTATTCCCTGTCACTGCACTTCCAGGGTACAGGAATCCTGGGGATTCCCTTTCTGGAGGGAAAGCTTCCAGGGAAGGTCTCTAATGGGGCCACCACCTCACTCACCTGGGCATTAACCAACCCTGCTCCCCCTGATACACTCCTGCTCCCACACTTTTCCAGGAATTACCAGCTTTTTTAGGCACGTGGTACTGGGATGACCTGGCCAAGCAGTCCAGTTGTACTGGGGCCAGTTTGACTTACTATCTTTATGAATAAAGGGATTGAGGGTGCCCTTGGGAATTTTGTAGGCATACGGAGAGGAGTGTGAGGATTGGGGTGAGGCTGCACCTCAAATCCTGGGATGAATTTTGGGGTCCAAGAAGGACACTGAGGTGCTGGAGCGTGTCCAGGGAAGGGCAATGGAGATGGGGCTGGAGCACAGGGAGTGGCTGAGGGAGCTGGGATAGGACAGAGCTGCTCCAGGGGAGGTTCAGGTGGAGTTTGGGAATGGCCAGAGCTCGTTGCCAGTCCTACCCTGGAATCCCAGCTCCTCCCAGTGTGTCCCATAGCGGGGGCAGCCCCCGCGGGAGTGAGTCAGCTGCCGGTAGATGGTCTGGAGGATCCGCATGTGCACCCACTCCGAGTCATCCAGGGCGCCTGGCAGGGGGGAGGGAGGGACACCCCGGGGGGAAGGAACGCCCCACGTGGCTAAAAACACCCCTGGGATCTAAAAAACACTCCCCGGCACCCAAAACCAGCCCTCAGCACCCCAAAAACAGCCCCCGCTGCCCCCAAAACGCCCCTCAGCGCCTCAAACAACAGACCATCCTCCAAAAACCCACCCCAGAGCCCAAAACCACCTTAAAAATACTCACAGCTCCCCAAGAGACGCCCCTTGGCTCCGAAAAAACACCTCCTGGCTACCCAAAACTCAGCCCTCAGCACCCAAAAGATGCATCTTGGCACCCAAACAACACCCTGCAGCACCTAAAAACACCCCCTGGTGCCCAAAAAACACCCCCTACACTCTAAGAAATCCCACAGTGCCCAAAAAATGCCCTTTGGTGCCCAAAACCCAACCACAGCCCCCTCAAAAATGCCCCTCGGCACCTAAAAAATACCACCTGGCACCTTCAAAACCCCCTTGGTGCCCTAAAATGGCCCCTCAGCCCCCAAACCCACAGTCCCAAGGTTTCCCTGTGTGGGAACCCCTGGGATGGGCAGACATGACCCCCCCATGCTGAGGGACTGGGGGATTCCCAGCCCATCCCATCCCATCCCATCCCATCTGTGCACGGACTGAGGGGCAGGAGGGGCTGGGGGGATCCTGCCCGGAGCCATGTCCACGGGGAACGGGCAGGGGGATGAGATCCAGCGCTCCCCAGAGCCGGGAGCAGAGGGGACCCGGGGCCACTCACACTGTGCCATGGCCAGCACCAGCTCCCGCTCCCCCCGGAGCTGCGGCCGGAGCCGGGGGGGCCCCCCGAGGCAGCGCAGCAGCACGGACAGGCCCCCCCGGCGCCCTGGCCCCCGGACCTTCCTCTGCGGGAGAGACCCCAGACCCGTCAGGGCTGAGCCCCCGGGGGGAGGGGGGCTGGGTGCCCCCCAGCCCTAATTCCTGCCCTGCCCCCGGGCCGTACCCGGCTCTGGGAGAGACGGGGCTCTGGAAGTGCTGCAGCGCCTCCGCGAAGGAAATCGGGGGAGGGGGCACAGGCGAGGTGCGCCCCAACCCTGCAGGGAGAGAGGGAGGGGGTTAGACCCCCCCAATGACCTCTGCTCCCCCTGAGTGACCCTTGAACCCCCAGTGACTCTTGACCCCCCAGAGTGATCCCCAGGAGGGTGGAGCCATGGGGAACAGGGATAAAACAGAGAGTCTCCCACCCCCTCCCGCCCCTCCGCCCCCAAATAACCCCCCCAGGTGCTCCCCTGCCCATCCTGCCCTCCGGGATCCAGGTCCTTCCCTCCTCCCCAGACCTTTCCAGCTGCCAGGCCCCCGTTGTTCCCAGTACCTGACTGGATCTCTTCCAGAGCCTCCCACTCCTCCCGGGCCCGGAGCTGCTCCTCGCTGATCCCTGCCCGAGGGGAGGAGCACAAGGGTCAGATCCGGGTGGGAGACACGGGATGGGGGATTTGCTCCCTTCCCCCAACACCCCCCAGCACATCCTGGAGTTGGATTTCCCCTTTTCCAGGGAAAATCCCAACTGCAAGGTTTATCTTGGGTGGTCTTGGGGAACAAGCTGGGACCAAATGGATTTGATTGAGACCTCCCCGCTGGATCCCTGGGGTCCTTCCCAGCCCCCCCGGTGACCTTCCCACCAGGAAACACAGGGATTGATCCAAGAGAAGCAGGAGAAGCTCACCAGGGTCCGAGCACTGCCCCTCTCCAAGCACCAGCGCCTGCAGGACCCCATCCTGCCCCAGAGCTGGGATCTGGGGGGGAGAGAGGAAACCAGTGTCACCTCCCGGGACAGACCCCAGACACCAACCGACCCAAACCCCGAGGATTCCCCCCGGGAACCGCCCCTGTGCCCCACTGGAAGGCGGCTCAGGCTCCTTCGGAAGGGGGTTTCGGGGGGCGGTTGTGCCCCCAAGATGATTTTACACGGATACAATCGAGAGGCGAGGGGGAATGGGGGGCTGGAACCCCTGAGGTGAGGAGGCCCCCGGGGGCTCGGCCGGGGGGCTCCGGCCGGACACGCACGGGCAGGGACTTGCCGGGGGAAACACGCGCGGCCGCCGCTCCGGCCGCTGCTCCGGCCGCTCCGAGCCCCCGGCGCCGCTCATGCCCTGCGGGAGGAGAGCGGGGCGGAGATCAGGAGGTGGGGAGGAGGGTCCTGGAGATTGACACCCCCCAGGACCACCCCGGCCCCGCAGGAGCCCACTCGGGACCCCCCAGCCCCCCGCGGGCACCCTCAGGAGCCTCCTCTGGCCTCCCAGTGCCCCCCTCCAGCCCCTCAGGAGCACCCCCCAGGTCTCTCCCAGACCCCCTCCTAGTCCCCCAGGAGCCCGCCCCGGCTCCCTCGGGGACCCTCAGGGCCCCCCCAAAGCCCCTCCCGGGGGTCCCGTTCCCGCCCTGACCCCGCGGGACTCCTCTCGGCCCGGCGCCGCCGCAGTGCGCAGGCGCGGCCGCGCTGCACGCCGGGAGCTGGAGTCCCCGCCGCCGCTCGCTGGGAGAGACGGGGACTACAACTCCCGGCGTGCACCGCGCGGGGCGGTGACGGGGGCGCGCGAGGGCCAGAGCGCGGGAACGGAGACGGGCGGGACCAGAGGGCGGGGCTATGATGGGGGCGGGGCCATGCACAGGAGGCGGGACTCTGATCGAGGGGCGGGGACTGGGGACAGTGGGGCGGGGCTACAGGCGCTGGGGCAGGGGTGGCCAGTCCCCGGGACCAGTACCCAGTCTCAGCTCCCAGTGCTCGGTCCGAGCTCTCAGTGCCACTCCCAACTCCCAGTATCCCACTACCAGCTCCCGGTGTCAGCTCCCAGTGCCCCCTTCCCATCTCCTAGTGCCCAGTGCCAGTTCCCAGACCCAGCTCCCAGTGCCCTGTGACAACTCCAAGTGACCCTGTGACTCCATATCCCAGTGCTGGCTCCCAGCTCCCAGTGCCGGCTCCCAGTGCCCAGTGCCTAGTGCCTCCGTCCTGCTTGCAGCTCCCAGTGCCCTGTGACAGCTCCCGGTGCCAGCTCGCAGCAGCCACTGCCTGCTTCCTGGTTCCAGCTCCAGGAATCCCAGTGCCCGCCCCCAGTACCCGGTTCCGTGACTCGGTTCCGGCTCCCAGTTCCCAGTGCCAACGCCCGCCCCTCCCGCGGTCCTCCCGCCCAGCGCCGGTGCCGTGCCCCTTTTCCACCGTCCTTATCGGCCTTGTCCCCCTCGCCCCTGTTATTCCCATTCCCGCCGTTCCCGGCTCCCGCTCCGCCGGACGGCTCAGCAACATGTGGCTGCAGGTGCTGCTCTATCTCGTCCCCCTCCTTCTCCTCGTCCTCCTCCCCCTCTTCCTCATCCCGGTCCTCTTCCTCCTGTTCCCGCAAGTCTCGGGCGGCCGCAATCCCTTCGCCGCCGACAGCCGCCGCCCGCCGGGGCCGCTCGTCACCGACAAGGCTGTGCGGAGGAGCGTCGTCAAGACAGGTACGGGACCCCCGGCGGGCATCGACCCCGGGGACAGCATTGGCCCCTCAGGGCGGTGTCACCCGCCGGGGTAGCATTAATCGCCCCGGCATTGCCACTGGAGCGGAATCACCCCCCGGGCTGTCGTGGCCCCCCGGGGCAGCATCTCCACCTGGGGCAGCATCAACGCCCCAAGGCGTTATTATTGTCCCCCCCCCGGGTGGCGTCAGCCCCCCGTGTCAGTCTGAAAATGCCACCCAGGGTGGCATTGTCCTCCCCCCATGTGGAGTCCCCCCCTCTGTCAGTAGGACACCCCCCCCAGGGTGATGGCATTGTCCTCCCCCGGGTGGGGTCACTCCCTCTGTCACTCTGAAACCCCTCAGGGTGGCATTGTCCCCCAGCGCCGGAGTCCCCCCCTATGTTAGTATGACCCCCCAGGGTAGCATTGTCCCCCCGGGTGGTGTCACCCCCCGTGTCAGTCTGACACCCCTCAGTGTGGCATTGTCATCGCCCCACCGTTGGAGTCCCCCCCCGTGTCAGTATGACCCCCCCAGGGTGGCACTGCTCCCCCCGGGTGGGGTCAGTCTGAAGACCCCCAACATGGCATTGTCCCCCCAACGTCGGAGTCACCCCTGTGTCAGTGTGACCCCCCGAGGGTGACACCCCCCAGCCTGGCATCACCCCCTGGGTGCCACCCCCTCGCCGTGGTTTTGGGGGTGCCCCGTGCCCCAGGGGTGCCCCCCTTGCTGACACCCCGCTGTCCCCGCAGTGTTCTCGGCAGAGAAGGTGCCCCCGCAGCTCGATGCCATCGTGGTGGGCAGCGGCGTGGGGGGGCTGGCGGCGGCCGCACTCCTGGCCAAGACCGGCCAGCGGGTGCTGGTGCTGGAGCAGCACGGGAAGCTGGGGGGCTGCTGCCACACCTTCACCGAGAAGGGCTTCGAGTTTGACACCGGTATGATTTGGGGCTCCAAATTCCCCCCCAGATCCAAAGGAGGGGGCTGGGACACACTCGGGGTGGGAATCACACCCACTGGGGGTCAGATAAGGGGGCCCCAGCACCCACCCTGTGTGAGACAAGCCTGCTCTTCACCCCAAAATTCTCTGGCTGAAGGACACCAACCCCCCTGAATTCCCCATATCCAGCCCCTATGTAACTCTCAGCACCAGGAATATCACCTTAGGACAAACTTGGCACCTCCCTGGAAAACTCCTTGCAGTGAGGCAAAGTCCAGCTCTATGTATTCCCAGAGCTCCAGGATTAATTATTTACAGCAGAGATGAAAAATCACGATGTGTAACAAAATTCCCAATTAAAAACACCACGGCAAGCAGCATCCACCCCAAGTGGGAGGCAGGTGTATCCCGGATTTTCCCTTTCCCTTCCATAGGGAGCTGCAGAGGTGGGGATGGAAAAACAAGAGGAGGGTCCTGTGCATCCCAGGGTGGAAAAAAACAGGAAAAATACCAAAATGTAACAAAATTCCCCAGATTCCCAAATAAAAATGTGATGGCGAGCACTGTTCACCTCAAGTGTATCCCAGATTTTACCTTTCCCTTCCACATGGAGTTGATGGGGAGGGGATGGATAAACAAGAGGTGCATTCGGTGCATCCTGGAGTGGGAAAAGAAAGGAAGAAAAAGGAAAAAATAAAGAAAAAAAGAGGACAAAACCGGTAAAATGTCTTTTTTAGGGATCCACTACGTGGGGGAGATGCAGGAGAGCTCCCTGATGCGGTTCCTGATGGACCAGCTGACGGATGGGCAGCTGGAGTGGGCCCGGCTCCCGACCGTCTACGATGCCGTGGTTTTGGGGGACCCCCAGGGTGATGGCAGGACCTACCACATCCATTCTGGGGAGCAGGAATATTTCCAGAAGCTGAAGGAGCAGTTTCCCGGGGAAGCTGCGGCCATCGATGAGTTCCAGCGGCTGGTGAAGGTAGAGGAGCATCCAAGTGGGATAAAACAAGGGGGTTTGGATCTGGAGGATCACACAAAGAGGGGAAACCCCCTGGCACCCAGATATGGGGCACCCCCAGGGAATAATGGCCTTGTCCCAAAAGTGTTGGGGAACACATCCAAAGTCACCCTTTCCTGCCTCAAAACCCCAGCGTCACAGATCTTTTTGGGGAGATTTTCTGGGGGGACATTTTTTGAGGGACCTTTTTTTATGGAGCTTTCTGGGGGAGTTTTTTGGGAGGACCTTTCTGGAGGAGTTTTATGGGGGAGCTTTTGAGCAGAGTTTTTCTGACTGGGGAGAGCTTTTTTGGGGGAGTTTTTATAGGGAGCTTTTTTAGGGGGAGCTTTTTTGAAGGGAGATTTTTGGGGGGGAAGCTTCTTTGGGGAGCCAGCGCTCCCCTTGTCCACAGCTCCCCAGGATGCCCAGCAGTGAATTTAAGGGGAAAAAAGTACGTTGGGGTGTGTCCCAAGCGTGGCCCCGCTGACCCCGCGCTCCCCCTGCAGAGCACCAGCCGTGGGGTCGTGCTGATAAGCATCCTGAAGATGCTCCCGCAGTTCCTGGCAAGGCTCCTGTGCTGGTCCGGGCTCCTCCCGCGCGTCTGCTCCTTCTCCCGCATGGCCTCGCGCAGCCTCAAGGAGGTGGTGGAGGGTCTGACCCCCAACCCCGAGCTCCGGGCTGTCCTCAGCTACCTCTTCCCCACCTATGGTAGGTGACCAGGAGGCTCCAAGGTGGCGTCAAACCCTTTAGAAACAAACAAAAAAAAAGGCAAGAAACCCCTTTTTCCCATGCCCTCGGGAGGTGTGTGGGGGAGGGCTGCTGCGTGGTGGGTGCTCCACCAGTATCCTTGTCCCCAAGTCACCGGTGGGTTATCCACGTGTCCCTGTTGCTCATCTCCATCTCGTTCCCTCCACGTCCTTCACCTTCCCAGTAGGGCAGCATCGGTCCTGTACAAGGGAATGTCCCCACTTGGAACCCCCGAACCTCCCCCTTGCCTCCATCCCATCGCCCAGGGCTTTGCTCATGGTCCGCCACGACTTGGTTGGGTTGGTGACCGCAGGCTTTGCCACGGGGACGCCCGTGCCCAACGTCCTCCCCGCTCCTCCAAGTTCCTCACCTGCATCCCTCCTTCTTCCCAGTGTCATGTCTATGGTGTTCCTCATGCTAAACCCTTTAGGATAAGCCCCAAACCCGTGATTTGGCCCAAACCCACCTTGGCTGCCCCTTTTCCCAGGTGTGATCCCCTCCAAGGTCAGCTTCTCCTTGCACAGCATCCTGGTGAACCACTTCCTCCGCGGTGCGTGGTACCCCAAAGGCGGTTCCGGGGAAATCGCCTTCCACACCATTTCCGTGATCCGGAAAGCCGGAGGCAACGTGTTTGGGAAGGCACCAGTGGAGAGGATCCTGCTGGACTCCCAGGGCAGAGCCTGCGGTGAGCACCGGCGCGGGACGGGGCGCGGGGTCGCTCCCCGGTGCGGGGGGTCCCTTCACCAGCACCGCTCCTCCCGCTCTGGATTTTCCCTCCCAGGTGTGAGTGTCAAAAAAGGCCAAGATCTGGTGAACATCTACGCTCCCATAGTCATTTCGGACGCCGGGATATTCAACACCTACGAGAAGCTGCTGCCACCGGAGGCGCAGGCCCTGCCAGGTACCGGGCCCTGGCAGGGTTACAGCGTTAATCCTGTCCTAAGCTTCATCCCAAAGCGGATTTATCAATTAACGTTTGATTTAACGTTAAATTGTTCCTGTGCCACAGCCCTAAAAACACGGCCCTGGCCACTCATTTCTTCACGGGGGTTTTAATTAGGCCTAAATTAATCAGCCAGAATTGGCCGTAGTTAGCAAAGTCCTGGTTGGGTGTGAGGATTCCCTAAAAAGCACAGTGTAGGGCCTTGAAATTTGTGGAAGCTGGTGGAATGTCCACCTGAAGTTGGGTTTAGAGCTGCCAAAAAATCTGCTGGAAGGGGCAAGGGTGGGTGGAAGGGGCATGGATGGGGGCATAGTGGGATGGTGGGGAGGAAGGGGACGGGGTGGATGGGAAGGGGCACAACTGGATGGAAGGGGCACCAGCAGGAATGGAGATGGTTGGGTGGGTGTGTGGGAAGGGGGAACAGGTGGGTAGGAAGAGGGCGTGGATGGGTGGAAGAGGCACAACTGGGTGGAAGGGGCACACTTGGGTGGGAATGGGGACGGGCGGGTGGGTGGGAAGGGCAGGGTTTGGTGGGAGGGGGTCAGGATTGGAGAAACCACTTCATAGCAGAGGATCCTAGAAAAGCCTGATTTTCCCCAGAAAAGACTGATTGCCCTGTTTCTCTCCCTGTGGCAGAGATCCAGTCCCAGCTGCGCTTGGTGGCCCACAGCGAGGGCTGTCTCACCGTCTTCATCGGCCTCAACGGCTCAAGGGAAGAGCTGGGGCTGGAGCCCACCAACTACTTCGTGTACCCAGGGAGTGACTTGGATGGAATGTAGGTTTGGCTTCACCTTGGATGGACCTGCTTCATTGAGCATAAGGAGATGAATTCCTGGGCAGTGACTCAGAAAACAGGGATTCAGGTGTAATGAGGATTCAGGCAAAGGTGTGCACCGAACCCCACCTTGACCCTTGCATCTCCCTGCAGCATGAAGAGCTACCTGGATTCATCCAGAGAAGAAGCTGCCAAGAACATACCTTTCCTCTTTGTCACCTGCCCCTCCTCCAAGGACCCCACCTGGGAAATGAGACACCCAGGTGAGGCTGAAGCCCAACCACAAATGTTTGTGAGGGGCTCCAAAACTCTTGTTGGGGTTTGGTGACATCCAGCAAGGAGTTTCTGCTCAGCTATCTATGGTCAAAGCTGCTGAGCAGGTGGCTCATGGAGTGCAGCCTTTGAGATACCTGGATGAAGGACACGGAACCCCAAAGACCTGGGGACATCCCCTGGGTTTGGGTGGGGAGGGTTTGGGGCAGCAGAGTGGGGTGAGTGTGGGCAGAAGGATAAGTGCCCCATCCTTGTCTTCCCGCAGGTAAATCCACGCTGGCCATTGTCACCTTCGCCAGGTACGAGTGGTTTGAGGAGTGGAAGGACAAGCAGGTCCACAAGAGGGGTGATGACTACGAGGACTCGAAGAAGACCTTTGTGGACGCTGTCATGCAGACTGTCTACAAGCTCTACCCCCGCATTGAGGGCAGGGTGAGGAAACTCGGGGTTTGGAGGTCCTAAACTTGGGTGTCAGGGGTCCTCCAGCTCCTCTCTGGGTCCCCTCTACACACCCAACACTGGAGCTGGGGCTGAACCTGCTGGACGTGAGCTCCAGCATCTCACTAACCCATCACTGCTGCCTCCTCACAGTGCGGGGGTGAGTGATCCTGGAACCATGGAGTGCTTTGGGTGGGAAGGGACTTTAAAGCTCATCCCGTTCGACCCCCTGCATGGGCAGACACACATTCCACTAGATGAGGTTGCTCCGAGCCCTGTCCAACCTGGGCAGACCTGGACAACTGTCCCAGGATGGTCCTTCAGAACCAAAGCTGGGCAGAACCACCACCCAAGGGTCTGCGAGGGAACTCATCTCAGCCCGTACCCCACAAAAACAGCTTTCTGGAGCACAGGACTTCCCCCCACTGTCCTGGTACCCTGCAGACCACCCTGTTCCCCTACCCCTGCAGGTTGAGTACCTCTCGGGCGGGACACCCCTAACCAACCAGCACTACATCGGCAGCCCCCGTGGGGAGTCGTACGGCACCGACCACAGCATCCCCCGCCTGCAGGCCGAGGTCGTGGCTGCTGTGCGGGCACAGACGGCTGTCCCCAACCTCTACCTGACAGGTGACAGGGCCAGCAGTGTCCTCAGATGGGGACAGCTCTGGGGGAGCGGGGTGTGGGGGCAGAAAACCTCCGATCCTGAAGGGAAGAGCCACTGCAGTGCTGTGGAGCAGTGGAAGGGCTGCTGGAAAAGTGGAGTTCCACAGTCCCAAGGGGAGGAGGAAAGGGCTGTGCTCCTCCAGCTCTGTGGGGTTGTCTCCTTGCCCAGTGCAGAATGGGGCAGGATGAGGCCCTTTTCCTGCTGGGGAGAAGGAAGGGGTCAAACAGGGAGGGAGTTGTGGGTTCAGACCCCAGGGATGGTGTGGGGGCAGCTGGAAGGTGGGGAAGGTGATGCCCAAACCAGCATTTGTGGTCGGCTGGGATAGAATGGGGAGCGAGGGCTGCTCACAGGGGGACTGTGGCCACTGCTCCCTCCTTCCAGGGCAGGATTTGTGCCTGGGTGGCTTCATGGGAGCCCTGCAAGGAGCCATCATCTGCGCCAGCAGCATCCTCAAGCGCAACCTCTACGTTGACTTGGTGAGGCTGAAGAAAAGCTTGGAGGCCACCAATGCCAAGAAGGGAAACTAACACCTGCTGTCCCACCATCAGGGACTCCCCACTGGCCACCACATCACCTCCACCTCCGCATTCTCCGCTGTCACACACCTGTAGCAGATCCATCTCTGTGCAAAGCCAAGGATTTCAATCCAGGAAGATGCCATTCCCATTCCCAGCCAGATTGTCTGGCACCTCACCCACCTGAAACGCATCCCCTTCCACCACCACATCCAGTGCTTGTCTCTGGCCATGAAGAGGGTCCCCAAGAGCTGCCCCACAGAGCCATGGCCAGGAGAGAAGTCACGGTAACCCCAAAACAGGCAGCACCAGCAGGTAACAGCATCAAGCACCCAGAGCTGCTGGATCCCACCAGTGGAGCATGAGAAGAGCATCAACCTCCACCTGCATCCCCCAGCAAACACCCACCTTCACCTGCAGCCCCCAGAGCTGTTTTGAGAGCAATGGTACTTGTGGGCTGTCCAGTGCTTCCAAAATCATTTCTGGGGGCAGCAGGACCCCCACGCCCCGACATTCCCAGTGTTTGGGGGCTGCTCTTCCCCCGTCGCCCCAAGGCATCGATGGCACAAGCAGCTGCTCCTTGAGCAGTACAAAAGTCCTTCTGTCACCTGGGAAAAGCTTGGGAACAGTGTCAAAGTCCTGTCTGGTTGGAAGGGAAGCACAAGAGGCTGGAAATAAATAAATAAAATAGTGATAATGATCCTGGGATTTGTGCCTCGTGATGGGTCAGCAGGGCTGGGTGACGTGAGGGGGAAGGGAACGGGAAGGAGAAAGGAGAGCCCCATTGCTGGGGGCTTATACTGCTCAGTTTTGGGGAGGAATAATGACAGAGAGGCTGTAAATGGGGAACCCGAGGAAAACCAGTGGCCCATGTGGATTTACCTCCCTGTCACATCCTTAGAGTGGGCAGGGATGGGCAATAAGGCTGGGGTGTGGAGAAGCAAGATTCAGGATGGGAACAGTTCCAGGCATGGAGAAAAGCATACAGCAATTGGCAGGACTTTCATATGGACTTTACTGTTATTATGTGGTTTCACTGTATTCATGCTACACAGTGCACAACTGCACATGCCCAGGCTTCCTCCTCCCCCTTTTGCCTGTGCCCTGTTCTGATTTGCTCCCCCATTTGTCTGTCTGATAGCCCACCCGAGGTTCTGCCCCCTTCCTCTGGCGGGACGGTTAAGAATCGGGCGCACGCCTGAATAAACAAGTCTGCTTGCACCCATCCTCGTGTCCTGTCCCCTCTTCCCTTCGGACTGCGACAGATGGCGCCCAACGTGGGGCAGAAAAGGTTTTTACCTTAAGAAAACCTCTCCCACGCCACAAAGGGCTTAGACAGCGCTGAGAGAAGCGTTTTCGTCTCGCTGGTCCTTCCCGGTAGAACCCCAGATTACGGCAAGATAGCCACTGCACCAAGAAAGGTGAGCTCCGGGAAAAACCTCTAATCCCATCTCCCACCCTCACAAAATCAACTTTAAAACCAACTACAGACCAACAGAAGCGTAAGTAATTTCGCAATGGGCCTCTCGCTATCTACCCCTCAAAAGTTTGTATACCGCAAGCTTAAAGACTTTATTTTGGAAAATGGACACCCTTTAGACAAAAAATCCGCAAAATCCCTTGCTAAATGGCTTGAAAACAGAGGGGAAGCAATCTCCAACAACATGTCTCGAAAAGACTGGGAGAAAATTGGATACAATATCTGGAGAGCGAAAGAGAGGGGAGACAAAATTGCTACTGAGGCATTAATTGCCTGAAGATTGATTCTGATGATGCTAGAGCATCAGTTGATGAGTTCCAATGAAAATCTCCAAGAATCTGAGCAAAAATCCAAGCCCCCATCCCCAAAAATGGACAAGCCCCGTGGGTCCCGGAGTGGCGGGGGGGCGGGGGAGACCGCGGACGGCGGGAGGGAGAAACAGAGCACGGAATACCGGCATCATGGCGTGGGTGAACTAAGCGGCCTCGTGAGCGAAACCCAGGAGAGTGGGGAGCGAGTGCGGGAGCGCGCGCAGCGTGGAGAAACAGCATGCAAAGATTTCGCGCGTCTCCCGCCGGCACCGCCCCCCAGCCCGTCCATGGAAGCTCGGCCGGCACCACCCCCCAGCCCGTCCATGGAAGCTCGGCCGGCACCACCCCCCAGCCCGCCTTCGCGCCTGCCCCCCTACGCCCCCGGCACGACCACGGACCCTCCCACCAGAATGCCCTCTCCCTCCAGCGCTGCCTCTACCCCCACATCATCACCCTCCCGGGGTAGACGGAAACTAAGGAGCAGGGCCAGAGCCTCTTCCGATGATAACACCCGGGAAGATGGCCACGCCCATGAAGCTTTTGTTACCGAGGCTCCCGGCAGTTGCAGGATGGCAAATGCCTCTCTTCCATGCAACGATATTTGGAAAGCTTTCCGGACAGAAGCCGCACAGGCTAACGATGCCGAGTTTTTAAAAGCTTTTCCAATTTACCTAGAGGAAGGTCATGCCCCCGAGTGGCGTCCGGTGTCTTATACTATGTTAAAGGACATCAAAAAAGCAATTGTAGAGTACGGTTTAGGCTCACCCTATACCGTTGGACTTTTTGAATCGTTTTTTCTCGCCTGCCAGTTAATACCTTATGATATCAAAGCGGTAATTAATGGGCTGTTATCCACCGTGCAGGCATCCGTTTTTGAAGCGGAATGGAAACGTCTTATAGTTAAATATGTCAATGAAAAGATGGAGAGGCGTGGTATTCCTGTTAACAATGCTATTGATATGCTGTATGGAGAAGGCAACTATGCCAGCCGACAAGACCAGGCTCTTGTGGATTTAAAATACCTAGATATTACAAAAGATCTGGCAATGGAAGCCTTTAAAAAGGTTGCTGATGCATATGTCCAAACACCCTCCTTCACCCTAATTCATCAGGGCTCAACAGAACCTTTTGTGGACTTTATAACCCAGCTAAGGGAAGCTATAGCACGGCAAGTCCAGCAAAAGGAAAGCCAAGACATTTTGTTTAATAAACTTGTGATTGAAAAGGCTAACGAGGATTGCCAACAAGCCTTAAAAATGCTAAAAGATCCCACACTCCTGGAGATGATAGAAGCTTGTAAGAATGTGGGGTCTAATTCTCATAAAGCAAGACTAATAGCTGAAGCTTTAGCTGGACCACAAACCTGTTTTCACTGTGGGGAGACAGGACATATTAAAAAGAACTGCCCACAATTAACTACAAAGACTGAGCTTCCCAAGACGCCATGCAAACGATGTGGGAAAGGCAGACACTGGACAAAAGATTGCAGGTCTCTTACTAACATCTATGGAGAACTGCTGCCTCCTAAAAAGTCACCAGACTTAAAGAGAAAAGTGACTTTTAATTCAGTGCCAGATCTTAAACAGTGCACCTGTGAGCTGTCAAGAAACAAGGCAGCACCCCCTCAACCACGTTCCATCCTGCGTAGCCCATCCCTTCAGCAAGTGCCAGGAAACCACAACAATCCCTGCAGTTCAACTTGAATCAGATGAACTGATTATGCAAGTTATGCCCTTATCATGTGATCCCAATCCTAAATTCTCCCTTCTAACATGTTCTGTTTATTTTCCAGGATCTTGTAGTCCATAGAGACACCATGGAGCAGTAGCATCTCGGGCTGGAAACAATTTTTAGGGGGGGAGTCACTCAGCAAATGCAGCTGTCCACTTGTTTTGAAATTTTGCTTTCTCTGTTTGTTTTGTCACTAACTATTTCCTGTGTCACAGCATGCTGCAAGAAGGACTATCGCAACAGGCATTTTTCAAACTAATAAGAAACGTGAGATGTGGAGAAGCAAGATTCAGGATGGGAACAGTTCCAGGCATGGAGAAAAGCATACAGCAATTGGCAGGACTTTCATATGGACTTTACTGTTATTATGTGGTTTCACTGTATTCATGCTACACAGTGCACAACTGCACATGCCCAGGCTTCCTCCTCCCCCTTTTGCCTGTGCCCTGTTCTGATTTGCTCCCCCATTTGTCTGTCTGATAGCCCACCCGAGGTTCTGCCCCCTTCCTCTGGCGGGACGGTTAAGAATCGGGCGCACGCCTGAATAAACAAGTCTGCTTGCACCCTTCCTCGTGTCCTGTCCCCTCTTCCCTTCGGACCGCGACACTGGGGAAGCTGGATGAGGCTGTTTTCCCCATTCTCAGCCATGGGAAGAAGAATTCTCTGGAAGTGGGAGGGAAAAGACTTGGAGAGGGTAAGGCAGGCAGTGTAGGATCACCCGGGTGCTCCTGGTGTTTCCATCTCCCATCCCTCTCATCCCCACCATCCCCTCGGAGGATAAAATCCTCCTTTTTTTCTCTCCTGCCTGAGCCTGGGGTGCTGTGCTCCCCTCCCACCCTCTGCCTCACAGGTGCCATCCCACTCCCAGGTGACAGAGAGGACACCAGAGCTACGTCACTCAGCTGAGCAGGATCTGCTCCCAGGCTTCCCAAAGGAGCACCTGGGGCTCAGCCGGGGGCCTGTGGGAGTTTGGAGCCCACCTCCCCATCTGAAGGGACACCCCAGTATGTCCCAGTGAGGACATGAGGCCAAGCTGGGCCTCAGGGTCACAGATGCCAGTGAAATGGATCTGGGAGGAAGAGGAGGGAGGGGAGGAAGGCCGAAGGCTGTGGCTCACATAGGCTTCCAGGGACCTCAGCAACTGCCTTGGCTTCTTCCCAGCAGGTCCAGGGCCACCTAAACCACCCCAGGGTCAAACCGCCAAATGCCGCCCATGGCAGCAGCCTCTGCCATGGATCCATCAGGGCAGTTTTCCTGCCCCTCTCAGTACTTGCCCTGGTGCTGGGGGAGCTGAGAGCACGAGCTGGGCACCTCCTCCTTTGGCCAACTGCCCCCATGCCCTAAAGTCCCTATAAGTATCCTTGGGCTTCTCCCTTCAGTCTCATCACTGCCAACCTGGGCAACTCCTGGAGGGGGACAGTCAGCCAGACAGACCAGACCAGACCAGGAATGTTCCTTACCCAGGCCCCAGGGAAGCACAGACTTCCCTGGGGGATGGTCCAATCAGCACATCGGGGTCCCCGCTCACCATGGGAGGGTTTCTGAGGACAATTGTCCTTGTTTGCTCCCCTGTAGAACTACTTGTAATATGTGGGGTTGGCTGACAGCCTAGAAATCACTCCTTCATCACCTCATGGGGCTTCAAATCCCCCCAGACTGAGGGTCTATGGTGCCCAGGGGGTCTGCAGGGTTCATGGAGGCCTCGGGTCTGCGGTGGCCGGGGAGTCCCTGGAGGCCAGGGGTTCTGTGCAGAAGAGCCCATCCAAGGCCAGGGCCCCCTCACACTGTGTCCTCCCAAAGGACCAGCAGCCCACAACCACGTTGGCTGAGAAGAGGACAATGACAGTGGCCACCAAGGTGGTTTTCAGGGCACCCACAGCATGACCAAGACCACCAGCATGGGGATGGTGACAAGGACAAGGATGGTGATGAGGATGAGGATGGTGACAGTGGCACCGATGCAGCTGTGACTTGGACCGAGTACTTGCCCCTGGGGCTCCCCATGGACCTGCTGGCTCTGGGGGCAGGGGGCAGCACTAAGGGGTGGCCTGGGGTGCAGGGGGACAGGGGTGTGGGGCAGTGGAGGAGGGGGACCCTTGACATGCTGTCTGATGGCCCTGCCTGCGGTCCCTGCCTGCAGCCCCCTGCTCCCTGCCTGCTGGGCCCTACTGGTGCTGTCCTGCCCATACCCCTGCCCACAGTCTTTTGTGCTGCCCACGCCCTGCCCTACACCTCTGCCTGCACCCCTGCTGCCCAGCCCGCACCTCACAGCCCGTTCCTGCTGCTGCTGGTGCCCGTCCTGGGGTCACTGGCACTGCCCATCCCAGTGCTGCTGCCAGCGTTGGTGCCAGTGCCGTTGTCGGTGTCACTGTCACTCCTGACTCTGCTGTTGCTGTTGGTGCAGGTCCTGGTCTCCGTCCCAGTGTCCTTGTCATTGCTGTCCCAGTGTCCCTGTCACTGCTGTCCCAGTGTCCGTGTCTGTCCCAGTGTCCTTGTCATTGCTGTCCCAGTGTCCCTGTCACTGCTGTCCCAGTGTCCGTGTCTGTCCCGGTGTCCCTGTCATTGCTGTCCCAGTGTCCCTGTCACTGCTGTCCCAGTGTCCGTGTCTGTCCCGGTGTCCCTGTCATTGCTGTCCCAGTGTCCGTGTCTGTCCCGGTGTCCCTGTCACTGCTGTCCCAGTGTCCGTGTCTGTCCTGGTGTCCCTGTCATTGCTGTCCCAGTGTCCGTGTCTGTCCCGGTGTCCCTGTCACTGCTGTCCCAGTGTCCGTGTCTGTCCTGGTGTCCCTGTCATTGCTGTCCCAGTGTCCGTGTCTGTCCCTGTCACTGCCAGTCCTGTTGTCTCCGGTCTCCGTGGGGTTTTAGGAGTGAGGAGCGGGTTGGGGGTGCTGAGCCCTGGCCCTGGAGTGGAACTGGGTGGCACCAGGGGACAGACGGGGATCAGCCCCGGCAGGTCCCGCTCCGGGCTCTGCTCCTGCCCCCCAGCACCTGCAACCTCCCGGGGAACTGGGACCCTTTCCTGGTATCTGCATCCCCCAATACCCACATCCCTCCCTGGTACCTGCATCCCACACCCAACCCCCTGCTCCTGCATCCCTTCCCAGTACCTGCAACCCTCCCTGGGACCTCCCCCAGCACCCACATCCCTTCCACAGTACCTGCATTCCCCTCTGGTACCCATGTCCCTTCCCAGCACCCACATCCCTTCCCCCACTACCTGCCTTCCCCCCCAGCCTCACCGAGCCCAGGTCTGTGAGAGCCTCACCTCACCCCTGCCCCAAAACACCCCCAAAGGGTTCCCCCCCATCCCAATTCCCACAATAATTCAGAATCAGGAAGGCAAATCCCTAATTCCAGGCTACTTTTTGCCCATTTATTGGATGTTTTTCCATCCAGCAGCATTCCCAGCCCCCAGGAATCGTTGTCCTTTGGGGGGCTTGGGGGCCATGATGCTCCATTCTCCCACCAGCCCCCACTTCTCTCCCCCAAAGCCCTCATTTCTCTCCAGACTTCGGCTTTGGGGAATTTTCGCCATTTTGAGGGGTTTGGGGACATTCCCAAGCACTGGCACAGAGCTGCTCCCAGAGGGGATAACGCTCCTCCCTGCAGCTCTCAACCCTCATTTCTCTCCTTTACAGCACCTTTTTCACCCCTATTTCACCCCAAATTGGGCTCCAGGCGCTCCTGCTTCGCCATCCCCCTCTGGATCCCACAGAATCCAGCAGCAAATCCAAAACTCTTCCACCAAAACACTCATTTCCCCCCCTTTAGTAACTTCTTTGGGTGCTGACACCCCATGGTGACCCTGGGGGTCCCCAGCTGGGGGGGCCACACCATCTCCCCGGTCCTGCTCCCCCCCAGCCCCCAGTGAAGCCTCCACAGCCCAAAGGGGGGGTTACCCTCCCCCCAGGTGCTGCTGGAGCCGGGATGGGATCCAGGAGCCTGGCACCACCCTCAGCTCCACCTGGGGAAGGTAAGGACAGCGGGGACCCTGCACTTGGGATGGATGGAGGGACTATCCCAGTGCCAGGCTGGGGGGTTCATGGAATCTCCCCCCTTCCACTGCCTTTTCCTCCTTCACTTCCAGAGATTTCCACCTGGAGGAGGTGAATCCTGGCTCTGTGACCTCTCCTGGCCCTTCCTGAGCCCCCAAACCAAGGGAGACACTGGTGTGTCCCCCTCTAAGGGCTGATCCACCATCAGAATTCCCTGTGCAGCATCCTGCTCCATGTCAGATCAGTCGGGAATCTCCCTCCAGCTCGACCACAGGGTCACAGATGCCAGTGAAGTGGATCTGGGAGGAAGAGGAGGGAGGAGAGGAAGGCCGAAGGCTGTGGCTCACATAGGCTTCCAGGGACCTCAGCAACTGCCTTGGCTTCTTTTTGGTGGATAATTCCAGCTCTGGAAGGATCAGAGGGGAAAAAGGTTGAGGGGAACAGCACCTGGATGGTGTCAGACGCCCAACAGACCCAGCATCCCAATGTTTTCCCTTGGAAAGGGTGTAATCGTGTTTTCCTTGGGATGAGGGAGCATGGGAAGCTCCTCTCCACCCCCAGCTCAGCACCAGCCTGACCCCCTGGGACTGGAATCCAGGGAAGATGGACTCAGCAGTGCCAGGTGGATCCCCATTTCCGGGGGATCCATTAGCTCTGTGGACACCAATCCCCTCTGGAATAAATAACTCATGGACTGGGGTTAAGCTATGGCTCTGTGTGAGCCTGGGGAGAAGGGAACGTCCCCACATGTCACCCACCCCAAGCCACCCTGGCACAGCATCCCTCTGAAATGGAAAATGGGGGAGAGGAAAAACCCCTTGGAGCACTGGGATAGGGAAATATTGTGGAAAACCTCAGTGTGAGGATTAAATGAGGAATGTTTGGGCTTCTTGGGCATTACAGCCCTTGGAACTGGGCTCGGATGCGCTGAGAACACAGTGGGGGGTCTTCAGGTTGTCCTGGGGTTGTTTTCCCAGGGAAAATAAGGAGAAGGAAAAGCCGGGAAGACAAACCCTTGAGGAAGGACCCGGCGTCGGCGACAGTCCCGCACTGCCGCTTCCAGAGGCGGAAGAGCCGCAGGAAGGCAGCGGCATAGAGGTCGTTCAGCACCCCAATGACCTGCTGCCGGCGGTTGCATTCCCTGGAAAACAGGGAGAGGAGCTTGGCCACATGCCGGGAGGGGCCCTGGATGCGGTTTGAGAGCCCAGAGCAGCCCCCCCTCACCGGGAGAGCCGCTCCTCCCGCAGCGCCTGGATGACGATCCGGGTGATGTTCACGGACATGATGCAGAAGGGAAAATTCTGCGAGAGAACCAGAATTCCGGCGTTATTGCAGCTCAGATGGAAAACCCTCCTCCCCTCTGGCACCTCCAACCCTTTGACACCAGATCTGTGTGGCCCCAAACCCACGGGATGGGTGACAGACCCACGTACTGGGATAACAGCTCTATGGATCCAGGCTCGGATGAATGCTGACGGTTGAGCCGAGCTTGTATCCCAGGCTTAAACCTGGACTAAAATGTGGAATTTAAGGAGACAGGCTCCACTCACTTCCATTTTCCTGTTGCCCAACTCTCCAGCCCTTTTATCCTACTCTAAGCCAGGATCAAATCTTTAAAATCCCATTCCCAGCACAAATCCAGTACCTGGAGCTCAGCTCCAGCCTGGATCAGGGCTCTTTGGGCACCACCTTCCTCCCCTCACCAGCCTGAGGGGGTTCAGCATCCCAAAAAAATCCCTGGAGAGGTTCTTGTTCTTCCCTTTCCCAGAGCACTGGGAATTCCAAGGGAGATCCCCCCGCAGGGAGGAGGGGGAAGGCCGTGCCTGGGTTTCATGCTGGGAGAGCTGGAAGATCTCCCTGGCCAGCGACAATGTTCGGGAGTCCAGGACGAAGAACAGGATCTGCATCAGCCCCAGCATTCCTGTCCCACGCAGGTCGGTCCCAGGATCCACACCTGGGGGGGCAGGGACAGCATGGAGTCACTCCCTGTCACCTTCCATTCCGTGGGCTGTTTATTCCCTGTCACTGCACTTCCAGGGTACAGGAATCCTGGGGATTCCCTTTCTGGAGGGAAAGCTTCCAGGGAAGGTCTCTAATGGGGCCACCACCTCACTCACCTGGGCATTAACCAACCCTGCTCCCCCTGATACACTCCTGCTCCCACACTTTTCCAGGAATTACCAGCTTTTTTAGGCACGTGGTACTGGGATGACCTGGCCAAGCAGTCCAGTTGTACTGGGGCCAGTTTGACTTACTATCTTTATGAATAAAGGGATTGAGGGTGCCCTTGGGAATTTTGTAGGCATACGGAGAAGAGTGTGAGGATTGGGGTGAGGCTGCACCTCAAATCCTGGGATGAATTTTGGGGTCCAAGAAGGACACTGAGGTGCTGGAGCGTGTCCAGGGAAGGGCAATGGAGATGGGGCTGGAGCACAGGGAGTGGCTGAGGGAGCTGGGATAGGACAGAGCTGCTCCAGGGGAGGTTCAGGTGGAGTTTGGGAATGGCCAGAGCTCGTTGCCAGTCCTACCCTGGAATCCCAGCTCCTCCCAGTGTGTCCCATAGCGGGGGCAGCCCCCGCGGGAGTGAGTCAGCTGCCGGTAGATGGTCTGGAGGATCCGCATGTGCACCCACTCCGAGTCATCCAGGGCGCCTGGCAGGGGGGAGGGAGGGACACCCCGGGGGGAAGGAACGCCCCACGTGGCTAAAAACACCCCTGGGATCTAAAAAACACTCCCCGGCACCCAAAACCAGCCCTCAGCACCCCAAAAACAGCCCCCGCTGCCCCCAAAACGCCCCTCAGCGCCTCAAACAACAGACCATCCTCCAAAAACCCACCCCAGAGCCCAAAACCACCTTAAAAATACTCACAGCTCCCCAAGAGACGCCCCTTGGCTCCGAAAAAACACCCCCTGGCTACCCAAAACTCAGCCCTCAGCACCCAAAAGATGCATCTTGGCACCCAAACAACACCCTGCAGCACCTAAAAACACCCCCTGGTGCCCAAAAAACACCCCCTACACTCTAAGAAATCCCACAGTGCCCAAAAAATGCCCTTTGGTGCCCAAAACCCAACCACAGCCCCCTCAAAAATGCCCCTCGGCACCTAAAAAATACCACCTGGCACTTTCAAAACCCCCTTGGTGCCCTAAAATGGCCCCTCAGCCCCCAAACCCACAGTCCCAAGGTTTCCCTGTGTGGGAACCCCTGGGATGGGCAGACATGACCCCCCCATGCTGAGGGACTGGGGGATTCCCAGCCCATCCCATCCCATCCCATCCCATCTGTGCACGGACTGAGGGGCAGGAGGGGCTGGGGGGATCCTGCCCGGAGCCATGTCCACGGGGAACGGGCAGGGGGATGAGATCCAGCGCTCCCCAGAGCCGGGAGCAGAGGGGACCCGGGGCCACTCACACTGTGCCATGGCCAGCACCAGCTCCCGCTCCCCCCGGAGCTGCGGCCGGAGCCGGGGGGGCCCCCCGAGGCAGCGCAGCAGCACGGACAGGCCCCCCCGGCGCCCTGGCCCCCGGACCTTCCTCTGCGGGAGAGACCCCAGACCCGTCAGGGCTGAGCCCCCGGGGGGAGGGGGGCTGGGTGCCCCCCAGCCCTAATTCCTGCCCTGCCCCCGGGCCGTACCCGGCTCTGGGAGAGCCCGGAGCTCTGGAAGTGCTGCAGCGCCTCCGCGAAGGAAATCGGGGGAGGGGGCACAGGCGAGGTGCGCCCCAACCCTGCAGGGAGAGAGGGAGGGGGTTAGACCCCCCCAATGACCTCTGCTCCCCCTGAGTGACCCTTGAACCCCCAGTGACTCTTGACCCCCCAGAGTGATCCCCAGGAGGGTGGAGCCATGGGGAACAGGGGTAAAACAGGGAGTCTCCCACCCCCTCCCGCCCCTCCGCCCCCAAATAACCCCCCCAGGTGCTCCCCTGCCCATCCTGCCCTCCGGGATCCAGGTCCTTCCCTCCTCCCCAGACCTTTCCAGCTGCCAGGCCCCCGTTGTTCCCAGTACCTGACTGGATCTCTTCCAGAGCCTCCCACTCCTCCCGGGCCCGGAGCTGCTCCTCGCTGATCCCTGCCCGAGGGGAGGAGCACAAGGGTCAGATCCGGGTGGGAGACACGGGATGGGGGATTTGCTCCCTTCCCCCAACACCCCCCAGCACATCCTGGAGTTGGATTTCCCCTTTTCCAGGGAAAATCCCAACTGCAAGGTTTATCTTGGGTGGTCTTGGGGAACAAGCTGGGACCAAATGGATTTGATTGAGACCTCCCCGCTGGATCCCTGGGGTCCTTCCCAGCCCCCCCGGTGACCTTCCCACCAGGAAACACAGGGATTGATCCAAGAGAAGCAGGAGAAGCTCACCAGGGTCCGAGCACTGCCCCTCTCCAAGCACCAGCGCCTGCAGGACCCCATCCTGCCCCAGAGCTGGGATCTGGGGGGGAGAGAGGAAACCAGTGTCACCTCCCGGGACAGACCCCAGACACCAACCGACCCAAACCCCGAGGATTCCCCCCGGGAACCGCCCCTGTGCCCCACTGGAAGGCGGCTCAGGCTCCTTCGGAAGGGGGTTTCGGGGGGCGGTTGTGCCCCCAAGATGATTTTACACGGATACAATCGAGAGGCGAGGGGGAATGGGGGGCTGGAACCCCTGAGGTGAGGAGGCCCCCGGGGGCTCGGCCGGGGGGCTCCGGCCGGACACGCACGGGCAGGGACTTGCCGGGGGAAACACGCGCGGCCGCCGCTCCGGCCGCTGCTCCGGCCGCTCCGAGCCCCCGGCGCCGCTCATGCCCTGCGGGAGGAGAGCGGGGCGGAGATCAGGAGGTGGGGAGGAGGGTCCTGGAGATTGACACCCCCCAGGACCACCCCGGCCCCGCAGGAGCCCACTCGGGACCCCCCAGCCCCCCGCGGGCACCCTCAGGAGCCTCCTCTGGCCTCCCAGTGCCCCCCTCCAGCCCCTCAGGAGCACCCCCCAGGTCTCTCCCAGACCCCCTCCTAGTCCCCCAGGAGCCCGCCCCGGCTCCCTCGGGGACCCTCAGGGCCCCCCCAAAGCCCCTCCCGGGGGTCCCGTTCCCGCCCTGACCCCGCGGGACTCCTCTCGGCCCGGCGCCGCCGCAGTGCGCAGGCGCGGCCGCGCTGCACGCCGGGAGCTGGAGTCCCCGCCGCCGCTCGCTGGGAGAGACGGGGACTACAACTCCCGGCGTGCACCGCGCGGGGCGGTGACGGGGGCGCGCGAGGGCCAGAGCGCGGGAACGGAGACGGGCGGGACCAGAGGGCGGGGCTATGATGGGGGCGGGGCCATGCACAGGGGGCGGGACTCTGATCGAGGGGCGGGGACTGGGGACAGTGGGGCGGGGCTACAGGCGCTGGGGCAGGGGTGGCCAGTCCCCGGGACCAGTACCCAGTCTCAGCTCCCAGTGCTCGGTCCGAGCTCTCAGTGCCACTCCCAACTCCCAGTATCCCACTACCAGCTCCCGGTGTCAGCTCCCAGTGCCCCCTTCCCATCTCCTAGTGCCCAGTGCCAGTTCCCAGACCCAGCTCCCAGTGCCCTGTGACAACTCCAAGTGACCCTGTGACTCCATATCCCAGTGCTGGCTCCCAGCTCCCAGTGCCGGCTCCCAGTGCCCAGTGCCTAGTGCCTCCGTCCTGCTTGCAGCTCCCAGTGCCCTGTGACAGCTCCCGGTGCCAGCTCGCAGCAGCCACTGCCTGCTTCCTGGTTCCAGCTCCAGGAATCCCAGTGCCCGCCCCCAGTACCCGGTTCCGTGACTCGGTTCCGGCTCCCAGTTCCCAGTGCCAACGCCCGCCCCTCCCGCGGTCCTCCCGCCCAGCGCCGGTGCCGTGCCCCTTTTCCACCGTCCTTATCGGCCTTGTCCCCCTCGCCCCTGTTATTCCCATTCCCGCCGTTCCCGGCTCCCGCTCCGCCGGACGGCTCAGCAACATGTGGCTGCAGGTGCTGCTCTATCTCGTCCCCCTCCTTCTCCTCGTCCTCCTCCCCCTCTTCCTCATCCCGGTCCTCTTCCTCCTGTTCCCGCAAGTCTCGGGCGGCCGCAATCCCTTCGCCGCCGACAGCCGCCGCCCGCCGGGGCCGCTCGTCACCGACAAGGCTGTGCGGAGGAGCGTCGTCAAGACAGGTACGGGACCCCCGGCGGGCATCGACCCCGGGGACAGCATTGGCCCCTCAGGGCGGTGTCACCCGCCGGGGTAGCATTAATCGCCCCGGCATTGCCACTGGAGCGGAATCACCCCCCGGGCTGTCGTGGCCCCCCGGGGCAGCATCTCCACCTGGGGCAGCATCAACGCCCCAAGGCGTTATTATTGTCCCCCCCCCGGGTGGCGTCAGCCCCCCGTGTCAGTCTGAAAATGCCACCCAGGGTGGCATTGTCCCCCCCCCATGTGGAGTCCCCCCCTCTGTCAGTAGGACACCCCCCCCAGGGTGATGGCATTGTCCTCCCCCGGGTGGGGTCACTCCCTCTGTCACTCTGAAACCCCTCAGGGTGGCATTGTCCCCCAGCGCCGGAGTCCCCCCCTATGTTAGTATGACCCCCCAGGGTAGCATTGTCCCCCCGGGTGGTGTCACCCCCCGTGTCAGTCTGACACCCCTCAGTGTGGCATTGTCATCGCCCCACCGTTGGAGTCCCCCCCCGTGTCAGTATGACCCCCCCAGGGTGGCACTGCTCCCCCCGGGTGGGGTCAGTCTGAAGACCCCCAACATGGCATTGTCCCCCCAACGTCGGAGTCACCCCTGTGTCAGTGTGACCCCCCGAGGGTGACACCCCCCAGCCTGGCATCACCCCCTGGGTGCCACCCCCTCGCCGTGGTTTTGGGGGTGCCCCGTGCCCCAGGGGTGCCCCCCTTGCTGACACCCCCGCTGTCCCCGCAGTGTTCTCGGCAGAGAAGGTGCCCCCGCAGCTCGATGCCATCGTGGTGGGCAGCGGCGTGGGGGGGCTGGCGGCGGCCGCACTCCTGGCCAAGACCGGCCAGCGGGTGCTGGTGCTGGAGCAGCACGGGAAGCTGGGGGGCTGCTGCCACACCTTCACCGAGAAGGGCTTCGAGTTTGACACCGGTATGATTTGGGGCTCCAAATTCCCCCCCAGATCCAAAGGAGGGGGCTGGGACACACTCGGGGTGGGAATCACACCCACTGGGGGTCAGATAAGGGGGCCCCAGCACCCACCCTGTGTGAGACAAGCCTGCTCTTCACCCCAAAATTCTCTGGCTGAAGGACACCAACCCCCCTGAATTCCCCATATCCAGCCCCTATGTAACTCTCAGCACCAGGAATATCACCTTAGGACAAACTTGGCACCTCCCTGGAAAACTCCTTGCAGTGAGGCAAAGTCCAGCTCTATGTATTCCCAGAGCTCCAGGATTAATTATTTACAGCAGAGATGAAAAATCACGATGTGTAACAAAATTCCCAATTAAAAACACCACGGCAAGCAGCATCCACCCCAAGTGGGAGGCAGGTGTATCCCGGATTTTCCCTTTCCCTTCCATAGGGAGCTGCAGAGGTGGGGATGGAAAAACAAGAGGAGGGTCCTGTGCATCCCAGGGTGGAAAAAAACAGGAAAAATACCAAAATGTAACAAAATTCCCCAGATTCCCAAATAAAAATGTGATGGCGAGCACTGTTCACCTCAAGTGTATCCCAGATTTTACCTTTCCCTTCCACATGGAGTTGATGGGGAGGGGATGGATAAACAAGAGGTGCATTCGGTGCATCCTGGAGTGGGAAAAGAAAAGAAGAAAAAGGAAAAAATAAAGAAAAAAAGAGGACAAAACCGGTAAAATGTCTTTTTTAGGGATCCACTACGTGGGGGAGATGCAGGAGAGCTCCCTGATGCGGTTCCTGGTGGACCAGCTGACGGATGGGCAGCTGGAGTGGGCCCGGCTCCCGACCGTCTACGATGCCGTGGTTTTGGGGGACCCCCAGGGTGATGGCAGGACCTACCACATCCATTCTGGGGAGCAGGAATATTTCCAGAAGCTGAAGGAGCAGTTTCCCGGGGAAGCTGCGGCCATCGATGAGTTCCAGCGGCTGGTGAAGGTAGAGGAGCATCCAAGTGGGATAAAACAAGGGGGTTTGGATCTGGAGGATCACACAAAGAGGGGAAACCCCCTGGCACCCAGATATTGGGCACCCCCAGGGAATAATGGCCTTGTCCCAAAAGTGTTGGGGAACACATCCAAAGTCACCCTTTCCTGCCTCAAAACCCCAGCGTCACAGATCTTTTTGGGGAGATTTTCTGGGGGGACATTTTTTGAGGGACCTTTTTTTATGGAGCTTTCTGGGGGAGTTTTTTGGGAGGACCTTTCTGGAGGAGTTTTATGGGGGAGCTTTTGAGCAGAGTTTTTCTGACTGGGGAGAGCTTTTTTGGGGGAGTTTTTATAGGGAGCTTTTTTAGGGGGAGCTTTTTTGAAGGGAGATTTTTGGGGGGGAAGCTTCTTTGGGGAGCCAGCGCTCCCCTTGTCCACAGCTCCCCAGGATGCCCAGCAGTGAATTTAAGGGGAAAAAAGTACGTTGGGGTGTGTCCCAAGCATGGCCCCGCTGACCCCGCGCTCCCCCTGCAGAGCACCAGCCGTGGGGTCGTGCTGATAAGCATCCTGAAGATGCTCCCGCAGTTCCTGGCAAGGCTCCTGTGCTGGTCCGGGCTCCTCCCGCGCGTCTGCTCCTTCTCCCGCATGGCCTCGCGCAGCCTCAAGGAGGTGGTGGAGGGTCTGACCCCCAACCCCGAGCTCCGGGCTGTCCTCAGCTACCTCTTCCCCACCTATGGTAGGTGACCAGGA
Source organism: Pseudopipra pipra (assembly GCF_036250125.1). Lineage (NCBI taxonomy): Eukaryota > Metazoa > Chordata > Aves > Passeriformes > Pipridae > Pseudopipra > Pseudopipra pipra. Next base: position 5,083,453 of record NC_087576.1, read on the forward strand.
GGCTCCAAGGTGGCGTCAAACCCTTTAGAAACAAACAAAAAAAAAGGCAAGAAACCCCTTTTTTCCATGCCCTCGGGAGGTGTGTGGGGGAGGGCTGCTGCGTGGTGGGTGCTCCACCAGTATCCTTGTCCCCAAGTCACCGGTGGGTTATCCACGTGTCCCTGTTGCTCGTCTCCATCTCGTTCCCTCCACGTCCTTCACCTTCCCAGTAGGGCAGCATCGGTCCTGTACAAGGGAATGTCCCCACTTGGAACCCCCGAACCTCCCCCTTGCCTCCATCCCATCGCCCAGGGCTTTGCTCATGGTCCGCCACGACTTGGTTGGGTTGGTGACCGCAGGCTTTGCCACGGGGACGCCCGTGCCCAACGTCCTCCCCGCTCCTCCAAGTTCCTCACCTGCATCCCTCCTTCTTCCCAGTGTCATGTCTATGGTGTTCCTCATGCTAAACCCTTTAGGATAAGCCCCAAACCCGTGATTTGGCCCAAACCCACCTTGGCTGCCCCTTTTCCCAGGTGTGATCCCCTCCAAGGTCAGCTTCTCCTTGCACAGCATCCTGGTGAACCACTTCCTCCGCGGTGCGTGGTACCCCAAAGGCGGTTCCGGGGAAATCGCCTTCCACACCATTTCCGTGATCCGGAAAGCCGGAGGCAACGTGTTTGGGAAGGCACCAGTGGAGAGGATCCTGCTGGACTCCCAGGGCAGAGCCTGCGGTGAGCACCGGCGCGGGACGGGGCGCGGGGTCGCTCCCCGGTGCGGGGGGTCCCTTCACCAGCACCGCTCCTCCCGCTCTGGATTTTCCCTCCCAGGTGTGAGTGTCAAAAAAGGCCAAGATCTGGTGAACATCTACGCTCCCATAGTCATTTCGGACGCCGGGATATTCAACACCTACGAGAAGCTGCTGCCACCGGAGGCGCAGGCCCTGCCAGGTACCGGGCCCTGGCAGGGTTACAGCGTTAATCCTGTCCTAAGCTTCATCCCAAAGCGGATTTATCAATTAACGTTTGATTTAACGTTAAATTGTTCCTGTGCCACAGCCCTAAAAACACGGCCCTGGCCACTCATTTCTTCACGGGGGTTTTAATTAGGCCTAAATTAATCAGCCAGAATTGGCCGTAGTTAGCAAAGTCCTGGTTGGGTGTGAGGATTCCCTAAAAAGCACAGTGTAGGGCCTTGAAATTTGTGGAAGCTGGTGGAATGTCCACCTGAAGTTGGGTTTAGAGCTGCCAAAAAATCTGCTGGAAGGGGCAAGGGTGGGTGGAAGGGGCATGGATGGGGGCATAGTGGGATGGTGGGGTGGAAGGGGACGGGGTGGATGGGAAGGGGCACAACTGGATGGAAGGGGCACCAGCAGGAATGGAGATGGTTGGGTGGGTGTGTGGGAAGGGGGAACAGGTGGGTAGGAAGAGGGCGTGGATGGGTGGAAGAGGCACAACTGGGTGGAAGGGGCACACTTGGGTGGGAATGGGGACGGGTGGGTGGGTGGGAAGGGCAGGGTTTGGTGGGAGGGGGTCAGGATTGGAGAAACCACTTCATAGCAGAGGATCCTAGAAAAGCCTGATTTTCCCCAGAAAAGACTGATTGCCCTGTTTCTCTCCCTGTGGCAGAGATCCAGTCCCAGCTGCGCTTGGTGGCCCACGGCGAGGGCTGTCTCACCGTCTTCATCGGCCTCAACGGCTCAAGGGAAGAGCTGGGGCTGGAGCCCACCAACTACTTCGTGTACCCAGGGAGTGACTTGGATGGAATGTAGGTTTGGCTTCACCTTGGATGGACCTGCTTCATTGAGCATAAGGAGATGAATTCCTGGGCAGTGACTCAGAAAACAGGGATTCAGGTGTAATGAGGATTCAGGCAAAGGTGTGCACCGAACCCCACCTTGACCCTTGCATCTCCCTGCAGCATGAAGAGCTACCTGGATTCATCCAGAGAAGAAGCTGCCAAGAACATACCTTTCCTCTTTGTCACCTGCCCCTCCTCCAAGGACCCCACCTGGGAAATGAGACACCCAGGTGAGGCTGAAGCCCAACCACAAATGTTTGTGAGGGGCTCCAAAACTCTTGTTGGGGTTTGGTGACATCCAGCAAGGAGTTTCTGCTCAGCTATCTATGGTCAAAGCTGCTGAGCAGGTGGCTCATGGAGTGCAGCCTTTGAGATACCTGGATGAAGGACACGGAACCCCAAAGACCTGGGGACATCCCCTGGGTTTGGGTGGGGAGGGTTTGGGGCAGCAGAGTGGGGTGAGTGTGGGCAGAAGGATAAGTGCCCCATCCTTGTCTTCCCGCAGGTAAATCCACGCTGGCCATTGTCACCTTCGCCAGGTACGAGTGGTTTGAGGAGTGGAAGGACAAGCAGGTCCACAAGAGGGGTGATGACTACGAGGACTTGAAGAAGACCTTTGTGGACGCTGTCATGCAGACTGTCTACAAGCTCTACCCCCGCATTGAGGGCAGGGTGAGGAAACTCGGGGTTTGGAGGTCCTAAACTTGGGTGTCAGGGGTCCTCCAGCTCCTCTCTGGGTCCCCTCTACACACCCAACACTGGAGCTGGGGCTGAACCTGCTGGACGTGAGCTCCAGCATCTCACTAACCCATCACTGCTGCCTCCTCACAGTGCGGGGGTGAGTGATCCTGGAACCATGGAGTGCTTTGGGTGGGAAGGGACTTTAAAGCTCATCCCGTTCGACCCCCTGCATGGGCAGACACACGTTCCACTAGATGAGGTTGCTCCGAGCCCTGTCCAACCTGGGCAGACCTGGACAACTGTCCCAGGATGGTCCTTCAGAACCAAAGCTGGGCAGAACCACCACCCAAGGGTCTGCGAGGGAACTCATCTCAGCCCGTACCCCCCAAAAACAGCTTTCTGGAGCACAGGACTTCCCCCCACTGTCCTGGTACCCTGCAGACCACCCTGTTCCCCTACCCCTGCAGGTTGAGTACCTCTCGGGCGGGACACCCCTAACCAACCAGCACTACATCGGCAGCCCCCGTGGGGAGTTGTACGGCACCGACCACAGCATCCCCCGCCTGCAGGCCGAGGTCGTGGCTGCTGTGCGGGCACAGACGGCTGTCCCCAACCTCTACCTGACAGGTGACAGGGCCAGCAGTGTCCTCAGATGGGGACAGCTCTGGGGGAGCGGGGTGTGGGGGCAGAAAACCTCCGATCCTGAAGGGAAGAGCCACTGCAGTGCTGTGGAGCAGTGGAAGGGCTGCTGGAAAAGTGGAGTTCCACAGTCCCAAGGGGAGGAGGAAAGGGCTGTGCTCCTCCAGCTCTGTGGGGTTGTCTCCTTGCCCAGTGCAGAATGGGGCAGGATGAGGCCCTTTTCCTGCTGGGGTGAAGGAAGGGGTCAAACAGGGAGGGAGTTGTGGGTTCAGACCCCAGGGATGGTGTGGGGGCAGCTGGAAGGTGGGGAAGGTGATGCCCAAACCAGCATTTGTGGTCGGCTGGGATAGAATGGGGAGCGAGGGCTGCTCACAGGGGGACTGTGGCCACTGCTCCCTCCTTCCAGGGCAGGATTTGTGCCTGGGTGGCTTCATGGGAGCCCTGCAAGGAGCCATCATCTGCGCCAGCAGCATCCTCAAGCGCAACCTCTACGTTGACTTGGTGAGGCTGAAGAAAAGCTTGGAGGCCACCAATGCCAAGAAGGGAAACTAACACCTGCTGTCCCATCATCAGGGACTCCCCACTGGCCACCACATCACCTCCACCTCCGCATTCTCCGCTGTCACACACCTGTAGCAGATCCATCTCTGTGCAAAGCCAAGGATTTCAATCCAGGAAGATGCCATTCCCATTCCCAGCCAGATTGTCTGGCACCTCACCCACCTGAAACGCATCCCCTTCCACCACCACATCCAGTGCTTGTCTCTGGCCATGAAGAGGGTCCCCAAGAGCTGCCCCACAGAGCCATGGCCAGGAGAGAAGTCACGGTAACCCCAAAACAGGCAGCACCAGCAGGTAACAGCATCAAGCACCCAGAGCTGCTGGATCCCACCAGTGGAGCATGAGAAGAGCATCAACCTCCACCTGCATCCCCCAGCAAACACCCACCTTCACCTGCAGCCCCCAGAGCTGTTTTGAGAGCAATGGTACTTGTGGGCTGTCCAGTGCTTCCAAAATCATTTCTGGGGGCAGCAGGACCCCCACGCCCCGACATTCCCAGTGTTTGGGGGCTGCTCTTCCCCCGTCGCCCCAAGGCATCGATGGCACAAGCAGCTGCTCCTTGAGCAGTACAAAAGTCCTTCTGTCACCTGGGAAAAGCTTGGGAACAGTGTCAAAGTCCTGTCTGGTTGGAAGGGAAGCACAAGAGGCTGGAAATAAATAAATAAAATAGTGATAATGATCCTGGGATTTGTGCCTCGTGATGGGTCAGCAGGGCTGGGTGACGTGAGGGGGAAGGGAACGGGAAGGAGAAAGGAGAGCCCCATTGCTGGGGGCTTATACTGCTCAGTTTTGGGGAGGAATAATGACAGAGAGGCTGTAAATGGGGAACCCGAGGAAAACCAGTGGCCCATGTGGATTTACCTCCCTGTCACATCCTTAGAGTGGGCAGGGATGGGCAATAAGGCTGGGGAAGCTGGATGAGGCTGTTTTCCCCATTCTCAGCCATGGGAAGAAGAATTCTCTGGAAGTGGGAGGGGAAAGACTTGGAGAGGGTAAGGCAGGCAGTGTAGGATCACCCGGGTGCTCCTGGTGTTTCCATCTCCCATCCCTCTCATCCCCACCATCCCCTTGGAGGATAAAATCCTCCTTTTTTTCTCTCCTGCCTGAGCCTGGGGTGCTGTGCTCCCCTCCCACCCTCTGCCTCACAGGTGCCATCCCACTCCCAGGTGACAGAGAGGACACCAGAGCTACGTCACTCAGCTGAGCAGGATCTGCTCCCAGGCTTCCCAAAGGAGCACCTGGGGCTCAGCCTGGGGCCTGTGGGAGTTTGGAGCCCACCTCCCCATCTGAAGGGACACCCCAGTATGTCCCAGTGAGGACATGAGGCCAAGCTGGGCTTTGGCCACTGTCAACACAGTTGGACTCGATCTTAGAGGGCTTTTCCAACCCAAACAATTTCATGATTTCCCAAAGCCCAACCATCCCCATCTCCCACCTCCTGGTCCCCCACCCTCCATGACACCCTGAGGTGGCCCCGTCGTTGCAGGGCTCTGCTGTGAGCATGGCAAGGCCTTTGAGAGCATCATCTCCACCTTGGGCTGCGACTCAAAGCTTGTGAGACTGACACAGATTTTCCAGATTCGGTACTGGGAGAAGAGCCCAGTGCTCCCCAAAATCCCCAGAAACATCTTTGTTCAGGTAATGCAGCTGCTGGATGAGAATTTCCCCTTTTTGCTTGATTTGGGCAGAACTGGACAGGCACAGCGCAAGGTTTAAAGCTGCTGCCACTACAAATCTGGTTTAATTGTGGATTTTGGTACCTCTTTGGGCCATTCGTCACTCCCCAGCTTCCCACCAAAACCCTCCATCCCAATTCTTTTACGCTCCATCCCTCTTTTTTGATGCTTTCAGCAATTTTGAAGCCTCCTTGCTCACTGCAAACCCTCCTGTCCCAGCCTCCCACCATCCCTACGTGTGTTCCTCCTTCAGAGCAGAGCCCCAGTCACTCCCAGTGTCCCAATTTCTCCCAGTGGCTTGCACCCTTTGGACTACTGGGGCTGAAATCACACTGTTTGCCATGATACAGGACATCACTGGGAGAAAATATTCCTCCCAGACACTACATGGATAGAGATGAATCCATAAAAGGTGACTTTAAATCTCATCATGGTGACACTTGGGACAGCAAACCCCTGGGAGCAGGACTGGGAGAAGCGTGGCTGTGAGCTGGTGATGGAGTAGGGGAAAAATAAAACCCAGAGATGGTTCCTTAGCAGGGAATAGTGTGACCATGCTGGAAAGGAGCCCTGGAAATAGGCTTGAAGGCTGATCCAGCAAAGAGGATTAGATCACTGAGCAAACTGGTAATTCAGCGACAGGTCGAGACCAGCAGAGAGTGTGAGCTCTGCAAACAGCCAGATCCCAGAAACCACCCAGAACCATCCCCTGGGGCATTCCTGTCACTGCCAGGGAGTGGGGACAGCCAGGGATGCCCCAGGAAAGGTCCTGGGAGGCTGCTCTGGGCACCCACAGTGTGGGCAGGGGTTTCCTGCCCCTGTGCCCCACTCAGGTGAGATCCCACCTCCAGCTCTGGGACCCAACATGAGAGGGACATGGAGCTGCTGGAGCAAGTCCAGAGGAGGCCACGGAGATGCTCTGAGGGCTGGAGCCCCTCTGCTCTGGAGCCAGGCTGGGAGAGCTGGGGGGGTTCACCTGGAGAGGAGAAGGCTCCAGGGAGAGCTAAGAGCCCCTTCTAGTGCCTAAAGGGGCTCCAAGAGCTGGAGGGGGACTTGGGACAAGGGATGGAGGGACAGGACAAGGGGGAATGGATTCCCACTGACAGAGGGCAGGGTTAGATGGGATATTGGGAGGAAGTTTTTCCCCATGAGGGTGGTGAGGCCCTGGCACAGGGTGCCCAGAGAAGCTGTGGCTGCCCCTGGATCCCTGGAAGTGTCCAAGGCCAGGCTGGACGGGGCTTGGAGCAACCTGGGATAGTGGAAGGTGTCCCTGCCTATGGCAAGGGATGGAACTGGGTTGTCTGTAAGGTGTCTCCCAACCCAACCTATTCCACAATTCTTGGCTGGGGGGGTACAGGCCCACAGGGCCCAAGGACCCCAAGGGAGCAGACCCAAGGGAGCTCACAGTGGCCATTCTGCCCACAGGCTTCTTGGGGGAAAATTCAACCAGGGGTGGGTGTGGAAAGTTGAATATGAGTCGAATACGAGTCAGCAGTGCCCTGGCAGCCAGGAGGGCCAACCCTGTCCTGGGGGCATCATGCCCAGCATGGCCGGCCGGGTCAGGGAGGGGATTGTTCCGCTCTCCTCTGCCCTGGGGCGGCCTCACCTGCAACACTGGGGTAGTTTGGGGGGACACAATGGAAGGGAGAGATTGAGCCATTAGAGAATGTCCAAAGGGGGCCACGAGGATGGGGAAGGGCCTTGATTGGAAGCCGTGTGAGGACACTGAGGGCACTTGGTGTGTTCAGCTGGAGAAGAGGAGACTGAGGGGAGACCTCAGTGCAGTTCCAACTCCCTGGGCAGGGGCAGAGGAGGGCAGGGACTGAGCTCTGCTCTGGGGGGACCAGGGAGAGCACCCAGGGAACGGCTGGAGCTGTGCCAGGGCAGGGTCAGGTTGGATCTCAGGCAAAGGTTCTTCCCCCAGAGGCTGGTTGGGCACTGCCCAGGCTCCCCAGGGCAGTGGGCACAGCCCCAAGGCTGCCAGAGCTCAGGGAGGGTTTAGATGATCGTCTGGGGCACAGGGGGTGACTCTTGGGGATGGGCCTGTGCAGGGCTGAGGGTTGGACTCAGTGATCCTTGTGGGTCTCTTCCAACTCAGCACATTCTGTGATTCTGTGGAATGTGACAGCACAAAGGCAGAGACTGAGTGTGATCCAGATGGAAGCTCTAACTACTCCCCACCTCTCCTTGGACAGCTGTGATGTTCACCTGCTGTCCAGATAAGGGAGAGCTCCTGATGCACCAACGCCAGCCAGAAAAGTTTCCTTTTGGCAAAAAAGGTAGGACAAAGCAAGGCCAGGGCACAGCCAATGTCCCTGTCCTTCCTTTTCACCCCACAGGCTGTGTGTCCTTCCTCAGCCCCTGCAGGGTCCTGCAGGGTCCTGCAGGGAGGGGACCATCACCTGCCCCTCCACTGTCCCCTGACCCACATGAACAGGGAGGGAACGTTTTGTGCCAGGCCGGGGGCACCTACGAGGGGTCAAGGGAAGGTCCTACTCCACCCCCAACCTGCTGGGGACCCCTGCCCTCCTCAGGGCCCGGGGCAAAGGGATCCTGAGGGGGAAAAGCCCAAGGAATGATGAGCAGCAGGTTGTTCCCTGTCACGCATGAAGAGAAAGGGACAAGTCACATGAAAACCAACCAAAAAATCCTCTGGGAAGGTGAGTGGCTCAATCTGGAAGCACCAGAGCTACCAGGGGGAGCGTTTAACAAGCCAAGGGGAACATCTTACCTGGGACCCTCTGCAGAGCAGAAACCTCCAATTTAGGCACAGGATGGTGCAGTGACACCCGAGCCCTCCCCAGCAGCACCCCCATGGCTTCCACAGCTCTGAGGGGGCCCAAACTTGCTTCTCCCCCTGATTTTCTCACCCCAAAGAGCTCTGACCTTGCAAATGCCATCTCGCTCATTTCGATGGGTTTTTAATCCAAACAAACCTCCCCAGACTATGGAATTTTGTCTTGGAGAGTTAAAACTCATGTGTTTGTTTGGCTGGTGCCCTACCCATAAGGAAAATACCTGCTGTGAGATCAGCACAGGTTCAGGTGTTTGCTCATGAGGCCACGCAAGATTCAAAGCTTTAAACAAAAAAAGATCAGATAAAATAAACCCGAGGGTGGTTTTCAGTTTGCATGTTGGGTTCACTTGGGATCCAGGCTGGAGGTCAGGGAGTGGATCCAGGAGCGTTTCACAGAATCATGGAATCATTTAGGTGGGAAAAAACCCCTGAGATCATCAGAGCACTGCCAAGGCCACCACTAACTCATGTCCCCAAGTGCCACATGCACATGGCTCTTAAATCCCTCCAGGGATGGGGACTCCACCCCTGCCCTGGGCAGCTGTGCCACAGCTGGACAGCCCTTCCCATGATGGAGTTTTCCCAATATCCAACCTAAACCTCCCCTGGCACAACTTGAGGCCATTTCCTCTTGTTCCCTGGTAGCAGAGCCCAATCCCCCCCTGGTTCCACCCTCCTGTCGCAGCTGGCACAGGAGCAGGGGGGTTGAAGGGCACAGACCCAACCCCAGCTCTCACCTCAGTGTCCAGTTTCGCCCAGTTTCTGGTGCATTAAACATCCTCCACCCCCTCCACCCTCCAGGCCTCTCTGCTAAACCACCTGTATCAGAATCTCAGCAACCCAGCCCCGATAAGCAGAGCCCAACCCAGGGCTCTGAGTTGGCAAAGTATTTCTGATTTTATTTCACAGTATTTCCACTCCTGCCCTGAATCCTGGGCAGTCACCCCAACATGACCCCAGCTGGCACTCACCGCACCCCGGGGTGCTCCTGCCACTTCCTGCCCTCGGGGACCTGAGAGGCTGTTCCTTCCCACCACACCAGCTCTGCCTGTCAGAGTTAAATGTTTCGAGACCTTTCCAGCCCTCTCAAATCAGGGTGGCAGCAGGCAAGGAGTTCAGCGAGTTCTTGAAGCATAATTCAGTGTTTTTTGGGAAATCACCCTAAGGACATGGAGCAGAGTGGTGCTTTGAGGCCCTTGTAGCAAGGCTTGGCCCAGCACTCAACCCCACATCCCCATGGGAATTTTCATTTTCATTTTCCACCTTTTTTTCTCCCCAAAGCTCTCAGCAACCCCATTCCCAAGAAAACCAGTGGCCTTCCCTGTTCCCAGCCCAGCCTCAGCACCACTGCCAGGCCAGGATCGGAGAGACTGGGACCAGGGAATTTCCTCCTCTTAGGAAAAAAGTGGGTGAAAGGAGGAAGTTTTTTTTCCATTCACTGCAGGAAACACTCCCCAGAGGTGCCCTTATAATCCACTGTGGATCATGGCACCCTCTCTTCCCCTCTCCACAGCTGGTTGGCAGCAGAAGCTGCACCACTGGGGTCTCTTTTTTCCAGTCTCTCCCAGTTTCTGCTGCTCCAAGGAGCTGGGATGTGCTGGGATCCTCCTCCAAGGCTCCCTAGGGGAGAAAGAAGAAATCCAAGAGGAGAGCTTGGGGCTAAGCTCTGTTCAGAGCAGTTTAATCTCCTCTTGGGACCTGACCTCCTGCCACCCCCTCGGCGGAACTGGGCGACATTGGGCAGGGTTAAGCAGACTGGAAGCTTCAAATCCGCTCTGGGCTGGGCCTGTCTGGGCTCCTTCCGGCTGCACATGGAGCCCTGAGCACAAACAGCTCCAAAAAAAGGGCTGTTTTTATCAGTCAGTCCAGGTTTTGCATAAAGAGGAACCAACCTGCACTTCGGCGCCAGCTGCCAGCAGAAACCATGCAAAGAACACCAGAAAAACAAAACCAAGAGAGAAGTGAAAACTCAGTGTTTTGGGTCTTTTTTAATCCATTTATTGACTTCACCACACAGAAAATCAAAAAAACAGTACAAAGAACTATAAAAATTCTGATCCTTCCAAGCAAGGTGCATTTCACTGCAGCAGAAAACAAATCATGTGCTGGTTCAAGCCTAAAAAGCAGAAATATTTGGCAAAAAACCCTCTGTACCAACAGACACCACCCATGGAAAATGTGTGTGTCCAAAGGGAAAAGGTTCTGTGTACCTTGATCCCTTTGGAACATTTGCATAAAATAAATACCATAAAACTCAACAAACTGGGAGCAATTCCCAGAGGTTTTGGACAGCCTGGGCTGTTGGTACAACACGATGGCCCTGGGAATTGCTGAGGGGGGAGATTTTGGTGCTTCCTGGAGCTGTGAGGTACATCCTCATTACCCTAACGAGCTCGTGCTCAGTCCAGCCTGGGATCAGGATGTTTGAGGTCCAAAATATTCCCTCCCCTGCTGGCACTAGGGTGGGATTCCCACAGCCTGGAGCAAGAGAGGATTTGAAACAGCTCCCAGGATAGAGCAGCGAGTAGATGGTGAAAAAAAACCCCTTTCTAAATTATTACTCAATTTAAAAAAAAAAAAAAGGACAAAGCAGGCACAGAGCACACACACTCCAAAAAGCACACACACTCCAAAAATCCTGGCTGGAGCAGCCCGGGAACACACGGAATTCCACACGTTGGAATAGAGTTTGTCCCCCTGCTGTCACCAGCCAACAGTCAGTGCCCCCTCCCCACACCCTGCCCTAAACGAGACCCCCAGTGAGCCTGGCTGATCCCATGGCATCCCTGGAGCAGGGAGGCTTGGTGCAGGAGTTCTCACCCTTCTTCCCAAGGGTTACATTCCCAGCCCTGTTTCCCTTCCCTTCCCTCCACCTCCCCCTCCCGTTCTCCCAAACAGCTCCTGAAGTACTTTCAGCATCTGAGAAGTTTCCCAGGGAAACCCTGAGAACTCTTTAAAGCCAAGAGGACCCTCTTCCACCCCTTGTGCTTGTCAACAGCTGGCAAAAAGGGAATGGAGGAGGATTTTTGAGTTTGGAGAGGGTCAAGCCCCCTCTCCCCTCTTGGAATGAGCCATTAGGAAATCCAAACTAGAGCTGCAGCTTTCACAGTGACCAGGAAAAGGCTTTGCCCTTGTCCAAGCTGACCAAAGGGCAGGTAACCAATTCTTCCCAACCCTGGGAAGGCTGGAAAAAGGCCATTCCCATTCCCCCCACGAGGAAAGTTAACCCCCTGGGATCATTCCTGTGCAGTCAGTGAGCAAGTAGGGGACTGGCACACGGTTGGCATCGGCTCCAGGCGCAGGTGGGGACCCATGTGAGGAGCTCTGAATTCCTCAAATCCAATTTTTTCTGCCCATATTGGAAAAATTCAAAGCAAAAGCCTGGCAGGCACTTTGTGCCCTCTCCAGAGATGTCCCAGCTTCAACAAACCTCCTGGGAGCAGAACTGCAGGAATAAAACCCACCTCACAGGTGGGGCACCGACACCTCTGGCAGCCCTTGATCCAACCAGCACCAGTCCAACAGAACCAGGAGAGCAGGCTGAGGGACTGGAAGCTTCACTCATCCCATACGTCTCAGGTATTTACATTCCCTCCTTCCTGTGTTTGAGGAGGGAGAGGAAACAATCACAACCTCCCCAAGTGGCTCCTGCTACAGCAACACTGACTGGGCATGGAGCTTTCCCAGCCTGACCCCCTCCTGCACAGCACCACACCACAACCAGCACCTCCAGTGCAAACAGCTCAGCTGGGAGGACTGGGAGGAAAAATACCCGCGTGGAGCATGAAGGGTTGGAGCTACACCCCAAAAACTACCCCAAAACAGCCAAAGATGTGCGTGAAAAAGGGAATCTAGGCGTGAAACTGGAAAACTGTCTCAATCAGGGAGAGAAGCCCCAAATCTGGGTCCGTGGTGGGTCAATTCCAAATAAGTGCAATCACCACGGTCCCAACCTGAGCATCCAAACCCAACGGATGGAGCAGGAGGAGGTGACCACAGCAGCTCTATGCCCAGGCAAGGGGACAATCCCATGGCTCTTTGCACAGCAGATCCTTAATTTCCTCCCCAAGAGGAGGGGTCAGTCCAGCAGATGGCAAATTCCATTGCATTGGGACACACAAGTTCTGGGAATGCTGGCACTGGCTTTTCCTGCAGCCAGATGCCCAAGGGGAAAACAAGGCAGCTGGGAAAGGAGAAATTTAGGAAAGTGAGAGGCTTTATCAAGGTGCAGGTGCAAAACAAAAAAATGTTTCCCCTCCTTCCTGAGGACTGAAATCTGACCGTGGCAGCACAGCATTCCCATCGCTGGCTCTTGTCATCCCATTGAATGTCCAAGGAGGACCTTAGATCTGGAAAGGCAAAAGGAAAGGTTTAAATTACTTGAAAGCTCGGAATTGCTTTGCTGCTCTGCCCAGATCTTGGGGCTGGAGAGGGTTGATGAGCTCCCAAAGCAAACACTAGCTCTTGTCTTAATTTGCTTCCCTTTCCTCTTCCCATGGCAGAAAATAACATCTGCCTTGAAGGACAAGAGGTGAAAAAGGTTTCAAGGGGAAGAAGGAAGGGATTTCTCCACAAATCCTACCCTTCCCTCACAAATCCTACCCTTCACTCACTCACTCACTGGTGACAGGCACAAACTTTCAGTACAACAGAGCTCGAGACTCTCCCACCTCTGCCCTGTTCAGCTGGGTCAGCTCTGCCTGCATTTCTCAGTACCTTTGTTTCCATTTCCTGGTAAAACCCTGTTCTTTGACCAAAATCTGCTTTCCAAAACTGACTGACTCAGGGCTTTGGGACCATTTCTAATGCAAAGGGCCGATATTTTGTATTTCCAACACACAGCAGGCACCCCAACCTTCCCCCAGCCTTGGGGGACACAGTCCCTGCTTTGAGTTGGTCTCACCTTTTGATCCAGTCTCTGGTAATCACCAGATTTGGGCCGTCGACCAGTTTTTGATCTTTTTCCTTCCAGGGCAAAAGCAATGATCTTTGGAGAGAGAAAAACAGGGACAGGGTGAGTGGGGGAGCTGCTTTATCTCCCTTCCAACACAGGCTTGCCTGTGGTTTTTCACTCACCTGCTCCTATGACCCCATTTCCTGTGAAAAGGCACTTGAAATAAATAAATATCAGTACCTGACCCCAGGTAAGATGGATAATGAGGTTTGCTCAACAAGGAAAAACAGTAAGAATTTGTTTCCTTTCTCCTCCCTCAAAACCAGCTTTGTGAGGAAAAACAACCCCAATCTCGTGCAGCCTGCTGTAGAAAACTGTCAGTGAGTGGGGATTTCACAACCCTTTGTGTTTTCACCTTTCAACCAAAAATCAGCAGCAGAGCTGAGATCACCCAGTTTCCACAGGGGTCCTTTCCTGGTTACAATCCCCACCCTGCTCCTCACACTGCTGTCCTGCCACATGAACGTGAACCACACTGGGAAATACTGGTGAGAAACCAGTCAGGGGGAGGGGAAAGGACTGAGTGGGTTCCAATCCCAGTCCTCAGGGGAATGTGGAGGGGTTGGAGCAGGGCACTCACCTTGCGTTTGTTGTGATAGGCCACGTACAGGGCGGCCACGATGACGGCCGTGGTCACCAGGTAGGCAAAGAAGTGGCTGCTCTCCGAGCGGGCCCTGGGCACGGAGGGAACACTCTTGCCTCTCTCCCGATCAAAGGAGGTGTCCCTGCTCTCCTCGGTCTCAGTGTTTTCCTCTTCGGGGGTCTCTTCGTTGCCCAAAAAGCCGTCGCCGTCCGCAGTGGAGGAAGATGATTGTGAGGGGCGGTTTTGGTCCACCTGGGAGTTCTGATTGTCCTGGCTGCTGGGCTGCTTGGCACCATCGCTGCCCTGGCTGTCACCAGCACTGCTGTGGTTCTCACCAGCACTGCCCTGGCTCTGGGCCTGCTGCTTGTCACTTCCGTCCTGGCTGGTGTTCTTGTTTGTGGGGTTGGTGCCCTCATCCTTGCCATCCTTGTTCCCGTCACTGCTGCCCTGGTTGGTGCTCTGGTCCTTGTTGTTGCTCTGGGTATTGTCCTCATTTGTTTTTTCGCTGCTCTTGTTGTTGTCCTCGCTCTTGTCACTCTCAGGCTGGGCATCAGCCCCATTTTTGTTACTGCTGGCCTGGCTGCTGGTCTCGTTCTTGGGACTGTCCTTGTCATCTTGGCTGTTGTTGTTGCCACCACCCTGGCCATTGTTCTTGTCACTGTTGCTGTCGTTGTTCTCCTGGTTCTGCTGGCCGTTGCTCTGGGTCTGGGGGTCGCTGCTCTGGGTCTGGGTGCCGTCGCCCTGGTCACTGATGCTGTTGCCTGAGCTGCTGGCCTGGTTGCCAGTGCTGCCGACTTGGCCTCCGTTGCTCTGTCCCTCTCCACCTCCACCGTTGCCTCCACCAGCCCCATTGGTGCCTGTGCTGTCCTGGCCATCCCCCGTGCCGTTGCCTTGGCCTGGATTGTTCTGTGACTCATTCTCCTCCTCCTTCTTCTTCTTCTCTTCATCGCTGCCCTGTCCAGGCACATTTGTGTTCGGGTGTTCATTGGCCTCCTGGTTCTCATCTGTCTCTGTTACGCTGCTCGTGCCCGTTTGGGGCTGGGATTGCTGCCCTTCGTTCCCGTTGGCCGCATTCTCTTGCTCCTTTTCGCTAAGTGTGGACGCTCCCGCCTGGCCGTTCCCTCCGTGCCCCTGGCCGCCTCCTCCTGCCGCTCCCGCTTCAGGCTGCTGCGGTGCCCCGTTGGCTGGGGAATTGTTGCCGTTCTCCGCCTGCTGCCCCTGTGCTGTGTGGAAACACGGGGGGCACAGTCAGCACCGGGGGAACTGAGATCCGGTGAGGGGGAAATCCCCCGAGAGGGAGAGGGAAACTCCACAGGCCGACGGGGAAACCCAAGCGGGGAGGGGGGAACCCACGAGGGCAAGTGGGAGCTGGGGAGGGAAGGCGAGGGGAGCCCCAGGGGGAAAGGGGGAACCGGGGGAGAGGGGACTACGAGAGGGGGACGGGCGGACCCCGGGGAGCCCCTCCCGGCCCCCTCCCAGCAGCGGCCCCAGGGCAGAGGAACCCCCGCAAACGGAGCGCGGTGCCAGAGCCCCCCCAGCCCAAGGGCTTCGCTGCCCCTCCCGCCCCTACCAGCGCCCCTGGCGGGCTCACCGGTGGCGCGGAGCCCGAGCAGCAGCAGCAGGAGCAGCGGCAGCGCCGGGCGCGGCCCCTCCATGGCGGGCGGGCCCCTCACGGCGGCCGCTGCCGGGCGCGGATCTCGCGAGAGTGGGGCGGGCGGGGGAGGGAGGGAACGAGACTGGCCGCGCGGGGGCGGGGCTGGGGGCACGGGGCGGTGCCTGGAGAGATGGGCGGGGCTGAGGGACAAGGGGCGGGGCTTGTGCCGACGGGGCAGAGCTGAGGGTCTGGGCGGGGCTTAAGGAGAAGTGGGGGCGGGACTGAGGCGGAGCGGGGGTGGGGCTTGCTGAGAGGACCGTAGTTTTGTGGGGGCGTGGTTAGGGGCGGGGCTGTGTGATCGGGGCGTGGTCTGTGTCGATAGGGGTGTGGCTTGTGCCGGCGGGGGCGGGCCTTAAAGAGCCCGGGGTCACGGCGGGAAGGGCTTGGCGCCCCCTGGCGGAGCCAGCCCGGCTGCAGCTCCTCCCCCCAGCGCGGGGTCAGAGCGGCTTTTTGGGGTAAAACCCGCCGGTTTGGGGTCTGTTCCCAGGCCTGGAGAGCCCACGGCTGGGAGCTGTGAGCAGCGGGGCGCTGGGGGTGCCCTCCCGGACCTGGAGTGGGGGAGGCTGTGGGGGCGGCAGTTGGGAAATCGGGGCAGGTTTCCTGTCCTTTGGTTCAGGACTGCTTCAGATAACGTGTTTTCGGAAAACCTGTTATTTTTTGGATAACCTGTTATTTTTTAAGAACCTGTTATTTTTTGGATATTATTTCATTTTTTGATAACCTGAGTTTTGGGGGGATTTTTTGATAACTTGTTACTTTTCAGATATTACTTAATTTTTTGGATAACCCGCTGTTTTTCTTTTTGGCCTGGCCGAGCACAACAGCAGCGATTCCCAAGGATTCCCAGCGGCGGCCAGAAATCGGCTGTGGCTGCCTCCGGGCACCCAGGGCTGTTTGCTCCTTTCTTCTGAGAGCTTTTGGTTCAGGCTGTTACATCTCCCATCTCTAGACTAAATATCCATCTTTTTTGCCTTCATCTGCCCCCAGGATGAACCTGTTGGTGTTTAACTCACTATTCCGTGGTGTCTCATCCATCACACGGCACATCCCGCAGCAAAGTCTCACCTGTCTCCAGAAGGAATCACAATCCTTCACGGATCCATTAGCTTCTCCAGTCACTCCACTTAACCCTAAAAGAGGAAAAACATCACATGGAAACCGAGTCCCACACAGTGATGGAGGAACAACGGGGGCATAATCCTGCCTTGGAGCATCGCGGATGATGTGGTTGATTTTCTTCTCTCTTTTTTTAACCCAATCTCTGGGGAATCTCAATTCAATTCAACACATTCCAACAATCCCTGCTGCTCAGCTCTGCCCATGCCAGCCTTTCCAAGGAGACCAGAACAGTTGGCCCAACTCTTTTTTGGGATTTAAACAGAGAATCGAGGCTGTTTCTCATGCCCAGCTTTCAATCATCCCCTGGAAGTCAAGAGTGACTGAGAGGAGGCCAAGTTCCTCTGGATTTACAACAATGCCTCTGGGAACGTTATTCTGCCCCAAATACCATGGATGAGGCTGACATCAGCCCAGAGCCGGGTGGCTCACACCAGGATCCAACACTTCTCCTGGGATAAAACAGGATAAACAGGACCAGTGACCTCACCTCACCTCTCATCCCTCCCCACACAGCCTGAGCCAACATGAGACGGCAGCTGGTCCTGTGTCATGGGATCTTGGAATATCCAGGGTTGAAAGGATCCACAGTGACCATCAAGTCCAACTCCTGGCCCTGCACAGGACACCCCAAAAGTCACCTGAGTGTGTTATCACCTGAACAACAACTCTACATCCCAACTCAGCAGCGTTTCGGGGGTTCCTGGACTGGTGCTGTCTATTCTCATGAATCCTTGTGGAATCTCACTTTTTGGGGATGACTCTTTCTAAGAATAGCCACCAGGAACAGGCTGGACACACAAATCTGGCCTTAATCTACACTAATTGGGGTGTTTTAACATGTTGTCCCAAGGTCTGGTGACAAGATAATAAAGTCCTCACCTTGTCCGACACGTCTGCATCCCCCATCCTGTCCCTTCCCCCAGAGGGCTAATCTGGTCAGGATAAAGAATCAAAAGGAGAAACAATTAGCAAATGGAAGAATTTAATGATCCTAATTAAAATGTATTAAGTGTAGCCACTGCCTCTGCACCAGCTGCTTTGGCAGGAGCCCTGGGCACGCAGAGCGGGAGAACAGGACATCTGGTGCACTCTCCCCCCCGGCCCCCGAAAAAGAGGTCTGAGGAAACCTCGGTGTTCGTGGTGGAGCCCTTAATTAGCTTCATCTCTGCAGGAGACCCCTGGGACCTCATTAGGCTTTTCAATTAGTGCCTGGCCAGCCGGAGCAGGGGGGCCGAGGGAGGGGGGAGGTGGCTGCAATTAAGCAATCGGGAGGAGGTGACAGAAGTAACCCCACATCCAAAAACCGGCCGGGAAAGCTCCAAGCTGGCCCCCAGATGCTCCCGCGCCCAGGGCCAGCACTCCCAGGAGTTTGCTCCCAACGAGCCCTTAACGAGGTGTTCGCCAGCTCCGGGCAATAAACTCCACAAGGGCTGCAGCCTGGGGGGTTCGGCTCTCAAAGGTTTGAAACCTTCTCACGGAATCGGGGAATGGTTTGGATTGGGAGAGACCTTAAAAACCACCCAGTCCCACCCCTCTGCCACGGGCACGGACACCTTCCCCTAGACCAGATTGCTCCAAGGCCTGTCCAGTCTGGCCTCAAACACTTCCAGGGATGGGGCAGCCAGTTCCACCCCAAGCACAGCTCTGTGGTAATTCCTCACCTGGACCATCCCCAGCCAGCAGACACCAGGCACTTCCCGAGCTTTGTTTCCCTCTGGGAACAGGCAGCAATGATGGTGAACGTGATTTACCAAGGATGCAGCTGCTCATTTCCAGCCCCAGCTCCATCATTCCCCCGGCTGCTCCCAGCTCTCCCGCCCGGCTGTGCCTCCACGGGGACCCCACGGGCACCCTGTCCCCTCTTCCAGCTGTTTTGTGCCTCTCACTAAGGCAGGATCCAGCTGTCCCACCTCTGCACAACACGCTACCCCTTCCCTCTGCTGCCAACACTCTGTGGGATGTCATTCCCTCCCTGACCTTTTCCTCTTCCCTGGATGTGGTTGGGATGCACCTCGTGAAGAAACAGTGGCAGCGGCAGCACCTCATTTCTCATGGGAAAAACTGGGGCCTCTGGCTGTAAAATTGTGGGGCTTTGGTGCAAGTTTGAAAAGTGAAATCTCATAACTGGAAAATCATGGAGTCACAAAATGGTTTGGGTTGGAAAGGACCTTACAGATCACCCAATTCCACCCCCCTGCCATGAGCAGGGACACCTTCCATTATCCCATGTTGCTCCAAGCCCCGTCCAACCTGGCCTTGGACACTTCCAGGGATCCAGGGGCAACCACAGCTTCTCTGGGCAACCTGTGCCTGGGCCTCACCACCCTCACGGGGAAAAACTTCCTCCCAATATCCCATCTAACCCTGCCCTCTGTCAGTGGGAATCCATTCCCCCTTGTCCTGTCCCTCCATCCCTTGTCCCAACTCCCTCTCCAGCTCTCTTGGAGCCCCTTTAGTTACTTCCAGGGAGCCAAACACTGCTGGGGAGCGTCCTAAGCCTCCAACACCCCAGGCTGACCAGCTCCATTTCACCTTCCAGCTCTGAGGACAAGTTAAATCATAGAAAACATCATCAAAAATTTGTCCGAAACAGAGCAGTTGGGGCTACCAGACCTTCTTGTCACATCATCCCAAATGGAAACACACTGGATATCCAGTTTTTGTCTGCAACAAAGACAAACCCCAGAGTTTTCCTCTTCTAGAATCATGGAATGGTTAGGTTGGAAGGGACCTTAAAGACTAGTTTGTTCCAATCCCCTGCCATGGGCAGGAATGCCTCCTGTAGAAGCACCTCCCAGTGGACAAATAAAACCCAGAAGGACCCATTTTCCATGGAAAACCACTCTGAATTCAGCATTTTCATCCAGCTGTATTGCTGCAGGCGTGATGGATGTATTGATCCTATGATCCGTTCAACCACGACAGATCCAGCGGGTCCACCCAAGACTGGAGCAACACATCACTGGTCTCACCCTCTCTCCCAAGAGCAGTGAGGCCAGCAGGGTTTGGTGACCAGTTCCTTCTCCTCTGGCAGGGATAATCCCATCCCGTCTCAGCTCTGGAGCACTGTGAACACACTGGAACAGATGTTCCTTTTCCGTATGGGAAAACGCCAAGTAAAACAAAGGAATATTCTCCTGCTGAAGCCCAACATCTGTTTGAAGCTGTCTGGCTCCAGTTCAGATTTAATTCTTGTGACAGGTCTCTTCATGCCTTTAATTTCCCATGAAATCCAATTCAAGGAGCTGTTTGTCCACAGCCCGCTCCCAGTGTCGGGGAGAGTGAGGCCACATGCCATCCAGGCGTTCCTCGCCCAAAACCGCTTTCTTGGAACACTTTCTCTGGAAAAAGCTCTGTTTTGGCCCTTTTCAAGCGACAGCCACGCACGTTTTGGGTGACACCCTAATCCCCTCCACCCCGGCGCTCGCATGACCGTGCAACACGTGGCTGGTCCTCCTGGGTGCTCCTGCAGAGGAATGGAGCTCCTTCCCAGAATCTGCACTTTTTTTTTTTCCTTTGAAAGAAGGAAATTTAAATAATTTGGAGTGTGGAATGGGAACGCCTCCCAGATTTGGGGTTATCTTGGGTGTGACAATGGCAGCCGGGCACTGGGAGGATTTGGTGGTGGTGGCACCAAGCAGCTGCACTCGCTGCACTTGCTGCTCACGGCTCCCAACTAGCCAGGACCCCTGGGAACAATGATTTTGGGAGCTCTAGGATGCTCCAACATGGGAGTTTCTGCTGTCCAGATTATGGTCCTGCACTGGATGGAGAAGCCATACTCCTGCTGCAGGTGCCACTGCTGTTTGCAGAAGGCATCAGGAGTTTTCACAAGGTTTTGGGAGCCGGTGTTGGCTCCAGATGTGTCCCTGGGGCTCAGCCAAGGGCCCCTCAGCTGGGGACGCTCCAGATGTGTCCCTGGGGCTCAGCCAAGGGCCCCTCAGCTGGGGGCACAGGTCACGTGCGAGTTTTTGGTAGTTCTGCCCAGCTCTGATATGAAAATCCTCAAATCCAGGTGTCATCTGCTGGAGTTATACATGCCAATGTTGTGTTCATCTAGAAAACACAGATGCATCTTCCATAAGAACACCAAGATGGTCCCTTTCCCCTCTACCTGCAGACAGGCACCTGCTGCTGCTCCAGTTCCCCAAAAATACTTCCCCGGTGGCTTCTCAGCACTGGAAAGGGAAATGTCAAAACAGGAGTGAAAAACATCACTGATCCCCAAAGGAGCCGAAGCCCCACCAGACCCAGCAGCTGCAGGATGGGCTCACCTGTCACTGGCAGTCAGGATGTCACCACCGCCACAGCCAGGAGCTGGGGGACACCACGGTCCCCAAAATGCAGGAGGGGTGTGGATAGAGAAGGTCCTGGGATATGGGAACTGGGAGGGAAATTCAGAAAGGGAGTGGAACAGGACTATGAACCCCACAAATCAGCTCTGGATGGGTGCAGCTTGGAGTCAATCTGAAACAGAAAAAAAATTGTGAGTTCCGGGGGAAAACTGAGGTTTTTTTCCTGTTAAAACACAGGAAGAGGGAGGAGTCCTGATGGGCCCAAATATTGAACTGATTGAGGACTTCAGGTGAAGTGAAAATCCATTGGGTTGGTTTTGTGCTGGTCCTTTTTCATCCCAATCTTTTCATCCCTGGTTTGGAAGAAGCAGGCACGGAGCATCCAGTGCACACCAGTAACTCCCACTTCCCACCTCTTGAGCACCTCCTAAACTGCCTCACAATCCCCCCAATCCCCCACATCCTGCTGCCTGGATCGCTCTAGCACCCCAAACTGGACACTCCAAAATCACCGTGTGCCCATTGACAGAGGTTTTCAGGGGATGCTGGACCTCTGCAGTGGGACTGGAAGCCCATCCTGACACGTTTCCTGGGAAGGAGGTGATGCACAAGGAGCGAGCCCTTCCCGCATGGACCACGCTCACGCAGTGAGTTGCAGCTGTAGTTTTATTTCCTTTTGTGAAAAATAACAGGATTTCGAAGTGACAAAAACACAACCCCCCCAGGGCTCAGCCCCGGACCCTGCCCACCCCGGCACGACCGCGGGCAGAAGCAGCACCGATGGAGCAGCACCCCCGGGACAGGATCCGGCTCCTCGCCAGGACAGAGCGAAGGTGGGAGCCGGGGATGGGAGCAGAGCCACAGGATGGGAGGGTTCGGGAGCAGGTGGAGGCATTCCTGCTGTAGGATCCAGGATGGAATGCCGGCTCCAGCACAGCACTCGCCGTGTTCAGTGCCGGCATCACCGTGCCGGTGCCATCCCTATGCCCCACGGCAGCGACGGGCAATTGGCTCATCCCACGGAGATTCCCATCGTCGGCAGCTTGTGGAGGGTCTATTTAATTTTTTTTTTCCTTTTTTTCCATTTTTTTAATAAAAACAGTCTTTAGGTCGACTGCTGGCAGCAGCTCTGAGTAGAAAGCCCCTTCCTCCAGAGTCTGCTTCCAAAAAGTTCAGAAAGGGTCAAATATTGACCAATAATGGTTTTGGCTGCGTTTGAATCTTGATTGTGGCTTCTGCAATGTACAGCGGGGAGGGGACGGGTGAAGGGGACGAGGGGGGATGAGGTTTTTCCCTTAATCAGCAGGTTTGGTGACCAGGGAAAGGGGCTGTGTCTGCAGCACGGCCAAGGCAGCTGGGACAGAGCCAGGGGGCGAGGAGACGAGAGCCGTGGGGGGCACCGAGGGGAAGGGGATGGGTCTGGAGAGGAGTGAGGGTGGGCTGCTGAGGCTGGAGGAGGAGGAGGAGGAGGAGGAGGAGGAGGAGGAGGAAGAGGAAGAGGAGGAAGAAGAGGAGGCTTTGCTGGAGAGGACAGTGGAATGCACAGCGAGCTGAGCCCTGGCCTCTGGCTTGGTGGTGAGCGAGAGCGGCTGGGCCTGTTCTGAGTGGGTGGGGGCCGGCGCGGCGGGCGAGGCCAGCGCGGCCGAGGGCGTGGCGGGCGAGTCCAGCATGCTGCCGTGGGACGAGGCCGGGCTGGCACATGGCTTCTCAGGTGGCAGGTACGGCACGCACGGCTTCTTGCTCTTGGAGGGCAGGGAGCCTGGGGAGGGCAGGCACAGCGTGAGCGGCCGGAGCCTGGCGCAGGGGGAGGCGGGGGGCGGGTACTCACTGTCCGTGTCGTGGCTCTGCTGCTGCGCCAGCTTCTCACGCTTCCGCTTCTTTTTCTTGCCCTGGAAAAGATGATTTCGGGTTCTTCTGTGGCTTTTGGCTGCCCGTGGTGGGAAACGGGCTGACGCTGCCCCAGAGCATCCGCGGGGACTTGGCGTCGTCACCAACCGCCCCCAACACCCCAAACACCGACCCCAGAGCGCGGCCAGCCCTCCCCTGCCAGCCAAACCCCAGGAGAGGGGCCCTCTTGGGGGGGTGGGACCACGGGGGACACACGTACGTAGTTGTCCCGCGCCGACCAGGTCGGGTAGAGCTGCGAGTGCAGCTGCCGCTCCTTCCGCGCCAGCTCGTAGTACTTGGCCTGTTCCTCCCGCGACAGCGAGTGCCACTGCAGGGAGAGACCACGCTGGAGACCCCAGAGCCACGCCGGGAACCCCAAAGCCAGGCTGGAAACCCCAGAGCCATTCTGGAAACCCGCAGATCCCCACTGGAGACCCCAGAGCCACGCTGGAAACCTCAAATTCACACCGGAGACAACAAATACATACTGGGAAGCCCAGAACTATGCTGGAGACCTCAAAGCCACACTGGAGACCTCAGAGACACACTGGAAACCCCAACGCCAGGCTGGAATCCCCAGATCCATGCTGCTGACCCTCAGGACCTACTGTCCTGGGCTGCAGAGGTCCATCCCTCCCCATCCCTCCCCACGCCTGACACGTCCCTGGGACTCCCTGGGCTTGCAGAACCCCAGGTCCAGGGATGGATCCGTGGGGAGAAGTGGAGCTGGGCTGTCTGGAGGGTCCCTGATGGGGGGATCCCAACCATACCCGCCGGCCCAGGATCTGGTTGATGGCAGCGCTCTCCTTCAGCGTGCACTCAGCCACCACCTTGGCCCTCATCTCCTTCATGTACAGCATGAAGGCGTTGAGTGGCTTCTTGATGTGGGGCTTCTTCTCCTCCTCCTTCTTCACTGCCACAGGGGATTTCCTGGAAGGAGCAGGATGGGGGGTCAGGACCCCCAGGACGAGCCCCTGTCCCCACGGTTGGCCCGGCCCCCACTCACGAGCTGCCTCCAGGGCTGGCGCTGGGCTGGGTGGGCTCCTGCTTGACGATGGGTGAGACAATGGTGGGGTGCGGGATGCCCGAGGGGTGCAGCCCGTGGGTGGGCGGTGGGACCATGTGTGGGGAGAAGCGGCTGGACATCAAACTGCAGCAGGGGGAGAGAACAGGAGGGGTGGTCACCTCCCCACAGGCACCCACAGATCCCCCCTGAGAACCTCCTGGGCTGAGAGACCACCAGCCTCAAGCCAGTTAAGTTAGAAACCCCAAAACCATGCTGGAACTCCAAATCCATGCTTCAAACCCCGAAATCAACCCTGGAAACCACAAATCCACTCTGCAAACCCCAAATCCATGCTGCAATCCCCAAAGCCATGCTGGAGACCCCAAATCCACCCGAAAGCACCCAAATCCTGCCCCAGCTTTGAGATGGGGACACAAACCCAACCCAAGTGATGCCCTGAGTCCTTGGGATGTCACATTCCTCCACCCATGGGGACCACCCGCTCCCTCCAGGGGGATCTTCACGCAAGGGGAACACCTCGATCTGGGACTGGTCTGTGCCTGTGCATTTTCTGCAGGGAAGTGTCCCAAAACCGACCATCAGCTCCGGGATGCCTGTGAGGGTCCCTCCCCCTTCCAAGACCCACCTGGACATGGAGGCATTCATGGCGAGGGCGGGATACGGGTGCCGGAAGCCACCGGGAGGGATGGAGTACACGGGCTGTCCTTGCCTGCAAAAACATGAGTTTCAGTGGAAAAAAGATCCCTTCCCAGTTCATGGGGATCCTTGGACTGGTCTCCAGCTATCTCCATCTGAATGATTCCCAAATTTTCCAGTGGTAGGGAGCCCCTCCCTTCCCACCCCCCACGGGAGCCTGTGGCATCCTGCGGAACTCGCGGGGGAAACTGGGTAAAGTGGGAAGAGGAGGAGGGTCTCAGGGGGCTGTGGGCTCCCGGGATTCACAGGGACACAAGCTGGAAGTAACCCCCGTGCCGGGGCCAGTCCATCCTTACTGTGGCACGAGCCAGCCCAGGGGGTGCGGGAGCTGCCCCACGGCTCCGGGGGACAGCGGGTAGTAGGGGGGCAGCTCAGAGGGGTGCGGCGGCCGCGGGATCCCTGCGGGGGAGAGAGGGGACAGAATGGGCGGTTAGAACAGGGGCACAGCAGCCTCGGGGCCTCCCCACTGTCCTCCAGTACCATGTCTGCCTCCACCACCCTCCCTTTGAGCATCCCAGCTCCCACTGAGCACCTTGTCTGCCTCCAGCACCCTGTCTCCCTCCAAGCACCCTCCCTGTGAGCACCCATTTCCCTCCCAGCACCCCATCTCACTTTGAGCATCTGGTCTGCTGCCAAGCACCCCATCTACCTCAGAGCACCCCGTCTCCCTCCCAGCACCCGTCACCCCAGGTTGGGGAGAGGCTGCTGAGACACCCACAGCACAGCCCTTGGGGGGATCCCCACACTCCAGCTCAACCTGTGACCAGGTGAGGACCCATCCCCAGCCCCCTCCCAGGGACCGGGCTGAGACCACCCAGGAGGCAGAGGGACCACCCAACGGAGAGCCCCCCATTCCCAGCACAGCACCCGCACCCTCACGTTCCCTTCGCTCCCCCAAACGTGTCCCCCCACTCTGTGCTCACCCGTCTTGGGGTCGATCTCCGGGGAGAGGTGGCCGGGCGGGGACCCCGGTGGGAAGGGGTCGTTGCTGTAGGTGATGAGCGGCGTCAGCGGGTGCATGTGATGGCCGTGCTGCACCACCGGGACCTTGTTGGACTGTGGGGAGAGCGTGTGGCAGGGTGGGACAGCAGCCACCCCCCCAGGAACATCCCCCGGGCAGCAGCGCCGTGGCTGCTCTGTCCCTGGGAGGGCTCCAGGCCAGGTAGGACAGTGCTTGGAGCAACCTGATCTAGTGGAAGGTGTCCCTGCCCAGGGCAGAGCGGTGGGACTGAGTGGTCTTTAAGGTCCCTTCCAACCCAAACCATTTCCTGATTCCATAATTTCAGGATCGTGAGGGGGTGCTGGGAATCCCCCACCCTGCAGGAAGGGGCTGTTCTTACCAGGTGTGCGGGTGAGGGCGAGCGACTGTCCTTCAGCGTGGCCCCGGCCGGCACGTCCAGCAGCGGCCACTTCATCTGCAGGTACTGCGGGAGGGACGGGACGATGGGCTCCGACAGCCCCAGACACCCCAGCCCCAAAACACCCCCACCCAAAACACTCCCTGCCCCAATACATTGCACCAGTCCTGAAACATCACCCCAACCCTGAAACACCCCACCCCCAGCCCCAAGCCCCTTCTACTGCAAAACACTCCCAGCCCCAAAACACCCCCTGTCACAAAATACCTCTGGCACCAAAACACCCCCTGGTCCCAAAACATCCCCCTGTCCTCTAAATATCCCCCTGAGCCCCGAAACACCCTCACAGCCCCAAAACACCACCCCAGCCTCAAAACACTCTTACAGACCCCCCCCAAAAAAACCCTGGCCCCAAAAGATTCCCCAGCTCGCAAACTACCCCTCAGCCAAAACACCTCCAGCCCCAAAACATTCCCCAGGCCCTCAAAACCCCCCTGGCCCCAAAACATTCCCCAGCCCTGAAACAACAGCCTGGCCTCAAAATATTCCCTGGTCCTGCCTGCACTGGCTGGAGACACCTCAATCCATGGAGGACACCCTGGGCTGGTGGCAAAGAGGTTTTGGGAGGACACAGGGAAGTTTTCAACCCTATGTGCCTCTACAGACCCCAATAATGGTGCAAACTCCCAAATCCCACATGGCACAAAACTTTAATTCCCAAATCTCTGCCCCAAAGAGTGCAAAGCCTCAAACTGCAAACCCCAAATTTCTGTCCAAAACAGTACAACCCTCTTGAATCTTAAACCCCAAATGGTGTCAACCCCCAAATTTCTGCCCCAAATGGTGCAACCCCCCAAATTTAAACCCCAAGCCCCGCCCCAATGGTGCTGCCTTCCTGGGAGGTCCCTGTGCCTGGGGGTGCCCCCCCTGTCCCCGGTCCTTGGGGTACCACCATCAACCCCAGATTGCTGGCGTGCGAGAAATCAGTCCCATATTGGGGGGGGGGCAAACACAGGGGGTTTGGAGGTGCTTGGGGGTTTTCCCCATCCTGGGTTAAATCTTGCTGTGACACTGAGGTGTCTCCCCAGCAGCCCCCCAAAGAAAGGCACTTTGTGTAGTGTCTGGGGGGGGGGAGGCGTTTCCCGCAGACAGCAGGAGGGAGGGAAGGTCCCTGGAGATGCCGGGACTGTGGCTGAAGCATGTGGGAATGTGGGAATGTGGCTGGAGCAGCTGCCTGCAGGAATTTCCCCACATACAGACCTTCCTGAGCTGAAGCAGCTGGAAGGAAAACCCAGGAGGAGTTTGGGGGAGTGTTAACTCTTCC
Organism: Pseudopipra pipra; assembly: GCF_036250125.1. Lineage (NCBI taxonomy): Eukaryota > Metazoa > Chordata > Aves > Passeriformes > Pipridae > Pseudopipra > Pseudopipra pipra. The sequence continues at coordinate 5,110,480 of NC_087576.1, forward strand.
ACGGCTGGCAGGTTCCTCCCCCTTGCATCGCCTCCTGCCACCCCCAAAGTGTCCCCTCTGAACCACCTCTTGCTGTCCCCCAGTCTCCACCATCTCCCTCCTGCATCTCCACTATCCCATCTATCTCCTCCTGCACTCCACATCCCATCCAGCATCTTTCCTGCATCCCCTCCTGTGCCTTCAATATCCCTGGCTCTGTCTCCAGTATCCCTTGTTGCACCTCCAGTATCCCACCCCTGCACTTCCAGTATCCCCTCTTCTTCATCTCCAGTATCCCCCCTCCATCTTCAGTATCCCCCCTCCATCTCCAACATCCCACTCCTGCATTTCCAGTATCCCACACACCTGCAGTATCCTCCTTCTGCTTCCAGTAACCCCTCCATCCCCAGCATCCCCCCACTCCATCCCCGGTATCCTGCTCCATCTCCAGCAGCCAGAAACCCCCATCACACCCTCTCCCTGCTGGCACCCCAGGACCCCCCACCCAGGACCCCCTCAGCACAGCACAGTCCCAAAGCCAAGATGAGGATTCCCCATGATCCAACCATTCCCACAGCTGCCAGCACATGGGATCCCCAAAAACCTGCTTCCCTGTCTGACCCAGCTGCCACAGGGCCACTCCTCATCCCCATCCCGGCACAGGGATGCTCCAGTGCCTCCATGGGGAGACTTTTGGCACTGCTGGGATAATCCCACTGGTGTAAGCAGTTGGGACTGGATCTGTCCCTTGGCAGCTGGTTGTGGAGGAGGCCGGGAGCCAGGACAGCACACACCCGGAGTGTGCTTGGCATGTGGGTGACCCCTGACCCCAGCTCGCCATGACCCACCAGCTCAGCGTCACCTGTGGGCTGTCACCCACGGGCTCAGCGTCACTTGTGGGCTCATTATCACCCATGGACTGACTCACTGTCACCTGTGGCTGTCACCCACGGGCTCACTGTCCACCTGTGGGACTCATTGTCACCCATGGGCTCAATGTCATCCCTGGCTGTCACCTGTGGGCTCACTGCCCACCTGTGGACTCACTGTCACCCACGGGCTCACTGTCACCTGTGGACTCATTGTCACTCATGGGCTCACTGTCCACTTGTGGACTCATTGTCACTCATGGGCTCACTGTCCACCTGTGGACTCATTTTCACCCATGGGCTCAGTGTCACCCCTGGCTGTCACCTGTGGGCTCACTGCCCACCTGTGGGCTCACTGTCACCTGTGGACTCATTGTCACTCATGAGCTCACTGTCACCCATGGCTGTCACCCAAGGGCTGTCACTCACGAGCCCACTGTCACCCCTGGGCCCACTGTGACCCGTGGGCTCACCATGACTCGTGCATTCACCATCACCCCGGGCGTGCCATGGCCCAGCCCTCCCTGGGATGCAGGAGCTGTTCAGGTTTGATGACCCCCCAAATCTGGGTGACCCAAGGCACATGGACAGCCCCACAGCACAGGGACGGCCCCAGGGCACAGGGACAGCCCCACAGCCACGCCCAAGGTGATGTCTCAGGTGCCTCCCCTTGCAGCCCTGCTGGGGTGACACTGGGGCCCCCCCACTGCCCATCCCCATCCCCATCCTGGACGGGCGATGCCCCGAGCCCTGGATGAGACCTTGGTGCCCCCCCGCCGTGTCCCCCCCGCCATCATCCCAGTGACCACGCACAGGGCAAGGCAGGAGATGCCCCCCCAATGCTGAGGGGGCTCCCTGGCCCCCCCTCGGGACCCCCTGCCTGCTCCCTGTCACAAAGGGGCTTTCTGGGCCACTCTGTAAGCAGAGAAGGCACAAGGGGATGGGGAGGGGATGGGGACGGGACGGGCGGGGAGGCGGCGGCGGGGGAAGGTTTGGGGGATAAAAGGCTGATTCTCATTTCGAGGCCATTTCGGGAGGCTGGGGAGGGGAGGGGGGAAGGGAAGAAGGGGGGACCCTTTCAAAATATACAAAGGGGGGGGAGCTGGTGAATGGTTCAGTGGTGATGTGGAAAAATGACCCCCCCGACCCTTTTCCTTCCCCATCCCTCAGCTCCAGCTGGGACACAGTCCCCACTGTCCCCCCTACCCCCGTCCCCCACGTGGGGATTGGAGCTGTGAAACAGCAACAAAAAAAAAGAGGAAAATACATGAAAATCGGTCACATTCCAGAGAGATTAGAGCCAGTCCTGGGTCCTTGTTACCAGCCAATTAAAAACAGGGATAACCCCTTCCCTGCCAGAGCCCGTTCCTCTGGGAACCCTCTGGGAGCCCCCAGACCCTGGAGGAAGGGGGACAGGGGGATCCCCTCGTGCCCAACTCAGGGTGTTCACGACAGGATTTCCGCTCCTCTTCCGCACAGGCATCGATCCAGCTGCAAGGGTTTCCCTGAGAAGGGGGAAAAGTGCTGCTGGAGAAGTCCTGGCTGGGGCTGGGCTGGGACTGCATGTCCTAGTGTGGCATGTCCGGGTGGGAGTTTTGTGTCCCAGGATTGCATGTCCTGGTGTGTCATGTCCTGGTGTTGTGTCCCAGTATTGTATTGGATATCCCAAGATTGCACATCCCAGCATTCCATATCCTGGTGTTGCAGATCCCGGCATTCCACGTCCTGCTGTTGCAGATCCCAGCATTCCATCTCCCCCTGTTGCACATCCTGGTGTCCCATGTCCCAGGACTGCATGCCCTCATGTTCCATGTCCCACTGTTGCACATCCCAGCATTGCCTGTCCCAGCATTGTTTGTCCTGGGGTTTTGTGTCCCAGGATTCCACGTCCCAGTGTTGTATGTCAGCGTGTCCAAGCACCACATATCCCAGGACTGCATATTCCGGTGTTGCGTGGCCCAGCATCACACATCCCAGTGCTGTGTGTCCCGGCACCGCGTGTCCAGTGAGTGCCTCATGGCCTGGGATTGCATCTCCCAGTGTTGCATGTCCTGGTATTGTGTGTCCCAGCATGGCATGTCCCAGGGTTCCACATCCTGGTGTCACATGTCCCAGCAGTGCCATGGAGTAGCCTGTCCCAGGACGGTGTCCCAGCTCTCCGTGTCCCAGCATTGCATGTCCCAGGATCGCACATCCTGGCATTCCATGTGCTGATACTGCATATCCCAGCACTGTTTGTCATGGGCCTCATCTCCCAGGATTCCCTGGCCCAGCACTGTGTGTCCCAGTGCTGCTGTCCTGTCTCGTGTCCGTGCAAGATGCAATTTTTGAGGGAAATGGGTGTTCCAAGCTGGATGCACTGCATCCACATGCCCCAGGATCGCCCATCCCAGATTTACTGCCTATCCTGGTGCTCCGTCTCCAGGCTCTGCAACTCATCCCAATGCTGCACATCCCATCATTAATCCCAATGCTGCCTGTCCCAGCACAGGCTCCTCTCTGCTGGGATCAAAGCCTCAGGCTCGGCACCCACCGGCCTCATTTTAGGAGAAAAAAGGTCTGTTTGGGACCATTTTTCCAGGTAAAACATTACCCGGAGGCTCTGGGGCAGGAGCCTCTCCACTGCCTTTCCATTTGCCTGCAGGTGATCCAACAGGAACCACCATGGAGAAGATCCATGGGTGCTTCATCCCCACCCCAAAACCCCCACAGATGAGCTGGAAAGCACCTGGGAAGATTCCCACTGGTATCCATCAGCATCCATCCCTCCCATGCCATCTCCATCCCAGGACAGGACTTGGGGGATGGTGACCCCCGGGTGTCCATCCTCCTGCCATTCCCTTTTCCAGCCTGAATTCCCAGGGCTTTGCAAAGTCCCCCCAGTCCCCCGGTGCTCCCAGGAGCCCCCCCCATTCCCAGCCTGCTTACACAGAGGTGGGATAACCAAGAGCCTCTGCTCCAGCTCTTTTCCCCAAAATCATGCCGGGGAGATGGGAAAGGCCAAGCATCAGGGTGGGAAATGGGGGTTTGGGGGATGTTTAGTAGAGCCCCCCCAAACTGTCCAGGTGTGGTTGCTGCCCCAAGGCATCCCAAGGTCCTGGCCTTGAGCAGTGTCACCAGCTGGTTTGGGAAAAAAAACACCCAAATCTGGTTCCATGTGTCACAGTGGGATGGGATTTTTGAGGTAAGTGGGGATTCTGGGCTCAGTGTGTCCAACTCTGCAAAACTTTGTGCTTGGGAGTACAAAGGTGCAAAAACCCCAAATCTGCCCTGGCAGGAGCATCTGGGGCTGCACCCCAGGATGCTGTGGACAGGGAGTGTCAAGTGAGAATGGGGAGGGAGCCCCAAACAGGGAGAAAAAAGGGGAAAGGGGAAGGAGGAACATGGGAAAGGGGAGGAAGGAGGGAAAGGGAAAAAAAGGGGGGGAAACATGGGAAAAGGGGGAGAAAAGGGGAAAAGGAGGGAAATGAGGAGAAGGGAAGGGGGGAAAAGGGGGAAGGGGTAAAGGGAGAAAAAGAGGGGAGAAGCAAGGGCAAATGGGGGGGAAACAGGGAAGAAATGGGGAAAAGGAGGAAAAAAGGGTGGGAAAAGGGTGAAAAAAGGAAAAAGGGGGAAATGGGGAAGAAAGTGTGGGGGGAGGAAAACGGAAGGAAGGAAAAGGGGGAGGCAAAAGGGGAGAGGAAAGGGGGAAAAGGAAAAAAAGGGGGGAAATGTGGGAAAAGTGAAATGGGAAAAATGGGGAAACTGGGGGAAATAAAGGGCATAAGGAAGGGAGAAAAGGGGAAAATGGGGGAATGTGGGAAAGGGAAGGGAAAGGGGGGAAAAAGAGGGGAAAGAGGGGGAAAAAAGTCCTTCTCAGTGGCACTCATGGGACATGGAAAGAGAGTCCACTTAGGGAGTCAGAAAAGGAAAGGGAAGGTGTTGGGGATACACCAGTTGTGGGGATTCGTGTCCCCTTGGAGCTGGAAACGGAGTAGGAAGGGGAGAAAAAGGGAAAGTAGGGTCCCAACCTGTCACCCTCCTGAGCCAGGATGGGGTGTCCTTCATACCCCAATAAATCACCCCAATGTCAAAAAGCAGGGAGAAAACCCAGGAGCATCCCAGCCCCACAGGGCCCATCGCCCGTCCTGCAACCCCCCACTGCGTTCTGCTTCCCTGGGATAATTGGGAAGGGAGAAATCCCAATTACAACTGGATTTACAGCCCAAGGAATGAGCCATAAATCTTCCCCCCCACCACTCCCTCCCTGCAGCTGCTTCCCAGCCAAATAATCTCCTCCAGATGTTGCCCATGAACACCAGGACAACAAATTCAAGCCAGGAGACCTTTGGGGGATCTCCTGCATCCCCACATCCCAAGGAGAACCCCAAAAATTCCTGATGGGGTTATTTTCCCATCAGGATTTAGGGTTTTTCAAGGGTGATATGAGGGTGATGCAGGACACATCACCATGTCCTTGTCTGGCATTTTTTGGGTGACACCAGCCAGACAAAGAGTGTTCCAAGCAGGGACAATGATTTTAGGGTGGGAATGAGAGCTTGTGATACCTCAACAATGGATGCTCATCCATTCCCATGACACAGCCCAGACCCACAGACACCAGGTGGGAAATGCCAACAGGGCTGGGATGGGAAGGTGGAAAAAGTGGCCAGGAGATGAAAAATAAGCCCCAAAAAATCTCAGTTTGGGATGAGCTCAGAGTGGTGGCACTTATCCAACCTCATCTCTAGCCACAGACCCACCTTCCCCACCCCAGAGATGTCGGTGGCATCCGCTGAAGAGCTTGGCCCCAGCCCCGCAGAGGAAGGTGAGAGAGGGAACTTGGGATGAGAAGGGTGGGAGGAAGTGGGATGATGCTGGAGGGATGCCAGGACACGGCCGAGCTGGCTCCTGGGATGCAGCCTCAGCCCAGAGTGACCCTGGCACAGGGACACTCCGAGAATCCTCCACACACGGATGCCCTGAGCATCCCTTGCCATGAGCACCCTGGGCATCCTTCACCCACCGATACCCTGAGCATCCCTCATCCATGGTGACTTGAGCAGCCCATGTACACCCCAAGCATCCCTCACCTATGGATGCCCTCAGCATGCCTCTCTCCATGGACACCCCGAGCATCCCTCACCATGTCCTGAGCACCCCCCATCCATGGGTGCCCCCAGCACCCCTAACACACACACCAGCCCTGGAGCAGGATGGGCTCAGTGCCTGCTGGGCTCCCCACTCCCCGCTCCCCCTCCCAGCTCCCCAAACCCTGTGGCCCCGAGTCCCCCCGTGGCTTTTGTCTGCAGCTCCTGGCCCCGGCCTCAATGGATCCATTCATCCCGCTGCATCCGCATGGGGGATCCCGGCGGGAACAACAGGCTCAGCCTGCCCCGCCACCAACAGTCCCACTGCCCCAAAGCCCCCCCAACCATCCTGGGCATTGGGGGCCACAGCTGCCATGGGACTCCAGGGGGTCCTGTACCCCCCGGCAGCCCCCATGGGACACCAGCACAGCACAGCCAGCACAGCCTGCCGACCCCTCCTGCCCTCTGCCCGAGGCTCTGGATGGGATCCTCAGAGCTGCAGGATTCCCAGGGCTCTGGGATCCCCAGGGCTGCGGGATCCCCGGGGTGAAGGCACAGAGTGACATCGTTGCCAGAAAACACCACCAGTGCAAACTGTGAAGCCGCACATCACCATCACCCCCTCCCCCTCCTCCTCGGACCTTCCCCCACACCTTCCCCTTTCCTCCCAAAACCCTGACACGAACACAGAGAAAGACGGAAAACAACACGATCCCGACCCCCCCCTTCCCTCATCCCTCCTCTTCCTCCATCCGGGATGCACCAGGCACTTCCCCCGGGTTCCTCTTCCCTCCCAAGCTCCCGCCAGCGACTTCAAGGAAGGAAAACTAATGAAAAGCAGCTGCTGGGAATTCCAGAAGGATGATGAATGCGCCTCAGTCCCGGAACAATCCCAGGGCTGAGCAGAGGCGCCCCGAGCACTTACTTCATCGCTTTAATTTGGGAATCGCGTTGGAAAAGGGAGGGAGGAGGGAGAAGTGGGGGGGGGGAGGAGTCATCCTGTAGGTCTCATTTAAGCCCTACAAACCCCGCCCGCAGGGTAATTAGCCGAAGAGCATAATTAAGGAGAGGGATAAAGGGGCCATTGTGTGCAGCGGCGGGAGAGTCTGGGAGTGGGGAAACTGAGGCACGGGGAGGGTTCAGGGCCGGCAAGGATTGGATTAACCCAGCAGCTGCACAGAGCAACACGGAGAAGCCAAAAAGTGTGAAAAAATCCTTCTTTTCCTTAATATTTTCCAGGTGGGGAAGGAAGGCGGCACTGATGGGGGAGGTAAATCCTAAATAAACCAGCAAATCCCAAACCGGTGCAGGAGGAAGGAAGAACTGCCACAGTCCAGAGACGCAGAGCATTGAATGAGCCCCCCCGAGCCAGAAACCCCCCCCCATCCCGACACTTCCATCCACATCCCAACACCAAAACCCTCCACGCTCCGGCAGAGCTGCCAGCAAGACCCGCCCAGTTTTCGGAGCAACCCTTTTCCCTGCCAAAAATCTGTATTTTAATCATTTTCCTTGGCAGCAGTGCAGTTAAGGATCTATTTTCTTTAGGAGACAGATACAGCTCTGTATCCTCGGGAATTCATCGCAGGAATGGTGCAAAAAAAAGCTGAAATAAGCCCAGGTTACAGATTTTTCCCTCATTTATTTTGGGATCACAGCCCGCCGAGGCTCATTAATTACATGAAGGTGCATTAATTACACTGGCATGGCCTCGGGAGAGCTATTTGGATGGAATTCCATGCCTGAGGAAGGGTTGGATTTATTTAAATCCTTGCCTCCAGACTCGAATTCCTGGGGTTAAACTGGTTTATTTTGGGAATAATGCCAATCTTGTGCATGGTCTCAGCTTCGCCTCTCTGGCAGTGCCATGCCTGGTTCCCATCCCCTTCCCAAGCTGGATGAGATTCCCATGCTGAGATGAGATTTTACCCCTGTATGGATCCGGCTAATTCTGGGTTTGGGATAAAACCCATCAACTCCACATGATCCTGATGGAATGGATCCAGTGTGGTGGCAACAGAGATTTGCATCCATCCAGTTCATGCATGTCCAGAGTTTTCCCTTCCATCCCACCTTGGAGACCTTTGTGTCATTGGGAATGATCCCAAGGAGCCAAACACAGGCTCAGGGGTCCCCAATTCCTGATTCCCCCTGGAGAAAACTGGGCTGAAACGCTGCTCCAAACACCAATGCCATCAGTAGGTTCCAACAAATTCCTTCACCGTCTGAGTGGAGCCCCAGAAATACCCCCCAGACAGAAATTGCCAGGGAAGTGATACTGGGGTGGGTGGCCACTTGCCAAATTTCAGGATTCTGTTTGGAAATAACCCAGGAGCAAAGTGAATACACCCAGACGAAGGGCAGGAGCATCCATCTGTTGGGGGGTTGGCACAAGGACGGGCCTTCTCCCAGTTTGGGGTGCAGGAAGGCACTGTGTATCCAGACTCCCAAATATTTCTCATATTTCCATCAATTTCCCAGATTCATAAAGACTTCATAGTGAAGAGCTGTGAAAGCAGTGCTTCCCTGCCCAGTATTCAAAAAAAGTGCTCAAGTGGTTTGGCTGCCGTCAGTTTGAACCCACGGATACATCTGTCCCCAGGATCCATAACCTTCCTGGCCACTTCCTCAGAGCATCTCCTGGCCACAGAGATTATTTGGGGTGTGGGTTTTTTTTCCCCAAAAATCTCCCCTTTCCGTGCAGTTCGATCCACAGCTCTTGGCTGCAGGACATGAGGACGGGACACCGCCGCCACCACCACCAGGATCCTGCAGATCAGCTCATTTCCTCCAAGGCTGGGGTGAGAAAAGAAGGAAATGGAAGAAGAGCTCCCAGTGCAGCTGTGCCTCCTGCCACCCCGACGCTCTGCGTGTCCGGGCTCGTCCGCAGCCTCCCGGGATGCAGACGGGTGGCGGGTTTGGCTCCGTGAGCTCGGTGCCCTCGGGCGACGCTTCACATGGGGATGTGGGGATGCTGCACCCGGCTGGATCCAGCGTGGAATTGGAGAGGTGCATCCACACGATCCAGCAGAGGATCGGGAAGGCTGTGCCTGGATGTCTCCGGCACAGGATTGGGGTTGCTGTGTCTGGATTGATCTGGTACAAGATGGAGGATTCTGAGCCCAGTTGGATCCACTATGGGATCAAGAATGTTGTGCCCAGCTGGATTCAACGTGGAATCAGGGATGCTGTGCCCAGGTGAATCTGGTATAGGATCAAGGATGCTGAGCCTGCCCAGATCAAGTATGAGGTCAAGGATGTCATGCCCATCAGGATCTGGTTTGGGATTGAGGATGCTGCACTGACTGGATCCGCTGTGGGACTGAGGATGCTGCACCCAAAAGGATCCAGTGTAGGGTCAAGGATGCTGTGCCTGCCTGGATTCAGTACAGGGTTGAGGACATTCTGTCCTGCCAGATCTAGAACGAGATTGGGGATCTTCTACCTGCCAGGATCCAGTATGGGATCAAGGATGATGATCACTGCATCATGGCCTGATGCAGTGCAGGACCTCTGTCCTGCCAGAGCCAGCACAGGATTGCGGATGCTGTGCCTGGCCAGAACCAGAATGGCATCGAGGATGCTGTGCCCAGATGGATCTGATGTGGCACTGGGGATGCTGTGCCCAGCCAGATTCCACCCAGCCTCAGCAGCATGACAACGTCCAGGGTTCAGTCCTGGGATCCAGGGCACCTCTGCTCCGGTGGGAGCCCATGGACGGGGGGTTTGTGACTGGCACAGAGCTCAGCCCCTCTCAGTGCCCGAAGGGTCCAGCCCGGCCTCACCCGGCAGTGCCACAACATTCGCCAGCCCCCCCACTACTCCCAGTTTGCCCTCTCTCCCTGATAACCCTCACTCACTTGGCTCCACAAAGAGGCCCCAATCCGTCAGGATTCAGCCCCAATCTGCACTTTCCCAACCCCACTCATCCCTCCAAAACATCCGGGAGGCGCTCCAGCCCCTGTTAATTAATCCCCTTTCTGGGATTCATTAAATCATCATTAGTGGCTGCTTGTGACGGATCCCAACACCAATCCCTTCTCATTATCCCGGATTCCTTGCCAGTGTTTGGCATCGCGGCCAGCGGTGCATCATCCCCAAAACCTCATAATCCTAAAAGTGACAAATTGAGAATACAACCTTTATCCAGCCACCAGCCAAACACCGTGATAATTAGCTAATCCACCCTCCCAATCCCGGGATTTGAGCTCCATGGCCACCCCAACCAGTTGCTTCCAGGAAAGCAAAAGTAGGAAAACCCTAAAAATACAGAAAACTCTCCACGCGACACCAGCTGGATTCTGGGATTTCAAACCATTATAAATGCCACAACTGTTGTTATCCCATTTATATCCCATATGGGAACGTGGTTTCCTATGGATACTGGGGAAACAATATGTGGAAAAGCATCGCCGGAGCAAGAAATACCCCTGGACAATTCAGGAATGGGCTGTGATGCTCCAGCCCAGGATGCAGTGGGTACCACAGCCGGAGTCCCCATCCCTCCCAGAAGGCTGAGGACCCCCCAGCGGGCTGAGAATTCTGTCTGTGTGTCCCCCCCCCATCCCAGGATGGCACCAGGAGGGGAAACTGAGGCAGGGAAGGGCCTCATATACCTCATATACAAGGTAGGGAACACCTTATATACCTTTATACACCTAAAACACCTTTATATCCCTAAAATTACTTTAGGGTACTGCCCAGGAACGTGAATGGGATGGTTTGGGGATCGAGGGACACTGCTGGGACAGGAGCTGGGTCCCCCTCTCCATCCCCCCCTCCTCCCCCAGAAATTCTCGCTCAATTTGCTTAATCACTTCTCCCCACACGGGAGAATGTCGGCCCATTAACGGCTTTAAAACCCTTTTAAATGAGAAAAGCGGCAGCTCAGGGTCAGGTTTCGGGGCGGATCTCCCGGGGTGAGGCCCCCCCCAAACTCCCCACCCCTCCCACCCCAAAGCTGCTAAGTGAAGGGAATAATCCTAATTTCTGGGGGGGTTTATTTAGCACCACGTGGTCGTTTTCCTGCGGGACGGGCTGTGAGGCTTGGGGGGGGTCTGAGCATCCCCAAAAGGTGGCAGAGAGGTGTTAGGAGGGGGTCTGGGGGGCACTTACGGTGCGGGCGCCGCCGGGGGAGAGAGCTCCGTTGGCGAGGTAGGGGCTACCCAACTCGGGGAGCATCAGGAAGGGGTAGCCGGGATAGGGGGGGCCCTTAAAAAAACCCCCATCTTGTTGTCGTCTGACCACTGGGGAGAGAAGGAAAGGGGAGGTCAGGAGGCAGAGGGGTGGGGGGGCACCCATGGAGGGAGGCAAGGCAGGGTGCATGGTGGGACCTGGGGAGGTCCCTCTAGGAATGCCAAAGTCCCTTGGGATATCCTTGGTTCTTCGTGGGGGGGTCCCCATTTAGGGGGGGCGGGTAGGTCCTTCTGGGGGTGCCCAGTGCCCAGTGTCCTTCTGGGGGGTCCTTTCTTCTGGGGGAGTTGTCTCCACTTGTAGGGGGTCCTAGGCAGGTCTCTCTGGGGTGCCCAAGTCACTTTGTGGGAGTCCTTGGTACTCCCGGGGGATGGTCCGCACGTGGGAAGCCGTGAGTAAGGTCCCTCTGCGGGTGCCCAAGTCGCTTTGGGGGTCCAAGTCCCTTGGGGGGTATCCTTGATTTTTCTAGGGAGGTCCCCACTTGGGGGGACCTGGGTAGGTCCCTCTAGGGGTGTCCAAGTCCCTTAGGGATCCTTGGTTCTTCGGGGGGGCAGGGGGGGTGTCCCGACTTGGTAGGGGCCCGGATAGGTCCCTCTCGGAGTGCCCAAGTCTCTCGGGGGTGTCCTTGGTGGTTCTCGGGGAGTCCCTGCTGCTGGGTGGCCGCGGGAGAGGGATCTCGGCTGCACGGGGGGTCCCGGGAGGCAGAGGGTCCCGGTGCTGGTCACTCCCAGAAAGGACCCAGCTGGGGGGGGGAACCGATCCCGGCTCCTCCGTGGGACGGGGGGGTACCGATCCATCCGTAGGGGAGCGACCGGGGCGGAGAGGCGGGACCGGGGGCCGGTGGGGTGGGAGGGGGGACACGACACGGGGGAGGGGACACGGGGGCTAAATTTGGGGGACACGGCGGGGGGGACACACGGGGGGGGGAGGTGAGGACATGGAGGGGGAATTACGGGGACACGGGGTGGGCACAGGGTGTTGAGGCCACCAGGGAGAGGAACACGGGGGTCGGAATTAGGGGGACACGGGGGTGGCACACAGGGTGGAGCAGGGGGACACGGGGGCGATATATGGGAGGGTGAGTACACGGGGAGGGGGACACGGGGGGGGGACACGGAGGGGGGGAACCGGGAGACACACGAGGGGAGACCGGGGGGGGGGACATGGGGGGTCCCGCCCGCAGCCGGGGGCGGAAACAAAGAAGTTGGGAAGTGTCGGCTGGTCCCGGGGGATGCAGCGGGGAGCGGGAGGGGAAGGGGGGCGCCGGGGGGGGTCCAGTACCTTCTGCCAGAGAGTCCCGCGGCTTCTGGAAACTTTCCCGGGGCGGCGGGGGCCGCTCCGCCTGCGGGGAGAGGCGGTGAGCGGAGCGGGGCCGGGCGGGGGGCGCGTCCCCCCGGCTTCCCGCCGCCCCCCGCCTCACCTCGGGGCCGGGGCCGCCCCCGGGGCCGGGGCCCCCGCGGTTCTCGGTTTCGCTGACCAGCGAGGACTTGAGCTCGTCGAGGTCCCCGTGGGCCGAGCCGCGCCCCGCGCCCTTGTCCTGCTCCTCGCCCTCGTCCTGGAAGGCGATGAGCTCGTCGGGAGCCCCCAGGTCGTCCCCCCCCGTCGGTTCCAGCTGCGGCATCGTGGGGTCCCGCCCCGGCCCCGCCGGGCCCCGCCGCCGCCGCCGCCGCCGCCCGGAGGGTCGGGAATGCGCGGGGCGGCGGGGCGGGGAGGAGCCGGGATGCAAACCGACACCGGGGGCCGGGCAGGGGCTCGCACCGCCCCGCCGGCCCCGCACGGGTCCCGCCGCCGACTCCGCACCGGCCCCGCCGGCGGAGCGGCCCCGCCGCCCATGGGGCGCCCACGGGGTGCCGGCCGGTCCCGCCATGCCCGGCGCTCCCTGCAAGTTCGGGGTCCCCCGTTCCGTGCGGGGTCCCCCCATCCCATCCGGGCAGCCCTCATTCCAGCTAGAGGTCCTCTGCCCTATCCAGGGTGCCCCAGCTAGGGTCTCCCCCGTCCCATCCATGGGGTCACTTCCCATCCGAGTGCTTTCAGTGCATCCATGGTCCGCCACATTCCGTCTTTTCCCCCCCCCCCCATCTTACCCTGGTCCCCCCATTGTGCCCAGAGTTCCCCTATCCCATGCAGGTCCCTGATCCCTCCCACGGTGATCCCTCCCATCTGGGTGCTCCCACCCTGCTGAAGTTGTCCGTACCCCCCCCCCCATCCTATTTAGTTGCCTTCACCCTCCTGAGTGCCCCCATCCCACCCAGGGTGCCCCCCACTCCATCCCATCATCCCTGTCCTGCTGGGGTGCCCCTATTGCATTTGGGTGCCTCCGTGTAGCAGGAGAACCCTCATCCTGCCCAGGGTAACCCTGACCCCCCAGGTTGTTCCCATCCCATCAGGGTGTCCCCATCCCACCCATGTGTCCCACCACACTGGAGAGTCCCCAGTTCACCCCAATGTCCCTGTCCCCCTCCCCAGGGGATGCTCAGAGGGGGTTCCCCATCCCTCCCCAAGGCAGGAGCAGGGTCCTACCATGGCGAGACCAGCCATCCTGCAGGACAGACCCACTGGAAAAACCTTTTTACCCCTTTTTTTTTTTACGCAGTGGGCTGGTTTCCCCATAATGGACATCCACAGGGCTGCTGGGGTGGCACCCAATGGGGCTTCATCCAGCACCTCCAAACCATTGTCTTCGTCTCACTCCATCACCCACAGCCTGGCTATGAACCCCAACCTCCCGTCCCCAAACCCCCGGGGCCACCAGGCTCCACCACCCCCCAGCAGCCCCTCGCTCTGCTCCACAAAGGTTCTTCAGTTGCTTTGCCTGAAATACTCCATGAAAAGGCTTTTGTACCATCCAAATCGCTGGTGACCCCAGTCCCCCCTGCCCAAGATTCCCAAGGAAAAGCAGGAGGCAGCTGCGGGGGGTCGTGCCGGCCAGCCCTTCCCTGCTCCCAGCCCTCCAGATGTTTTATTACCCTGTGTTTAATTAACATTTCCAGCCATTCTAGCCGTGTGCTGAATGGGGAGCTCACGTCTACCCCTTCTTCCTAAACAGCTCCATGGTTAGGGGAACATGTGGTGGGGTCCCCTTCCCACGTGGGGTGTGGATGTGTCTGAGGGAGCTGTGTGCGCACCAGGATGCTAAAAAATATAAATTATTACCTTAAGTGTTACTTTTGCCCAGGTTCCCCATAAATAATGTGGGATGAGCCCTCGAGGAGTGAGGACATGACTGGTTCCTGGCATTGGCATGAATGTCCCATGTCACCCAGCACTCCCCAGCGACTCCCAGCCTTGTAGGTCCCCAAGTCATAACACGGGCACCACCAGCACTGTAGTTTTGGGCTGTTTCCCAACATTTTTGACGGTCCTATAAACCCAGGAGAGCCTCTAAAATGGGTTTTGAGGTGACGTTAGGTGGTGTTTGGTGCTCTTGGAGTGATGATGGGATGGATGGATGAGGAATCTGTGGGATGGAGGGGGTTGGGGGGTCTAAGGTGGGACCATCAGACACCCCAGGACCTTCAGCCACCACAGGAGCTCTACAACCCCCCCCTCAGTCTCTGCTGTTCCTGCACCCATGGCCACCTCAGGAAGCCTGGACACTAGGGGACCCTCAGGTACTCAGGCCCCTTGGCTACAGTGACCCAACACCTACCCCAGGACCTTTGGCCACTCTGGGACCCTTGAACACCCCAGGAATTTTGGACACTCTGGGATCCTCATCTGGCCCAGGACTGTCAGCCACCCCAGGACGCTCAGCTGCCCTGGGACTCTTGACCATTGCAGGACCCTCAGGCACCCCAGGACCACCCCATTCACCATCTCCCATCCCACTCTCCCAGACACATTTTTCACTGGAGACTGGGGGCACGGAGGGGACCCCCACATCCCTCCAACCCCCCTAAACCAAAGCCTGAAGCCCCAAGGAGGAAAATCCCGGCACAGCCCTGTCACCATCACTGTCACTGGGGACAAATGGGGGGGCAGGGGGGCTCCTTAAACTCCACCTCACCCTCCTGGGGTAGGGGGAGCTCGGTCCCCCGTTATTTTCCCTCTGGGTGACAGTGGTGTCTCATGGGTGGGTTGTTCTCCCCGTGGCCCCCCGAGCCCGGCAGGGTGGGGGTGAGATGCCAAAGGAGTTCTGGGGGAGCCCCTCCACCTCCGCTTCCCTGCTGCTCGCCCAAATTTTGGGTAACCCCGAATGTGAAGGAAGGCTCGGGGGAGAGAAAGGCCACTCCCAAATCCCCCAAGCACATCGCTCGCCGCGCGGGGCAGCGCCGCTCCAGCCAGATGTTGGCAGCTGGGGAACTGCTAATGGCCCATTAGCACATGCTGGGGACACCCCCGGGCGAGGTCACCCTCTGTCCCTCCCGCACCAGGTGTGTGTCCCCCCCCTCCGGTCACATCCTGCCCCTCCCGGACACCTCCTGCCCCTCCCGGACACCTCTCCCCACCCCCCGGTCACCTCCTGTCCCGCTGGACACCTCTTCGTGCAGGTCATCGCCACGGGGAGGAGCAGCATCCCTGCTGGGGGGTGCAGAATTTTGATGATACGGGGTAAAACTGAGACGCATTTGCACCCCAAAAAGCTCCAGGATCCGAGGTCCGGCACCTGAAGTCACCCCAGGTGTGTCCACCCCAGGTGTACCCTCCTCAGGATGAAAAATGGGAGAAATCCCCGGAACTGCCGATTTTCTCCACAGAGGGGCTGCGATAGGGAGTACATTATGGGGTACGGGGACCAGGGATGGCTGTGTGGGATGCGGGGACCCCCGGGGCTGCACTGGGGCAGGGAACCCCAAGAACCACCTGGGATCGGGTCTCCCAGAACAGCTGGGGCTGGGGGTCCCTGAGAACTGCCCTTAGGGTGGGGGACCCTGAAAACCCCCATGGGATGAGAGTCTCCGAAAATTGATCTGGGATAGGATCCCCCGGAACCGCCCGGGAACGGGATCCCCAAGAGTCACTCGGGTGGGGGTCCCCTAGGGCTGCTCTGGGACAGAGGACCCCAAGGAACACCCGGGATGAGTGAGGGGATGGGACCCCCCTGAACAGCTCTGAGGGGGGTCCCGAGAGTTGCTCTGTGACAGGGGACCCCAAGAGCCCCCGTGAGGTGGGGGGGGTGACCCGCGCTGGGACAGGGGTCCCAAACCAACCCCCGAGGCTCGGCGGGGGCGGGGTAATGGGGGGGCGAGGGGGGGGACACTCCGCGGGGCGGGGCGGGGCCGCCCGCAGGGGTCTGGGGGCGGGGCCTGTCAGTTCAGGGGCGGGGTCTGCTCTTGGGGGCGTGGCGTCGCAGCTAGGGGCGGGGTCTGGTGACTCGGGGGCGCGGTCTGACGGCTCTGGGGCGGGGCAGGGCCGTCTGTGGGCGGGGCCTCCTGTGAGGCGCGGCAGGAGGTGCCGGTGACACCGGAGGAGAGGGGGCGGTGGCGAGAGTCGTCCCGGGGGGCGGTTCCGGTAGCACCGGCGGGGCGGTCCCGGCGGGGCGGTCCCGGGGGTGAACCCGTGGGGCGGTGCCGGTAGCACCGGCGGGGCGGTGCCGGTGCCGGGGGCCGGTCCCGGGGGTGGTCCCAGGGGAGATGCCGGTAGCACTGGCCGGGCCGTGCCGAGGGTGATGCCGGGGGCGGTGCCAGTCTCGGGGGGCGGTGCCGGGGGCGGTGCCGCGGATGATCTCGGGGGCGGTGCCGGGGGTGGTGCCGGGGGCGGTGCCGGTATCACCGGCGGGGCGGTCCCGGGGGCGGTCCCGGGGCGGTGCCGGTATCACCGGCGGGGCGGTGCCCGCGCTGCCGGCGGGCGGAGCGGGCGCGGCCATGGCGCTGAACCTGGCCAAGAACGGGCGGGCGCTGCAGGAGGCCTACGGGAGCGTGGTGGCGCCGGGCAGCGCCACGGACTGGTGAGGGGCCGGCGGGGACACCGGGGGGCCGTGACGGGACATCGGGGGCGATGAGGGGCTGGGGGACGGGGGGGAGGCCGGGGGGGATGAGGGGGTTGTGAGGGGGCTGTGGGGTGTTTGGGGGGGATGTTTGGGGGTGACGGGGGCAGGTGGGGGGACAGGGGTGTGCGAGGGTCTGTGGGGTGTTTGGGGGCCATGTGTGTTCAAGAGGGCCGAGGATGACTCGGGTGGGGGATGGGGGATGAAGGGGGAGTGGGGGTGGAGGGGGTGGAGGGGTGGAAGTGAAACGGATGGCTAGGGATGGGTGATCTGGGGGAAGATTTAGGGCTAGGCCAGTGACTTGTGGGGGGATGTGGAGTGTCAGGGACTGTGGGGGTGCTTGGGGGGCATGTGGGATGTATAGAAGGGATGAGGGGGGTGGGTAGTATGAGGGGGTCAGGGGTGTGTAGGGGGGCTGTGGGCGTGTGTGAGGAGCTGTGAGGTGTATAGAGGGGATCAGGGCTGTAGGGGTGTCTTGGGGGATCAGTAAGTCCCTGGGCTGTGGGGTGGACAGCGTGTGGGGTGGGGGTCTCTGTGGGGCTCTGAGCTTCAGGAGGTGTTGGGGGTGTGTGGACACCCCATATGGGCACCGTGCTGGATAAAACTGGCTAAAAATCCCCTTTCTGCCTTAATTTTAGGGCTCTGTTCACCTATGAAGGCAACAGCAATGACCTGCGGGTGGCTGGCTCTGGAGGTGAGCGTGTTGGGGTCTGTCCCCCCATTCCTGTGGGTCTGGGGGCTTCCAGGGCTCCTGTCACTCTGCCTGCCTGGGATGTCGGGGTTTTTAACCCCTGAGGGTGTTTTGGGGAGTGCCCTTGGTGGTTGACAAGGGTGGCAGCTGTGTTGGGGTGTCCAGTGTGATTTTGGAGTGAGGAGTATGGAGCAGAGACTTGCTGGCAGCTCTGCTTCTCCTTCCTTTTCATTTTCCTCCTTTCCCAAGGATCCAGAGTTTGGACCCTGGTTGCTCTGTGCATTTCTGAAGTATTTTAGATCCCAGATTTAGGCAGGACCATGTGGCTGTCCAGCCGTTCACCCGGCTGGGGCTCCCACTAAATGCTCCTGAAGCCTCTCTCATCCAATTCTCTCCTTCTCACGATTGGTTTTTTTTTTATTTTTTATCTGACTGCTGGTTCCCACTGAAACGCTCCTGGCTGGGAAGCCAAAACTATTGGGAAGCAGCACAATAGAGGGTTTCCCCACTCTAAGTATTTGTATCCTCTTATCCCTCCCTGGCTTCTCCCTAATTTCCAGGTGTTTCTCCCAACCCACAGAGCTCTATGGAAGTTTCTGGGATGCTCTGCAGGGCCTGGTGGAGCCCATGGAGCCAGGGCCATGGTGCTGGGGAATTTTGTTCAGGAAAAGCTCTTGTTGAGCCACAGATGAGGGTTTTGGGGAGCTGCAGAGGGTGTGCCCCGAGCTCCTCACAGATCCTTTCTCCCTCTAGCATTCCCATCATGTCCTTCCATGCCAGCACTCACCCAACTGGCCTCAGACTTCCAGCCTTCAACTTCCCTGCGGGGTTTGGAGCCAAATTTAGAGACAAAGCATAAATATTTAATAAGGAGAGGGAAACGATCTGGGTGCTCCTGCAGTGCAGAGCAAGCCGGGCTGGGCTGTGCCCATCCTGCCAGAGCTGATCAGGGTCAGTGGCTCTTTTCCCCCCGTTCAGGGCTCAGACAATCCAGTGTAGGGGGAATTGTCGTCTGGAGTAATTTTTTCGAGATGAGAGTGTGAGTTTTTGGTAGTTTTCCTCCGTTCCTGGTAGCTTTTTGGCATAGTGGGAGCGATGCTGTGCCCTTCCCATTGCTCACCCAGCCCCTGCCTGAGCCCTGTGTGGGATTTTCCCCCTGGGATTCACTTCTGAGCCCCCAAGTCTGACGCTGAGACCACCCTGGATGTGTTTAACAGCAAGGGAAGCATCGGGGCAGAAGGTGGACAAGCAGGGCCCTGCCCCATGTCGCCCTCTTGGTTCCTTCTCTACTTCCTGTCTGACAAAGCAGGAACAAAGCTCAGCCAGTTCCTCCACCACTTCCCAGCACCATTCCTGCCCTCATGAGGTGTTTTCCGGCTGTGCCGGTGCTTGCCGGAGCGTGGTTTTGTACAGGAACCTGTGGGCAGAGCTGGCAGCTGCCTGCTCTCATTAAAGCCTCTAATTAATCTGGGGGTGTGAGCAGCTCCTTCCCCTTCTCTGCCATCCCTTCACTTGGTTACAGATCCAGGATCTTTCTGTATGGGGTTTGTGAAAGCCTGAGGAAGAGGAACTGGGTGATGAAGGCTGCTGATAATGGGGGTGGGTGAGAGAAGGCTGGGGCTTGGCTCCCAAATAATTATGTGGATGACAAATGATCAGGTAATGGAAGGACCAGGGTAAACACTGGGGGGTCTGAGACGATCCTGTGGTAGGACATCCCCAAATCTCACGGAGATAATCTCCAGGGAATAAGGGGCTGGGAGCTGCAGCCTCCATGGGTTTGGCTGTTCCCAGCATGTGTGTGGAATGGGCTGGACTCACCCCCTCTCCTTCCTCCCGGGGCAGACGGGGGGCTGGAGGAGATGGTGGAGGAGCTCAACAGCGGGAAGGTGATGTACGGCTTCTGCCGGGTGAAGGATCCCAACTCCGGGCTGCCCAAATACGTCCTCGTCAACTGGGTGAGTGGGGATGGACCTCAGTTTATCAGGGAGGGAACTGGAGCCCCTGT
Organism: Pseudopipra pipra; assembly: GCF_036250125.1. Taxonomy (NCBI): domain Eukaryota; kingdom Metazoa; phylum Chordata; class Aves; order Passeriformes; family Pipridae; genus Pseudopipra; species Pseudopipra pipra. The sequence continues at coordinate 5,130,215 of NC_087576.1, forward strand.
GCCCAGGCTGGGAGAGCTGAGGGTGTCCAGCCTGGAGAAGAGAAGGTTCTGGGGACACCTTAGTGCCCCTTCCAGTGCCTGAAGAGCCTCCAAGAGATCTGGAGAGAGAGTCAGGCTTGATCCAGGTGCTGCTGCCATGGATCCAGCTGGGATGGGCTCAGGTGAGCCGATGGTTTCTCTTTACAGACAGGTGAAGGTGTCAATGACGTGCGGAAAGGAGCCTGCGCCAACCACGTCAGCACCGTGGCCAACTTCCTAAAGGTCTGATCCTCCCCATGTCCTCCCTTAGGGAATCATGGAATGCTTTGAGTTGAAGAGACATTATAGACCATTCAGTTCCAGCCCCCTGCCATGGGCAGTGACACTTTCTACTTAGACCAGGTTGTCCAGAAAATCTGTCTGGAGATTTTCTCCATCTCACCAGAACCCTTTTCCTTCCCTTGGGGGCTCCGGGAGTGCAGACAGGACCCACCAGGGCAAGGTGGTGGGTTTGGGGGCTCCCAGAGTGACCCCTTCACCCCTGTGCTGGTTCTTTCTGCTCAGGGGGCTCATGTCACCATCAACGCCCGGGCAGAGGAGGACGTGGAGCCTGAACTCATCATGGAGAAAGTGGCCAAGGCCTCTGGAGCCAACTACAGCTTCCACAAGGAGAGCAGCAAGTTCCAGGATTCAGGGCCTCAGGCTCCCGTGGTGAGTTGAATCCAGGAGGGTTTTGGGGTGGTCCCTCTGGATGAGGGAAGGTCTGGGACCACTCTCATCCAGTGATGGAAGTGGCTCCCTGGGCATTGACACATCCATGGAATGTTCAGCCTGGAGAAGGGAAGGCTCCAGGGAGACCTTAGAGCCCCTTCCAGTGCCTAAAGGGATTCCAAGAGAGCTGGAGAGGGACTTTGGAGAAGGACCTGGAGTGACGGGACAAGAGGCAGTGGGCTTACACTGACAGGGCAGGTTCAAAGCGTGGAATCACGGAATGGATGGGTTGGAAGGGATGTTAAAGCTCATCCAGTTCCACCCCCCTGCCCCCCTCCACAAGACCAGGTTGCTCCAAGCCCTGTCCATCCTGGCCTTGGACACTTCCAGTGATGGGGCAGCCACAGCTTCTCTGGGCAAGCTGTGCCAGGGCCTGCAATTGCCCATTTTTGGCAACATACACATTGCTGGCCTCACCCAGCCCTTCTTTGAATTTTGGGGCAAAGCATCAGGTTATAGGAACTTCTTAGAAGAAGTCCCAGACTGTGCTGATTTGGGGTGATTTTTGACAAAAAATGCAAAAATGGTGATTTGTCTGTGCCTTCCCTCCCCAGGGCTCCGTCTACCAGAAGACAAACGCGATGTCCGAAATCAAGCGGGTCAATAAGGATAATTTCTGGGCCAAAGCAGAGGTGAGCACATGCCTCGGAGCATGAAGCCTTTGGATTTAGCTGGAGATTACTCTCCACGTGCTGTGTTCCCTGTCTGGGAATCGGGGAATGCTGCCTGGAATCAGAGATCCAGAGCTCAGGGAAGTGCAGAGCTGCTGCCTTTGGGTGCTCAGGGAGGAGGGGCTGAGTCCTAAAGAGGAAGGTGCTCCTTTTTCTCATCTGAGTTTGGCTCAAGGCTGCTGGGGTGGGCACGGGGGAGGGGGGCTGGGGTGCACCCCAGCTCCAAACAAACCCTGTTTGGGTGAGGAAACTGATTTTTGTCCCCTCTGAAGGCTGCCCTGTGTTTCCTTCCCCTTTCATGTTGGGTTTTACTGGGGTTTAATGATGTGTGAACCTTCTGGCTGGGGGCCACCAGCCCTGGGACCTGCTGCGTGCCCTGGGATGCAGAGGGCTGGGGGCAGTGCCTGTGACCCCCACCCCTCTGTGCCTGTGTGCCCTCAGAAGGATGAGGAGAACCGGCGGCTAGAGGAGAAGAGGAGGGCGGAGGAGGAGCGGCAGCGGCTGGAGCGGGAGCGGCGGGAGCGGGAGCTGCAGGAGGCAGCAGGGAGGGAGCAGAGGTTCAAAGCCAGATCCAGCGAAATCGAAGCCCAGAAGTGAGTGGGATGTTGGGAATGATTCCAAGAGGCCTTCCTGCCCTCTGGGGTCTCTCGGTGGTGCTGGGTATCCTTGTCGCCATGTATGTGAGCTGTCCCGACTCCTGCAGAGGTTGTTCCTCAGGGAATGGTGGATCATGTCCATGCATTCCTCACTGCTGGAATTCCTGCAATCCCAGGAAATGTCCTTTAAGGGAGCATATGTGGAGAGGATTTTGCTCTGGGTTGGAGGGAGCATCTCCCTAGCTCTCCCTGCCCACTCATCCCCCTCTTGCTTCCCAAACTCCTCCCTAACACCCATGGCCCCTGTTTTTGGGGTGCTGGAGGTCTAGGCTGGCTTTGGGGGAATCTGAGCCCTGAGGGACTGCAGGGAAGTCTGCTTGGCCCCCACATCTGGATGTTCATGTCCATATCCCTGAGGAAGAGATTTCTCTGAATTAATCCCAATATTTGGAGCTGCTCCTGCCCCTCTCACAATGTTCCTCTCTCCAAGGGTGACCTGCGACTCCTCATCTGGCCCCAAAGTGAGGGGGAGTGTCCCCAGAGTGAGGGGGACATCCTTCCTGTGCTCTTCCCAGGGAGCTGCAATGGGCTGAGGTCCCAAATCCTTGCTTTTAACCCCAATTTGTCCCCACAGGAGACTTCAGCAGCAACAGGAGGCTGAGAACAGGGACAGGGAGCAGCAGCAATGGGTGAGCTCTGGCATTGGCCCCGGGCAAGGTTTATCCATGATGGAGGGGATAGAGACCCGGGATAGGACAAGTGGAAATGGCCAGGTTGCACAGGGGAGGTTTAAGTTGGATATTGGGAGAATTGCTTCATGGTAAAGGGCTGGCCAGGGCAGTGGTGGAGTCCCCAGCCCTGGGAGGATTTAAAAGACACGTAGATGTGGCACATGGGGACATGGGTGGCCTTGGCAGTGCTGGGGAAACAGTTAGGCTTGGTGATCTCCGAGGGCTTTTCCAATCTGAATCATTCCATGATTCCATGAAAACAAGTGCCTTTTCTTAGCCTCCCTCCCAGATCCAGGGTTTCCTCTCCATTCCCCCTCCATCGCCATGTGAGTTCCTTGGGTCCAGAGGAGGCAGGATGGGGCTGGAGGGACTGGAGTGGGCAGAAGAGGCAGGATGGGGATAGGATGATGCTGGAAGGAACTGGATGGGGCTGGAGCAGCTGGATGTGTCCAGAGTGGGCTAGCTCAGCACCCAGACCCTCTCTTGGTGCTGCAGAAGGAGCAGGCTGAGGAGTACGAGACCCAACAGAGGAAGGGCTTCAAGAGAAGCGAGTCGGTGGAGAAAGCCCAGGTATGGAGCTGGGAGTGCTCTGGGGGGTGTCTGCCTCGGCTCTGCCCCCCCTGCTGCTGCTCTGTGACCTTGACATGGCATCTGGGCCCTTCCCTGGGCAGGAGGCTGCAACTCTGATTGCACAGAGAGCCGTGAACCCCCGTGACATCTTCAAGCAGAGGGAGAGAGCGGGGCCAGGGGACACGGGGACACCAACCCAGCCAGGTACGGTGTGAGGGGACACAGGGAGGGTGGCACAGCCAGGTGTGAGGGGACACGGGGACACCAACCCAGCCAGGTACGGTGTGAGGGGACACGGGGACACCAACCCAGCCAGGTACGGTGTGAGTGGACAGGGGGAGGGTGGCCCAGCCAGGTATGGTGTGAGTGGACACGGGGAGGGTGGCACAACCAGGTGTGAGGGGTGTGAGGGGACACAGGGAGGGTGATGGGGGCCACCCTCAGTCCCCCACCGTGTCCCAGTGGAGCAGGGTCCCAGTGGGGTCCCAGTGGGGCAGTGATACTGTGAGGCTGTTGTTCGGGCTGAGAACAGGCAGCTCTCATCACGTCAATGTTCTTTGCTGTGGTGTCCCACCCCCAGCTCCTGCCATTTTCCAAAGTGAGGTTCCAGCTGTGCCAAGTTTTAACCACCAAGACAGAAGTTTTCCATACTCTGACTTCCCTTCTGAACCTCAAATTTCATTTTTTTCAATAGAAGTTCAACACATTGACACCAGAAAGACACCACCATTGCAATCTATCCCGACTGCCCAAAGTTCTGCCCAAATTTTTGCATTGCCCAAGCCAAGCAGGATGTTGGAAGAGCCTGATTTGATCTCTCTGATAGAAACCAGGAAGTTTGCAAAGCAGAGCTGAGAGCGGCTGAGGAAGTCCGTGTGAGCGCATGACACCCCTGGGTGACTGCCTCCTCCTCCTCAGTGCAACCCCCTCCAAAGCACCTTAAATTGATTCATTGAATAATCACTTTTACTTGGTGACAGGAGCACAAATCCCTTCTTCCTTGGGCAGGCAAGGCATGAGTGGGAGAGGAAGAAACTCCACACTGGGAAAATGTCCTTTTTGCTGGTTAAACATCAGGGGGAGAGGCTGATTTTGAGGTATTTCATTAGGATTTGATGGTTTTCATGGAAGAAAAGGAGATAAATACCCTGGAACTGATCAGACTCAGAGGTGAGGGTAGACTGGAGTCTTGGTGCTGGTAGGGTTTGTCTGGCAATTCTTCTCCTCAGCTTTTGTTTGGTTTGGAGGTGGAGATGGAGAGATAACAGTGCACAGTTCACTCTTGCCACAGGAAATGGACTGGCAGAAACCAGTTTGCATCATCCCCTCCCAGTTTGATGTCTGTGGCATTCAGACTGCTCCAGAAATGACCCTGGAGAGCCAGTGGCAGGGTCTCCCAGCTCCTCTTCCTCCCCCAAAATATTATTTTTTTTTTTTAAATTTTCCCTTGGCTGCTGCTGCTGTAACCAGTCACCAAACTTGTTTTCCACAACTAGGATTAGAGCTGGAAAATCCTGCTTGGGAGGGTGACTCAGCAGCACCCCTGGGTGCACAGTCGTGGGCTGGGAGTCCTGCTGCCTGCCCAGCTCCTGCAGCCCCTCAGTCTCCTTTTCCAGGGAAACTCCGCAGCCCGTTCCTGCAGAAGGAGGTGAACTCTGTGCCCAGTCCTGCCTCCCCCAGCAGGGATGTTTGGGGGTCACCTCCAGCCTCCCCAGTACCTGCAGCAGGTTCGTGCTTGGCTCCCTCCCCAGAGCTTTTCTCTGCATCTTTCCAAATAGATTCCACAAAATTGGGCATGTTGAGGCCTGGCTCAGAGACTCCATGTGTTTTTCCCATTCCTTGGACCAGGAACCCCCGTGTTTGTCTCCAGCCAGGGCTGAGTGTGATGCTGAGGTGAGGATGGTTCCTCCTAGTCCTCAGCCAAAGGCTCAGTGTCCAGGGGATGAGGATATCTCCTGCTGAAAGGCTGGAATTCAGCTCCGAGCACCCCCAGCCCCCTCCAGACCACAGGGGCTTTGACAGTCACACTTGGACTTGCTCAAAGTGCCCTGAGACACAGCTGAGACACCCCCTATATAGGGGTTTCCCAACTCCAGAGTTAGACTGGGCTGTTTCCCTGTCCCAGTAAAGACCAGTATACGGCCACAGAGTGACAGGACAAGGGGGAATGGCTTCCTACTGCCAGAGGGCAGGGTTAGATGGGATATTGGGAAGAAATTCTTCCCTGTGAGGGTGGTGAGGCCCTGGCACAGGCTGCCCAGAGAAGCTGCGGCTGCCCCATCCCTGAAAGTGTTCAAGGCAGGTTGGATGGGGCTTGGAGCAACCTGGGCTAGTGGAAGGTGCCCCTGCTTAACCACTTCCCAGTGGTTTGGGACAGGGAGCGATTCCAGAAGAGGGCTGGCTGTGCCCAGAGGTCTCCCCATGTGCTGTGGGTGGCACCGAGGGTTGGCCTTGTCCCTGAACCATGGAATCACAGGTTGGTTTGGGTTGGAAGGGATCTGAAGGACCATCTAGTTCCACCCCCCTGCCATGTGCAGGGAGGAGGTGAGGGCAGAAACAAGGTGGGGGCCAGGGATGATGAGGTGTGAGGTGGGGTTTAGAGACAACAAAGTGGGGGCCAGGGATGAACTGAGGACCAGGGACAAGCTGTGGGTCCAGAGATGAGGTGGGGGGCAGGGACAGGCTGAGGGCCAGAGACAAGGAGAGGACCAGGGGTGAGGCAGAGACCAGGGACAGACTGGGGCCCAGGGATGTGCCGAGGGCCAGGGCCATGCTCCAGTGTAGCCAGGCCACCATCACCACTAGATGCTGCTCTTGGCCATGGCCTCCACTCCAGCCCTTCCCCTCCACGGGAACATGGTCCATCTGGAGTGAGTTTATCCCTTCGAGTTTATCCCTTCCCTGTTGGAGATCCTGGATCTCTCCCTTGTCCTTTTCACTGCTCCCTAAACCCCTGCTTGCTCTCTTCTGTGCTTCCTGCCTGCCCCATCCCATGGTCCAAGCACGCTCCATTCCCTGGCTGGACAGGAGATCTGGGGGACACCCAGCTTCCACCAGGAATGTGCTGTCACTCCAGCCTGGAGCAGGAGGCAGATGGACAAGGGAACAGGGCGTGATTTTGGTGACAGATGCCATGTTTCTCCTCAGGACGAGACTCCGGGTACAATTCTGGTGTCCCAATGTCCCGTGTGGAAGAGACGAATCTGTACGAGGAGCCTCCGGAGCCCTCAGCCATCTATGAGGAGCCTCCCCAGGTGCGTTTGGGGGGCAGGGACCCCTGAGGAGGGGCCAGGATTCATGTGGGAGAGCGTGGCTTTATCCTTTAGGATGGGTCTGGAACCCTTTTCTGGGCTAAAATCAGTAGGAGAAACCCTGGAGCTCACGTGCACTCCAGTGCATCTGCCTGGTGAGGGGGTGCTGCTGCATCCCTCCCCAGTGCTCCCAGTGGGAGACACTGGTGCTGAGCCCCTGGCACCCAGCCTGTACTCCAGGGCCGTTCAGCTGTTGTCAGTGCTCCAGAGCCAGTGAGGGGAGAGGATCCACAAGCCTCTTCCAAAGCCCTTTCTCCTCCTTCTCCTGCACATGCTAACCCAGCAGAGCTGGAACTCCCAGCTATTCTTGGCAAGTTCCAATATTCTCCAGTGGCTAATAGTGGGGTTGTGCTGTGCTTCCCTTGGAGATGTGGGGCCCTTTGGTTTCCTCTCCTCTGTTCACCAAACCATCAGCATTCCAAACATCATTTTATCATTCTGGAATTTGTCTGGAAGTGTCCAGCAGATTCCAAAGGATTCCAGAGTAGATGGGCTGAGCAATCCCCTCAGCCTTTCCAGAGGAAAGCAAATGACAGCTGGCTCAGGCTCCAGCAGAAAGCTCCATGGGAAGCTGGAGCTTATCCATGGCAGTTGAACCTCTCTCGCAGGGGGGACCCCAACGGATAAGGATCAGATTCCAGACAGGTTGTCTGCCACTGGTCTCCAGTGGTTTTGTTGGGATGAGATCTCAAGGGACAGGGATCAGTGTTGACCGGAGAGGTGGCCACCTTGACTCTTTGGCTCAGGGCTGGTTTGGTCTCCTGGGTCCTGTGGCAGAGACATGTGGCAAGACTTTCCCAGAGCCCAGGTTTTACTCCGGGGGGCACCCGGGACCTCCAGCCTCTGAGCCCCAGGGGTGATCTACCTCTCTGGGTGCTTCACATTGCTGTTTTCCTCCCTCCCTCCCTTTTCTTCTGGTAATTCCTGTTCTCCCTCTCTCCTTCCTTCCTGAAGGAACGAGCTGACGATGCCAAATACGACTACGGGCTGGAGTACCAGGAGCCGCCGGACCTGGCGGGGAAGGGGCTCTGTGCCCGAGCGCTCTACGACTACCAGGCTGGTGAGACCCACAGCCATTCCCTGTGTCCTGCCACTCCAGGCCCTTGTCCAAAGTCCCTCTCCAGCTCTCTTGGAGCCCCTTTAGGCACTGGAAGGGGCTCTCAGGTCTCCCCAGAGCCTTCTCTCCTCCAGGTGAACACACCCAGCTCTCCCAGCCTGTCCCGAGAGCAGAGGGGCTCCAGCCCTCGGGGCATCTCTGAGACCTCCTTTAGACTTGCTCCAGCAGCTCCACACTGCTCTTATATTGGAAACCCCAGAGCTGGGAGGGTACAGGTGGTCTGACCCCCCCTCCTTCTCTCTCTTCCATTCCAGCTGATGACACCGAGATCTCCTTTGATCCCGAGAACATCATCACCAACATCGAGATGATTGACGAGGGTTGGTGGCGTGGCTACGGCCCTGATGGTCACTTTGGCATGTTCCCTGCCAACTACGTGGAACTGATAGAGTAGGGGGGGCTGGCAGGGGGCTGGTGGGGGGCTCCAGACCCCTGGGACTGCTCCAGACCCCTGGGACCATTCCAGCCTCCTGGGACCACTCAGCTCCTGCCTGATTCTTCCAAATGATGTGTGGCTTTTTCTTCTTCTCTATTTCTTTCTCTCTCTAAGTGAAGTGCCATTCCCCAATCCCTGGGCAGCGGGGTCCCCCCAGGTGCTGTCCCCCTGCCCCCCATAGCTGCCCTTGGGTGGGTGAAGGGTCCATCCTACCCTGAGCCCCACAGTGCTGGTCTCCCCTTCCTCCCTTGGCTTTGGAGTGGGATGGAGGGAGGTGGCAAATCCCTCACAGGGCATTTTCAGGGAACAAATTACCTCCCCCCTGCACTCTCTCTCACCCTGTGACCTTGGACCTGCTGCAGCCACACCGGAGAAGCCACTTGCCCAATTTTATTTCACCAGCAAAGCTCATCAGAATGGTTTTGGCATCACCAGGAGAGCTGAATCCTGGCTCTGTTCCCCCCCCAACCCTGACCACCCCGAGCTCGCCACACGTGAACCTGTTTTCCTCCCTGCTCTCCCCACCAGAGGGTTTCCCTTCCCTCTCCCCAAATCATGCTCCAGGGATTTAAATTGGGAGTGAATAAGCTCCCCTACAGTGCAGATCCAGCCAGGCCAAGCGGGTGTGACCTCCCCCATTACCCCAAATTCACTGTGAACAAGGAAAAGCCCAGCCTCTCCCCCACATTGAGTTTCCCACCTCAGTGTCACTTTAGGAGTAGGAGAGGATGGGGTTTGGGGTGTTGGGGGGTCCTGGCTCACCCACCCCTCCCACTGGGGAACATGGTGGCTCCTCTGAGTCCCTCCCCTGGGCTCCTTCCCCCTCCCTCTCCCCCCACCTCAGGCCCTCCCCAGCTACAATAAAAGGGCTTTTCCTTGGTGATGGATGCCACAGGATGTGGGTGGGAATTGGGGTGAAATGCCAGGGGTTTGGTGCCCCTAATGCCAGATGTGTTGTCACATCAGGTTGTCATGAGCAGGGGCCAAGGGAGGGGTAACTGGGGACATAATTAATTCCAACACTAATTATCTGGGTCTAATGAGGGAGGGAGCAGCCAGCAGTGATGGGGGTTGCAGGGTCTGGCTGGCCCCAGGGTGAGGGGGATTTGGTGAGGGGATTTGGGGGTGTTGTTGGTGACACTGGAGGTTTGGGGACACTGGGGACATTAGGGATGCAGGGACTGTGGAGAGAGCAGAGGGTGGGACATTCGAGGATGTGGACATGGAGGTACACTGGGCATTTGGAGGTATCAGGGACTTGAGCACACAGGTGATTTGGGGACGTGGGGGATGCAGGGTGGCAGCCAGTTGGGAGCCATCTCCCACCTTTCCCAACCACTTCAGGGTCAGGTGGTCACACAAGGACTGAGGCTCCTGGTCACTCTGGGTGCTGCCAGCCCCTGGGGACATCCTGTAGCTGTGGGTATCACCTCATGGGGCAGAGGGCTGGTGCCCTGGTGACACAGGTGGCCCTGTAGGGTGTCGTGTGGGGTGTCATCACACCAGGGTGGTGGGGACACCTTCATCCCCTGCAGGGCCATTGCCCTGTCCTGAGTCCCCTAGTGTCCCCCCATCCCCAGGGCTGGTACCACACCCAGAGCAGCCAGACACAGGATGCAGCACTGTCCCTTTATTCTCCGGGGCCTGGGCAAGGGGTGAGATGCATGGGCACGGGGTGGGCACAGTGTGGCACAGGCACACTCAGGAAGGTGGTCAGGGGGTGCAGGTGGCCCAGTTATGGCAGCAGTGGTGGGGGGAAGGTGTATTGTGGGCATGGCATGGCTTGGGATGGTGTAGGGATGGGGATGGAGATAGGCACAGGGTGGGCAAAGGAGTGGAGAGGACAGGATGGCACAGGGGCAGGGATGACATGGGTTTGGGGATGGTGTGGAGGAGGGATGGCATGGGATGGGGTTGGCATAAGAAGGAGATGGCTTGGACTTGGGGATGAGCTAGGGATGGGGAAGGAAGTGATGTGGACATGGGGATGGCACAGGGATGGACAGGGATGATGTGGGCATGGGAGGGGCAAAGGGATGGGGATGACACAGGGAATGGCACAGGAATGGGGATGACATGGGCTTGGGGATGGCAGGAGATGGTTGTGGCAAGGACACGGGGTGGGCAAAGGCACAGGGATAGCACAGCAATGGAGATGGCATGGGCTTGGCATGGGTTGTCAAGGATGTGATGCACAAGGATGTGAGTGACAATGGCACAGGGATGGGATGGGCAAAGACACAGGCATAGGGATGGCACAGTGACAGGGATGGCTGGGCAGGGCACAAGCATTGCGGGGAGCTGGCACAGCCAGCATAAGCCTGGTGACACCGTGGGCTGGGCACTGGCCCCATGGGCACCTGCTGCTCACTTCCAGCTGGTGAAGAACTGTTTGAAAAGGGGCGTCTCGCAGCCCTGGGGTAGGATTTCCACCTGCCGGGACAGCAATGGGGACAGGGATGGGACAGGGATCGGGAGGGGGTGATGCTTCCCATGCCAGCCCCCGGGCACCCTTCACCACTGCACCCACCTGTGTCTGGGGCGGGTGGCCCATGCGGGCGATCACCTCCTCGGCCACCCTGAGGGCTGCCCGGCGCTCCTGCTCATTGGCCTTGCGCCCTGCGGTGGGGATGTCAGAGCCGTTCTGGGCACGGCCCCCGTCTCCATGTCACCCTGTGTCCCCACCCCAGGCACCTTTCCAGACGTAGACCTTCCCGCCAGCGCCGTTGTCCAGCACGAAGCAGTCATCGGGGCAGAGCAGGCTCTGGCTGAAGGGGCTGCCAGCGGCCACCTGGGTCAGGTCCATGCGCCCCGTCACGTCCGACACCTGCCCGTGGAGGGGATGTCACTGCAAGGTCACCCAGAGCCGCCCCAGCCCGGTGTCCTCCCACCCAGCCACTGCAGCATTCCCCATCCATGCTTGCCTCAGGGCACCCGCTGTGTCCCCAGGCCATGCCCAGCCTCATATGCTCTCTGGGGCCACCAAGGTGTGTCTGCTGGCCATGCACAGCTCCCTGTGGCTTTCCTAGAACCACCAGAGTGTCCCCTGGCTGTCCACAGCTTCACGTACGCCCAGGGGCCACCACAGCATCCCCTGGTGTTGCCCAGTCCCATGTCTCCCATGGGACCACTGCACTGTCCCTGGCCATGCCTGACCCTAGAATCACCATGGTGTCCCCTGGCCATCTCCATCCCTGTGCCCTCCATGGTGACGCTCAGCCATGCCCAGCCCTGGTGCCACGGGGGTGTCCTGCCATGTCCTTGCCTTGTAGAGCACAGCTGCCCCCATGTTGCTCCGGTCGGCTGCCACGTCCTCCTCGGGGCTGCCCTCCTGCAAGGGGGGCTTGGGGCCCAGCACCTGCCAGGGGACGAGATGGGGGTGTCACAGAGCCACCCCAGGGACACCCACGTCCCCCTCTCCTCCCAGTGAGGACGTACCTGGACCATCTCGGGTGGCTCCTCGCCATCCACCACGATCTCCAGGCGCGCCTTGCCACCCCGCTCGCTGTCCCGGATGGCCACAGCCAGCTCCTGCGCCCTGCTGCGCTCCAGGACGTTGCTCCGGGCCCCACACCACACGAAAAGGGTCTGGGGACAGGGAGGGGAACAGCGGTGATGGAGCCACCCCACAGTGGTCCCCAACCTGCCTCAGCCAGGCTGGGGATGGAGCAGCTGCAGGGGTTGAAGCTGGTCCAGGAAGATGCTGCGATGGGCAGAGGGACACTCCAATGGATGGACAGACACCCCAACCATCAAACCCCGCTCCCGATAGGGGGACACCCCAAGAGGTCAGTGGGCACCCCAAGAGACAGACAGACACCCCAACAGATGGACACCCCAAAAATGAGGCAGACACCCCTGCAGATGGCTGGGCGCTTGGAGAGATGGACAGACACCCCAACAGAAGGACAAACAGCCAGTCCTATGGAGGTACAGGTGCCCCAACCAAGAGGGACACCTCAATGAGCTGATGGATGCCCCAGAGGACAGAGGGACACACAGGACACGTTGACCTTCCCCCCTCCCCCCCACCACATGAGAAGGACCTGGGGGCCAGAGATGGGGACAGCAGGCCCAGGGAGGGGGCAGGTGCACCCCACTCACTTGTCCCAGGTCGAGGAGGAAGCAGTCCCCGGTGTTGAAGCTGGCCCAGGCTGGGTCTCGCTCACTCACCCGGATCTTCCTCTTGCCCTTCACCTGGTACAGTTTGGGTGCAGGGCCAGGGCTGGGGCTGGGCCAGGTGGGCTTGAATGCTGAGGCCACACCACCTTCCTGCTGGCACAGGGGGCTCAGCACTCCATGGGGTGTCCAGCACCAAATGGGGGTGGCAAACACCCGGCATGGATAGTTAGCACCTGGAGGGGATGCTGAGCACCACATGGGTGTGCTGAGCACTTGGTGGGGTGCCCAGCACCCAGTGGGGATGACAAGCATCCAGCATGAATGTGAACACCCAGAAGGGATGCTGAGCACCTTCTGAGGGTGCCCAGCACCCAGTGGGCGTCCCTCTTGCTCAGCACAGATGAAGCAGAGTAGTGAGGGTGTGGAGAGCCCAGCGCTGACGCTGAGCACCCATCTGGGGTGCTGGGAGCCTGGTTGGGGTGCTGCGTACTGGGAGGACCCCAAGTGCCGCTGGGCACCCCAGTACCTGGTAGGTGAGGCCGTGGGGGAAGTACTCCATGAAGAGGTCAGACTCGTTGCCCTGCACCTCACGGTGTGTGACGGGGCGCTCGCCCAGCAGCGAGCTCAGCTGGGTGGAGAGGAGGGCACAGGCGCCCCGCTCGTCCTGCGAGGAGTCCCGGCCTGTGGGCAGCCAGGTGAGCACCCAACCCCACCTGCCCCTGGAGCCCCACAGCCCCCCTGGCGCTCACCCATCCACAGGTGGAGGTGGGCGCGCTCCTCTGGCCCGTTGTGCAGCACCAGGTAAGAATCCCCAGAGAAGAAAATCCCCCGGGCAGCCTCGGGGACCTCCACGGGCCGCAGCTGCTCCACCCGCCAGATGTGCAGCCCCGGGAGAGCGGCTGCAGGGCCGAAAGGGGAACCACTGCGGGGCAGGCAGGGGTGAGAGGGGGGCAATCAGGGAAGGGGGAGCAGTGGGGAGGGGACATACCTTTTGGGGAGTGCGGTGTACATGGCGTTGGGGTGGCAGAGATGGGTGGATGGATGGACCTGTGGATGGACGGATGGGGGACACCATGAGATGGACGCAAAGGATGGAGAGCCAGGTCAAGGACACCCCAGTGGACAGATTATTACCCTGAAGGACAAATGGATGCCCTAACAGATACACAGAAGGACAAGTGGACACCCCGATGGACACCTCGATAAACAATGAGACACTCAGAAAGACAGACCGATATCTGGACAGGTACCCAGAAGGACAGAGGGACAACCCATTGGACAGAGGGACACCGTGATGGACGGATGGACACTCAGAAGGACAGACAGATGCCCCAACAGACACACAGAAGGACAACTGAACACACCCAGATGGACAAATGGACACCCCGATGGACACCCAGATGGACAGAGGGGCACCTCACCAGGGAGACAGATGCCACAATGGACAGGCAGTCACCCAGAGGATGGACTGACACCCCCACATACAGGTGGAGACCTCTATGGGTAAGGGAACACCCCCATGGACAGACACTCCGATAAATGGACACCCAGGAAGACGGACAGACACCCAATAGACAGAGGTGTCCTGATGAACAGCCAGACACCTGGAAGGGCAGAGGGACACCCTAGCAGACAGACAGACCCCACGGGGGTGGGATGCCCCCAGACAGACAGACAGAGATCCCCGAGGCACACATTCCATGACGGACAGATGGACACCGCGCCAGCCCCTCCTCCGCACGAACGGACGGACCCCCCCGACGGACAGATAGACCCCCGAGGGACGCCCCGAGAAGCCCCGGCTCCGTCCAAGGCTGCGGCCGAGCGGCACCGACGGACGCCTCGACACCCGGAAGGCGCCGGCGGTGAGTCAGGAGCAGGAAAGGGTGGGGACGGGGAGGGCGAGCAGGGGGGGACGGAGCTGGCCCCCCCGGGGGGGCACGTGGCCTCGAATGGAGGGGGCACTGAGCCCTAGGACCCCCACTCTGCTGGGAGCCCCCGCCCCTATGGGCTTCCCCTCCCCTCTGGGACCCCACCCTACTGCTGGGACTCCCACCCTCCTGAGCACCGCCCCCGTGCAGGGGCCACCTACACTCTGCCGGGACCCCCTCCCTCCTGGACCCTTCCCCACTCTGCTGGGAGCCCCATTCCACTGGGATCCCCCCTCACCTTACTGGGACTCCCACCATCCTGGGGACTGTCCTGGGGATCCCCCCCTTCTCCTGAGCGACCCCCCAACACTGCTGGATCCACCACACTCTCATGGGACCCCCCACACACACTGCTGGGACCCCCACCCTCCTGGACGTGCCCCCCCCAGGAGCCCCGCCCTGCTGGGACCCTCATGGGACACCTCCACTCTGAAGACACTGTACCCCATCCTACTGGGACCACCCCTGTCCAGGACACACCTCTCCCCAGGACCCCCACCCGCTAGAACCCAGTGTCACCCAGAGCACAGAGTGCCACCCATGGGCCACCCCCCTGGGGGCTCCCAGGCTTCTTCCCCCCTGCCAGGGGCTGGGGCAGCTTTGGGACCCTACGGGGGTTGTACTGGGAAGGGGGGACTCTACTGGGTGTGAAAACTATACTGTGAGCTGTACTGGGTGTGCTCTGGGGGGGGGCTGAACTGGAAGCGGGCTATATTGGCTGGGGGACTGTACTGGGTGGTCCACACAGGGGCTGGGATTGGAGGGGGTATACTGGGAGCTGTACTGGTGGGGTTGCACTGCAAGGTTCTGCTGATCTGTGCTGGTGAGGCTGGATTGGGAGGGGGTTGAACTGGAGGACTGTACTAGGAATGGGGGGACTGTACTGGGTGGGCTTCTGGGAGCTGTACTGGTAGGGCTGCACTGGGGGGGGATATTTGTACTGGGAATAGGGGGGCTGTACTGGGGGAAGGCTGTACTGTGGGGGATTGGGGGATTCTGTAGTGGGGGAGCCATGACAGGTTAGGGAGGCTGTCCTGGGAGTGGAGCTGGAAGGGGAGGTGTCACGGGGGGCTGCATGCGGTGGGGTGGAGGCTGCAGCAGAGGCTCACTGGGCTGCACTGGGAGGCACTCGGAGGTGCAGGTGGGGCCCCCCAGCTCCCGGCAGGCCCCAGCATTGCTGGACAGTGAGTCATGGCCGGGGGGGGGCACATGTGTGACGAGGGGGGGCCACGCATGTGACGAGCACGGGAGGCCTGAGCTGCCACGTGGCCCCGCCACCACCGCGGCCCAGGGAGCCTGCGGGGCCCGAGCGGGTGGGGGGCACCCAGTGCACCCCCCAACATCACCCTCTGCGCTCTCCAGCACCCCAGGGGGCACTCTAGGGGGGCACACCCCAGCCTGAACCCCCGTCCTGGGCAGGGGGAGTGTCGGGGGGGGTCACACGTGTGTAATGTGTGTGCAGCACGTGTGCAGGACGTGTGCAGTGTGCAGTGCACGGTCTCTGTGCGTGGTCCTGCCCCACACGCAGCTCGTCCTGTGTGCTCCGTGTGCAGCGTGTGCAGGGAGCCCCGGGGCACTGCCAGGCATGTGCAGGGGGTGTGCAGTGCGTGTGCCGTGTGCTGTGCATGTCTCATGTGCGGTGTCTTCACGTGTGTAGTGTGTCCATGTGCTGCTCCAGACAACGGGGTTCCTGTGTGCTGTGCCTGCAGTGTCACGGATGCAGGGGCTGTGCCCGGTCCCAGGGCAGACGCAGCACTGGCACCTGAGGCTCCGAGCCTGCATGTGCAGCACCCACAGAGGTGCAGTGGGTACAAATGGCGCAGGGGGACAGGGGGGACAGGGAATGCAGGGGGTTCAGGGGTTGCAGGGGGTACAGGAGTGCAGTGGGTAGTGGGGGCTCAGGGTTTACAGCAGCACAGAGGGGTGGGTGGTACAGGGGTGCAGGGCTTACAGGGGCGCAGGGGTTACAGGGGTGCAGCAGTTACAGGGGTGCAGGGTGTGCCCTGTGCCTGCCTGTGCTGTGAGCACGGTGTCGGTGTCACTGCTGCGGGTGCAGCACCGGTGCCCAGCCCAGTGCCAGGCCTGAACCAGACGCCACACGTGGGGCCACGGTGCCGGTGCCGTGTCGTGCTGGTCCCCACGCCGTGCCAGTGCTGATGCAATGCCAGCCTCTGCAGTCCAGGGTGCCCACAGCGCCAGTACAGTGCTGTGCCCCAGTCAGTGCCGGTGTGGGCTCGAGACCGGTCCCAGGAGTGCCAGCGCAGTGCAGCGTGGGTCCCCTCAGTGCCGGTGTCACTTCAGTGCCAGTCCCGGTGCCAGTGGAGCGCGGGTCCCCGGCAGTGCCGGTGCCGGTGCCAGTGCCGGTACCAGGCAGCGCCAGTTCCGCGCGGTGCCAGTGCGGGTCCCCGGCAGTCTCGGACCCGGTGCGGTGCCAGTACAGCATGTGGCCAGCGACAGTGGCAGTGCCGGTGCCCATCCCGTTCAGTGCCATCGGGTGCCGTTCAGTGCCAGCGCCATCCCGGTGCCGGTATCATCCCGGTGCCGTCCCGGTGCCGAGTGGGTCCCGGGGGCGCCGCCGCCGCTCGGAGCCGCCCCCGGCCGCAGCGCCGCCCCCAGCCCGCCCGCCCGGGGCTCTCGGGGCTCTCGGGGCGCGGGGCCGGTGCGGAGCGCGATGGTCCCGGCGGGGCCGCCCCGCTCCTGCCTCCTGTTGACGGCCGCGCTGCTGCCGCTGCTGCCGGTACCGGCACCGGGGGCCGCCCCGGGGCCCCCCGCGCTCACCGACGCCGAGATCGAGGAGTTTTTGCGGGGCTTCCTCGGGCCTGGGGACGGCGGGGACCGGGACGGGCACGGCACCGAGCTGAGCTTCGGCACCGACCTCAGCATCGGCACCGGCACCGGCACCGGTGAGCGACCGGCACCGCCATCCCACGGGGAACGGGGGGAGGCGGGACGGGGGGGACCCCTCAGCCCGGCCCCGCCGTCCCTCACCCCACCTCGGGGCGGCTGCCCCTCCTTTTCGCCCCCTCCCTCCCCCAGACTCCCCAGGGCCGCTGACGGAGCCTGAGAAACCCAGGAAGGGGAAGAAGGAAAAACCCCCCAAGCTTCCCAAGAAGCCCAAGGAGAGACCCCGGAGCCCCAAGAAGGACAAAAACAAAGACAGGGACCGGAGCAAGGGCAAACCCCCCAAGAAACCCAAGGAAAAGCCACCGAAAGGCTCTGAAAACCCCCAAAAAGGCTCAGAAAAAAACCCCAAAGGCTCTGAAAAACCCCAAAAAGGCTCCAAAAAGCCCAAGGAGAAGCCACTCAAGGAGAAGCCACCCAAGGCCACCAAACCCTCTGGTAAGAAGCCACTGGTGCCACCAAGCCTCTCCCCAGAGCCCCCCACCACCCCACAGCCCCTGTGGGGCGAGGATGATGAGGGGGCACCTGAGTTCCTGGAGCCCTCACACTACAAAGAGGAAGAAGAGGATGGAGGTGGCCGAGGTGAGTTTTGGGGACATCCCTCGCTGTGGGCTGTGTTGGGGTGGTGGGTCTCAGCAAAGCAGAGCATCACCCCATGTCCTGCTCAGCTGCCCTAGTGGCTTTGTCCCCCTGGAGTCCCCCTCTCTGTCCCCCTAACCTTCCTCTTCCTGCTGTAGGACAGGGTAGATGAGGGGCATGCTGGGGCCCTGAGGGGCCCTGCCAGCCCCTCACTCTGTCCCTGTCCCCAGGGGAGCTGGAGGAGCCACAGAGTGAACGATGGGGGCTGGGCCGGGAGGACTGGGACCCCAAGCCCCAGCCAGGTGAGTGCTCAGCCCTCAGGGCCACCACCCTGTCTTGGGGCCACCCCACTGCAGCCTGGGGCCACCCCACTGCGCCCCAGTGCGACCTCCCTGTCCCCAAATGTCATCTCCCTGCACCCCAATGCCATCTCCCAGCTCCCCAGGGCCACTCCCTTGCAACCTAGGGCCACCTCCCTATTCCCACTTGCCACCTTCTTGCACCCCTATGTCACCTCCCTAATCTTTAGTGTCACTTCCCTGTGTCCCAGTGCTGCCTCCCTGCATCCTGGTGCCACCTCCCTGAGTCCCAGTGCCACCACCTTGCACCCCAGGGCCACCTCCCTGCTCTCTGGTGTCCCCTTCCTGCACCCCAGTGCCACCTGTGCCCCTTCCCCCCGTGTCCCCTCTCTGCAGAGCTTCCCGAGGAGCCGGAGCCCCCGACTCTGGACTACAACGAGCAGCTGGAGCGGGAGGACTACGAGGACTGTACGGTGCTGGGGTGCAGGTGGGGGGACCACCAGGGTCCCCTGGCCTGCAGGGAGGGATGGAGGGGATGTCCCCCCCACCTTGCACCCCAAAGCCAGGGCCACCCTCTGTGTCCCCAGTCGAGTACATCCGGCGGCAGCAGAAGCCCCCCAAGCCCCCGAGCAGGAGGAGACCCGAGCGTGTCTGGCCCCAGCCTGAGGAGCCCCGTATGTGGGGGGACAGGGGGACACAGGGGCTGGCACCACTCGGGGTGAGGTTGGGGGACAGTCCCTAGCCTTGGGGACACAGGGGAGCAGCATTTTGGGGCAGCCTAGAGCTGGGGTGGGCATGGGGTCAGCATAAAGGGTGTGGGGACCCCATAGGGGTGTGGAGACACTGTAGGAGTCTGGACATCTCTTGGTGGTTTGGGGGTGCCAGGGGATGTAGAGGGACATAGGGACCCCAAAGGGACATGGAGACTCCATAGGGACAGAGGGATCCCACAGAATCATGGGGGACCCCATAGGAACACAAGGAACCCTGCAGGGACATGGGGACCCTGTATGGGCATGGAGGACCCCACAGGGACATGGCATTCTCATGGGAGCATGGGGGACCCTCAGGGGGATGGTAGAGGTGTGGGGACCCCACAGGGGTATGGAGATCTCTTGGGGGCATGGGTGGGATATAGGGGGATCCACTGGGGACATAGGGACCCCACAGGTACATGGGGACCCCACAGAGGGGCATGCTGATCCCGTGGGGACCCCATAGGGGCATGGAGAACCCCATGGGGGCATAGCGGACCCTGCAGGAACACAGGGACCCTATTGCCTCCTCATCCCCAGCACAGCCCCTTCCCCCCACCAGGAGAGCCAGAGGAGCCCCCCCCACAGCCCCCCCTGCAGCCCCCCCCACAGCCCCCCCTGCCTGGCCCAGTGACCGAAGGGGACTATGGTGAGGGCTTCGAGCCACCTGACTACGATGACCGTGAGTGACAGCCCGGGAGGGAGGGGGGCACCCCAGGACCCCCCATCACCCCTGCCCCCACCAGCCCCAGAGGGGTGTCCCAGCCCCCACCCTGTGCCCCCCAGTGACCTACGGGCTGCCCCCCCCGCCGAAGCCCCGCAAACATCCGGACAAGGATGACGGGATGGAGACAGACGAGGAGAAAATCAGACCCTGTGAGAGGGGACGAGGGTGGTTGGAGGGATGGGCAGGGGCTGGGTGGGCCCATGGTGGGTGGCATGTCCCCAGAGTTGGTGGCAGAGCCACAGGGAGGGTGGCATGTCCCTGGGGAGGGTGGCATGTCCCTGCAGTGGGTGACATGTCTGCATGGTGGGTGTCACATCCCCGGGGGGGTGGCATGTTCCTGGAACTGGTGGCACATCCCTGGGATGAATGTCACGTCCCTGGGGTGGGTGTCGCTTCCCCAACAGCAAAGCCCAAGAAAGGCAGCAGCAGCAAGGAGGAGGAGGAGGAGGAGGAGCCCTGGGCAGAGGAGAAGGGCCAGGACCACAAAGGTGGGTGCCAGTCCCCATCCCTGTTCCCCCACTCCCATCTCCATCCCTGCCCCCCCCACAGTGAGGGCACTGTGCCCCTTTCCCAGGAAAAACCAAAAAGCCAGGAGGGAAGAAGTGGGATCCAGATGAGGAATGGACCCCTCCGGCAGAGAAGACAAGTGAGTGTCCCCATTTCCAGAACTGACGGGGACACCCCGCTGTGGGGGGGGGATGCTCATCACTCCCTCTCCCCCCGCTGTCCCCAGGATGTCCCCCAATCGGGCTGGAGTCCCACCGCATCGAGGACGACCAGATCCTGGCCTCCTCCATGCTGCGCCACGGGCTGGGCGCCCAGCGTGGCCGCCTCAACATGCAGGTGAGGGTCACCCCTCCCACCCACCCGGGGCTGACAGTGACACCCTCACGCACGTCCCGCTCACTGTCCCCCCCAGGCGGGCACCAACGAGGACGATTTCTTTGACGGGGCGTGGTGTGCCGAGGACGACAGCCGGGCGCACTGGCTCGAGGTGGACACTCGCCGCATCACCATGTTCACCGGTGTCATCACCCAGGGGCGCGACTCCCAGATCCAGTACGGGGACATGGGGGTGGAGGTGGGGACACAGGCAGGGGGGAGTGGGGAGAGTGGGAGTCCCAACCTGTCCCTGTCCCCTTGCAGTGATGACTTTGTCACCAGCTTCTACGTGGGCTTCAGCAACGACAGCCAGCACTGGGTGATGTACAGCAATGGCTACGAGGAGATGGTGGGGACCCCAGACCAGGCTTGGGGGGGACATGGGGACAATGGGGACCCTCTCGAGTACATCTCCCCCCCTTGGCAGATGTTTTATGGCAATGTGGACAAGGACACTCCAGTGCTGAGTGAGTTCCCTGAGCCGATGGTGGCCCGGTACATCCGCATCTACCCCCAGCGCTGGAATGGGAGCCTCTGCCTGCGCCTCGAGGTCCTGGGGTGCCCCCTTTCCGGTAACAGTCACTCCGAAGCAGCCTGGGGGGCTATGATGGGGTGGCAGCTCTCCAGCTGTCCCCCACCACTGTGTCCCTGACCCCTCCACAGCTGTCAGCAGCTACTACACCCAGCAGAACGAGGTGACTTCCACGGACAACCTGGACTTCCGACACCACTCCTACAAGGACATGAGACAGGTGGGCACTGCTGGGGGGCAGATCCGCTGGGGGGTGGGATCCTCTGTGGGGGGTGGGACACTCCATGAACACATCCATGGGCTGGGATCCTCCATGGGGTAGACACGGCCATGGTCATGGGATCCATCACGGTGGTGGAATCCTCTGTCGGGGTTGGATCCTCCATGGGGGTGGGCACCTCCTTGGGGGTGTGCAGCTTGGTGGGGGATGGGATCCTCCATGGTGCAGGAATCATCTGTGGGGGGTGGACTTATCCCCCCAAGTGCTGCCCCCATTTCCGCCCACCCTGCAGCTGATGAAGGTGGTGAACGAGGAGTGTCCCACCATCACCCGCATCTACAACATCGGCAAGAGCTCGCGGGGGCTGAAGATCTACGCCATGGAGATCTCTGACAGCCCGGGCGAGCATGAGACAGGTGGAGGGAGCGTGGGGGGTGCAGGGGGCCCCAGCTATGGTCCCTGGCATTGGCTGACCCTGCTCACCCCCTGCCCCAGGTGAGCCCGAGTTCCGGTACACGGCGGGGCTGCACGGGAATGAGGCCCTGGGCCGGGAGCTGCTGCTGCTGCTGATGCAGTTCCTGTGCAAGGAGTACCAAGACGGGAACCCCCGTGTGCGGGGCCTGGTCACTGACACCCGCATCCACCTCGTCCCCTCCCTCAACCCTGACGGCTACGAGCTGGCCCGCGAGGCGGTGAGGGGACAGCGGGGTGGGATGTGGGTGGTGGGATCAGCCGTGGGGCAATGGGATGGGTCAGTGGAGCAGCGGGGCAGTGGGGATGGGATGTGGTGCAGTGGGATGAGATGGCAGAGTGATAGGATGCTGCCCTCCCCTTGCAGCTCACTGCTGCCCTGGTCTGGTGGCAGGACTCCAAGCTGGGCAACTGGGATGTCAGGGCAGGGGATGAGACCTGGAACGGTGGGATGGGATGGTGGCGAGCTGGGATGGGATGGCAGAGTGGTGGAATGGGACAGAATGGAAGAGCAGGGAATGGGATGTGGGTGGTAGGATGCAGCTCTCCTTGGGCTCACTGCTGTCCTGGGCCATCTACAGGGCTCTGAACTGGGCAACTGGGCGCTGGGCCATTGGACAGAGGAGGGCTTCGACCTCTTTGAGAACTTTCCCGACCTGGCCTCAGCACTGTGGGCAGCGGAGGAGAGGCGGCTGGTGCCCCACCAGTTCCCCAATCACCACATCCCCATCCCGGAGCACTACCTGGCTGAGGATGCGGCAGTGAGCACGGAGGGGGGTGTGGAGGTGGGGCAGGGAAGGGGAGGAGGTGACAGGGGGGTAACACTTCCCACCCTGTGCCCACCTCACAGGTGGCGGTGGAGACACGGGCTGTCATGGCATGGATGGACAAGAACCCCTTCGTGCTGGGAGCCAACCTGCAGGGCGGGGAGAAGCTGGTGTCCTTCCCCTTTGACATGGCCCGGCCCAGCCCCCCGACGCCGGCAGCTGCCCCTCGCCCACTGGACTATGAGGACGAGCATCCCGAGCTGCAGGAGACGCCCGACCACGCCGTGTTCCGCTGGCTCGCCATCTCCTATGCCTCAGCACACCTCACCATGACTGAGACCTTCCGTGGGGGCTGCCACGCGCAGGACATGACTGACGCCATGGGCATCGTGCAGGGCGCCAAGTGGCACCCCCGGGCTGGCAGTAAGTTGGGGCCCGTGGCACAGCTGCCCTGTGACCCCACTGCAGGAATGTGAGTGAGCGGCTGGCTGGGCACATGTCCGTGTGTCTTGCAGGCATGAATGACTTCAGCTACCTTCACACCAACTGCCTGGAGCTGTCTGTCTATCTGGGCTGCGACAAGTTCCCCCACGAGAGTGAGCTGCAGCAGGAGTGGGAGAACAACAAGGAGTCTCTGCTCACCTTCATGGAGCAGGTATGTGCTGGGACATGGTCAAGGCCACCCCACCTGCCCCACACGGTTTTGCTCATCCCTTTCCTCACCCAGGTCCATCGTGGAATCAAGGGCATAGTGACAGACCAGCAGGGAGAGCCCATTGCCAACGCCACCATCGTGGTGGGGGGCATCAACCACAACATCAAAACAGGTAGGGGGCTGTGAAATGTGGGCAGGCTGCTGGCAGCCCTGCACTGCCTCTGTCCCACCCGGCTGCCCTCTGTAATCACAGCCAGCGGTGGGGACTACTGGCGCATCCTGAACCCGGGCGAGTACCGTGTGTCGGCACGGGCCGAGGGCTACAATCCCAGTGTCAAGACCTGCCACGTCCTCTACGACATTGGGGCCACCCAGTGCAATTTTGTCCTGTCCCGCTCCAACTGGAAGCGCATCCGGGAGATCATGGCCATGAACGGGAACCGGCCGATCCGCCTCGTGGTGCCTGGCCGGCCCATGACACCCCGCGAGCGCCTGCGCCTGCGGATGCGCCTCCGGCACCGCATGCGGCTGCGGGAGCAGCTGCGGCTGCGGCGCCTCAATGCCACCACAACCACCAGCAGCCCCACAGCCCTACCAGCCACCACGGCCCTGCCCTTCCCCTTCAGCAGCACAGCCTACATGCCCTGGAGCCAGGAGCCGCCCACGGCCGGCACCTGGGAGATGGACACCGAGACAGAGGTGGTCACCGAGCTGGTGACAGAGATGGAGGGCTGGGAGCTGGGCACGGGGACAATGCAGCCTCTCACCACAGCTGAGACCTACACAGTGAACTTTGGGGACTAGGGATGCTCAGGCCTTTGCTCTGCTTCAAGCCACGGTCAGATGCCCCAGCATTCACTTCCAACATCTTCCCATCTTCCCTGAGCTTGGGCAGCTGCTCCCAGTGGGCTCCAGCCCCTCACCTTGCTGCTTCCCTGGACTGAGGGCGTTGGCCTTCACAGCTGGGCGCTGTCAGGGACATGCTACCCCGTCCCTCGGGGCTGGGCAGTGCCAGCTCACTGTCCCTGTCCCAGTGGCATGGCAGGGGTGGTCCCGCTCGCCGGGGCAGGGCCCACAGAGGCAGGCACAGCCCCTCTCCCATCCACACAGTTTTGTTACACAAATAAATCAAGTTATATTGGTATGAGTATTTTGTCCCTCCAGTGCCCCCCTCCCAGAGGACAGACAAGGGTGGTTGGTGCCAGGACCCCCTGAGGGGTGGGGGCAATGGAGTCCGTGCCCTCCCTGTGGTCAGTGTCCAACTTCCATGTCCCCGTCCTCGTCCTCGGCCCCAAAGCCGGAGAAGGTGATGGGCTGGCAGGTGAGGTCGCGCAGGTTGACGAGGCAGGCGGTCTGCGTGGTGCTGAAGTCGGGCACTGTCACCAGTAGCACCCGCTGCCCCTCTGCCCCTGTGAACACAGGCGGGTGTCAGGTGGAGGAGCCCCACGGCACCTCCCAGCCCCCCACAAGGATCTGCAGGAGCACCTTGGAGCAGTTTGGACTGGAAGCAGGGTGTGTTCCCACAGAAGTAGACGTGAGGGCACTCGGTGAGGATGAACGGGTCCGATTTGTAAAACGGGTAACAGCCTGGGGGGCATGAGAATTAGGGGGGACCTGCAACCCTGGGGAGGGCGACCCCCCCCAAGTCCTTGCTGTACCTAGGGTGTCCGGGGCTGTGGGGCTGATGTGTCCTGCCAGCAGTGTCCACTCCAGGATCTCCAGGTAGTCATCCATGCTGCTGTATTTGAAGATGTCACTGACATTTTGTCCTGATGTCCCCAAAAATCTATATTTTTGGGGTAAGAAGGGGAGATTTGGATGCTGGACATGTGAGGACATGCTCTGCAGTGCTGTGCTGCTGACAGCTGTCACCAGATCTGGTGGCACACTAGCTTTGTTTACCTGACACCATCCAGGTTGGCCTGGTAGGGGTTGGTGACAAGGTGTAGCGTGGCATAGGGGCTGGCCAGGGGCAGCATGCAGCGGTGCAGTGGCTGCTGTGGCAGCGTGTAGTTGGTGGGGTCGAACTCCCCGGGCATCACATCCACAGGCACCGAGGTCTGCGGGCAGAGCAGGGATCAACAGGGCAGCCAAAATGCCCTCTGAGGGGGCTCAGAGCAAAGCCCTGGTGTCACTCCTGCCCCTTTCCCACAGGACACTCCACTTGGCTTCACCATGGAGGCTAGATCCTGAGAGAAGGATCTGGAGCTGGGTTTTGTGCTGCCTCTCTCTAGGAGGTGCTCAAAGGGAAGGTGGGTGCTGGGGAAGGGGCTTTGCCACCCCACACCCTGGGCTGATAGCAGTGCTGCTCCCCTGCCTCAGGAACTAGGCTCCCTCACCCAAAAGGAACCCGATTCCCTGGCCAACCCCGAGCACTCACGCAGAGCTGCAGCAGGATCTCATCCAGCATCTTCACGGCCTCCACGCTTGCTGCCTGAGTCTTCTTGGTCAGGTACTTGGCCTGGGTGAGCAGGGAGACAGTGAAGAACAACCCCGTGTGCCCTCTGCCCCCTCCCCACATCATCCCGGTGCCTCAGAAGCTCTGTGAGCCCCCCCTCCCCGCTGTACCTTGTTGATGGTGTCCCGGCTCTGCGTGTTCTGGCTCAGCAGGTTCCCTGCCAGGATGACTCGGGAGATGTGGGCGGCACAGCTTTGCTCGCCCTCGGCACCCAGCTGCCCTGTCACCACATCCACCAGCAGCTGGGTGCTCAGCAGGGCCTCCCCACTCCCACTGCCCAGCCCCAGCCCTGAGGCCAGCAGCACAAACCTGGATGGATGGAGAGGCTTGGGCAGCATGCCATGCTCCCAAACCAAGGGGCATCACAGAGCCGGGGCAGGGGGCACAACCCCCTCCACCAGCCCTCTTGGCAGGGCAGGGACACAGTGCCAGCCTTGCTCCTGCTGACTCACCGGTCAGAGGTGGGCCCATTCCAGGGCAGGGGTGGTGGCAGGTCAGCGAAGCAGTGATCCTCTACCAGGAACCTGCCATCGTCCTGCTCGGAGCCGTACACGGCCACGATGGTCCCTGGGGCAGAGTGGGCAGTCAGCCCTGGTCAGCACCCTTGTGGTGGGTCCCACTGTGGAGCCACTGCTGGCCCTTACCTGTCACCAGCCTCTGCACATCGATGGCTCCTTCCAGCTTAATCCGCTGCAGCTCATCCTCCAGGATCAGCTCGTCTGAGGGCTGGATGTACTTGGGCAGGGGCGGCTGAGGCACCAGGTTGTGCTGCAGGGTGGGCAGGGACAGCTCTGACAGCCTCAGCGAGGACCAGTGGCCCCCAGGGACCTTTTCCTGCCCCAGGTCCCCCCACCAGCATGGCCAACACCCCAGCCAGAGGCCCCGGCAGCTGGAGTCCCCCCGGATGCGCAGGTTTCACTCAGCGCTTCCCTGCAGCATCCTGAACGTGAGCCCCATCCAAGGATGAAGCAGCTCAGATGGGTGGTGGGAGCTTTAAACTTCCCAACGTGAGCTAGCTGGGAGGAGACAGGCCCCTGGCACTGCATAGGGATGCCAGAGCTTCCCTGACACCCCCCTCATCCCCCTCCCCTGTTGGCAGGGAAAGGGGGTTGAGTTACCAACCCCTTGGATCCAAACTCTTCGAGGGCTGGAAAATCATCACTGAGTGAGGGTGGTGGCAAACAGGGGGAAACAGCTTCAGATGGACAAAGGGTGGATTTGGATTAGATATGGGCAAGGAATTCTTCCTTGTGAGGATGGTGAGACATTGGCACAGGCTGCCGAGAAAAGCTGTGGATGCTCCATCCCTGGAAGTGTTCCAGGCCAGGCTGGATGGGGTTCAGAGCAACCTGGTCTAGTGAAAGGTGTTCCTGTCCATGGATGAGCTTTAAGGTCTCTCCCAACCCAAACCATTCCATGATTCCATAAGCACCACACACAGAAACATGCTGGCACCAAGAAATGCCACCAAGCTGGCATCCAGGGACACAGCGGGCACAGCCCACCTACCCAGCTGTAATCCCTGCCAGTTCCCTGGCCACAGTGAGCACGGGGAAGCCACGAGCTCCCACATGCGCTGGCACATCCCCCAAGCTGTAGGGAGGAGGTGGAGGGGGTGCATCAGGGGAGTGTCCCTCCATTACCTCCTCGCTGATCTCCTGCAGGATGGAGGGCTGGAGCTGCATGGCCTTGAAGAGCGTCCCCACCACGCAGCACTTCTCGCCCACCTGCAGCTCTGACAGCTTCCGCAGCACGGCATCGTTCCCTGCGGAGCAATGGGGGTCAGTGGCCTTGGGGTGATGGGGGCACAGCGCAGGGCTAGGGGGAGCAGCTGGAATGGCCCCAGCGCCAAGGCCAGCGAGAAGCAGTGGGAATGTTGGGAAGCCTCCTGATTTTCCTCGAGGCACGGTGCCGAGAGGACATGTGTGGGCCAGATGGGGCCAAGAAGCATTCCAGAGCCTGCAGGCATTTCCTCTGCACCGGAGGGGAAAGCTGGGTAGTGACAGGGGCTGGGAGACCCACAGCTCCTTGGGACAGTGTGTTTAGGTCCCAGGAACAGCTCTGCCCAGGAAGGGTCCAGGATGTGATGCTCCTGCCCTTGGGCATGGAGGGGCTGGTGTTCCTGCTCCCCATCCAGGACATGATCCAAACATCCTACTTGGAGCTGACAGGCAGATCACTCATCACTCCCAAACCTGACCTCTGCCAGGGCCAGATCCTCCACATCAGATACCTGCTGGAATTCAGGATCCCCATCACAGCCAGGGAAGATCCTGGCATGCTGACAGGATCTTGGGCTTTAGGCAGGGATCCACAGGGGATCTGGGCTGGGGGAACCAGCACAAGCCTCGGGAGCTGCAAGGAGCTCTGTGGCTGAGGAGCAAAAATCTCCCTCACCACAAACTGAGCCCAAAATTTCTCACCCCACTCCCAGGGACCCAGAGGTGTCCCAGCCCCATCTGGTATGTAGCTGTGGGACTGTCATTTCCAGTTTAAACCAGCCTGTGAAGCCCATCTCAAGCCTTGGGCCCTGGACAGGGGGGACCAGCTCCTGGGCTCCTCTCCCAAAACAACACTGCCCATGGTGGCTCTCCATCCTTTCTGGGTGACATTTCCCCTCCCAGAAATCTCCCTTTGCCCATCACATGCTGCTGAACATGACTCCTGTCCTGGGGAGAACACCCCGCTACCAACCCTGGCACCCCAGGTTGGAAACATGGATTCCTGAGCCCAGGAATGCAAACACTCTGAGTTAGAACAAAATCAATCCCATTGGAACTTTCTTATTCTTGGCTTGGACCCCTCAAAATGTGTGTTCAGGGGGAGGGAGGCTGTGCTCTCCTGATTTTTGCCTGCAGGCGCTTCCTGCTTGGAGACAAACACCCGAAATCTGGTCCCATCCTAGGATTGTGGGAGGGGGAACTTTACAAACCCCTGGGTCCTGTCACACTTGGCAAAGGCCAAGGAATGACATCTGCTGTCGGACCAGTGCTGGCTTTGCCTCCCCTTGGCTCCACGGGGATAGAGAGAGCAGGAGAACAGGAGTCCGGCCCAAAAGCCTCCACCAAAAGGGTTTTTGCCCATAGAAGGGCAAAGCTGAGGGAAATTCAATCTCAGACGTGCCCAGGCCAGGGGGGTGAGGGGGGGCAGAGCCACGGCATTGCTTCATCCCGCGGACGGAAATTCTGAGTGCAAGGATCCCACCCACGGACCACAAGCCCCCCCGGGCCAGGAAATGGCCCCCCTGGCAAAACCAGCCCTTCTCACCCAGCTGCACCCCCCTTACCCCACTTCCTGGCCAGGGTCCCCCACCCCCACCCAGACAAACCTCACACTCAACTCCTGCTCCTGAAAGTGCCCGAAAAAGAGTCGGGGCCCCCCTGCACACATTCCCTTCTATCTCTGATGGGGAAGGCAGTTCGTCCCAAGGTCAGAACTCCAGGTGGGAGCTGCAGCGGGAAGTCCCTGGATGATCCCATCATTGCAGTGCATCCCAGAGCTGGGGGGCTGAGCTGTTTGGAGTGGGTTCTGCCAACACGTTCCCTGCCAAGAGTGTAAAACGCTGCTGGAGACTGGGACAACTGGGCAAATTGGGGCTTCTCACATTGCAGGAAGGTTGCGGGTGGATCCCAACCTGGCAGGGATGGATCTCCCCCACTGCAGGGATGGCTGCTTCACCCCCACAAGGATGGATTTTCCCTGGCAGGGATGGATTCCCTCAGAGGGATTGATCTCCTTCCCCCCCATCAGGGATGGATTCCCCACCCAGTCTGGGATGCCTGCAGGGTACATCCAGCCTGAGGATGAGAACACTCATGCACTTTTGGACTCAGATTTAAATCTGGTAAACTGGAGGTAAAATCCTAATACAGCTCCACAGGTGCTTTTTTGCCAAGGCCACCCATGTCCCCAAGTGCCACATCCCCAAGTCAGTTAAATCCCCCCAGGGATGGAGACTCCACCCCTGCCCTGGGCAGCTGTGCCAGGGCTGGACAGCCCTTTCCATGAAGGAATTTCCCCAGTATCCAACCTGACCCTCCCCTGGCACAGCTTGAGGCCGTTCCCTCTCCTCCTGTCCCTTGTTCCCTGGGAGCAGAGCCCGCCCCCCCCCCCCCCCCGCCCTGTCAGGGAGTTGCAGAGCCAGAAGGTCCCCCCTGAGCCTCCTCCTCTCCAGGCTGAGCCCTCCCAGCTCCCTCAGCCCCTCCTGCTGCTCCAGCCCCTTCCCAGCTCTGTTCCCTTCCCTGCACATGCTGCAGCCCCCCGATGTGTTTCCTGGGCAGGGTGCCGACCAGCAGGGTGCCCCAGCTCACCCCAGCGACCCCGCGCGCGGTGCTCCAGCGTCGGGCGCATGCCGGCGAGGCGCACGGCGTACACGTGCGCGTACTGGCGGCCGAAGCTGCGCTCGCCCGGCCGGAATGGCCCTGAGCAGTCCGAGTAGCCCAGCACTGGCACCCTGGGGAACGTGGGGGGCTCGGCTGAGGGGGGGCCCAGCAGCCCCTGCGCCGTGGGCGCCACCCGCTCCGAGAACATGGCCTGGAGTCCACGGGGGGTCTAACGTCACCTCTAGAAAACAAACGGGGTGAATTTGGGATCACCGTCACCCCAAGACACCACAGGCTCTCCCACCCCCCAAAACACAAACCATGTCCTCGTCTGACCCTCCCTCCACACATTGCACCCCTTCAGCCTCCCTTCCTTCCCTCCCCAGGGCATCCCCAAACTCATCCCGGTGCCAGGACCATCCCACCTCCTCCTAAAATCCACACCCGCGCAGGAAGACACCTGAAGCCCCCTCCAAATGCACCCTGGCCCCTGGAGCCGCCCCGCCTCCTCCCCCCAAATGGATCCTGAGCGCTGCACAGCCCCCGGGACACCCCCTGGCACCAGCGCCCCCCAGGACAGCCCCTACACGCTCCCCCGGGCACAAAGAGCCCCCCAGGGCCCTCCGTGGCTCCAGGGCCCCTCCGGTACCAGTGCTCCCCCAAGACAACTCCGAACATACTCCTCCTGGCACGACCCCCGGCCGCGGCACTGCGACCCCCCCGCACACGTCCCTGGCACCAGGGACCCCCCGAGGACGCCACAGCCCCCCCCAGCCACCCGAACCAACCTCCCTAACCAGGGTCGCCCCGGCCCCCAAACGGGGGGTCCCGCCGTGCACGTACGGGGTCAGAGGTCAGAAGTCAAGGGTCGGGGGTCGCCGCCGGCACCGGGACCCGCCATGGGGGGCAGGGCCGGGAAAAGGCGCGAACGCCCCAAACCCGGAAGTAGCGTGACCACATGGAGGAAGTGACGTCTGAGATCGCCATGGCAACCGGGGGGGCGGACCCGCGGGGGCACCGGGACCATCGGTGGCAGGGACACCAGGACCGACCCCCACAGGGGACGCCAGACTGAGCCCGGGGGGACACTGAGCCCAAGCCCCGGGACTCCCCAGTCAGAGCCCGGGACGAGACGAAGGGGACCCCGGGATGGAGCCCACGGGAGTCTGGCCACACCCCTCTGCCCCACACTTTGGGGGCTCACGGGATACCCTCGTGTGTCCCCGCACAGCCCCGCAGCTCCCCTGCTCCTGCAGCTGGCGGGGTGGGGGCCCCTGAGCCCCCCGTGTTCCCCCCAAACCCCCCCGTGTTACCCCGAATCCCCCCTGGGCCCCCCCGTGTCCCCTTCCTGCAGGGGCGGAGGTGTGAGGCAGGAAGGGCTCTGGGGAACAGAGATGCTCTGTTTTAAGGGGGTTTGGGGTTTTGGCCCCCCCCGCCCCTGCAGCCCATGGCCCTGCTATAAAAGGTGTCCAGGACACAGGCTGTCACCCGCTGTCACCCACTGCCACCCCCTCAGCAGTTCGACATGGCTGCCAAAAGCTCGACTCTTCTTTTGGTGCTGGTGGTGGTCGGAGGTAACGGGGACCCTTCTGCCTTCCACGGGGGATGGTCACCCCCGGGTGGAGGGACAGGGGACACCTGAGGACAGCGGGAATGACAGCCTGGATGGCTGTGCCTGGGGGACTAGGGTCTGCGTGGGGACCTGGGGGTGGCAGGGATGGGGTCGGCATGGGGACAGGCATCCAGGGATGGGGGAGAGAGGACGAGGGGACAGGCAGGAGGGGTGGTGAGGATGGTGCTAAGCACCTGGGGCTGGTGGTTCAGGGTTCTGGGCACCCTCGGGGGCCTCGGGAGCTCAGTGACAGGCCCCCAGCCCGTGGCCACACTCACTGTTCTGTCCCCGTGCAGCAGCACAGGCTGTGGCCCCCCTGCCCTGCCAGGGTGACCCCACGTCCCGGTGCCAGGACACGGCCATGGCCACACGCTGCAGCCAGGAGCGGCAGCGCCAGGACCTCTGGGACAGCCTGGCCCTGGTGAGCACCCACCCCCTACTCCTGCCAGGGCCACCCCGGGGTCCGGGCAGCCCTGACAGTCTGCGTGTCCCCACAGG
Organism: Pseudopipra pipra; assembly: GCF_036250125.1. Lineage (NCBI taxonomy): Eukaryota > Metazoa > Chordata > Aves > Passeriformes > Pipridae > Pseudopipra > Pseudopipra pipra. Next base: position 5,162,128 of record NC_087576.1, read on the forward strand.
GGGATGAGGCCGACAGGGACGACGTGGGGCGGGGCCGGAGGATTAAGTGCAGCCTGTGCACCAAGGCACTGAAGAAGATACAGACGCTGGCGGGTGATGACCCTGACGAGGTGAGGGGTGACAGGGGCCTGGAAGGCTGGGGCAGGGGCCATCTGCCCACGGCCCCCTGACCCCCGTGGCCATGGCAGGCTGCAGTGACAGCGGCGCTGAAGAAGGGCTGCCGGTTGCTGGGCCGGTTCCTGGGCAGGCAGTGCCAGAAGCTGGTGAGCCAGTACCAGGACCAGATCAGCCAGGGGCTGCAGAACGGGGACACGCCCCGGGACATCTGCACCACCATGGGCATCTGCAAGGCCTGAGCATGGTCAGTGCCCGCCTGTACCCTGATCCTACAGCCCATGTCCTTCACCCCATGTCCTGATCATGCACCCCACACCCTGATCCTGCACCTCACATCCTGATCCTACACCCCCCTGATCCTACACCCCGTATCCTGATTCTGCACCCCATGTCCTGCACTCCACATCCCGATCCTGCACCCCACATCCCAATCCTGCACCCCATGTCCCGTTCCCCCACCCTGTGTCTTGTACCCTGTATCCTGCACCCCACACCCTGATCTTGCACTCTGTGTCCTGCACCCCATATCCTGATCCTGATCCCACATCCCCCACCCTGAATCCCACACTTTGTACCCCACATCCTGCACCCCACAGCCTGATCCCACACCCTGCACCCCACACCTGCCTGGGGAGTGGTTGGAGGTCCTGTGCCTTCTCTGCTGCCCTCCTGTAGGATGGGAGTGAGCTAGAGCACCCCAGAATGTGTCCTGGAGCAGGGGGAGGGCTGGAGGAGCTGCTTCCACTGGCCTCCAACTCACTCCCTGCTCTTTCCTGTCTCCACAGGGTGCAGCCCCAAGCGCCCCACGAACCCCAATGTCCCCCCAGCCCCTGATGCCCCCTAGCCCTGACACCCCCTCCCACACAATAAAGTCCCTCCTCTGGCTGTGTGTCTCACATTTTTCTGCCCCAGGGGGACTTGGTGACAAGGGCACATGGCACGCACCTGGTACTGGCCCTGGCCTGGCACCAGCAGGGCAGAGGGGACACTGGAGGTGCCAGCAGTCGCATGGGTGTCCCTTGGGGGGTGTAGCAAGCAGTTCCTCTGCACACTCAAGTGGCCCCAGCTGTCACTGTCCCCTCCCTGGGCACCAGCACGGCCCCATGCCTGGCACTGCATCTGTTCACACACTTGGCACTGGCACTGGCACCAGCTCGCCACTGGCACTGCCACTAGCTTGGGATCATCCTCACTGTCCCCAACATGTGGCACTGGCACTGTCCCCACTGAGCACAGGGAATCCCTTCATCAGCCCCAGCCAATCAGAGCACAGGGAATCCACTTTTGGCCATGGCCAATGAACACAGGAAGCCTGAGCTGCTGCTGGCTGCAGCCAATCAAATCACGGGGAATCCTGCTGGCTGAGGGCTGCAGCCAATCAGAGCAGAGGGATCCCCTTCCCTCCTCCAATGGGTTGTGGGGATCCCAGTGCCACCTGTGGGTCTGGAGGCTTCAGGGGTGGCACAGCTGGGGTGGCCTTGTCCCTTGGGGTGACGCAGACTCCCCCAGTGTCCCCAATGTCCCCAGCCCTCCAGGGTGCCCCCGCAGCCCTGGGGTGATCCTCTGCTTTGGGGGAACACCAAGACCCCGCAGTAGCCCCAGACCCCTGATTTGGCCCCACACCCTGTGGTGTCCCAGCCCTCCTGGGTGGCCCCAGATGCCCAAGGGTGACCCCAACACACTGAAATGTCCCTACATCCTGGGGTGCCCCTATTGCCCAAGGTGACATGAGAGAGACCCCTGAGGTGGCTCCAAATGTTCCATGGTGTCCCCGGGCCCCCAAGATGGTCTATAACATGGGGTGGCCCGACACCCAGGGCTGGCCCCAATACCCTGAGTCACAGACCATGAGGTGCCCCAAACCCCCAAAGGGATCCCAACACCCTGGGGTATCCCAGGAGGACCCCAACACCCTGGGGTGCTCCAGACCCTCAGGGGGACCCAAAACTGGGTTGCCCCCAGAGCCTTCAGGGAACCACAACATGTTGGGGTACTGCCAGATCCTTAGAGGGACCCCAACACCCTGGGGTGCCCTCAACCCCCAGAGGGGACCTAACACTGCCCCAAACCCTTGGTGAACTTGCATCTCTGGGGTGCCCCAGACCTTTCAGGGAACCCTACCACCCTACCTTGGACCCTGATTTTTATCCCCCCCCTTATTGCCCCAAGCTAAATCGGGAAGGGACTGAGCAGTGGCACCCTGGAGCATGGAAAAGCCCCGAAGGGCACCTGTGTGCCCCTCTGTTCAGGGTGGGCTGGGACCCACAGGGTTTTGGGGTGCTGCTGCTGGTGGAAGCAGGATTTAGCCTTGTTATGCCCAGTTTGGGGGGTCTGAGTGCCCCACTCCCCACCCTGTTGTGGGGACATGGCTGGAGGGGATCCCCCCAAAATGCACCCCTCACCCTTGCAACTGGCCCAGCTCTGGTGCGCTCTGGTCAGTTTCTGCACCCCAGGGCTCACTGGTGGGGGGCTCCTCCACCCCAACCCCCAAGTACCCATAAAGAGCCCCTTATCTCTAAGCCAATCTCCCTGGGGGGCTCTCCCCCAGCAAAGAAGCTGGGTGTGTCAGAGCCCCCTCCCTGCAGCTGGGTAAGGATGTAGGGGGGCGAGGGGATGGGAAGCGCCTCGGCTGCCCCATACATGTGGGGCAGCCCCATGTGGGTCTCCCTGCCAGCACAGGTGGACACAAGGAGTGCTGGCCCAAGCGGCCCCAGAGAAGTCCACACATACCCCGTTTACTGGGGGGCTGGAGCCACCTCTTTTCTGCACCTGTGTCTGCTCCCACAGCGCTCCGAGTGCGACCACTGGCCCCCCGCCACCCCCCGAGTCCGGCTCACTGCCCCATCATACAGGCCATCTTGCAGGCCACGGCCGAGATGAGGGCGGCCCCGCGCCCGCTGCCCTCCTCTGACTGGATGAAAGTGATGTCGCAGCCGGGTGTCAGCTGCCGCACTGTGGCGTGGAAGTGATCCTTGAAGCTGGAGAGTGGGAAAACGGAGTCAGAAACAGGGTCACAAATGGGGGCTGAAGGAGGAGGATGGCAGGAAGGCCCTGGGGATCCCCACCTGGGATGGAGCTTGTAGACGGAGCCATCAACGCCGACGGTGATCTTGAGGGTGTCTTGGCTGCGGCTCTCGCGCATGCGGTTGATGACGCCGGCCAGCCCAGCCGAGCACATCTGGGCGGCGCGCGTGGACACGCTCTCGCACACCCGGCGCACGATCTCGCAGTCTGTCCGCGACGGCAGCAGCTCGAAGCCTGACAGGATGTTGTAGATTTGCTTGCGGTCGTCAGAGTCGCTGGGGTGAGGGGAGAGTGGGGGTCAACGGGGAATGTTGGGGGAAAACCCATTATGAGGCAGTTGTATGGGGTGTCAGGATGAGGAACCCCAATTGGGTCAGTCGGAACAGGTTGGTGTGGGGTGATGGGACAGAGGGACCTGGATGTGGGCCACCCTGATGTGGGCTGATGGGACAAGGGACCCCAACATGCACAGTCAGAGCAGGCTGCTGTGGGGTGATGGGATAAGGGATCCCAATATGAGGCAGGCAGAGCAGACTGGTATGGTGTGGTGGAACAGAGGGATCCCCACGTGGGACAGCCTGGTACAGACTGACAGCACCTGGGGCCGTGTGGACTGGCAGCACAGACCCCCAGCATGGTGCAGCCTGGCAGGCTGGTTTGGGGGTGCCGCTCCCCAGCCTCGCACCTCTCGATCTGGGACATGAAGCGAGTCTCGAAGGTCCCACGGGTCTTGAGCTTCTCAGAGGCCTCCCCATTGAAGAGCAGGTTCTCATCCACCAGCTTCAACAGCACCAGCCGCACTATCTCCCCCATGTACTTTCCCCCAATGATCTTCTCGTACCTGGGGGGGGACACAGGCGAAGGGGCGGTGTCAGGGCTGGGATTTGGGGGGCCACATCGCGCGGCACCCCCTCTTTCCGTCCCCCCTCCTTGCCGGCTGTGTCCCTGCACGTGGGCACAGCCTGGGGCGAAGGACCTCCGTGCCGGGGGGCTGAGCCCAGCGTGGCAGGGGGTCAGGGGGGACACCCAGAGGAACTGGATCTCTCCTATTCCTTACAGTTGCTGACCGGGGTTAAGGGAGGTCTCGTCCACCACGCGGTCGTACTCCAGGAGGAACTCATCCAGCTCCCCCGAGGCGCCGAAGGCCCCCCACTCTGTGTTCACACACATTCGCCCCTCATCGCCCTCGACCAGCTCCACGTTGTGCATCTCCTCCATGTAGCAGGCGTTACAGCCCGTCCCTGCCAGGAACCGGGGACAGGGCCAGTGGCGGGGGAACAGTGACCCCCCCACCACGGCCCTCCCATCCCAACTGAGATAAAGCTGGGATAGTCTTCTGGAGCAATGGGGGGGAACTGGAGAAGGTCCAGAGATGTGCCAGGATGGGGGTTGGGACCTGCGTGGAGTCATTCCTGAACCTGTGAGGGACATTCCTTAGCCTGGTGATGTGGCACCATGTCTACAACTACTTCAGGGCTGGCTCCAGAGGTGACAGGACATGAGAGAAAGGTTTTATACTAAAAGAGGGAAGATTTATATGGGACATTGCAGAGAAATTCTTCTCTGTGAGGGTGGCAGGTGATGTTTCTCAGAAAAGCTGTGGCTGCCCCATTTCTGGAAGTGTTCAAGGCCAGGTGGGAAGGGGCTTGGAGCAACCTGGCCTAGTGGAAGGTGTCTCTGCCCATGGTGGGGAACTTGATGATCCTTAAGGTACCTTCCAACCCAAACCATTCTGTGATTTCATGAAAGCTGGAACCAAGGATGGTTGGGAACTTACTACATAGGTCCCAAATCTCTATCCCTATTCCACTCAGCATTGGGATGCAATAGACTCATCAAATCATAGAACCATGGGATGGTATAGGTTCAAAGAGTCCTTAAAGCTCATCTTGTTCCACTCCCTGCCATGGGCAGGGACACCTTCCACTAGACCAAGTTGCTCCAAGGACAGAAAGGAAACGGCCTCAAGTTGCACATGGGGAGGTTTACGTTTGGACAATTTCTTCATGGAAAGGGCTCTCTGGCCCTGGCACAGCTGCCCAGGGCAGTGGTAGAATCCCCATTCCTGGGGGGATTTAACTGACTTGTGGATGTGGCACTTGGGGACATGAGTTAGTGGTGGCCTTGGCAGTGCTGGGGGAACGGTTGGACTTGATGACCTCAGAGGCTTTTCCAACCCAAACAATTTCATGTTTCCATGCTAGACCTCATCTCAGAGTAAAGAAATGGAACAGCTGGCCCCTGCTGCTCCATGAGCACCGGGACTCGGTGACCGAGATCGTGGCTGGGGGCTCGTGCTCGGAGCTGCATGTCCCCATCCTGCGGTGACAGGGATGGTCATCCTGCCCCCCCTGCACCCTCACAGCCCTGGCTGGCCCCTTGTCCCCACAGCAGGGTCCCAGGGGCTCCGGGTGCTGTGCTGAGGCCAGCCCGGCCCCAAGGAGCTGATAAACATCCCAGTGCATGTTTACCCAGGCGAGGGGACGCGGAGCCCAGATGGCACGTGGCTGATGGCACTAAAGATAGCAGGGGGCTGGGAGAGGCGGGGGGCTGCTCCCTGCAGGGTTCAAACCCATCCCCACCACCCAGCTCCCTGACACCAGTCACCTGCCATGGGTCTCCCACGATGAGGTGCCACAGCCACCAGCAGCCTGGGGGGAGGGCTGTGCTATGGGGACCAGCCCTGTTATGGTGACTACCCCCTTTCTACTCCTGAGGCACTCTCACCACCGTGCTGGGGACAGACAATGCCATCGAGTGTCCCAACCTCCGGAGGCCTCAGCAGGGTGCCATTGCCACCCCCTTGTCCTTGGTGTGCCCCTCCAAAGGGATGGGGGGAGCAGCAGGGGAGCAGGGCCGGGGGACAGTCCCCCCTCCTTGGCCGTGTGTCCTTGCAGAAGGGGCGTCTTACCCACAATCATCCCAACCTCGCACCGGTGATCTTCGTAGTAGCAGGAGATCATTGTGGCCACCGTGTCATTCACCATCGCCACCACGTCCATCTCGAAGTCCTGGGGACAGGACAGGGACCATTGGAGGCTCACAGGGGGCTGGGCTGTCCTGCAGCAGGCAGGTCTGGGGTAGAGGGTCCCCAAGGGTGAGGATGTGGGCATGTGTTGCACATGTGCGCACACACATGGAATGGCCCTTCCTGGGGACACACCAGGCTCCAGTGGCCCCATCATGGGGATAACAGGGCTCCAGTGGTCCCTTCCTGGAGACACACCAAGCTCCAGCAGCCCTGTTGCAGGCAAAGCTGGGCTTCAGTGAGCCCATCGCAGGGACACCCAGGAGCACCGGGGTCCCCCCACCGCGGTGGTACCAGCACAGCCGACCCTCTCACCCCTCGCCGTTTGATGGCATCCCTCAGCAGCCCCACCACGTTGTTCCCTTCTGCGCCGGAAGCTTTGAAGCCCTTGGTCCAGTTCAGGAGGATGCCCTGGAATGGGAGTCAGACCAAAATGGGGCTGTGGATGTAGCTGGTGCTCGGGGACCCCCGAGCCCTTGTGCTGCCCAGCCACCCCCTCACCTTGTCAATGTCCTCGTGCCGCACAGGGAAGGAGAAGGTGAAACCCAGGGGCAGCTTTTTGTGCTTCATCTGGTGCTTGTCCAGGAAATCAGAGATGCACTCGGAGATGTAGTCGAAGAGCTGGAAGACAGGAGGCCCAGCCTTTGCCAGGGGCTGTTACCACCCTCCCACTGCACACAGATTGACACTGTCCCGTCCCCACCGTGGGTTCCCCAGGCCTGGCCACCCCCTGCTTTCTGCTGATGGGAGGGATGAAGAGTGTCCCCTCCAGTGTCCTCACTGGAACACGCACGTTGACAGGGACTGGGAAGGGACGGGATGCCCTGTGTGCCCCACTCACCATCTCGGCCGTCCCAGTCATGGCGTCCTCTGGGATGGAATACATTTGGTGCTTCGTTTTCACCTTCCACTGCCCCTCTTCCCCCTCACCCACCTTCACCAGCATCACACGGAAATTGGTGCCACCCAGATCCAGCGACAGGAAATCTCCCACCTCTGCAAAGCCGGGGAGGGGAGGACAAGGCGATGGGCTCGGGGTGGGCTCAGCCTTCTGCATGGAGCTCAACAGGGTCTGGGGAGGGAGTAACACAAGGGACCAGGAGTGATGCCATACCTGAGCCCTCAGGGGTGGAGCGGACATAGGTGGGCAGCATTTTGACAGAGGCTTCCTCATGTGTCTCCAGCTTAAGACCTCGGTCCATCTCCTTCTGCATCCGGTACATCACCTTCTTCAGGTCCTCCTCCTTCAGCCGGAACTCTGACAAGATCTGCTCCACCTGTGTGGGACATAGCATCAGCCAGGGCTGGAGGACACGGGGTGCAGGGGCCTGAACTGCAAGAAATAACCATGTTTCCCTTCCCTCAACCCTGGTTTTCCCCACCGGCTCATGGACACCTCAAAATGCCTTATCCCACTGCTCTACTTCCTTCAGGTGAACATATGCACGAGGGAATCCATAGGACTGGCATGAGGCCCCACGTCCCCTCCCGGTGCTGCCTGTAGGACATCGTGGTTGGCATTGGGGTCCCTGTGCCGTCCCCATCAGCAAGTTGATTTGTTTGGATGGTTGTGTAGAAGCCAGCATCACTCCAGCAGGACTTCAACCACTGCCCTGGAACATTCCATCCTGATGAATCCCAGGGCCATTCCCACCAAGGAGTGCCTCCAGCCATGCCACTGAGAAGCACAGCATCTCCCACCAAGGATGTAGGACTCTTCCATGATGAAGATGCTGGTGTCTTCCTTGTTCCCCTGGGAACATCCCTCTCCCTGTATCCTACCAGGAATCACAGGTACAATTTTCCACCCACCAAATTTCGGGCAGAGGGCAGGTGGGCAGGAAGATTCTCAGGAATCCTTGCCTCGCTGCCAGGTAGAGCTGCAGGGCCCACTCCAGGGAAGCACCTGGCAGGCAGGACCTGTGTTTATCCTTTCCGTAGCAACCCCGGGCTTGGCGCAGCCTCCATTAGGCAGCAGGGCTGGGGCCAGGCCCCCGGCTGTCAGATGGAGCCGGAGTCGGTGCTCGCTCCACCAGCTGCAGCCACAGCATTAGGGCTCATTAGTCACCGGGCTCTGGGCAGGCTCCAATGCTCCCACTCCTGCTCTGGCCAGCAGACAGATGTTTGCCTTGAGGCTGCTGCTGTTTCCCAACAGGTTTTGGGATGGGGGGCTAAGTAAAGGGTTTGGGGTGTGGTTTGAAGCATCCTAACATCGGGACCACTCCTCGTAACACGACCCTCAATGCTGTCCCTCAGCCTCCAGACCCCCAAGTGAGGGCTCAGCCCAAATATCTCCAAGGCCCCGCAGGGCTCCTGTGGCCTCAGCCACCATCCACAGCTGAGTGGGATCCCTTCACCTCCCCCTCTATCCTGGTGCTGAACCCTGGGGGCTTAATTAGTCTTGGACCCCCAGGTGCCAGGAGACAGGAGCCCAAGAGATGTGGCTGCAGCATGGACCCCTCTGGGCTGGGGGACACTGCCGGACACCCCAGAATGGGGCCAGTCACCCAAGGTAGCACTACGGTGAGGTCCGGCATGATCTGGAAGATGTTCAGCCTGGGATGACTGAAAAAATCCTGCCAGGAAAACACGGAGCTGCATTCAACCATCTTGCCTGGATCATTGGCTGAAGGTATTCGGCGCTAATCACCTGTGGGAATGCTGGATCTGCCGCGGGGCGGAGGGTCCCTGTCCCAGGGCTGGCACCCAAGGGTCCAAATTTTATTTCTCCATCTCACCACCGTGTGTCCCTACTCATTCCTTCTCTCGCCTCCAAAACAACAGGTTTGGCTCTTCCCTAGCTGGATTTGGCTCTTCTCATGTGACGGAATCCGGCTCTCAGCTTCCCATGGAAACAGTGTGGTCCAGTGCAACCCACAAAGGGGATGGAGCTGGGAACCACATGGCTGCTGGCTGTGGTGGCCGGCTACACCCAGCATATATTGTGTCCCCTCCATGTCCCAGCTGGCAGCAGGGAAAGTCTCCACTGTCCACTGTCCTCACACATGGCCCTGTGAGCTCAATCCATCTGGAGAAGAGATGGGAGCAGCTTCCCACAAACAACCAGTGTTTGACTGGGGATGAGCCATGTGCCATCCTGCTGAGAGTCTCAGTGACAACAGTGACAACCAGCCAAAGGAGGTGATGGGCCCCATCTCATCCCAGAGATGCAGCCTTGTGGCCAAAAGATGCCCAGGGCAATGCCAAGATGGTGGGAGCATCCCAGCCCAGCAGAGCATCCCACGAATGCTCTCAGCTCCATCACAAGCCCTCAGTGCTGTGGGGCCTGTGCTATGCTGGGGGGGTGACCTCAGGGACAGGACCCTCCCTGGACATGTCAGGCTGCCCCCAGGCTGCCCAGGAGCTGGTGTCCTCCCCGCCAGCCATCCTCCCAGCTACCTCTGTTGGAAACTCGGGAGATGCCAGGAGCACCTGGCCACTCGCTCCAGGGAAGGCAAGAACCCCCTGTGAGGATCCACACTGCTCCCCACACCCCCTGGGTGCCCCCCAGCCTGTCCTTCTCGACCCCCCCTTCTCGACTGGCATCACCCCTGCAGCAGCCTCACCTTCTCCTTCCTGCTGCTCTCCATCCTGGCTCGGTGATCCAGCATGGGGGCAGCCGGCTGGGCGGGGTGGGCTGCGGGCCAAGCCGTGCCCCCCTCAGCCCCTGTGCCCCCCACCGCGGTGCCTGGCCTGGGGGAGCCCCCTGCCCCGTCCCTGAGGGTGGCCGGCGGACGCTGGGCAGCTCCGTCCCTCGCTCTGTACGCGGATGCTCCACTTTCGCTGCGTTATCTCATCTGACGCCCCAGTGCAGCGCACGCCGAGGGGGTCCCGGTCCCCTCAGGCCTCAAGCGGAGGGGCGAGGAGCGGGGCCCGGCGCCCCGGCGGGCTCAGCCCTGTCACCCCACATCCTCTGCTCCGGGGGTTCTGCTCACGCTGTCCCGCTCGCTCTCTCGCTCCCTCGATAAATCCCTGGGCCGGTGAGGGCGCAGGGGCCCAGCCCAGCCCGGCGCGGTGGGTTCCCGCAGCCCACGGGGACGCCCCGGTGCGTTGGCGAGGCGAGACCGGGACCGTCCCCCGTCACGCGAAGCACCACGCCCCGGGTCACCCATGTCCCCGTTGTCATACCAACGGCTCGATGGCGGTGGCAAGCACTCCACCGGCCCGCTTGGCAACGGGCACGCTCCCATGGAGACCGGGCACACAGCACAGGGGCGAGGGTGACTGGGAAGTGCTCTGTGCCCCCAGGATGGGAAAGGCTCCGAGGGCGCTGGGATTGACACCGAGCGTCACAACGGATTGGGAACGGGCCCTGGATTTGGGGACGGGGATGTGGTGACACCCCGTCACACCCAGAGCCGTGTCGTCAACCCAGTGTTGGGGCAACGGGGGCCTATGGGGTCCCAATGGGATCAGGAACACCCCCAGTCACGGGTGCACCCCAAAAACCTCCTGGCATCGGTCCGTGGCAGCATCCCCTCGGACAAAGAGCTGGGGAGGTCCCCGGGGAGCCCGGGGGGGGGGTGTGCCAGGCGTGCCAGTTCCGTGGGGGAACGAGGGGGCTCTGGGGAAGGCAGAGGGTTTAGGGGCATCACGGTAGGGCCCGGGGGAACACATAGGGTAACCCCACAGCACCTCCCCTGCCCCTGCGCAGAGGATACCTGGGGGCACGGGAGGGCTCAGGTAGCCCCACCCCAGCGCTGGGGCCTGCCCAGAGAGGGGTCCCGCCACCGCGGCGGGGTCCCCAGAGCACGGCGGGTCCCACCCGGAGCCGAGGAGGAGCACGAGAGGTCCCCACCCTGCAGGGTGCCGGGGCCGGGCCGGGCCGGGGCCGCCCCCAGAGGGTCCCCCGGGCCCCCTCCGCCCTCCGCACAGCGCCCCCTGCCGGCCGCCCGCGGAGCGGCTCGGATTTGCCGCCCGGCCGAGGCCGGGAGGGAGGAGGCGGGCGCTGATTGGCCGGGAAGCTGAGGGGCCGGGGCAAGATCGGCGCGTGCGCAGGGCGGGAGGAGCCCCCGTGGCAGCGCCCGGGGCCGGTGCACTTCCGGTCGCCGCAGTTCCACTTCCGGGTCGCGCCCATCGCCCCCGTTCGGCCGCCGCCTGAGCTGAGCCGCGACCGGAGCGTCGGTACTGGGCCGGGTGGGCGGCCCGGGGGGCCGTGTGGGGCTGTACTGGGGGGGACTGGGCTGTACTGGGCCATACTAGGGGTAACTGGGCCGTACTGGGGGTGACTGAACTGTACTGGGCCGTACTGGGGGTGACTGAACTGTACTGGGCCGTACTGGGAATGACTGGACTGTACTGGCGGGGACTGGGCCGTACTGGGCCATACTGGGGGTGACTGTACTGTACGGAGGGGAACTGGGCTGGCTGGGTTATATTGGGGGCCAGGGGCTGGGCTGTACTGGGTTATACTGGGTGGAGTGGCTGGCATTTTATTGGGTTATAGCAGAGTGGGGGACTGGGCTGTACTGGGTTATACTGGGGGCTGGGTTATACTGGGCCAGCTGGGAAGGCTGGGCTGGCTTGTACTGGGGGGGCAGGGTGTGGTTAGGCCTGGGCGGGGGCCCTGCTGGGGCTGGGGGTCGGGGTGGGGGGTCAGAGGGGGCTCGTGAGGGGTTGGGGGTTCAGGTTGCCTGGAGACATTTAAAGGATGGAGGGTGGGGGGGTCCCAGGAAGGTCTGGGGGTCCCAGTGCCCCCCTGGCCCCAGCCCCGACCCTTCCCTCTCCCCCAGGCCCGGGAGCTGCCGCCATGAGGCTCTACAGCCTAAGTGTCCTTTACAAGGGTGACCCCAAAGTGCATTTGCTCAAAGCTGCCTATGACGTATCCACCTTCAACTTCTTCCAGAGGTCCAGGTGGGTCCTAGGGGGCTGGAGCCTCTGCAAGGGGTTTGAGGAGAGAGGATTGCCCCTGGCATGTGGCTCAGGCAGGACCCTGCTGGGGGAGCAGAAGCCTTTGGGAGGTTTTCTGCCCAGCTGGGGCTGCAGGGGCAGCGATGACAGGCTTTTCCTGAGGGATAAGCCCCCTGGAGTCGCTCCCTGGGGAGCTGGTTGCTGCTGTCAGCACTTGGGGTGAGGGGTCGACCTTGGGGGTGCAGTGAAGCCCCCAGAGCCACCCTGGCCAGGGACACAGGGCAAGTCTGACCCCACAAACCCTCCGCTGCAGACCAGTGAGGAAATCCGGGAGCAGGCATCACCCCAGGGTGGGATGGCTGGACTGTGCCAGGCTGGGCGGGCTCACCTGCACCCTTGTCCCTTTGGGGAGGGGTTTGGCCTCATTTGAAGCTTTTCCCAGCCCACAGACCTCCGCTCAGGTTCTTCCAATAGCTTCAGGTGAGCTGCTTTAGCCCCCAACACTGATCCAGGCTCCTGGTGTCCCACTGTTCCCTCTGGGCACACAGAGGGTCCTCTTGGCAGCCAGGACCTCCTGGAGCTGTAAAACAAAGCAGGAACGAACAGGTCCTTCCCAGTGCACACTCCAGATGGTGAAGGAATTGGGAAATTCTTCTGGGACCCAGATTTTCCATGCCAGCGTTTAATGGAACCTCAGGCACATTTGGTTCTGTAATTCCAAGGATAAAGGGGAAAGACTGAACTAAGATTGTCTTAAAAAGCTCTTTCTTGGTCAAATGTGTGAGTGGGATGTGGAGCAGTGCCAGCACCTGATGTCAGCTCTGATCCCAAAGGTAGCTGCAGCTCTTGTTTTCCCAAATCCTGAGAAAGCTCCCAGTGTGGTTTTGCTGTCAGCTGCCCCAGCAGCAGGCTGCTCCCTTGCTCAAAGAAAAGTCATGGAATTTGGGAAGAGTGAAGCAGTTTGAGGAGGGGGATGGTCTAGCAGCTGTTCCTGGGTTTTGATGCTTGTCCTGGGCTGATTCCCAGATGATGCTCGGAGGGGCTGTGAGAGCTTGGCCAGGTTTGATGTTAAAGGTGTGTTTAACTGAAGTTTGGGCTAAAATGCCACATATCCATACCTTTTTGAGGCTGTGGAGTTGGGTTGAGGGGTTGAATCTGGGATAAGCAGGGCTGTGGCTCCTGGGAGCTGTGGAACCTGCTGGGCAGGAGCACAGGCCCAGGCTGTGCTGGTGCTTCACATCTGCTGAACGTCTGCCAAGGAGTTTGGCAGGGTCAGGAGGGCGGAATGAAGTCTTCGGTGGGCAGTTCCTCCAGGAATCCTGGGAAATAAAACCAGTATTCCCAATGGAAGACATGTCTTTCTTGAGGAAGATATGCATTGGAAGATACACATAGAACTGTCACACAGTTGGACTCAGTGGTCTCAAATGTCTTTCCCAACCTAAATATGAAACTCTGGGATTACAATGGTGGGAGCTGTGGCTGCCAGCAGATCCCCAGACCAGGAGGAAGGTGTCCATCTTCCCTCTCTGCCGAAGCTGGATGTTCAGTAATCTTTGGGCTTGACTTTTCTCTGCAGCACCGAAGACCTCGATGGTCTGGAGTCTCCACGGAGCCGGTGTCCAGTCAGTGTCTGGGCTGGGCCAGATTCTGCCCCTGGGCCGGAGCAGCCCTGGCTGTGTGTGTGGGCTGGGGATGAGAGGCTGGAGAGCAGCTGCAGGAAGGGCCCTGGGGGTCCTGGTCCATGGCCAGTTGTTCCTGAGTCAGCAGTGCCCTGGCAGCCAGGAGGGCCAACGTGTCCTGGGGGCATCAGGCCCAGCATCGCCGGCCGGGCCAGGGAGGGGATTGTCCTGCTCTGCTCTGACCCCCTGCAATATTGGGGCAGTTTGGGGTACTGCAATATAAGGAAGATATGAAGCCATTAGAGAGTGTCCAAAGGAGGCCACAAGAATGAGGAAGGTCTGGATGGACCTTATGAGGGCCTTCTTCAGCCTGGAGAAGAGGAGACTGAGGTCAGACCTCATTGGGGTCTTCAGCATCCTCCTGAGGGGCAGCAGAGGGGCAGGTACTGGTCTCTTCACTCTTGTGACCAGTGACAGGACCCGAGGGAATGGCTGGAGCTGAGTCAGAGGAGGTTTAGGTTGGATCTCAGGACAAGGTTCTTCCCCCAGCGGCTGGTTGGGCACTGAACAGTTTCCCCAGGGCAGTGGTCACGGCCCCAAGGCTGCCAGAGCTCAAGAAGCATTTGGACAATACTCTCAGGCACATGGTGGGATTGTTGGGGTGTCTGTGCAGGGCCAGGAGTTGGATGTGATGATCCTGATGGATCCCTTCCAACTCAGCATATTCTTTGATTCTAGTGGAATGGCAAGGGAGTGGGACTGGATGGTCTTTAAGGTCCAGTCCAACCCAAAACATTCCACGATTGCCGTGATGCAGTTGCTCACCAGGTGTTGGCTGGACAGATCCAGGTTCAATAGCATTTTTACTTTCTGCTAAATCCCCATAAAGCAACTTCAGCCCAAGGACACAAGTCTGTCACTGCAGCTGGAGGGATCTGGGTGCTCCCCTGGGTCTGGGGAGGATCTGGAGGGGTCTGGGTGGTGGCTAGGGATCTTTGTCTGGGGGCTGCCACTCTGCATAGGTGCGGGTCCAGCCTTTTCTCAAAGTAAAATCCTCTGCTCAGCCACAGCCCCACTATCCAGACACTGGGGGGCTCGTGGGGAAGGGTTTCAGTTCCCGCACGCACCAGGGAGCTGTGGGACAGATGATCTGCCATCACTGACCCATCCTGGTGCTCTGTCCCCACAGTGTGCAGGAGTTCATGACCTTCACGAGCCAGCTGATTGCGGAGCGCTCAGCGCTGGGCAGCAGGGCCTCTGTCAAGGAGCAAGGTGAGAGCAGCCCCTGTGCCCGCCCTGTGCCCGCCCCGTGTCTGGGAATATTCACACCACCACCACTGTCTGGGTGAGCAGCACTGAGGACATGAGGTGCTGAGCCGAATGCGAGCCCAGCCCAGCACAGGAGAGGTTCCAGGGGGTGCAGGGACCCGCTGCCACTGTCTGTGCTCTCCCTACCTCCCTTGGGACCCCTGGAGCTGTTGGACTGCAGCCCCCCTGCTGGCAGCTTCCCAGACCCCCCTGGGGGATGGCTGTGTCAGCTTTACTGTGCAAGTCTTCACTCCCTGTTCCAAATTCTCACCACATCCCAGTCTCCCTGCCCCGCTCCACATGCTTCTGGAACCCCAGGACGCGTGGGGTGCGGCCTGGATTTGGCTGCTGAAGCCTCTTTAATGGCACTTCAGCCTTGTTATTAATTAAATTAAAAGTCAGACTCAGTGCCTCACTAGTTTTTGTTTACTTGTGGCTGCCCTGGGACATCAGTGTCCTGTCCCACACCACATGGCCTGGGTGTGGTCACCTACCACAGCACAATTTAAGGCTGAGCCCCAAATGTTGAGCCCTTCCCGCTTTCCTAATGAAATCATGAGAAATGTAGGTGCTGATGACACCTTCCAGGGTGTTCTGGGGGGAAGGGGGAAGCTGTGGGGTTGGGTGGACGGTGGTGGGTGCTGGGGAGGGCTCGGGACCTTTGCTGCCTCTGTGACAGGGATTTCCTTCCCAGAGTACCTGTGCCACGTGTACGTCCGGAACGATGGGCTGGCTGGAGTGGTGATCGCAGACAACGAGTATCCACAGCGGGTTTGTTTCACCTTGCTGGACAAGGTGAGGACACAGGCCAGGAGCTGCTCCGGGGCACTCCACCAGTCCTCCCACCGTGGCACGTGCAGGGGATGGGGGACAGTCAGGGATGGCCACCCTGGCCTAGTGTGGGCATTGCTCTGGTCCTCGTGTGCCGAGGCTGTGGGTTCCTGTCTTTGCCCTCAGCTCGTTCGAAAGGGATCAAGGAGGAGGGTCACCAAGGCGATCAGAGGGTTGGAGCACCTCTCAAGGAATCATGAAATTGTTTTGGTTGGAAAAGCCCTCTGAGAGCATCCAGTTCAACCATTCCCCCAGCATTGCCGAGGCCACCACTAGCCCATGTCCCCAAGTGCCACATCCCCACTTTTTTTTTTTAACACTTCCAGCGATGTGTGGACTCCACCACTGCCCTGGGCAGCTGTGCCAGGGCTGGACAACCCTTTCCAGGAAGGAATTTTCCTAGCATCCAACGTCACCCTCCCCTGGCACAGCTTGAAGCCGCTTCCTCTTGTCCTTTCCCCTGTTCCCTGGGAGAAGAGCCTGACCCCCCCCCCCGGCTCCCCCCTCCTGTCAGGGGGTTGCAGAGCCAGAAGGTCCCCCCTGAGCCTCCTTTTCTCCAGGCTGAGCCCTCCCAGCTCCCTCAGCCCCTCCTGCTGCTCCAGCCCCTTCCCAGCTCTGTTCCCTTCCCTAGACACACTCCAGCCCCTCAGTGTCTCACTTGTTGAGGGCCCAGCCCTGGACACAGCCCTGGAGGGTGCCCCAGCAGTGCCAGCACAGGGATGGGCACTGCCCTGGGCACCCCTGGGATCACGTTCAGCCACTGTCACCAGCACCCTCAGGTCCTTTCCAGCTTTCCAGCCACTCTGCCAGGAAGACAGGCTGAGAGGGCTGAGGGTGTTCAGCTTGGAGAAGAGAAGTTTCCAGGCAGACCTTAAAGCCCCTTCCAGTGCTTAAAGGGGCTCCAAGAGAGCTGGAGAGGGACTTGGGACAGGGGCCTGGGGGGACAGGCCAGGGGGGAACAGCTTCACGCTGACACAAATCAGGGTTAGAGGGGAAGAAATTCTTCCCTGTGAGGGTGGCGAGGCCCTGGCACAGGTTGCCCAAGAAGCTGTGGCTACCCCAACCCTGGAAGTGTTCCAGGCCAGGTTGGACGGGGCTTGGAGCAACCTGCTCTGATGGAAGGTGTCTCTGCCCATGGCAAAGGGTGGGACTAGATGAGCTTTCAGGTCCCTTTCCTAAAATTTCCAATTTTGATGAGCAAACCCCTTCGGCCAGTGTGGCCCCACAGGTGCAGCTACTGAGCAGTAACTGCTGTTTCCTCACCTGGTAGGTGCTGGATGAGTTCTCCAGGCAGGTCAGCAAAATGGACTGGCCCTCGGGGTCCCCCGCCACCATCAGCTACTCTGCCTTGGATGGATACCTCAGCAAATACCAGGTGCAGACCACTGGGAGCCCACCGGGCAGTGGGAGAGAGGGTTCCCGTGTTCCCTGCAGCCCTGGGGATGGCGGTGGGAGGTGGGGGATACCTGGCACGTGTTGGGACCCCAGTGCTGTGGTGCTGTGCCCAGGGAACCCCAGTGTCCTCATGGTGGTGCCAGTGCCATGTTGTTCCTCCCCAGAACCCCCGTGATGCTGACCCCATGACCCGAGTGCAGGCGGAGCTGGACGAGACCAAAATCATTCTGGTGAGGACATGGGGCTGTGGCTGGATGGTCCTGCCAGCACAGCCAGCAGGCCCTGGAGACACACATTCTGGGGCAGGGGTAGGGTGGCCCTAGGCCATTTCCTGGAGACCTTCTTGATGTGGGAGCTTCCTTACCTCTTCCCCTTTTTCCCTTCCCCACCTTTTCGCTTCCCCCACCTTTTTCCCTTCCCTCTCCCCTTTTTCCCTTGCTCCCCACCTTTTTCCCCTTACCCCTCTCCTTGCTCCTCTTGGGCTTTTCCCAGCTGGCCTGACACAAACACAGGGGCTCTGCCCTCTCTCTCCAAATACCCGTCCCCTCCCTGCCTGGTGGTCCTGTGGGGGCTTTGCTGCTCCTGCCCCCAGCCATATTCCTGTCTCCCTCAGGGCTGCAGAGCTGGGGGGGGCTGTGGGAAGGTGGGATGGGGACATCTCCTGCTGGGGACCTGGGGAGGGCTAGTACTGGGGCTCAGCACCCATTTCTCTGGCAGCACAACACTATGGAGTCACTGCTGGAGCGGGGGGAGAAGCTGGATGACCTGGTCTCCAAATCGGAGGTGCTCGGAGCACAGTCCAAAGCCTTCTACAAAACGGTGGGTGTGGGGGTTCACCCCCTCCCTGAGGAGCTGGGGAGGCCTGGGAGCTCACAGATGAACCCTGAGGGAGTCACCCCCTGCCTAAGGAGCTGGGGGTGGATGGAGTATCATCCCAGGGGTCACCCCCATGGATGAACCCTGGGGCATGGCAATGGGTGCCAAGCAGGGATTACCCCTGTTCCTGCAGGCTTTGAGCCTGGAGGGAGCCTGGGTGCCCCAATTCCGGCTGCAAAGCCCCCCAGCCCCTCACTGGGGCCATCCCACACCCTGGGGAGGGAGCAGGGGGATGCCCAGCTTCCTAGTGCCAGCTCTGGCCAAAGGGAGGGATGATGGGTCCATTCCTTGCCATGAGCCTTCGGCCTTGTGGCCAGGAGGAGAGCTGTGTGGGACCTCAGTTGGGTGGTCTTGGGACACCCAAAACCTTCAGGGAGCTGTGGCAAGCTTTACAGAAGGTTTTCCTTCTCTTCGCAGGCCCGAAAGCAGAATTCATGCTGTGAAATCATGTGACGCAGAGCCCGGGCTCTCCAGCTCCGGACCACCAGCCCTCCGTCCCCCTCTGCAGCCCCTCCCAGGGGGTTCCTGGGGCTGGGCCGGGGCTCCTCAGCCCCCTGGGCTGATGTGACTGTTGTCCACCTTGAGGGGACACCGAAGCTGGCACTGGGCCGGGACTGCAGGGGGACCTGCACCAGAGACCCCCTGCTCTCGCTGTTCCTGGGGGAGGCTCGGACCGTGGGGTGCCAGGCCACGCAACTCCCTGCCTTCACAACCCCTCCACAGGGAGCTGGGAGGGGCCCCCCACTGCTGTCCCAAGGGGCTGGGGGGGAGGAGCAGCCCCCCACCACCACCCCAAGGCTGGAGGGCTTTTATGTATTCTGTGTCCAAAGGGCAAGCTGAGGGGTGGGAGAAGGGGGGGCAGGGAGGGAAAATGAAGAGGCTCCTTGGGTGGGGGAGTGTTTGCTGCATTCCTGGGCAGCTTCTTCCAGAGCCACGTCCCTGTGCCTGCAGGGGAGCTCACCAGCCTTCCCTGCACCTCAGAGTCCCCTCTCCTGCTCCCATCAGCTGGGGGGGGGGTCTCAGCGCCTGCTGGGGGCCCAAGAGCCCTTCCTGCCTCCCCTTCCTCCTCCTTGGGAAGGGAAAAGCTTGGGCTCAGGGTGTACCCGCGCGGTGATCGGGTCATTTCCATGCCCCAGCTGCACCGGCCGGGGGGATAAAGTTGTCTTTGCCAGTTGTAGCCCTATTCCCCCTCTCTGTGCGGCGTCCTGGGGGGAACTGGGACAAACACCTGGGCAACACTCCCTGGGCACCCCGGCAGGGACAGATGCACTTGGCCTCCTCCCTCCACCTCTTTCTTTAATGATGGTTGGTTTTTCCTCATAATTTATTTGCAGTTTTCCCGAGACAAAAACGAAATCAGAGTCATCTTTTACACTTACAAGGCTCAGAAAGAAAAGACAAAGGGGTTTTTTTAGGGGGTTCGGGTGGATATGCTGGGGAGGGGGGTGGGGGGAGACAGAAAAAGAATGAGAGAAAAGGGGAGGAAAGAGAAAAATTTGGCAACGATCCACCAGCATTCATGGGACAGGAACAGCTCAGCTCAGCTCCTCGACATACAGCGTTAGCGCCCGAGGGTTGCTCCCGCGCAAAGGGCATGCAGAGAAATCATCAGAATAATTAAAAAATAATTAATATCCCCCGCCCCTCCCACCCCCTCTCCCGCCCCAGCCAAAACCAGCCCCCAGCACGGAGGGGACACCCTGGGGGAATCGCGTGGGGATCACCAGGAGCGACGTGATGCATCCCCAGGGATGGGGGTTGGGGTGACAGGGTGCCCCCAGAGTGCTGGCTGGGCGTGTGCTGGGGGGGCCCCGGCGGAGCAGCCTGTGCCCCCTTAAGAGACCCGTTCTCTTAGTCTAAAGTGCTTCCGATGCCGCGTCAGTGCTGGCTGGATCGTCCCGAGCCCCCCGCCCTGAACCCCAACACCCCCTGGCTGCCCCCAGCCCCCTGACATAGCACCCACATCCCCCTGCCAAAACCTGCCAGCACCTGGAGCTGGCACTCGGGATACGGGGTGCTGGGCGAGGGCAACCAGCAGGATGGGGACTGGGGATGGGGGTGTGACCGAGGGACCCTCCCACAGCCACCCATGTGTTCCCTGCACAGCAGTGCCTGGGATCAGCCTCGGGCCCCCAGGGGCAGGGCTGGACTGGGGGGGCAGGGAGAGTCTGTGTGTGTCCCCCTCACCTCACTCACCCCCTGGCAGCCCCCATGGCTGGGGACCCCCCATGGGAATTCAAAAATAAAGAGCTCTCTCTATGTACAGGGGCCGGGGCAGGACAGAGCGAAGCGGAGCCCAAAGAACAACATCCACCACCAGCGACAGCGACACGCCACGAGCACAGCCGGGAGGGGGGCCGGGACCCCCCCTGCCCCCCCAGGAGAGACGGGCAGAGAGGGGGGGCTGAGCCCCCCAGCGCCCCGCCTGTGGCCGAGCGGCTGGGTAGGGTTTGGGGGTGTGGGTGGGGTTGGGATTGGGGTGGGTTTTCCCCCTTTTTTTTTCGTTGTCTTCCTCGTTTTCGGCTTTTTTTTTGTCTTTTTGTTTTCTGCAAACACAGGCACTGGAGGGGGAGGAGCAGGGGCCAGGGCAGGGGGGGACAGGCATGCGGACGCGTGCTTCGGGGGGCCGCAGCTCCGGCTGCTGCCTCGGCTCCCATCGCCGTCTCCATCGGGCTGGAACCAGGACAGCCATGGCGAGCTCTGTGGGGACACCCGGTGAGCCACAACCGGGGCTCCCCACCGCCCCAAACCTTGATCCTGCCCTCACCTTCACTGCAGCGGGGCGACAGGGGCCCCCGAGCCGTGGAAGTGGACATTCTGCCACTTGCCATCGCGGCGGTGCCAGACGCGGGTCTCCTCGGACTGGCTGGTGCGGGGCCGGCCCTGCGCGTCGATGTACTGGGTGAGGCGGATGTAGGCGATGCAGGCCGCGTCCTCCCCGATGACATGCACGTGTGGGTTCAGGATGGTCGTGTGGATCGGCTTGTTGTTCTTGGAGAGCACTGCAGGGGGGCCAAGGTCAGCAGGGCAGGGCACGGGCAGGGGGGTGTGCGCAGATGGGGGCAGCGAACGGGTGAGGAACTGGCGGGGGAATGGGCAGGGATGGTGGCAGTGCAGGCGGATGGATGGCCCAGCAGGGTATGGCTAGGGACAGGCAAGAGAGGTGACCAGGGTGGGCAGGCAGTGGGCAAGAGACAGGAAACAGGCAAGGGCCAGTGAAGTAGACAGGCAGGGACACAGCATGAAAAGGGATGGGCTAGATACGGAGAGGGTGGGCAGGGCCGGCAGGATGGGCAGGGCATGGGCAGGGCACAGGCAGGGCAGGCGGTGCAGGCAGCACAGGCAGGGCAGGTGCCACTGGCGGGTCAACCACTCACAGTTTTCAAAGTAGAAGCGGTGGAAGTCCATCCCTTCCACCAGGTTGCCCAGCGCCTCGGGCTCAAAGGAGGTGAGCCCCGGGTCGCAGATCTTCCTGCAGGGAGCAGATGAGAGCGGCCCAGCACCGCCCCACCAGGCCCCACCCCACCAGGCCCCAGCCCCCCCAGCCCGTCCCCACCAGACCTGCCCCACTCACGCGTAGGCCTCGAAGTCCCCGTTGTTGACGGCCTCGATGAGCTGCTCCGTGATCTTGATGATCTCCTGCTTGCGGGCTGGGGGCACGTCACTGTCACTGCCACTGCCCCCGCCCCGCGGGGACACCGTGGGGGGCGGTGGACGGGATGTTGGGATGGACGTGGGACATAGAGGGGAGGCATGGGGACAGACACAGGGACAGACAGACCTTGGGGGCAGACAAACCTTGGAGACAGACAGACAGACCATGGGGACGGACCATGGGGACAGACACAGGGACCATGAGGACAGACAGACAGCCCTTGGGGACAGAAGGACCTTGGGGACAGACAGGGACCACTGTGCTCCCAAGGCCTCCATAGCTCTGCCACAAGTATCTGCATGATCCTCTCAGCGTGTCTCAGTGCTACACCAGTGCCACCCCAGCATGTCCCAGTACCCTCCCAGCATGCTCAAGCATCCCAGTGCCCACTCAGCACTTTGCAGTAGTTCCTAGTGCACTCCACTGTTATCCCTGCAAGTCCCAATACATCCCAGTGCCATTCTAGCACAACCCAATACAGCCAGTTCCATACCAGCGTCTCCCAGTGCTATCCCACTATCTCAGTGCCATTCCAGTGCATCCCAGCACTATCTCAGTTCCATGCAAGTGCATCCCAACACATCCTAGTCCTATTGCACCCTAATCCTATTGCATCCCAGAGTATGCCAGTGAATCCCAGAGCTACTCCAGTGCCCTCTGATACATCCCAGTGCATCCCAGTGCCATCCTATTGCCTCCCAGTGCCTCCCAATACATCCCAGTTCCATCACGGTGCAATCCTACCGCATTCCAGTGCCATTCCACTACATCTCAGTACTATTCCAGGGCATCCCAATACACCCCACTTTATACCAGTACATCTCAGGGCCATCCCAGCACATTTCAATGCAAACCAGTGCCAACCTACTGTGTCCCAGTGCCCTTCCAGCATATTCCAGTTCAGCCCAGTTCCATCCCAGTGCATCCCAGCATCATGCTGTTGAATTCCAGTGTGTCCCAGTGCAATCCCAGTATGTTCCAGTATCATTCCAGTGTAGCCTGCTCCACTACATCCCAATGCCTCATTTCATCCTGATGCCACCAGTCATCCCAGTTTCATCCTAGTGCATCCCAGTGCCACTCCAGTGCATTCCCACACAGCCCATTTCCATCCCAGTATGTCCCAGTACTACTCCAGAGCATATCAGTACACTCAGTACACTCCAGTTTATCCCAGTGACATCCCACTACATCTGAGTGTCACAGTATGTGTCTAAGTGCTATTCTAGTGCATCCCAATCCATCCCAGTACATCCCAGTTCTATCCAGAGCACCTCTTGGTACCATCCTAGCATGTCCCAGCATCATCCCAGTGCATCCCACTGCCACCTCAGTGCATGTCAGTGCCACACCAGTGTATGCCAATGCACCCCAATGCCACCCCAGTGCATGTCTGTCCATCCCCATGCCTTCTCAATGAATCCCAGTGCCTTTCCAGTACACTCTAGTGCATCCCAATACCACACCAGTCCATCTCAGTGCAACTTAATGCACCTCGGTGCTATCCCAGCCCCATTCCAGAGCATTCCAGTGCTGTCCCAGTCTGGCCCCATGTGCTTGTAGTGCATCCAATCCATCCCAGTGCCATCTCATTGCACCCCAATGCAACCTAGTACCATCCCAGTGCATCCCAGCATGCTCCCAGTGCATCCAAGTGATGTCCCAATGCACCCTGGAGGCATCTCAGGTCCATCCCAGTGCATCCTGGTGCCATCTCAGTGCATCTCAATGCATCCTGGGTGTCATCCCAGCTCCATCCTAGTGCACCCCAAATCCATCCCAGTGCATTCCAACTGTCTCCCAGTGCATCCCAGTGATGTCCCAGTGCAACCCAATGAGTTCTTTTGCCATCCCTGTGCCATTCCAGTGCAACCTAGTGCCATCCCAGTGCCATCCCAATGCATCCTGGTCCCTCCCAGTGCATTCCAGTGTTGCCCCAGTGCATCACAGTGTAACCTCAGTGCACCAACAGCATCTTGGTGCCATGCCAGTTCCATCCCAGTTCATCCCAGTGCAACTTAGTGCCAATCCAGTGCATCCCAGCTCTATTCCAATGCATTCCATCCAGTACACTCCCAGTGCATCCTAGTGCCACCCCAATGCATCCTGGTGCCATCCCGGTGCATTCCAGTGCTATCCCAGTGCATCCAAGCACGGTCGCAGTGTCTCAGCATCATTCCAGTGCACCCCAATGCATCCTTTGCCAACCCAGCTCCATCCCAATGCATCCCAGTGAACCAAATGCACCCTGGTGCTAGCCCAGTTCCATTCCAGTACACCCCAATGCATCCTAGTGCCATCCAAGTGCATCCCAGCTCCATCCCAGTGCATTCCAGCACACTTCCAGTGCACTCCAATGCATCCTAGTGCTAAGCCAGTGCATTCCAGAACTGTTTGAGTGCATCCCAGTGCCATCCCAGGGCATCATTGTGCCATCCCAGTTCATCCCGGTACCATTCCAGTGCACCCCAATGCATACTGGTGCCATCCTATCACCACCCCAGGGCATTCCAAGACACTCCCAGTGCATCCCAGTGCCATTCCAGTGCAACCCAATGCATCCTAGCACCCCAGTGCATCTCGGCTCCCTCCCAATGCGTCCCAGTGCGTCCCCACCGCCCCCAGCGCCCGTCACCTTTGGTGTCCTCATCCTCGATGGTGGTGTTGGTGCTGTCGGATGACTCCTGCCCGCGGGACGGCGGCGGTGGGGGGGAGACACAAACAGGGGGGTCAGACCTGGCCTTGGGGGGACGGGGAGGGGGGACGAGCCCAGCTGGGGCTTGGCAGGACCCCAACGATGCCAGACACCGTGGGGGGACCCCGCTGTCACCGCGCCCTGCGCGCATTCCTCATCCACGTCACCCCCCGCCCCGCGCCATGGCTGATGCTGGGGGGAGGATGGAGGCGGAAAGCGGGGACCCCCAGTCCCGGGGATGGCGGGGGGCAGCAATACCTTGATGCCGTCTGCAGGGTTATGAATTACAGTAGTTTGAGGCTCCTACAGGAGAAGGGGGAGAGACAGAGGCGGGGGGGAAGCGAGAGCCCAGAGGGGGAACAATGAGGGGGGACGACGAAGCGAGCAGCACGTGGACAGGGGCAAGGAGAGACCCAGACCGGATTTGGGAAGGGCAGAAGGGGGAAGAGAAGCAGAGTGTCATTAGTCCAGCAAAGCCAAATGGTTTAATTCACAGATGTGGAGGGGGGAGAAAAGGGGAGAAGGGGGGGCAGAGCAGTGGGGAAAGACGCAGTGAGAGGCTGAGGGGATGGGCTGGGCTGGGGGGCAGCGCCCATGTCCTGCATCCCAGTGCCCAGGGGCTGCACTCACCATGCATCTGAGAACGTCACTGCCCACATCCTGAACACCCTCGTGTCTGCATCCCAACCATCCTCCCTGCATCCATGAGCATCCCTCAGCCTGCATCCAGACCATCCCTGTGCCTGCATCCCAACCATACCACCGCATGCATCCCAAGCATTCCTCAGCTTTCATCCTGACCATCCCGCAGCCAGCATCCCAAACATCCATCATCCCTAGCATCCCCCTGCCTGCAACCCACCTTCACTGTGGGGGGTGCGCATCCCTTTCTCCATATCTCACACTCACTGACCAGCTGGGCATCCCTTCACTGGTGTCCAGCACTCTGTGCCAGCTGGGCATTGCCCTGCATGTATCCTGCCTTCATGGTACCATCCCTCCGCCCTTATGCTGCACCCCCTGTGCCACCCAGGTCATGATGGGTACCCCTGTGCCCACATCCTGCACCCACCTTGCTGTTGGCATCACCAGAGCATGCCTGCATCTTGCACCTGCTGCTCCAGATGTGCCCCCCTTTCCCTCTGTCCTGCACTCCCTGTGAAAGCTGGGCAGCCCTGTGCCCACATCCTGCACTTACCTCACCTGTAGGCTCGTGGTCAGCACCCCCATCCCTGTGCACCCTGCACCCACCTTGCCACCTGCACAGTGGAGCAGCCACGGTCATACCCTTTGCCCACCTTGTCATTGTGTCACTGGGATCCTCGTGCCCACATCCTGCATGGAGTTGTCCCCATTACGGGGCATTCTGTGCCTGTACCCTGCACTCACCTTGTCCCCAGGGTGGAGCATCCACATGCCTGTGCCCTGAACCCACCTTGCTGTCCCCATGGCAGGAGTGTCTCTGCGCCTGTTTCCAGCACCTACCTTGTGCCCGTGGTGGGGCACCCGTGTGACCGTGTCCTGCACCCATGTCACTGTCTGCTGGGGAGGACACGGGGCTGTCCATGTGCCCGTACCCTTCACCCACCTCATCTGTGCAGCAGGGTCACCCCATGCCCATGTCCTGCACACCCCTCTCCATCCTCGGGACACCCCCTCCCCAGCACCCCCGGGAACAGCTGGTCAGGGGGCGCGCATGGCAATGGATGGGATGGGCTGGTGGGATGGATCCAGTGGGATGGGGAGTCTGGGGGGTGCAGGGTGGGGGACACCTACCAAGGCAGCAGGTGGGAGGGTCCCCTTGGGGCTGGTGACACCGGCGCTGCCTTTGGTGCTGTTGGTCTGGGGCTAGAGGGGAGAAATAGGGGGGGCTCAGTGGCATGGGGGGAGCAGCCCACCCTGGCCCCCCTGCTGGCCCCTCACCTTCACGCCATCCGCCTTCTTGTTCAGTAAGCTCTTAGCTGCTGCGGAGGGAGAGAGTGTTAGTACTGCCCCCCTGGGACAAGGGACACTGTATGTCCCCCCAAACCCAGACCCTTTCGGCCATCCAACCTGATCCCACCCTGGGTGCTGGCAGCACTCACCATCCCCATGTTGGGGAGGGGGGACATGCTAGGAGGGGTGTGTCCCTGTCCTGGGGGTGTTCCCATACTGGGGGGAGTCCCCACGCTGGGAGAGGTGACCCCATTAGGGTCCCTCGGACCTGGAGGGGTCCCCAACCTCAGGGAGGTCCCCATCCTGGGTGAAGGGAGTGTCCCCATTCGGAGAGGGGTGTCCCCTACCTTCAGGGGTTTCCCCTATCCTGGTGGGTGTTCCCATCATAAGAGAAGGTTCCCAAACTCGAGGGAGGTCCCCAACTGGGAGGGGTTGTCCCCATCATGGGAGGGGTGTCCTCAACCTCTGGGGATCCCCATCCAGGTGTGATGTCCCCCTTCTGGGGGGGTCCCCAAACTTAGTGGGTCCTTAGACTGGAGGAAGGGGGTGTCCCCAACTTGGGGAGGGTCCCCATCCTGGTGGCCCCCATGTGGGGGGCACAGGACTGGCTTACCTTGGAGAAATGCAGAGAGGAAAGCGAGAGAGAGGAGGGGGAGGGGGGCAAGAGAGAAAGGGGGGAAAAGGAGGAAAAGGGGAAAAACATAAAAAAAGAACATAAAAAAAAGATGAGTTGAGTATGGGGTGCGGGGGGGGGGGACACAGCCACCTGTGCCCCCCCGTGTCTCCCTGGAGGGGGACAAGGATGGGCGCAGGGATGAGCATCTGTCACTGCTATCACAATCTCTGGCCACTGGTCGGGTGGGGGGGCTGGGGACATGGGGGCCAAAAGTGGCTATGAGGGGGTGGGCTGTGTCACCTTAAGCATCCTCGTAGCTCCTCCAAGCTTGGGGAACCCCCCAGTTGTCTCACAGGTTAGAGGGGGCTGTGTGGTAACAAGTCCAGTGACAGCGGGGTGGCACCAATCAGAACCCAAGGGGGGGCATATGAGGGGAGGAGGGGACACCCCACCCCTCCCCCCATGGACCTATGTCCCCCCAGGGGTCCCTGGCAGGGTGTCCCCAAGGGTCCTGGTCCCTCCTCTGAAAGCAGGCGGGCACTGAGAGGTGGGGTTTTAAACCAGAGCCAAACTGGGGGGGGGGGGGGGAGGGGAAACCCCTGGCAGGGGGGCAGTGGTAGCCCTTTAGGGGGGGTGTGGTTTAAGACCCGCCGAGTGTTTCACGGTGTCACAAACACTGGCTGCAGCTCTCGGAAGCTGGGGTGGGGGGTGGCCACATGCAGGGGGAGTCACATGCGGGGGATGTCACGTGTGGGGGGGTTGGCACATGCAAGGGAGGGACATGCAGGGTGGGGACACAGGGGGACACGGGACGTGCAGCCAGTTTGCCCCCCTCCATTCACTGGTGTGCCCCCACTGTGTGCATAGAGGGAGCAGTGCCACGGGGTGGGAGCAATGGGGGAGGGGACACCCTAGAATTATCCCTCTGCCCCCAACTCCCCATTGCTGGCCCAGGTGGGGACCCTGGGGATGCCACCACTGTATGTGCCCCTTCAGGGACCACTGGCCAGGGCACAAGCACCCAGCAGATTCCTCCATGGGATGGGGGGTGGGGCAGAGACCTCCCCAGGGCGTCAGCAGGGGGGACAGTGGCATTTCTCGGTGGAGAGGGGGAGAGGCTGCAGGGTGAGGAGGGGGCAGTGCAGGGCGGCCATGCATGCGCTCCGATTTCCGAGGAGGGCACCCGAAACCTGTTGGGGAGGGGGAAGTGGGGAAGAGGATGGTTGGGAGAAGAGGGGGACGTGGGGATGAAGGATCCGGGGACACACAGAGACCAAGCGGGGCCGGGGGGGCCCTTTGCGGACGCGTCTACCTTGTTCCACCAGCCCCAGGGGGGCCCCGGCGGCGGCCGCCGACATGGTCGGAGGAGCGGTGGTCTGTCTGCCCACTGCGGGCCACGAGAGAGAGAGAGAGGGAGCAGAGCTCCTGTTAGGGGGCTGGTGGGGCTGCAGCTGGGACCCCCAACTTCCACCCCCCCAACGAGAACTCTTAGGGTGCCCATCACCCTGGGCTCAGGCCTGGGGTGGCTGGGGATGCTCCGTCCCCCTCCCCGTGTCGCCCCCCCACCAGCCACCGGAGTGGGGGGGGACACACGGGGACCGGGCACTACCTGCTGCTGTGTGTGTGGGGCAGGGGGGGCCGGGTCCTGCCCCCACCTTGGCTACCACACGCCCCGTCCTCGCCGATGGGGAAAAAATGGGGGGGTTAAGGGGGGGGAGGGGAGAAAGAGAGAAAGACAGCGACAGAGAGAGGGGGGCACCAGCCCAGGGGGGAGCTGTGGGCAGGGGTGCTGTGGCCCCTGGCCCCCCCGGCCAGCAGGCGTCCCCCCCTTACCTGAGAAGTTCCTGGTGGCCAACATAGTGGTGAGGATGGCGCCCTGTGGGGAAGGGCACAGTGAGGGGAGGGGGCATGGGGGTGAAAAAGGACAGGAGGGGTACTGGGAGCAGGGGAGGGGGCATGGGGGTGAAAAAGGACAGGAGGGGTCCTGGGAGCAGGGGATGGGACAGGCGGAGTGGAATGGAGAGGGAAGTGGGGTGATGGGATATGGGGTCCAGGATGAAGGAGGAAGGGATGAGCGGTGCAGGGTGGGGCCCAGGGGACTGAGAAGTGCGAGAGGGGGCTGCAGGATGAGGGGGTAGGATGGAGCCATGGGACTGGGCAGTGGGATGGAGGGTGCAGGATAGGGGGGCAGCACGAGGGGGGGTAGGCTAGAACCATGGCATGGGGACACGTACTGTGCAGGGGCAGGATGGGACCGTGCCACACTGGGTGTCACTGGGATGGGACCGCAGCCCACGGCAGAGCAGTGGGCATGGCCAGGGTGGGAACCACTGGAATGGGACCGTACCTCATGGGAACACACCAGATGGCCCTGGTGTGTGCCAGGATGGAAGCGTGCACTGGGCACGGCCAGGACATAGGGCCAGTCCCACAGCAGGCTGGGGAGGGTCCCACAGCAGGCTGGGGAGGGTCCCACAGCAGACAAGGCAGGGTCCCACAGCAGGCTGGGCAGGGTCCCGCAGGAGAGCCCCATGGAGACACAGGGTGGTGCCAGGGGGACAAGCACCATCTCCAGCCCATGCTTTACCCCCTCACCTTGAGCTTCCTCCGGGCGTTGAACTTTTTCAGGCACTCCACTGTTTCCTGCCTGTGCATCATGGAGGCCACGGTGGAGCGTTGCTATGGGGGACAGCAGAGTCAGCGCCAGGTGCTACTGGCCACTGGGCCAGAGGGACACACACCAGTGGGGGACACGTGACACTTACGCAGACCCACGGGTGCTTGAGGGCCTCGTGAGCTGTGATACGCTTGGCGGGGTTGATGGTCAGCATCTGGTTGATGAGGTTTTTTGCTTCAGGGGTGACCGTGTCCCACTCGGGCGAAGGGAACTGGGGGGAAACAGGGACACAGAAGGCTGACAGCTCTGGAGGGGCAGCCCCATGGCAGCCGTGTCCCTCCGTGTCCACACGTCCCCAACCAGCCACTGAAGGTGTGGCCCAAAGCCATCCCCCCCAGCTTCTGCCCACTGGGATTAGCTGTAGCATCCCTCAGTAGGTTCTGGAGTTAACGGGTTGGCCATCACAGCACGGGAGGTCCTGGTACTGGGAACTTACATCATAGGCCCCGGCCTTGATCTGTTGGTAGAGTTTGTGCTGGTCTTCATCCCAGAACGGCGGGTAGCCCACCAGGAGGATGTACAGGATGACCCCTGGGCCAGGGAGAGCAGGGTCAGGGGGATGCAGGGACCCCCAGCCACCCCCTGGCTCCCTCTGTCCCTGTGGTGTCCCCACGTCACAGCAGTGATCCCAGCGTGGCCTGTCCCCATGCTGCCAGGATGGCACCCGCCAGGAGAGTGCGGCACGGCCGGGGCACATGGCACAGGATGGCCATGGGATGGGGACAGGGATGGGACCAGGATGGGACTGGGACACAGATGAGACAGGAACTGGGATGGGACCAGGGTGAGACTGGGATGGGAATGGGATGAGACTAGGATGGAGCCAGGAAGGGGCCAGAATGGGAGTGGGGCGGAATCACAATGAGATCAGTCAGAGATTAGGCAGGCATGGGGCAGGGATTAGGATGGGATTGGGCAGGCATTGGGCAGGGACTGGGAAGGGATTGGGGCAGGGATGGGCTCTTACCGCATGCCCAGATGTCCACAGGTTTGCCATAGGCCTCTTTGCGCAGGACCTCAGGGGACAGGTAACCGGGCGTGCCCGCGAATCCTGGGATGGGGACAGAGACGAGTGAGCCACGGCAGGCGGGGACAGGGAGGGGGCACAGGGCAGGACACGGGGGCACAGGACTGGGACATGGGCACGGGGCAGGGATGTGCTGGGCATGGGAGGATGTGGTGGGCACAGGGCAGGATGCTGTGGGCACAAGACACGGACATGGCGGGTATGGGACAGGGCTGTGGTGATGTCCTGGTTTCAGCTATGGTAGAGTTAATTTTTTCTCAGTAGCTGTTACAGTGCTGTGTTTTGTGGGCACGAGAGAATGCAGTGGGAACAGGGCAGGGACTCAGTGGATATGGCACAGGGACAGGGCAGGCGTGGGCAGAGACATGGTGGCCACAGAAGGGACACAGCGGGCACAGAGCAGGGACACGGTGAGCAGGACACGTTGGGCATGGGCCAGGGCTGTGGGGGGGACAGGAGGCAGCGGTACTCACCAAACCAGGCCTGCTGATCCCCCTGCACCTCAATGGCAAGGCCAAAGTCCGCCAGCTTCACCGCCGCCCCTTTGCACTTGCTGGCCAGGAGCAGGTTCTCCGGCTGTGTGGGCACCAGGCACAGAGAGCACCAGGCATGGGCAGCACAGGGCACAGGCACGGGGGGCGGGGAGGGAGAGGAGGGATGGGGGAAGCAGAAGGGCTTTGCAGCTGCCATTGAACATGTCCTGCCTGTTGGCCAGCTGTGTGCCATGTGCCTGCAGCCATGGGCACCCTCTACCACCGGCCCAGGGTGCCGGGGAGCACAGCCCCATGGCCAGCTCAGGGTCACCCCATGTCCTACTTGCCTCATCTCATTATCCCCCTGTATCCCACCCACCATCCCCCCATATCCCTCCATCCCCCCATATCCCACCATCCTCTGCTATCCCTCCCCCAGTATCTCACCCACCATTCCACCCACCATCCCGTGTCCTGTCTTGACCTCACCCCCACCCCGAGCCAGCTCACACCCCCCAACAAGGACATAGCAAGCAGGGGGCTCACAGTGAGCCCCCCCAGCAGCACAGGACCGTGCCATGACTGAGGGGGTCACGTGCACCCCCAGAAAAGGAAGATGACAGCTGGGAGTGCTCAGAGCAGAGGGGATCCCCCAACCCCAGCGGGATCTCAGTGACCCCCAGGACCCACTGAGCCAGGGCCCACCCCATGCTGTGGGGACCCTGAGAGCTGGGCTGAGGGAGAGGGGCAGAGGGACAGATGGGGATCTGGGGGGACACACTCACCTTGAGGTCCCTGTGGACCACCCCCATCTGGTGACAGTGCAGGACGGCCTCCAGGATCTGCTGGATGCAGTGGCTGCATGCAAACGGGGGGGGGGGTCAGGAGTATGCTGCTCCCTCATCTCCCACACCCTCTGTCTGGGACCTGCGGCCCCAAACTGGCCCCCTGCTCCACTGCTGGGGCCCCCCTGCACCCCAGGGGGAGCTGACAGAAACAAGTGGTAACCTTAGATTGGGGGGTGCGGAATGCACCCTCTGTACCCCTGCCAGGGGCTCACTCATGGGGGGAGGGCCAGTCCTTGGGGATCACTGCCTGGAGGAGTCACCAGGAGGTTTCACTTCAGGGGGTCATTGAGCAGGGATCACACCTGGGGTGGGTCACTGCTTAGGGGTCATTCCTTGGGGGTCACCCCTGGAGGGGGTTACTGCTTGGGGGGTCACTCCAGAGTTGTCACCCCCCGAAGGATCGCTCCTGGGGGCATCACTGTCTGGGGGGGTCACTGCCTGGGGGTCATCAGTGGCTGGGGGTTCATTCCTGAGGGGAAGTCACTGCCCAGGGGTCACCTCTCAGTGCCCACCAGGTGAGCTCCTGTCTTGGCATGGAGCCACTGGGGATCACCCCAGTGCTGCTTTTGTGTCCCACCCCTGCCCCCCACGGGGGCCTCCCCATCCCTGCTGCCACCCAGACGCCGGGGTCCCCCAGACAGGACTCACGGGGTGGGGGGACAGGGGGTATGGGGCGGGGGGGGCAGATGGAGACGAGACAAGAAAGAAAGAGGGAAGGAGCGGGGAATGAGAGCCTGAAATGGGGGTGAAGGGGAGGGTTCCCACCCAGCTGGGGGAGGAGGGGCATTGGGGGGGGCAATCTCCCTGTAAGGGGGGGGCAAAAAGAGGGTGGTTGGGGAGAAAAAAGAGTGAGGAGAGAGCCCCACAGCTGGGTCCTTGTGAGCGGAGCAGGGGGCTGGGAAGCGGGGGCTGCGGCGGGCAGGGGCAGCGCAGGGGGCACGGCTCCCCCGGCCCCCCCCCCAGATACTGACCTGCGGCTCCCTCTGCTCAGGGGCAAAGTGATGGGTGGGAGGAACGCGGGCAAAGAGCTCATGGACACAGTGACTGCAAAACAGAACGGGGGGCGGGGGCAGGGGCGGGGGGGGGGCAGGATGGAGGGTTAGGGTTGGGAGAGGGGTCAGGATGGGGGTCAGGATGGGCCAAGGGGCGTGGGAGGTGGGCAGGATGGGGCCATGGGGGATCGGGATGGGGTGGCAGGATGGAGAGGCAGAGGGTGGGGAGGACAGGATGGGGGTTGGGATGGGGGGGGCAGGAGGGAGAGGCAGGGGGTGGGAGGCAGGTTGTGGATAAAGGTGTGGAAGAGGGGTGGCAGGATAAGGATAAAGAGAGGGCAGGATGGGGTGAAGGGATTAGGGGGTGCAGGATGGAGGGGTAAGGGTTGGGAGAAGGGGCAATATGGGGGATCAGGATGAGGTAAAGGGGGTGGGAGTCAAGAAGGAAAGTCGGGGTGGGA
The DNA here is from genome assembly GCF_036250125.1 of Pseudopipra pipra. Lineage (NCBI taxonomy): Eukaryota > Metazoa > Chordata > Aves > Passeriformes > Pipridae > Pseudopipra > Pseudopipra pipra. Next base: position 5,195,558 of record NC_087576.1, read on the forward strand.
GCAAGTTGGGGGTAAAAGGGTGGGAGAGGGGGGCAGGAGAGGGGGATGGGAGGAAACAGAGGCAGTTTGGGGGGCAGGGGAGTTGTAGGAGGCAAAACAGAGGGCGAGGGGTGCCGTGGGGGAGCAGTGAGCAGAGGGCAGCGGTGGGAAGGACGAATGGACACACGGATGGACACACGGACGGACACACGGACACGCACAGAGCCCGAGCGACATGTGATGGGAGACAGGAGGGACAGAGGGATGAGGGGATGGATGGAGGAGGTGGGGGTACAAGGTGGGACGGGGGTGGGGGTCGGAGATGGGGGGAACGAGAGAGGGGGAGAAACAATGTTGTGAAAGCCCGGAGACCACGGGGAGAGGCACACGGCGGCACACAGGGCACTGGGGGCTGGGGACGGCACCAGGGGGCCCTGGGGGCCCCCCACCCGCCACCAGCCCCCCCAGCACAGGTCATGACAGTGCCAGGCCTCAGAGGCAGAGGGGAGAGCATGGGGTGGTGAGTGGGACATAGGGGAACCCCACCCAGCAGCAGGACAGAGCTGGTGGAGGGATTACAATAATGGGAAGGTGGGGGGGGCATGCCCCCACCCACTGGGTGCCCCCTGCCTGCCTTGCTGGAGCTGCCCCATCCCTGCAGCCTCCCAGGGTGGGGGGCACTGGAGGGGTGTAGGGGTGTCCGGGGGTTTGGAGGGGCACAGGGGCTCACCTGGCATCGGCCTCGCTGTAGTACTCCCGCGCCACAATGTCCTCAAAGAGCTCACCACCTGTCACCCTGAAACACAGCCAGGCACCGTGTCACCCCAGGACCCCAGGGACCCCCCCAAGACTCCCTGAGCACCCCCCGAACGCCCGGGACCCCCTAGCCACACTCACAGGTCAAAGACGAGGTAATGGAAACCCTCCTCAGAGATACTGTCATGGAGCCGCACTGTGGGGACCAGACAGGGACAGGCTCAGTCTCAGTTCCCAAAGCCCTCCCCAGCCCCCCCCAAACACTACGAGTGGCACACACACGTGTCTGTGTTACACGCAGCCCACACACCCACACCCAGAGTGTTCCAACTGTGGCACTCAGCAGGACCTCAGGGGTGAGACCCCACACATCCCTGGAGGGACAGCCAGCGTGTGTCCCCAGGGTGTCATCCAGGGTGTCCCTGGGTGGCAACCCACAGGACCCCACACGTTCCCAGGGTGGCACAACCCCGTGGTGGCACCCAGCATGTCCCTGGGTGGCCCCCGGCAGGACCCCAGCAGAGAGACCCCCCAGGTGTCCCCAGGTGTCCCCAGGTCACTCACCGATGTTGGAGTGCTTGAGCAGCCGGCAGATGCGCGCCTCGCGCTCCAGCTTCTGGTGGTCTGGGGGGGGCAGGGGTCAGGGGGGCACCTGCCCTGCCCCCAACACGCCCCACCCCAGGCATCTGTCCCCGGCCCAGCCTCAGGGAGAGGAGCCACAGGCGTCCCCGTGGGAGGGCACGTGGCTCTGTGCGCATGTGCAGGTGTGCACAGGGGCCAGGGGTGTGTGTGCACCTGTGGGCGTGTGCATGTGTGTCTGGGTGTGCACATGTGCAAGTATGTGCAGGTTTGCACGTGTGTGCATGTGTATGTGGGCGTGCACACATGTGTGCAGGTGTGCACCAGCATGCACAGGTGTGCACGTGTGTATGTTTATGGAGCTGTTCCCGTCTGTGTGGATGTGTATGTGTGAACGCAGGTACACACCTATGGATGGGAGTGCACACGTGGGCAAGCACCTGTGGCTGTACATGTGTGCGGGTGTGCAGGCGTGTGGTTGTATATGTGTGACAGGTGTGCGGGTGTGTGGGTGTGCATGTGTATGGGGGTGTCTGTGTCCAGGTGGGGGTAGCACCTGCAGTTGTGCACATGTGCGGATGTGCCTGTGTGTGTCTGTACCCGTGTGTGCAGTTGTACAGCTGTGTGGTTGTACCTGCGTGCACAGGTGTACATGTGTGTGTGTGTGGCTGCATCCATGTGCATCTCTGTACCTTGGTCTGTGGGTGTGTACTGGGGTGTGCAGCTGTGGAGGTACCTGTGTGTGCAGCTGTACATCCATGCAGCTGTGCCTCTGTGTGACTGTACCCATGTGTGACTGCACTGCCCACTGTAGGAGCACACACCTGTACCTGTGTGTGCAGCTGCACCCCTGGCTGTGTCTGTACACGAGGGAACAGATATGTGGACAGGTGTGTGCACCTGCTCACATCCCCCCTTGCACATGCATGTGTGTGTGAACATACACAGTTCACACACAGTTCATACACACACATTGTGGGCACCCCCCTGCACTCACTGCTCAGCCTGTGCACGCAGCCATGGCCACAGACACACACAGAGCACACACCCACCCACCCTGTGTCACTGGACGCTGCCTCTCACCCAGGTGCACCCCCTCAAACACCTACACTCCTGCACACTGTCACACATCCCACATCTGCACAACCCCCTGCTGAGCTGTGTGCACACCCCATCACATCCAACAGGCACCTGCCCTCCTCACAGGTGTACAACACACAGCAGTGCCCACCCCTGTGCGTACACACACACACACACACACACACACACACACACTGATGCACACCCTACCTGCTCACACCTGGGTGCACACCAAGGACACACACATCTGCACACACACACACGTAGGCCCCCTGCTCACAGGTGTGCACTCACACGTGTGTACACACACTCCATGAACACACAAATCTGTACATGGACACACGCTGTGAACACAGATCTGTGCACATACACTCAGATACCCTCCACTGCTCACACGTGTGCACAGACCCACCATCACACACACACCTGTGCACACATACATACACATCACACACCTGTGTGCACAGAGCTCAGACCTTAGTGCATAGAGCTCACACCACTGCATGCACACACAGCTCACACCTGTGCACACACACGGATCACAGCTGGGCACACACATACACACACAGAGCTCACACCTGTACACAGAGCTCGCACTTGTGTACACACAGAGCTCACACCTGTGTGCACACACACACACACAGAGCTCACACCTGTGCACACACAGAGCTCACCTGTGCACACACACAGATCACAGCTGGGCATGCACACACACACACAGAGCTCACACCTGTGTGCACACACACACAGCTCACATCTGTGCACACACACACACAGAGCTCACACCTGTACACAGAGCTCACACTTGTGCACATGCACACACACACAGAGCTCACACCTGTACACAAACAGAGCTCATACCTGTGTACACACACAGCTCACATCTGTGCACACACACACACAGAGCTCACACCTGTACACAGAGCTCACACTTGTGCACATGCACACACACACAGAGCTCACACCTGTACACAAACAGAGCTCACACCTGTGTACACACACAGCTCACATCTGTGCACGCACACAGAGCTCACCTGTGTGCACACACAGATCACACCTGGGCATGCACACACACAGAGCTCACACCTGTGCACACAAAAACAGAGTTCACAGCTGTGCACACACAGAGATCACCTCTGCACACACACAGCTCACACCTGTGCACGCACACACACACACAGAGCTCACACCTGTACATAAAGAGCTCGCACCTGTGCACACACAGAGCTCACATCTGTGCACACACAGAGCTCACACCTGTGCACACACACACAGAGTTCACACCTGTGCACATACACACACAGCTCACACCTGTGTACACACAGTGTTCACACCCGTGTGCACACATACACAGAGGTCACCTTTGCACACTCACAGAGTTCACACCTGTGCACACGCACACACAGAGCTCACCTGTGCACATCCCCCCCCGTACACACACACCTGTACACACATACCTGTACACACACACACATGCTGTCTGCTCACATCTGCATACCCCCAGGATACCCCTCAGGGACAGCCCAGGCTCTGAGGGGCCCCAGGGGAGGCATAGGGGGATAATAGGGAAGGACAGGATCAGACCCCACTCCCTGGAGCACCCCCTCCTCACTGGTACCTGGTGCCACCAGCACCACTGGGGTCACGGCTGTCACGGGTGTCATGGGCATCAGGGTACCAGGAGTGTCTCCATAGGTATTGCATGTGGCTGGGCTGGGGTGGCCCCAGGGGTACCCCCAGGTGCTGGGAGGGTCTTGGGTTTCTGGGGGTCTTGGGTTTCTGGGGGACCTACCTCTGGCTGAGAGCTTTTTGGTGTTGATGATCTTGGCGGCGTACTCATGGCCGGTGCAGAGCTTGACGCAGCGCCGGACCACCGAAAAAGCCCCCCTGGGGAGGGACAGGCTCAGTGCCCCCCAAAGCACCGTGGGGGGTGGGCAGGGGTTGGCTCCCACCCGCCCTGCACCCTCAGCACCCCGAGGCCAGGGGCTGCCACCCGACATGACTCAGCACCCCAGGGGGTGA